>NC_073229.2:112644722-113295277 GCF_029281585.2 Gorilla gorilla gorilla | reverse complement strand
GGACATGATCCCATCCCCTTTACTCCCCATTCTCCCTCACCCTCCTGCCTTTTGGCCTGTACCTCCCTTTTTTCTCTCCTCACATCTTGGTGGCAGCCCCCTGACTCTGCAGGAAGAACCCCTCAATGAGTGTCAAGGGGTTCTTGGCCACAGAATGAGAGGCCACCACACCCTCTAGCTTTGCCTACACCAGCTTCTCTCCTTTTTCTTTTTTCTTGCAATTTGTTGAAGAAACTTTGTAGCTTGCCCTGTAGTTTTCCACATTGTGGATATTGTTGATTGCTTTCTTTTGGTGGTATTAATGTGCTTTTTTAGCCCCTGTATTTCCTGAAAACTGATAGAACTAGAGTTGTCACCAGCCACATATAGATATTGAGCATTTGAAAAGTGGCTCATGGGACTTATTGGGGGAACCCGCCCCCAATATTTCAACATAGGTTCTTTCTATTTTCCATAAGTGTCAGCCAGCTGAGAAATAAAGAGAAAGAGTACAAAGAGAGGAATTTTACAGCTGGGCCGCCGGGGGTGGCATCACATATCGGTGGGACCATGATGCCCACCTGAGCCTCAAACCAGCAAGTTTTTTATTAAGGGTTTCAAAAGGGGAGGGGGTGTAAGAACAGAGAGTAGGTACAAAGATCACATGCTTCAAAGGGCAAAAAGCAGAACAAAGATCACATGCTTCTGAGGGAACAGGACAAAGGGCAAAAGCAGAACCACTGATAAGAGTCCAACAAAGATCACAAGGCAAAGGGCAAAAGCAGAACTACTGATAAGGGTCTATGTTCAGCAGTGCACGTATTGTCTTGATAAACATCTTAAACAACAGAAAACAGGGTTCGAGAGCAGAGAACTGATCTGACCACAAATTTACCAGGGTGGAGTTTTTTCCCCACCCTAATAAGCCTGAGGGTACTGCAGGAGACCAGGGCGTATCTCAGTCCTTATCTCAACTGCATAAGACAGAGACTCCCAAAGTGGCCGTTTATAGACCTCCCCCAAGGAATGCATTCCTTTCCAAGGGTATTAATATTAATATTCCTTGCTAGGAAAAGAATTTAGCGATATCCCTCCTACTTGCATGTCCATTTATAGCCTCTCTGCAAGAAGAAAAATATGGCTCTTTTTGCCTGACCCAGCAGGCAGTCAGACCTTATGGTTATCTTCTCTTGTTCCCTAAAAATTGCTGTTATTCTGTTCTTTTTCAAGGTGCACTGATTTCATATTGTTCAAACACACGTTTTACAATCAATTTGTACAGTTAACACAATTATCACACTGGTCCTGAGGTGATGTACATCCTTAGCTTACGAAGATAACAGGATTAAGAGATTAAAGACAGGCATAAAAAATTATAAAAGTATTATTTGGGAATTGATAAATGTCCATGAAATCTTCACAATTTATGTTCCTCTGCCGCAGCTCCAGCCGGTCCCTCCGTTTGGGGGTCCCTGACTTCCCACAACAGGACTAAATGAATTTAAAATTTTATTTTAAATTTAAATAGTCCCATGTGTTTAGTGGCCACAGTATTGGACAGTGCAGATGTAGAACACTTCCATTATCACAGAAAGTTCTATTAACCAATGCTGAGCTAGGCTAGACTCAGTGTTTTTGGAAGAGCATTTCGGCTAGGTGCAGTGGCTCAGGCCTGTAATCCCAGCACTTTGGGAGGCTGAGATGGGTTAATCACCTGAGGTCAGGACTTTGAGACTAGCCTGGGCAACATGGTGAAACTCCATCTCTACCAAAAATCAAAATTAGCCAGGCTTGGTGGCACATGCCTGTAATCCAAGCTACTCGGGAGGCTGAGGCAGGAGAACCGCTTGAACCCGGGAGGCAGAGGTTGCAGTGAGCCAAAATCACACCACTGCACTCCAGCCTGGGCAAGAGAGTGACACTCCGTCTCAAAAAAAAAAAAAAAAAGCATTTCACAGGTACTGATGTGAACTTCCTTCAGAAGAGCATATAATGGATGTTTCTCTTTGTATTAATTTAGCAGTCATTTATGGCCATTGCCTGGACCCATTACTTCATTAGGGGTTGCAAAATTATGACATTATAATTCTATCGTCTCCTCTTTATTTTATTGACTGGAATACTTTTAGAAAAACAAAACAAAACAAAACTTCCTTCATCAACCATTTGGGTTACCCTGAGGAATAAATTGATACAGGAAAGTTAGGATCCAAAGGTGACCAATTAGGGTTGTTTTTTAGTATAATTATGAACTTGTGCACTTAAAAATATTTGATATGTTTTAATTCATTGCAGTTATTGTTCTTATTGCTACTCAAATTGTCTTATCTCTAGCCAGGATTGTCTTTGGAATCCTTTTCACATGACCCCAGAAGCTTTTGATAACTTTTTTCTGATATGACAAGATATTTTAGGTTCATTGTGTACATTTTTCCCTCAAGCATGGAATCAGCCACACTTCCAAAAAGTCATTGTTTATTTTAAGACAAAATTATATTTAGGGAGTATGGTCTGGGCCATAAGGGGTGCCAAATGGTACTGGGCTGGTCATTGTTTCTAAGCCTTTTCAGTGGACAATGCTAATAACTACTTTTTTTTTTTTTTTTTTTTTAGATGGAGTCTCGTTCTGTCACCCAGGCTGGAGTGCAGTGGTGCAATCTCAGCTCACTGCAACCTCCAAGTTCAGGCAATTCTCTGCCACCCGAGTAGCTGGGATTATAGGCGCCTGCCACCATGCCCAGCTAATTTTTGTATTTTTAGTAGAGATGGGGTTTCACCATCTTGGCCAGGCTGGTCTTGAACTCCTGACCTTGTGATCCACCCGCCTCGGTCTCCCAAAGTGCTAGGATTACAGGCGTGAGCCACCATGCCAGGCCTTTTAAGACAGGTCTTTCTATGTCCCTCAGCCTGGAATGCCATGGTGCAATCATGGCTCACTGCAGTCTTAACTTCACAGGCTCAAGTGATCCTCCCACCTCAGCCTCCCCAGTAGCTGGGATCACAGATGCGTGTCACCACACCTGGCTAACTTTTTAATTTTTTGTAGAGACGGGGTCTCACTTTGTTGCCCAGGTTAGTCTCCAACTTCTGGGCTCAAGCCATCCTCCTGCCTTGGCCTCCCAAAGTGCTGATACTACAGGCATAAGACACCATGCCCAGCCAAGAAATACTTTCCTTTTTTTTTTTTTTTTTTTTTTTTTGAGACAGAGTTTCACTCTGTCGCCCCGGCTGCATTGTAGTGGCATGATCTCAGCTCACTGCAACCTCCACCTCCCAGGTTCAAGTGATTCTCCTGTCTCAGCCTCTCAAGTAGCTGGGGCTACAGGCACCCACCCCAATGCCCAACTAATTTTTGTATTTTTACTAGAGATGGGGTTTTGCCATGTTGGCCAGGCTGGTCTCGAACTCCTGACCTCAAGTGATCCGCCCATCTGGGCCTCCCACAGTGCTGGGAATACAGGCATGAGCCACTGTGCCTGGCTGAGAATTTTTGTTTTTTTTTTTGAGACAGAGTTTTGCTGTTGTTGCCCAGGCTAGAGTGCAATGGTGTGACCTTGGCTCACTGCAACGTCCACCTACTGGGCTCAAGAGATTCTCCTGCCTCAGCCTCCCGAGTAGCTGGGATTACAGGCACCCGCCACCACACCCGGCTAATTTTTTTGTATTTTTAGTAGAGACGGGGTTTCACCATTTTGGTCAGGCTGGTCTTGAACTCTTGACCTCAGGTAATCCACCCGCCTTGGCCTCCCAAAGTTCTGAGGTTACAGGCATGAGCCACTGCACCCAGCTGAGAAATGTTTTTTTTTTTTTGAGACGGAGTCTCACTCTGTCACCCAGGCTGGAGTGCAGTGGTGCGGTCTCGGCTCACTGCAACCTCCACCTCCCAGGTTCACGCCATTCTCCTGCCTCAGTCTCCCGAGTAGCTGGGACTACAGGCACCTGCCACCACGCCCGGCTAATTTTTTGTATTTTTAGTAGAGACGGAGTTTCACCGTGTTAGCCAGGATGGTCTCGATCTCCTGACCTCGTGATCCGCCCGCCTCGGCCTGCCAAAGTGCTGGGATTATAGGCGTGAGCTACCGCGCCCGGTGAGAAATACTTTTTAAAAGAGAAAATATATCACACACAAGACCCTTTTAACTGATCTGCTTGTACCAGTCTCTACTGTTCCAATTCATCCTCCACATTTTTGTCAGAATATCCTTATTAAACACAAATCTGATCTTAATCTCCTGCTTAAAAAATCTTGATGGGGCCAGGTACAGGGGGGTTACATACCTGTAACCCCAGCATTTTGGAAGGCTGAGGCAGGAGGATCACTTGAGGCCAGGAGTGTGAGACCAGCCTGGAAACATAGCAAGACCTACCTCTACAAAAAATTTAAAAATTAGCAGGGCATGGTGGTACACACTTGTAGCACCAGCAACTTGGGAAGCTGAAGAGGGAGGACTGCTTGAGCCCAGGAGGTTGGGGCTGCAGTGAGCCATGATTGCACCACTGCACTCCAGCCTGGGCAACAAAGCAAGACCCCGAATTGAAAACAACAACAACAACAACAACAAAAACAACTTTGGCTCTAAATCTCCATTCCAATCTCTTTAGCATTCTTCCTTCCTTCTCCCCTAGTTCAGCAACACTACACTACTCTCACCACAAATGTCCCTTTGCTCATTGAGTTCGCTTTGCTTTTTTTATTCCTGGGTGAATTTAATTCAATAAATAGCACAAACATTGATTTCCTCTAAAATAACTCCTAGTACTCCCCTCCAGAGAACTAATCTGTTTCCATTATATCCTCCATACTACTCTGAAATACCTTTATGTGGCACTAATGAAACAATATTATAATGACTTATTTACATACATGTCTATTTCTAGCAAGAACGTCTCTCAAAAATTAAAGATACTCACCAGTGGTGGTACTATTTAGTTTTATATGTTACACTGATGAGACATTAAATGTGGAATTGCATAGTGTGAGAGTTAAAACTACAGGCACACACCACCATACCCAGCTAATTTGTTTTTATTTTTATTAGAGATGAGGTTTCCTATGTTGCCCAGACTAGGCCCTTTCCATGTTTACATTAGGGAGAAAGTTTTAGTTTTGTGCCAGTATGTCTTCAACATCTCTATATTGAGTGATTAATTTCCCTTTTATAAGAGAGAGCAGGCTTGGAGCTGCACAGACAAAAGTAATCAATCGGCTGGAATTTCCAACATGGTTTTGTTTATTATTATTATTATTATTTTGAGACATGATCTTGCTTTATTGCCCAGGCTAGAGTGCAGTGGCACGAACACAGCTCACTTCAGTCTCAACCTCCTGGACTCAAGTGATCCTCCCACCTCAGCCTCCAGAGTAGCTGGGACTACAGGCACACTCCACCATGCCCAACTAATTTGTTTTTATTTTTACTAGAGATGAGTTATCATATGTTGCCCAGACTAGTCTTGAACTCCTGGCCTCAATCATCCTGCCTCAGCCTCCCAAAGCACGGGGATTACAGGCGTGAGCCACTGTGCCTGGCTCTCCTTCTGTCTATAAAACTTTTTTTTTTTTTGAGACAGTCTCACTCTGTTGCCTAGGCTGGAGTGCAGTGGCACAATCTCAGCTCACTGCAACCTCCACCTCTTGGGTTCATAAGATTCTTGTGCTCCAGCCTCCTGAGTAGCTGAGACTACAGGCACACACCACCATACCCAGCTAATTTGTTTTTATTTTTATTAGAGATGAGGTATCGTATGTTGCCCAGACTAGTCTCAAACTCCTGCCCTTATGCAATCCTCCTGTCTCGGCCTCCCAAAGCACTGAGATTACAGGCATGAGCAACTGTGCCTGGCTCTCCTTCTGTCCATAAAACTTTAAAAATTAATATTGGTGATAGAGCTTTCTTTTTAAATAAAAGTGAGCTAATTTAAAGTAAACATATTATGGTAAAGAAGTACATCATTATGGCAAAAATCTCACAGGATGGATGAAAACGACTTAAGTTTGGGAAACAATGGACTAGGTCCTTGAGAATTAAGGAGCATAACTTCTATTTTCATCCCCAGTTCCTAGCACTGTGCTTCACATACAATAGATCAACACTAAGCAAATGGCAAATTAATTAGAAAGAAACACCCCCCCAAGATTTTCAATACCCAATATCATTTTAGGGAATATACAGGAAAAGTGACAGGCCTTCTTCTAAGTTGACTTTTCTGAAAAAGTTAGTTTGATCCCTCCTAGTTACATTATTATCATACAAATGACCTTTTTAAAAACATGATTTCTTATGGCTATAGCAGATGAGATCAAATTCATAAGAGGATACAATCATAGATTCTCCAACTGATTGTGTGGAATGATGATGTCTTATAAACCAAAGAACATAGGTAATAGAAAAATGTTTACAATGTGTTCTATACAAATCCTCACATCACTCTTCACGGTTTAAGAAAGGATAAGCCATGGCAGCTCTCACTAGAGGAAAGCTAGCACCATCTGTTGGAGAGTGAGTTCATAACATAAAATGATATTCTCTGTTGACTTCATTAATCCTGACACTGTTTCTTCAAGGTACTTTTTAATCACACAAATTTCAAGACACTAATACCTACCTAAATACAATTTAATTTTCAATTAGTTCTAGTTATCCACTATGACAGTAATAAACAAAACTAGTTAATCTGATTAAGATATTAATCAGATGTATTGTTTAATGCAGTTAAAATATTAATCAGTCTTTTACTATTTGACTTCTTGATTAGACCTGATAATTAGCCCATTCTGAGCCATTTAAGAAATGGAAGAAAAGCTTATTCAACCACATACTCTATCAGATTGCTTTAGAATAAGAAATATCGTATGTATTGCTCAACATTGTAAACCTGCCTCAACTTCTTGATTATCCATGGTAATTAGGAAGAAATAGTGACAGCCTTGAATTGTGAACTTTACTAATAACCCAGAAACAGTAATTTTCTACATTCAAACTCTTCTCCCACAAATCTACTGATGATATTGAGAGGTTTGTGCTTCTCCTGTACCATTCAGAATAGATGCTTCTAAGAGACAAAAAGAATGTAAGAGATAGCCAGCTCAGACTATGTGCAGGTAGGTAGAGATAAGAGGAAAGTCCTAAGTGTTTAGATTCTAAATGACAGTAAGTTATTGTCATATCAGCAATTTCCCCAAAGACAGGATTCAGGAGTAAACAACCAAACATTATAAATAGATTCATATGTGGCTCTATTTTAAACACAACATAGACTACTAATTTTAAAGACTTGTAAAACTGAAAAAAGATTCTGAATTTTTCTTGCAATACTCTTTATGAAACCGTGATTTCAATGAAAAAGTTTAAAATTTATTTACTTTTGAAAAGTCAGGTGATGATATCTAAATGAGATATGATGCAGGTTTTCCTAAAATATTTTCAAATCAAAGTCTCTCTTAGGTGAAAACTTAAAAAGCATTTAATTGATCATAATTTTTTAAATGTATTAAATAAAAAGTAATGGAAGTAACAGTTACTTCGAAGAACAATATATGAAACTCTCATGTAAAAATGAGGCTTTTGTTATGGGAACAGTTGTCAGATTTGCCAGTGGTATACTCCTTGGGAATCCTCGGGCAATTTAAGAAAAACATTAACTCTCCTAAGCCTGGAGGGTACCATTTGGTGCCTTAAAGCAATGATTCAATAAAGCAATACTTTTGTTAAATGGCACCTAAGTTCTAGGACAAGGGGTAAATATGAATATGTTTATGAGTCCAGGGACAGGCAGGGTGTTTACTCTTGACCTAAGCTTTTCCCCTACCTCTTCAAGTACCCTAATCTGCCAAAGGGAAGACAAAATACAGCTTCATCAGTTACTCATCTCAACTGGTTTAAGGACCAGGGCAAGACACTGGCCAAGCTGACTGTAACATTCCTTAGTTGGCCGTGCCCGACGATGTTCTCTCCTTAGGCCTTCCAACCAGAAAACAGCTTTCTTACACTTTACACTAGCTGCCTCAAATCATATCTGGAAAAAAGAACATACGTTTTTATGTAATATAAATAATTATGGCTCCACAACTTATTTTATATCAATTCCAGCTACCTTTTAAGTTCAAGTTGCTAAGAGAAACTCCTTACACAGTTGAAGACCCTTTCCTCAGGTACTTCCATCAAAAGGAACAGAAAAAACACCCCCTATCCATACATGCACGCTAAGTATTTTTGGATACTCCTACAAAAGCTTTTTTCAAACTGTAAAGAGCTTTGTGGTTTTTTTCTATATTTATAAAAAGCATTAAAAAAATCTGACAATACTAAAAGATAAGAAGAAAGCAAGTATCAGAGTATAATACCTATACCTGAATAGGTAAAAATAGAATAGAAAAATTCTATTTATACATGAACATACAGATAAATTTATTTATTTATTTACAGACAGGGTCTTGCTCTGTCACTCATGCTGGAATGCAGTACACTGGCACAAACATAGTTCACTGCAGCCTCCAACTCCTGGGCTCAAGCAATCCTCCTGCCTCAGCCACCTGAACAGCTAGGACTACAAGCATGTGCCACCATGGTTGGCTAATTTTTTTTTTTTTTAATTTTCTGTAGAGATGGGGAGATTCTCTTACGTTGCCCAGCTGGTCACGAACTTCTAGCTTGGAGCAATCTTCCCACCTTGGCCTCCCACAGCACCAGGATACAGGCATGAGTCACCACGCCTGGCCAATATATTTTTAACTAAATAGGTTAATCGTTTACATGTCTCATGAATTGATTTTTCTCCACTTAACAGTATGTCAGGGATGAGTAATTGTGACTACCCACCAGGTCAAGTTTCTTTTCTTTGGTCAAGTTTCTTTTATTTGCAAAGTCAATATAGTGGTTTGAATGGCGGCCCCCAAAAATACATGTCCAAGTCCTATCTCCAGGTATGTATCCTTATCTGGAAAAAGAATCTTTGCAGATATAAGTGAGGATTTCAAGATGAGATCATTCTGAATTAACCAAGTGGACCCTAAAGCCAATGACAAATGTCCTTATAAGAGATAGAACAGGATAGGATAGATGGCTGATATCATTTGGCTCTGTCCCCACCCAAATTTCATCTTGAATTGTTAGCTCCCATAATTCCCACGTGTTGTGGGAGGGACCTAGAGGGAGATAACTGAATCATGGGGGCAGTTCCCCATACTGTTCTCCTGGTAGTGAATAAGTCTCACGAGATCTGATGGTTTTATAAGGGGAAACCCCTTTCGCTTGGCTCTCATTCTCTGTCTGCCACCATGTAAGATGTGCCTTTTGCCCTGCACCATGATTGTGAGGCCTCCCCAGTCTTGGGTATGTCTTTATCAGCGGTGTGAAAACGGACTAATACAGTGGCTCACACCTGTAATCTCAACTTTGGGAGGCCAAGGCAGGAGGATCACTTGAGCCTAAGAGTTTGAAATCAGCCTAGGCAACATAGACTCCATCTAAAATAAAAAGAGAGAGAGACAGAGAAAGAGAGAGAGAAAGAGAGGAGGCCATGTGAAGACAGAAGTGGAGACTGGATCTATGTATCCACAGCCAAAACATGTGTGGGGCCACCAGAGACTGGAAGAAACAGAGGATTCCCCTAGAGTGCCTTCAGATAGACGATGGCCCTGCGGACACCTGGATTTCAGACTTCTGGCCTCTGAACTACAAGAGAATAAATTTCTGTTGTTTCGGGCCACCAAATCTGTGGTGCTTTGTCATGGCAGCCCTAGCCAACTGACACATAGTAAGCATTCTAAGCTTTTGTATTATGAACCCAGCCTGCTCTCTAGCCTCATTTTCCAACTCTTCTCCAGCCTCATGCTCCTGTTTTGCCTCGTTTACTATATTGCCTCAAAGCCTTTGCACGTGCTGTTCCACTGCACTAATTACTCTTCTCCATTCTTTACCCATCTCTTCAAGACTTGTTCAGGGAACATAAGTGACCCTCTTGCCTTGCTCACCATCCCACAATGCCTGCTCTCAGCAGCATATAGTTCTTTTCATAGCCCTGTATTATAGTTTGTATCTTTACCAGTGTGATTGTTAGATTCTGCCTCCCTACCAAATTCTAAGCTCCAGGGGAATAGGCACGGTGCCAGTCTAGCCCTGTGCCTGCAGTGCCAGAGCAATCCCTTCTGAATGAAAGAATAGCCACCGTTCCAGTACAGCTGCAGACCCAGGAACCTCCACAGCCTCTGGGAGGGCTGTGAGCTAGAAGGGTGACCACGACATGTATTCTTCAAAGCCTACCACTTCTGCGAGCGAAAAGGGGCACTCTTCACACTTAGGAGTTGCCTGGTTACACTCCCAGCCCTGAATAACAGGCTGTGCCTGCCGGCCACAGGAGCAAGGCGAAGACGAGTCTAACTAGAAGGGGATGGGCTACAACATTCTGGGGGAATAGGGAGAGGGTAATTTAAATTTTGCTTAACTGTCCCTGCATTTAAACTGTTGTCTTCTACATCATGTATTCATTTGTACATTCGTTTGTCCCCCCTCTAGAACGTAAGCTCAGAGGGCGGGGCTTGGCCTGTTTGTTCATTGCTATATCCCACGCTAAGTGCCTGGCGCATAGTAGACGCTCAATAAACATCTGAATGAATGTACTCACAGCTGAGTGTTATGCCCCAAGTGAATAAAGGATGAAGAATCATATAATACTTAAAAATCCAACAGGCCAGGCTCGGTGGCTCACACCTGTAATCCCAGCACTTTGGGAGGCCGAGGCGGGAGAGGCTTGAGCCCAGGACTTTGAGACCACCTGGGCAACACAGCGAGACCCCGTCTCTATTAAAAAACAAATCCGAACAAAACCGAGACCTCACAGTTGGAAAGCCGAAGGCTCAAGACCAGAGGGGCAGGAGGCCTACCAACTGCCAAGGTCCTGGGCTCAGGACGATGCGCTGAGGGCCGCGGCGGCTGAGCGGGGGCGCGGTTGAACGCGGCTCTCACTGCCCCCACCTCCGCCCAGCCGCAGCCCCGCCACCACCTCTGGGTCCTCTAACCCCCGGCGTCCCCGCCGCGGCCTCAAGCCCCCTCTTGGCCTCCGCCCTCCGGACATACACTGGCCCTCGCCGCCCCCTCCCCAAATCCCGTCGCAGTCCAGGACCCCCCATACCCGGATCCCATAGGGCCTGGAAACGGCCGCGCTCCTGTCTTCGGGATTCCCGCGGCCCCTGGGCCGCGCCGGCGCCGCCCCCGCCCCCGGCCCGTGCGTCCAGGCTGGCGCCGCGCTGCGCCCCCTCTGCGCCGGCCTCTGCGGCTGCGCGCTGGCGGGGCTGAGGCCGAGGGGTGGGGGTCGCGCCGGGGGCCGGCGGAGCTCCTGTGGCGGTAGCAGCGGTAGCGGGAGACGGAGCGAGCCCAGCGGCCGCGGGCAGACCCGGAGGGAACGGAGGAAGCGGTCATGTCTCGCTACACGAGGCCCCCCAACACCTCCCTGTTCATCAGGAACGTCGCGGACGCCACCAGGTGAACGGCCGCGGCTGCAGGTTGGGGGCGCGGAGGAGGGGCGGGGTAACAGCCGCGCCGCGGAGCCCGGCCGAGGCCCGGCGGAGGCCCGGGGGGGGCTGCGCGGAGCCTCCCCGCGGTCCCAGGCTGCGCCACTGGGGGAGGTGTGAGCCCTCGGACTACTCCGCGGCCTGGGCGGAACTCGCGCCTCCGCCTTCCCGGCCAGCTTTCAGCCCCGGCGCCGCGCACATCGTGTCCCGGGCCCGCGTCGCTTTCCGCGCTTCAGCACCGCAGCCGGCGGGCCGTGGGACACGGGGCGCCCCTCTCCGGAGCTCAGGTCGCTCCCCGCCTGGAGCCGGGAGCGTTTGCGCTCCAGCGAGTGCCCGCGTTTCAGCTCCTTTGTCGCCGTGCCCCGATAAAATCGCGCGCATCCAACCCTCCTAGATGGAGTGGAATTGGGGCTGGTGAGAACGTTCTGTACCATAATGCGTACTCGGGCCTTACAGTTTCTTTCCCCCAGTTCTGGTCTACTTACAGACGGTGCTGCTTGCATTTTATTCACACAATTTTATTCTGCATACAAAAAATAACTTCAATGAATGAGATCAGTGCGTTTTTCTTTAAAGTTCTGAGTCCAGTATTAACACCCTTTTTAAGGGCGTGAGTATAGACTCACCTGGTTGATTCTGATGCCCCACCCCTCTGTTGAGAATTCTGTCTACAGAGTGTCTGAACACAGATATTAAGGAATGACTTTTTCATATAGCACTTCCTTCCTTAATGGAGCTAGAGAAATTGGGGGCGGGGGGAGAGGGAACGGTGTTAATAGACGTTCTCATTTCACTGGGCTTACTTCATTTACTTCCCCCCAGTCTTTCTGCCTATGCACTACTGTTTTATTGTACATAAGGGAGAGCGGAAACTAAGAGTTTTAATGATTTACCTGGGGCCAGAGAGGTATAGATATATGGAGCTCTTGACTCCATAGTCATCTGAGATGAGTATTATAATTTACCTTTGAGGAGTAAATAAACGTTAAGTATTTTTTATTTTTTAGTTATTTTTATTTTTTTTAGACAAAGTCTCGCTCTTGTCCCCCAGGCTGGAGTACAATGGCCCGATCTTGGTTCGCTGCAACCTCTGCCTCCCGGGTTCAAGCGATTCTCCTGCCTCAGCCTCCAAAGTAGATGGGATTACAGGCGTGTGCCACCACACCCGGCTAATTTTTATATTTTTAGTAGAGACGAGGTTTCATTATGTTGGCCAGGCTGATCTCCAACTCCTGACCTCAAGTGAGATTACAGGCATGAGCCACCGTGCCCGGCCAAGTATTTTTTATTTGATCACCGCAAGTACATGTATCACAATTATATGCTGTGGTTAATATATCTTGGTTAACATCTAAAAGGTGCCTTGTTTACATTTCTTCTGTCAGCCTTTTTATCAATATATTACATAGAAAACACGAACATAATTTATGATTTGGGCAGAATTAAAAAACCTTGCAGTTGAACAGACAACTTGAAAATGGAATAAGCATCAAGCCTCTTCAGAGTGTCTGTAGAAAAATCAGAGGTTTCCAATTCTAATGGTTCACAGCGGCCAGCCGGGGTAATATAAACGAGTGAAGCTGCCAGCCTATAAGGCACAGTAGGATGGTGTGGACTATCAAATAGAAATAGAATAGCAAATAGAAAAGGAAATATGCCATCTAAAAGGAGCAGCATCTGCCTCTAGGCTCCAGCTGACAGCTGCCATGTAGACATCTGGACTTATTGTTGATATATCTTACTAGTTGTAAAGAGAAATCAGAAATCTGGATTTTGTATGTGTAATCTTAGTCTTTAGATGTTAGCATTAAGTTGAATCATATGAAAATCCCATTCGTGGCCGGGTGCGGTGGCTCATGCCTGTAATCACAGCACTTTGGGAGGCTGAGGAGGGCAGATCACGAGGTCAGGAGATGGAAACCATCCTGGCTAGCACGATGAAACCCCGTCTCTACTAAAAATACAAAAAATTAGACGGGCGTGGTGGCGGGTGCCTGTAGTCCCAGCTGCTCAGGAGGCTGAGGCAGGATAATGGTGTGAACCCGGGAGGCGGAGCTTGCAGTGAGCCAAGATCGCGCCACTGCACTCCAGCCTGGGAGACAGAGCGAGGACTCCGTCTCAAAAAAAAAAAAAAAAAAAAAAAAAGAAAGAAAAAAGAAAACCCCATTTGTAGATTTGAAAGCTGTAAAATATAAGGCTGGGCGCGGTGGCTCACGCCTGTAATCCCAGCACTTTAGGAGACCGAGTTGGGCGGATCACTTGAGGTGAGGGGTTCGAGACCAACCTGGCCTACCTGGTGAAACCCCGTCTCTACTAAAACACAAAAATTAGCCAGGTGTGGTGGCTGGCGCCTGTAATCCCAGCTACTCAGGAGACTGAGGCACGAGAATCGCTTGAACCCCAGAGGTGGAGGTTGGCAGCCGAGATCTCACTAGCCGAGATCAGGCCACTGCACTCCAGCCTGGGCAACAGAGTGAGACTCTGTCTCAAAAAATAAATAAATAAAAGAAAGCTATAAAATGTAGCCTGGTGTGTGACACCTGTAGTCCCAATTACTGGGAAAGCTGAGGTGGGAGGATCACTTGAGCCCGGGAGGTCAAGGTTACAGTGAACGATGATCACATCACTGTACTCCAGCCTGGGTGACAGAGAGACCTTTAGAGAGTCTAAAAAAATAAAAGCTGTGGCCGGGCGTGGTGGCTCACGCCTGTAATCCCAGCACATTGGGAGGCCGAGGTGGGCAGATCACGAAATTAGGAGTTTGAGACCAGCCTGGCCAACATGGTAAAACACCGTCTCTACTAAAGATACAAAAAATTCACCAGGCGTGGTGGTGCGCGCCTGTGATCCCAGCTACTCGGGAGGCGGAGACAGGAGAATCGCTTGAACCCGAGAGGTGGAGGTTGCAGTGAGCCGAGATCATACCATTGCACTCCAGCCTGGGCGACAGGGCGAGACTCTGTCTCAAAAACTAAAAAAATAAAAGCAGTAAAATATTGGCAATTTCATATTTATACACATTTTAAAAATGTTTAAACGTCATGCAGGCCAAATAAAACACATCTGCTGGTGACACCTGATCTCTGATCTATGTACTTCATTCACCAGTGAGTGATTGAGACTGATAGTTGAGATTGACTGATTTCCTTTTCCATTTTTTCACTTTTTTTTTTTTTTTAGCTCTGCCACTGGCAGACAATCAAAATCTACAAGATTATATTACATGAATGAAATCTCTAACATTTGTTGAATACTCACTGTGTACTAGGTGCCATACTAAAAACATTACATGTATTAAATTTTCGCAGTAACCCTATAATGTATGGTGGTGTTTTTTTTGTTTGTTTTATTTTGAGACAGAGTCTTGCTGTGTCAGCCAGGCTGGAGTGCAGTGGCACGATCTCGGCTCACTGCAACCTCCGCCTCCTGGGCTCAAGCAATTCTCCTGCCTCAGCCTCCCGAGTAGCTGGGATTACAGATGTGTGCCACCATGCCTGGCTAATTTTTGTATTTTTAGTAGAGACGGGGTTTCATCATGTTGGCCAGGCTGGTCTCGAACTCTTGATGTCAGGTAATCCGCCCACCTTGGCCTCCCAAAGCACTGGGATTACAGGCATGAGCCACCGCGCCTGGCCGTATGTCCTTTATTAACCCCATTTTACCGATGAGAAATCAACGTTTAGGTTAAGTATTTTGCCTAAGATTGAATAGCAGGTGAGTGATGATATGAAATTAGAATCATCACATGTAATCTGTATTAACCTTTTAGTACAAAGTAGTATACAGTAGAAGTTAACTAGCAATGTGACATGTGGACACTTTTTAAATTAGCTTTAAAGATAGGGCACAGTGACTCATGCCTGTAATCCCAGCACTTTTGGAGGCTGAGGTGGGTAGATCACTTAAGCTCAGGAGTTTGAAACCAGCCAGGGAAACATAGCAAAACCCTGTCTCACCAAAAAATACAAAAATTAGCCAGGTGTGGTAGTGCGCACCTGTAATCCAGCTATTTGAGAGGCTGACGTGGGAGGATCACCTGAGCCCAGGTGGCCGAGGCTGCAGTGAGTCAAGATGGCACCACTGCACTCCGGGGGTGAGAGTGAGACTCTGTCTCAAAAATAAATAAATAAATAGGCTTTAACATTTAGTATGCTTATAAACAAAATCTTTGGGGCTTGGCACGGTGGCTCACATCTATAATCCCAGCACTTTGGGAGGCCGAGGCGCGTGGATCACTCAAGGTCAGGAGTTCGAGACGAGCCTGGCTAACATAGTGAAGCTCCATCCCTACTAATAATAGAAAAAATTGGGCTGGGTGCGGTGGCTCACGCCTATAATCCCAGCACTTTGGGAGGCCAAAGTGGGCGGATCACGAGGTCAGGAGTTCGAGACCAGCCTGGCCAATATGGTGAAACCCTGTGTCTACTAAAAATATAAAAATTAGCTGGGCGTGGTGGCACTCACCTGTAGTCCCGGCTACTAGGGAGGCTGAGGCAGAAGAATCGCATGAACCTGGGAGGCAGAGGTTGCAGTGAGCCAATACCGGCCACTGCACTCCAGCTTGGGTGACAGAGTGAAATTGTGTCTCAAAAAAAAATAAATCATTGGGATAAAATGTTAAATAAAACATATGTAAAATTATATGTGCAGCGTGATTTCAGTTACAGTCATGCATCAGTTAAGGACAGAGATAGGTTCTGACAAATCCATTTGGTGATTTTGTTGTTGTACAAACCCAAACCTACTACATAGTAAAGCCAGCTACACACCTAGGCTATGTGGTGTGGCCTGTTGCTTCTAGGCTACATACCTGTATAGCATGTTACAATACTGAATACTGTAGGCAATTTTAAGACATTTACCTACATGTATCTAAACATAGAAAAGACACTAAAAATATGGTGTAAAAGATTTTTTAAAAGGTACACCTGTCTAGGACAGCTTTGTTATAAGATTATGGGGCCACCATGATATATATGGTTCATCATTGACTGAAACATTGTTATGTGGTGCATAACTATATTAAAAAATGAAAAAAGGAAAAAACTATATATGGAAAATGAGACTAGGGCCAGGCTCAGTGGCTTATGCTTGTAATCCCAGTGCTTTGGGAGGCCAAGGCAGGAGGATCCCTTGAGGACAGGAGTTCAAGGCCAGCCTGGGTAACATAGCAAGGCCTCATCTCTACCAAAAAAAAAAAGTTAGCCGGGCATGGTGATGCGTGCCTGTAGTCCTAGGTACTGGAGTTCAAGATTGGAGCAAGTTATGATATCACCACTGCACTGCAGTCTGGGCAACAGAGCGAGACCCTGTCTCCAAAAAAAAAAAAAAAAAAAAAAAAAGAAAAGAAAATGAGACTAGAAAGAATTTAATTTGGACAGTAGGACTTACTTTTCTTTTTCCTTTTTTCAAATATTTTTCAAATTTTATTTACTAAGAATGTTTTAAAACAAAACAAATTTTTAAAAAATTAAAAGCAGAAGACACTAAAAGGCTTTGTGAATTAGTGTAAAATTTGGCAGAAATGAAATTGAACACAAGAACTAAAGAAATTTTAAAAATAAGTTTTAGGCCGGGAGAGGTGGCTCATGCCTGTAATTCCAGCACTTTGGGAGGCCGAGGCGGGGGGTTCACCTGAGGATCCCAGCTACTCGGCAGGCTGAGTCATGAGAATCTCTTGAACCAGGGAGGAGGAGGTTGCAGTGAGCCGAGGTCACGCCCTTGCACTCCAGCCTGGGCAACAGAGTGAGGCTCAGTCTCAAAATAAATAGTTTTAAAATTTGTGTTATGTTTCTTTTCACTGGTGAAACAAGATGTAGCTTAGGAAAAATAATATCTTTGCTTTTGTATTGCATAAAGGAATAATTTTTTAATGTTAAATATAGTGTATTAATGGAACTCCAGTCTAGGTGACAGAGTGAGACCTGAGACCCTGTCTCCAAAAACAAAAACAAAACAAAATGTGTGAGCAAATTAGGAATAGAAGAGAACTTCTTAACCTAATAAATGTCAGCTATAAAAAACATAGCTAACATCATACTTAATGATGAAAGACAATGCTTTCCTTATAAAATCAGGAAAAAGAAAAGAATGCCACTCACAACCTCCAACGTTTTATTGCAGGTCCTAACCAGTGCAACAAGGCAAGAAAAAAGATATAAAATACAAAAATTGGAAAGATAAAAGCAACCATTCTTAGGTGACATATTTGCTTACATAGAAAATACTAGGGAATGAACAAAAAAACTGCTAGAACTAATAAGTTTAGTAAGTTATGAGGATATAAGGTAAATTTACAAAAACTTTATTTCTATATATTAACAGCAAACAATTGAAAACAATGACAATTTTAAAAAACAGTTGCATTTACCATAGCATCAAAAGGCATACTTACTTAGGAAAACAGTTAACAAAAAATATGCAGAACGCTTTGCACCAAAAACTACAACATATTTTCAAGAGGAATTTTAAAAGCCAGCATAACAAAACCCCATCTCTACTAATAATAGAAAGAATAAACAAGGTGTGGTGGCACATGCCTGTAATCCCAGCTACTTGGGAGGTTGAGGCACGAGAATAGCTTGAACCTGGGAGGTGGAGGCTGCAGTGACCCGAGATTGTGCCACAGTACTCCAGTCTGGGTGACAAAGCAAGATTCCATCTCCAAAAAAAAAAAAAAAAGACAAACAAGTCTCACCCTGTCTTCCCAGACTGGAGTGCAGTAGCATGATCATAGCTCAATGCCGTCTCAAACTCCTGGGCTCAAGTGATCCTTCTTCCTCAGCCTCCTGAGTAGCTGGGATTATAGACACCACGCCCAGCTAATTTTTTTTTATTTTTTGTAGAGATGGGGGTCTCACTATGTTGCTCAGGCTGATCTTGAACTCCTGGGCTCTAGTCCTCCCACCTTGGCCTCCCAAACTGCTGGTATTGCAGGTATCAGCCACCATGCCTGGGCAACAGTGGGAATTCTGACACGTGTTTTTGGAAATGTAAGTTGGTTGGGCCACTCTGAAGAACATGTAGTAAAGCTGAGATAGGCATACTCTCCAGCCTACCAATTTCTTTGCTAGTGATACTGAAGCAGGAGAATAGGGTCTGGAGGCAGGGAACCTAAGGCCGATTCACACTGACTTCCTAGAACTGAATCAAAAGGAGAACTCCACCTCTCTACACCCAAGTAACAAAAGGATCAGAGGCTACTCCCTTTGCACTGTATTACAGATAAAAAATGGAAAGTACCTCTGACTGGTCCCCTCCTGCAACCAATCAGACTGGTCCCAGGCCAAGTCTTCATGTGTAACTTTGTAGCTTTGCTTCAGCCTCTAATTGGTCGCCTCCCTCCACCAGACTGGTGGTGGGCCAAGTCTTCATTTACATAGGGTGTAACCGAGTAACCAGTGGGAAACCTTAGAGGGTATTTAAACCCTAGAAAATTCTGTAACCAATGCACCTGAGTGGCTTGCTTGAGCCTGCTCCCACTCTGTGGAGTATCTTTTCATTTCAATAAATCTGTGCTTTCATTGCTTCATTTTTTCATTGCTTTGTGCATTTTGTCCAATTCTTTGTTAAAAATGCCAAGAACCTGGAGGACTCATAGGCAAGACCCTCCATTGGTAACAGAAGGATATAATATTTCTTTAAAAATACTGAAAATTATGGCAAGTATGTCAAATACGGAGAAAATAATTTTTTTTTTTTTTTGAGACAGAGTCTTGCTTTGTTGCCCAGGCTGGAGTGCAGTGGCATGATCTTGGCTCACTGCAAGCTCCGCCTCCCGGGTTCACACCATTCTCCTGCCTCAGCCTCCTGAGTAGCTGGGACTATAGGCGCCCGCCACCACGCCCAGTTAATTTTTTGTATTTTTAGTAGAGACGGGGTTTCACCCTCTTAGCCAA
Source organism: Gorilla gorilla gorilla (assembly GCF_029281585.2). Taxonomy (NCBI): domain Eukaryota; kingdom Metazoa; phylum Chordata; class Mammalia; order Primates; family Hominidae; genus Gorilla; species Gorilla gorilla. The sequence goes on along the minus strand of NC_073229.2, from coordinate 113,275,891 downwards.
GATGGTCTCGATCTCCTGACCTCGTAATCCGCCCACCTCGGCCTCCCAAAGTGCTGGGATTACAGGCGTGAGCCACCGCGCCTGGCCAGAAAATAAATCTTGTTGGTAGATACATGGGTGTTTATTATTCTCTGTACTTTTTTGAATGTTGAAGTAGATCATACCAAAAGTGCAAAAATAAAACAACAGCTAACAGGTGAGGGAGTGGAGACAGTGAATGGGAATTGGCTCTTTTGAAAAGACCTGTTCCATCTGACTTCCATCACCCTTGGCTTCCAGACTCCAGACCTCTGTGGCACACAGTGCTGCAGCCTCCTCCTTTATATTATCTATGATCCCTTTCCTCTTAGCCACTACATTTGGTTGATGGGATTGGTTGTCTCAGAAGACCTTCATTTGAATCCTAGCTCTACTACTGGCTGTGTAGATCTCTGGGCAAGGTAACTTCTCTCACCCTCAGTCTCCTTAACTCTTAAATGGTAACAGTAATGTATTCTTTTTTCATCGATAGGCAAATATATATTGAGTACCTACTGTGTGCCCAGCAGCTACATTAGGTACAGAGATATGCTGGTGAAGACACCTGCTTTAGCAGTGATTCTCAACCTTCAGTCTCAGAATTGCCTGTGAAGTCCTGAAAAAATTAAACATAACTGGGCCTCACTATGGAAAACACTAATTAGGTCCAGAATTAATGCATCGGGTTGGGGTGCCTCTGTCTGTAACATCCCTTCACAGATGATTACAGTACTCAGGAGAGGTTGAGACTCTTTATGCCAGTCTATGGGCTGTGGGAGCAGGAATTGTGTTTTTCTTGTTTCTCGTTATATTCCTAGAGCCTGGCACATAGTAGGTGCTCAATAAGTATTTGCTTAATTCTGAATAAGTAAAAGAAAAAAGACATTGTCACTGTCCTCAGAAACTAATAGTAAAACATGTTCTATGAGTGTAAATTAAAGAAAGTATGTCATAATGTTGACTGAGCTACTGGCAAAAAGTCAATGCTTAGTCAATTTTTGTTGAATCTTATATGTAATTTCTAAATCCCCATCTCTAGCCTTAGTCACTGGCTTCTAATATTAATACACACTAATTAATATGCATATAATCACAATTTTCTTTTGCTTATAGAACTCTTATCAGTGTTCTACCATCACCTCAAATTCTGCATTTCTAAACCTGAAAGTTGCTTCTTTTGCCTCTTTTCTTCCTCCTTGATCTAGCTCTCTTCTAATTTTTGTCACTGACACCATCTTTTTTCCATTTGTCCAAGCTAGAAGCTTCTTAGTCATCTTTGAATCTTTATTTCTCCCGAGCCACATTTTATGATCATAGCTTGATGCCGAATCCCTATGATAGCACCATGAAGCAGTAGGGTGTAGTGGTTAAGATGGACCAGTATGAGACTGAAAATTTGATTTCTAGCTTTGTCACTTGCTGGCTTAGTGAGCTTAGATAGGTTACTCTGTCTGTATCACCTGTAATCTGCCTGTATTACCTGTAAATAACCTGAAATTCTGTCTGTATCACCCGTAATCTGTCTATATCATCTGTAAATAACCACAGGGAAATTGTAAGAATTAAGTGGTTGTAAGGTGAACACTGGCTAACATATAAATGCACTGTAACTGTTAGCTATTATTGCTAAATATTTTGTCTCTTCAGTTAAATTGTAGCTCCATGAAGATGAATATCATGCTGTTTCTTTTTTTTGGTACCCCTTCTGAAGCACCTAATCGCACTAGAAGGCACATAAGCAGGCTCGAAATACCTGTCAGATTTGGGAATACAGTAGTTACTTTGTTTTATGTTTAATATTAAAACATCCATTTTTCTTTAAAGCCTGATAATTTTAGGACTTCTTTAGAATCTAATTCTTGCTATCTGAAAACAAGATTAACATAAACATGAAATTAAAGTGAAGCAAAATGAATGTGTTCTTAGTGAAACAATTACTTATTAGGTCTTATAATAACTTTCAGAGGTGGATATGCTGGGTCAGTGTTTCTGGAAATTAAGCATAACAACCACCTGGAGTGCTTGTAAAGATACAGATTTCCAGCCTCTAATCCATACTTCCTGAATCAGAACCTCCAAGAGAGGTCTGAGAATCTAGGGAGGTTTTTTTCGTGTTTTCTTTTTTTTTTGAGACAGGGTCTCACTCTGTCACCCAGGCTGGATGGAGTGCAGTGGTGTGATCTTGGCTCACTGCAGCCTCAGCCTCCCCATGCTCACTCAGGTGATTCTCCCGCCTCAGCCTCCCGAGTAGCTGGGACTACAGGCACACGCTACCACACCTGGCTGATTTTTGTATTTTTTTGTAGAGACGGGGTTTCACCATGTTGCCCAGGCTGGTCTTGAACTCCTGGGTTCAAGTGATCCACGTACCTTGGTCCCCCAAAGTGCTGGGATTACAGGTGTGAGCCACCACGCCTGGCCTGAGAATGTTTTTTTCCTTTCTTTTTTCCCTTTCTTTCAAAACCTTGCATGATTCTTACAAAAAACAATTTTAGATAATGCTGGTCTAGATGATGTTCTTTCTTTTGAAGGTTTCAAGTGGATTTCTGTAGGCAAAATATTTTAATCCAGCTATTCATATTTCTTTGCCTTATTTCTAAAACACTTCAGGCCTGAGGACTTGCGCCGTGAGTTTGGTCGATATGGCCCTATAGTAGACGTTTACATTCCACTTGACTTCTACACTCGCCGCCCAAGAGGATTTGCTTATGTTCAATATCCTTTATTTTATTGTGTGCATGCGAATATACTGTATATGCGTGCTTATACATATATGTATTCAGTAGCATATGTTATGAGATTAATATTGCCTAATTAAATGTGTTTATTTCTTTATCTCAGAAGATCTAAAGCAGTCCACAGTAGCTGGCAAGCACCCCCCAGTTTGAACCAACCTGTTAGCTAGAATCCAAGCATAAACCCAGCAGGCGAGACAAAAGGCACCTAAAGTTCAAGCATCAAGGAGTAAAGAGGGAGGGTGGACACAGATATAAAGACCTGGAAGAGGGGAAGTCTTTATCAAGCAAAAGACAAAGCCAACACCAGGTTGAGACTTCGGCTTTCCTACATTTACTCAGAGTTCCAGAGTCAAAGCCAAGTCTGATTTTGTTGGTTCTGCGTCTCTTATAAAGTCCATCTTGCAAGCCTTAAAGAGTAAAGGTCAAGGTTCAAGATCAAGTGACATTGAGGTAATTGCCAGTCTCGTTTTATATTGTGTATCTTGAGCTTTTTCTGTTTGTTATTTTTTTAATTAAACCAGTGAACAACCTCCTAAAAAAAGTTACTCATTTTTATATAGCTAATTTCCATTATAGCTAGGTTTAGTATTATATAATTTATATACATAAGGAAGTTTAGTGGGATATTACAAACCAGTATACGTAATTCCAGATATTTACAGATTGCTTTTATGTTTCTTTTATATTTATATCCCAAGTAGTAAAAACATAAATGTTTGGCTGGGTGCGGTGGCTCATGCCTGTAATCCCAGCACTTTGGGAGGCTGAGGCGGGTGGATCACCTCAGGTCAGGAGTTTGAGACCAGCCTGACCAACACGGTGAAACCCCGTGTCTACTAAAAATACAAAAATTAGCCGGGTGTGGTGGCAGGCACCTGTAGTCCCAGCTACTTGGGAGGCTGAGGCGGGAGAATCTCTTAAACCTGGGCTTGCAGTGAGCTGAGATCGTGCCATTGCACTCCAGCCTGGGTGACGAGGGAAACTCCATCTCAAAAACAGAAAAAAAATAAACGTTTAAAGTGGTAGGTTCAAAAGTAGATACCACTTTTAAAGCACTAAATCAGGTTTTGTTTTAACTCACTTGTATATGTGCAGTTTTGTTTACAAGTAATGTCTCTTAAATGTCAAATTTAAAATTAAGCCTTTTAATGAAAGAGTAATTTTAATTTCAGAATAAAGGCTTCTGCATACTGATATTCAGTGAAAAATCTGATGGATCCTTTATCTGAAAGAAGGGAGTGAGTCCTAAACAGTTTGTAATTTTATAATGCTAGCCAAATTTGGACTTTTTTTTTGTTTTTCTTGTTTTCAAATTATACATGCATACTGCAGCCACGCTATTGTAGACACTAAAAGTACAGTTACATGTTTGTTTTGTTCTTTTTATTTTTAGACTCACTCTTCTAAACATAATGGGTCATTTGTTTTCATGAGAAAAAGTGAAAGTTTTTTTTCTGATTATTCATATTATATTGAAGATGTGAGCTTAATAACTTGAACTTGATTTTCCTATTAATTTCATTTCACATGTAAATAATGCTTTTAAAATGTGTTTACTTGATATCTCATGTTCAAAGTGTCCTTAACAGCTAGTCATATTTGAAGATGTTCGAGATGCTGAAGATGCTCTTTATAACCTCAATAGAAAGTGGGTATGTGGCCGTCAGATTGAAATACAGTTTGCACAAGGTGATCGCAAAAGTAAGTGTGACTGAATGCTAGATTTTATTTATTCAGCAGAATGAGTTTCAGTGATGACTGATTTTTTAATTTAAAATTCTTTCAGTAAATGATTGCTAGTTGAGTGGTTGTTACTGTGGTGTTCAGGTAACGAATTATGTCATAAGTCTTGTTCTTTATGTTCCAGCACCAGGCCAAATGAAATCAAAAGAACGTCATCCTTGTTCTCCAAGTGATCACAGGAGATCAAGAAGCCCCAGCCAAAGAAGAACTCGAAGTAGAAGTTCTTCATGGGGAAGAAATAGGAGGCGGTCAGACAGCCTTAAAGAGTGAGTACAAGAGGACTGAAAACTTCATTTTCTACTTTTTCTGGGAAATAGATATACATATATATTTTTTTGATAGGGTCTCACTGTTTCCCAGGCTGGAGTGCAGTGGTGCGTGATCATGGCCCACTGTAGCCTTGACCTCCTAGACTCAAGCAATTTTCTCACCTCAGCCTCCCAAGTAGCGGGTACTACAGGTGTGCACCACCACACCGGGCTATTTTTTTTTATTTTTTGTAGAGATTGGAGGTCTCGCTATGTTGCCCAGGCTGGTCTTAAATTCCTGGGCTCAAGTGTTCCTCCCACCTCAGGCTCCCAAAGTGCTAGGATTACAGGTGTGAGCCACTGCACCCAGCCTGGAAAATATTTTAAAGTTTTTATAAACAGTCCACCTTAGTCATTTTGCTTAATGTACAAACATAATCAATTTTTGTTAAAAGATAATACTCTTCTCTATTTATCATATATTGTTATTTAACTTGGGTTTATGGGATTAGTTCTTATGTTAAAGTTACAGACTTAACTTTATCTTTTTACATGAGAAGATAATATATAGTGAGCAGAAAAAAAAAGTAAAAAACAATACATACTCAGCCGCCTGCAGTGGCTCACATTTATGATCCCAGCACTTTGAGAGGCTGAGGTGGGCGGATCTCGAGGTCAGGAGTTCAAGACCAAACTGACCAACATGATGAAACCCCGCCTCTACTAAAAATACAAAAATTAGCTGGGTGTTGTAGCCACACACCTGTAATCCCAGCTACTCAGGAGGTTGAGGCAGGAGAATCACTTGAACCTGGGAGGCGGAGGTTGCAGTGAGCTGAGATCACGCCATTGCACTCCAGCCTGAGCGACAGAGCGAGACTCCGTCTCAAAACAAAAAGCAAAAAAAAAAAAAAACAAGGTGATGAGTTTTAGATAAATAAAATTTTCCTAAATGTGCCCAACAGTTTGTAATCTTCAACTTTAAAAATGTTTAAATGCGTAAGAAATACAATAAAACGTTCAGGTGCCATAATCTCAGCACTTTGGGAGGCTGAGGTGGGAGTATCACTTGAGGCCAGGAGTTTGAGACTAGCCTGGCCAACATGGTGAGACTCCGTCTCTCCAAAAAAAAAAAAAAAAAAAAAAGAAATATAATAAAATCCCTTGTGAAAGGTGGTTGACTAAAGTTAATGTAAATCAATTTACTTATAAAAGATAAGTTATCAAGAATAAATTCCAAGTATGGCAGTATTGAAGAAGACATATTAAATAGTAATTTGGGGGCAGGGGAAAAGATATTTTCAAGTTATTTATTTTGCTAGCCAGGAGTTTATTTCTATTAGAGTAATAGTGAATCACAACAGAAATTAATTATATGGACCAGGTGCGGTGGCTCACGCCTGTAATCCCGGCACTTTGGGAGGCCAAGGCGGGTGGATTACTTGAGGTCAGGAGTTCAAGACCATCCTGAGCAATATGGTGAAATCCTGTGTCTACTAAAAATTCAGGCCAGGCGCAGTGGCTTACGCCTATAATCCCAGCACTTTGGGAGGCCAGGGCGGGGGCGGATCACCTGAGGTCAGGAGTTCAAGACCAGTCTGGCCAACATGGTGAAACCCCGTGTCTACTAAAAATACAAAAATTAGGTGGGTGTGGTGGCACAGGCCTGTAATCCCAGCTACTTGGGAGGCTGAGGCAGGAGAATCGCTTGAACCTGGGAGGCAGAGGTTGCAGTGAGCTGAGATCACGCCACTGCTCTCCAGCCTGGGTGACAAAGCGAGACTCAGTCTCAAAAAAAAAAAAAAAAAGAATTTAAATTGATTGTTTGTAAATGCATTACAGCCTTAGTGAACCAGTTTTTTTCTCTTGCTTGATTTAAATAAGGTGGATATTCACTTCATTTTCTGCCTTCTAGTGGAAGTAAAGTATAATACTTGACTGTCTCAAATCATTCTGGAGTATCAGGGATGGAAGGACCACATCTTTCAGGGCAATGCTATTCTGCTTTGTACTTGTTATAAGACCATTGCTTAACCTCCCTGACCCCAGTTTTTCTCATTTTAAAAACTGTCTTATGGCCAGGTGCAGTGGCTCACACCTGTGATCCCAGCACTCTGGGAGGCCAGGGTGAGATCACTTGAGTCCAGGAATTCGAGAGACCAGCCTGGGCAACATAGTGAGACCCCCATGCCTACAAAAACTAAAAAAAATTAGCCACGTGTGGTGGCACACACCTGTTCCAGCTACTGGGAGGGAGGGAGAGGGTGGACTGAGGTGTGAGGACTCCTTGAGCCCAGTAGGTCAAGGCTGCAGTGAGCCATGATTGCACCACTGCCCTCCAACCTGGGCAACAGAGGAAGACTCTGTCTCACAACAAATAAATAAATAAATAAATTATTAAAATGTAAAAAAAGGTATTCTGTAAATCTTTGTTAACTTTATATCAAGGAATGTGTATGTTAGAACTCTAAATGTTCCTGAACAGTGTTAAAATTGCTCCTCAACTCCCTTTTCTTTAGTCCAAATATATTATAGCGTCCTTCTTTTACTATGTTAGGATTTTTTTTCAAGGACATTTTTTCTTCATTTTGCTTCCTACAGCTGTCTACAAAATGAATGAAATTTAATAATTTCTAAAAGACTGTGAATTTATTCCAGAATATATTCTACATCAGTGTATTTTCAGTATAAATATATAATAAAAAATTCAAGAGAGGCCAGGTGCAGTGGCTCATGCCTGTCATCTCAGCACTTTGGGAGGCTGAGGCAGGTGACTTGAGGTCAGACACGCCTGGCCAACATGGCGAAATCCCATCTCTACTAAAAATACAAAAATTAGCCAGGTATGGTGGCACGTGCCTGTAATCCCAGCTACTTGGGAGGTTGAGGCAGGAGAATTGCTTGAACCCGGGAGACAGAGGTTGCAGTGAGCCAAGCTTGCCCCACTGCACTCCAGCCTGAGTGACAGAGCAAGACTCTGTCTCAGAAACAAACAAACAAAACCAAAAATTGAAGAGGCTCTACATGGTGTTATCATTCTCCAAAGAAAGCTTTTTAAATTTCTTCATCTAGTTCAATGTTACTATCTAGTATCATTTTTCTTCAGTCTAAAGAATATTTAGTATTTCTTTTTTTCCTCTTTCAGCTCACCGAGAAGTACCAGGGCAGTGAATATTTAGTATTTCTTATAGTACACATCTGCTGATAGTGAATTATCTCAGCTTTTGTCTGAAAACATCTTTATTTAAAATTCATTTGTGAGAAATATTTTTGCTGAGGATAGAATTCTATACTGGCAGTGATTTTATTTTTCTCTTTAAAAATGTCATTCCATTGTTTTTCTGATACCCATAGTGAGTTGTCAGTCTTATGGTTGTTCCTTTGAAAGAAATTTGTCTTTCATTCTCTGGCAAGGTTTTCAGATTTTTTTTTATTTTTATTTTTTTTGAGACAGAGTCTCACTCTGTCACCTGGGCTGGAGTGCAGTGGCACAATCTCGGCTCACTGCAACCTCTGCCTCCCAGATTCAAGCGATTCTCCTGCCTCAGCCTCCCGCCACCACACCCAGCTAATTTTTGTATTTTTAGTAGAGGCGGAGTTTCTTCATGTTGGCCAGGCTGGTCTGGAACTCCTGACCTCAGGTGATCCGCCTGCCTCAGCCTCCCAAAGTGCTGGGATTACAGGCATGAGCCACCGCACCCGGCCGGTTTTCAGATTTTTTCTTTGACTTTGGTTTTCATCAGTTTCACTGTGATGTGCCCAGTGTAGTTTTCTTTGTCTATGTGGGGTTTATTGAGCTTTTTGAAATTGTGAGTTAATGCTTTTTGTTAGTTTTGTAAAATTCTATGCTATTATCTCTTCAAATATTGCTTCTGCCTTATTCAGTCTTCCCTCTGGCCTGTGTGACTGTATGCTATACATCTGCTGTGTTCTTTTATGGATTTCTTAAAATTCGTTTTCTCACACTGTATTTTGGTAGGATGTTTTTCTAATGATCTTTTAGTTAACTATTTCTTTTCTTTTTTTTTTTTGGTCTTGGAGGTTTTCTCTTGTTGCCCAGGTTGGGGTGCAATGGCACGATCTCTGCTCACTGCAACCTCTGCCTCCCAGGTTCAAGTGATTCTCCTGCCTCAGCCTCCTAAGTAGCTGGGATTACAGGCATGCACCACCATGCCAGGCTAATTTTTGTATTTTTAGTAGAGATGGGGTTTCACCATGTTAGTCAGGCTGGTCTTGAACTCCTGACCTCAGGTGATCCACTCGCCTTGGCCTCCCAAAGTGGGATTACAGGCGTGAGCCACTGCACCCAGTCTAGTTCATTATTTCTTCTGCTATATCTAGATTGCTGTTAAGACCATCTAATGACTTTTTAATTTCAGATATCATATATTTTTAGTTTTAAATGTCTATTTGTTCCTTTTTATAGATTCTAGTTTTCCACTGAACGATCTTTTTATCTGTTTTGTCTTTTCCTCTTATTTTCTTAAATATATTACTCATAGTAATTTTTTAAATTCCTGTTTGATGATGCCAATATCCAAATCACTTTGGGAATGATTCTTTGCCTTTTATTTTCCTTAGTTTTTAGTTATTCTTGCCTGTTTTTTTTTTTTTTTTTACATAGCATGTGGACATGGACAAAAAATTATAGAGGCTCTGCATGACATTATCATTCTCCAAAGACAGTTGTTTTCTTCTGGTAGACAGAGTACTGGCAGATCACTTTGATCTTAAGGCTTGGTTTTGGGCGTTGTTAAAGCTGCTTGTTTGGGCTCTGAATTTATTCCTAGGGCATGGCCCTTACCTCTAGATTGTAGCCCTTCTGGGTTGTTACCTAATGTTCCTCATTGACCTTTTGGGAGTTTGAACTCTAATCTCTCTCTCAGCACCGTGTGTCTGATAAAAATTTCAGCGCAGTTCTTGAATTTCTGAATTCCGGTTTTTTGCTGGTCCCTTGGAATCTCTTCCCATACACACACAACTTAGAAGATGGCCAGTGATTTAAGGAGAATTTGTAGGCAAATTTTAGAGGTACTTTTTGGTCTCTAATTCACTCTTCTCTAGAGTTTTTGCCTCTCATGTCCCACCCATTTTGGTAGCCCTGAATTAACTTTTCTCTCTTCAGCTTAGTCAAATAGCCATTTTCTGGTTGGGCTCAACTCCTCTATGCTGTCATTTGAAAAATGGTCTTAGTAAAAGAGCCAAGGCTTGTCCCTCAGGTTCTTCCTGCTTGTGTTGATTATCCTCCAGTGCCTTCGAACAGTTGTTTTATAAATGTTGTGTAGCTTTTCAATATAGTTGTTTTCGGCTGGATGTGGTAACTCACGCCTGTAATCCCAGCACTTTAGGAGGCCGAGGCAGGGGGATAACCTGAGGTCGGGAGTTTGAGACCAGCCTGACCAACATGGAGAAATCCCATCTCTACTGAAAATACAAAGTTAGCTGGGCGTGGTGGCGCGTGCCTGTAATCCCAGCTACTCTGGAGGCTGAGAGAGAAGAATTGCTCAAACCTGGGAGGGCGGAGGTTGCGGTGAGCTGAGATCGTGCCATTGCACTCTAGCCTGGGCAACAAGAGCAAAACTCCATCTCAAAAAAAAAAAAAAAATACATGTATGTATGTGTGTGTATATATATATATATATATAGAGAGAGAGAGAGAGAGAGAGAGAGAGAGAGAGAGAGAGCTGTTTTCTATGGGAAGATTAGTCTAATACAAGCTGTTTTGTCATGGCAGGACCCAAAAGTCCTGCATCTAGATTTTTATTTTTATAAGCATTATTTGAACTGTAAATAATTGATTTTTTTAATCTTTTTTTCTTCAGATTTTTGTACCTCTTAAGAGCTGTATGACCCAGACCAAATATGCAGTATATTTTTCAGAACTGATCCCTATATGTCTAGCAAAGTAAAAATTTTTGGCCATATATTCTAGTATAACAGATATTACAAACTTGTTACTTATGTTTGAACCAAAAGCATGCATAATAAAATGAGAAATTTTTTTTAGCTTATCTAGTAAAAATATAACTAATGTTATGTAAAGTATGTAAGTTCCTGAAAGTGTTATTTCCTGATCTCTTATTTTGTGTGAAATATATGCTCTAACATTATGGATGTTTGCAGGTCTCGACACAGGCGATTTTCTTATAGCCAGTCTAAATCTCGTTCCAAATCATTACCAAGGCGGTCTACCTCAGCAAGGCAGTCAAGAACTCCAAGAAGGAATTTTGGCTCTAGAGGACGGTCAAGGTCCAAGTCCTTACAAAAGAGGTCCAAGTCAATAGGAAAATCACAGTCAAGTTCACCTCAAAAGCAGACTAGCTCAGGAACAAAATCAAGATCACATGGAAGACATTCTGACTCAATAGCAAGATCCCCGTGTAAATCTCCCAAAGGGTATACCAATTCTGAAACTAAAGTACAAACAGCAAAGCATTCTCATTTTCGGTCACATTCCAGATCTCGAAGTTATCGTCATAAAAACAGTTGGTGAACAGCAACAGAAAGAGCACCACGCAGTCTTTAATATAAGTTATTAAACTCTCATTATGTTAAATAAAAATTCTTTAAGGCATACAGAAAATGCGAGTTGATATTAGTTACTTTGGGCATATGGAAGAAATAAAATCTCTAGCTTTGGATTAATAAAAATTTGGTCTCCATTTAAAGGGCCCACACTACAAATTATGATTTGTCTAATGTCACCATTTTGTGGACCATTTTTTATTTACATTGTGGCAGAAGGGTACTTTTCAAGGGAAATGAGTAAACTGGAACTAATTTTTAAAATTCTACTTGCATAGTATTAGTACTATTAATAATACCTTTTACACAAATATTTTTGACTTTAAAGCACTTTCATGTAAAAAGTAACTATGACTGTATAATTGCATAGAGCAGACTTAAGCTGTTTGACACCTGTGTCTCTTTTGTGTCTTCTGTTTAAACTTGGGCCAATTCCTGGTGGATATTAGTTCATATTACAAAATTCTGATGTTCCAAAAAGTAGAATATATATAGAGATCAAACATTCAAAAGATACATTCTCTCCTAAGCTCAAAGGTTATATTTTTATTGGGTAGAACAGTATAGGTAAGTTGACATGAAATTGCATCCTGCACCACGACCACATTAGTAATATCAGAACTTTTGAGAAATACTGGATTTTGAATGGTTTGAGACTAATTCTTTAAAAATTAGGCTGAGCAACACTCACAATCCAAAAATATTCATATTAAGACTTACACATTGGAAGAATGGTACATTTTGTATAAAATCATATTTGATACCATTATTTCCACATACCTACTTTTCATCTGTTGCTTAATTTTTTCTTTTTAGAGTTCTTGCTCAACTTTATATGGAACAAGTATTATTATTTTTGAAAGAGTGTTTAGTACCTTGTATTAAGAAACTTGGCCAAGCGTGGTGGTTCACTCCTGTAATCCCAGCACTTTGGGAGGTCGAGGCGGGCAGATTGCTTGAGGCCAGGAGATTGAGACCAGCCTGGGCAACATGGTGAAATCCTGTCTCTAAAATTTAAAAAAAAAGAAGAAACTCGAGAGACTACATCTTCAAAAAACAACTTTGCAGTATTTGAATTTTACATTATACTGCCCTTCATTTCTGACAGCCAAATAACTTTATTGATATTTATTGCTTTTGTAGTTGTTCTAACTAATAATTTCTTTGAAAATGTGTTGTAGTTTATGTTTTTCAAAGGGTTTTGGTAGTGTTTGTGATAGAATGGTTTTGCATATGATTATTATAGGGGATATATTTATAGAGCTCTACTTGTATACTTTGTGACTTACATTATGAAAACTTCAAAGTTCTCAATCCATACAGTTAGTATTTATATCCAGAGTGTTTAAGAAAAAAATCTGTCTTATATTTTTAGTATATAGGAGCCAGTGTTGCTTCTATTTGTTTTGAATACAAATTCCAGTTTTCTTTGCATATTGGATCCCATATGTAAGAAACAACCTTACACAATAATTTGTATGCTGGTAATATTTGGACAAGTGCCATAAATTAATGTATATTGTACTTTCTGAATAGATTATCTCTAATCATAGCAAAATTTATTTCAAAACTACAACTCTTTGAATTATTCCGCTATAATAAAATTTAGTTATAAAATTATGTGGCACTACTGAAAATCTAAAGGATAATCTGAAGAATGAGTAAGACAGATATTGATAGAAATTTTTAGTATTTTCAAAATGTTTGGGTTCATACACATAAGTGAAATCATTTTAAAAACTAGGGGCTGGGCACAGTGGCTCACACCAGTAATCCTAGCACTTTGGGAGGCCAAGGCAGGAGGATTGTTTGAGCCCAGGAGTTTGAGACCAGCCTGGGCAACATAGCAAGACCCCTTTATCTATAAAAATAATAACAACTAGGTACCATTGTGAAAAATAATAACTAGGGATTGATTATAGTATCTTTACTCTGTATTCACAAATCTCTGTATTCCTGAACATATTTAATCCTTTGATTTACCTCTGACTAGGTTTGTCATTGTAATCCCTGGGCTGCTTAGGAGGATACCATTTGGTTTGATGAAAAAGCTGGAATGATAATAGCTCGAACTCTTTTGAGCATTTAGTACATGCTTGGCACTGTTCTATATGTTTTAAGTTATTCACTCATGTATTTAACCATCAACACTCTTATGAGGTAAATATCCCGCAATTACTTTTGCGCCAGCCTAGTACCACTGCAGACAAGGAAACAGATGCAGAGAGGCTAAGTTACAAGGGCACACAGCCATAAACTTTGGATCTGTAGAGTGACTGGGCTTCAGAGTCCTCTTCCTGACTGCTGTTCCCATGTCTTTTGCAAAGAGAAGTCTTTGACAGGTATATGCTTTATTAAAATCATGTTTAGAAAGAAATGAGAGAATAGAATTAGAAAAAGGAATGACTAGGCTTCGATGAAAATGACTTTTGTGACTAGGTGAAAATTGTTTGGCTGGGTATCCTGGAAAATTGTCTTCTGGGAATATCTATATTCCAGGGTTCACTTTTGTCATAGAATTGTTTCTTGGCCCATTTAAGAGAGATACTTTGTTTATTAATAAATCAAACGTTTTAATTTTAGACATCTGTGATCAGTTCTTTTAAAGAGACTATATTTATTTAAGTACTTCCCAAGTTTAGTGCAGGGGTACTACCTGCCATTTATTCAGGATCATAGAGGATAAGTTAGGGTCAAAGAAAATAAAGACTGCCATGACAGCTGCTTGCTTGCTTTCTCCCCAGAAATAATGCACAAATAATTTATAGCAGCTATTTTTCGGTGTTAACAGATAATAGGGGAATTTGCTGAAATTTTTATTTGGAGCCTCGGATTTAATTTTAGGCCACTGGGCTAATTTATTTTTAAATGTAAATTAATTCCAGTACTTTATTTGTAAAGTTTACTTGAGATCTAACTATTCTAAGACATGCTGTTGCATTACAAATAAGAATTGCTGCATTTATTTTGATCCCATTGCCAGAAGCAAAATTAGTCAAAATTTAAAGGTATGTAGAAATACTTTTGTAATCCTTCTAAACTACATTAAATTTCTGGCTGACCGTGGTGGCTCACACCTGCAGTCTCAGCACTTTGGGAGGCTGAGGTTGGCAGATCAACATGGTGAAAGCAGGTCTCTACTAAAAAATACCAAAAAAAAATTAGCCGGGCATGGTGGCACATGCTACTCAGGAGGCTGAGGCGCAAGAATCTCTTGAACCTGGAAGGTGGAGTTTGCAGAGAGTCGAGATGGTGCCACTATACTCAAGCCTGGGCTACAGAGTAAGACTCTGTCTCAAAAATAAATAAATAAATAAAATTATAATTTCTTAGATTTAAAAATTAAATTTGTTTTCCAAAGACAGGGTAGTAGAATATGTAGGGTACTTACTTGTATAGATAGATATATGTTACTTAATGCAGTACAGTCTGGTGCAGGGTATCTTCACGTGGCATAATAGACCCAGAGCTTCAGGTCTAGGCTCTGTAAAGCGAAATGCCAAACTACTGTGTGTGCATTTCTCGAAAGAAAGGTGATGTAGTTTTATACAATTTTGAAACAAGTCCATGACTCCCAAGGGTTTAAGGACCAATGGTTCAGTGAGACATTTACAGATTTTGAAGTCAGAATTCAGTTTGAATTCTATACACATTTACTAGCTATGCAACCTTGGACAAGTTACCTAACATCTGTGAGCCTCAGTTTCTTTACCTGTAAAATGATATATTTGCCCCATTGGGTTGTTAGGGTTAAAAAAAAAAAAAAAAAAAGATGCGTAGCAGAATGCCAAGTACCTGACAGGCATTCAAATGTCAATTTCTTCTTTCATTTTTCTTATTTAAATATTTAGAAAACATTTCCTAGTACTAAATGTGGATTATGCACCTTAGCATTTAAATCACTCCCTGGATGAAAATAGGGTATTGAGGATACCCTAGGTATATGTTTGGTTCACATAATTCAAAACACCATACTCAACCTACATCTGTTTATAAACTAGTAAATAGGTTACAAATTAAAATATCTAGGCTGGGTGTGGTGGCTAGTGCCTGTAATCCCAGCACTTTGGGAGGTTCCAGGGGGTGGGGCAGATCATTTGAGGCCAGGGGTTCGAGACCAGCCTGGCCAACATAGTGAAATCCCGTTTCTACTTAAAATACAAAAATTAGCCAGCTGTGGTGGCACACCCTGTAATCCCAGCTACTCAGGAGGCTGAGGCAGAAGAATCGCTTGAAACTGGGAGACAGGTTGCAGTGAACCAAGATGGTGCCGCTGCACTCCAGCCTGGGCAACAGAGTGACTCTTGTCTCAAAAAATAAATAAAAATAAAGAGGCCGGTGCGGTGGCTGATGCCTGTAATCCCAGCACTTTGGTAGGCTGAGGCGAGCAGATCGCTTGAGGTCAGGAGTTCAAGACCAGCATGGCCAACATGGTGAAACCCTGTCTCTACTAAAATTACAAAAATTAGCCAGGCATGGTGGTGGGCACTTGTAATCCCAGACACTCAGGAGGCTGAGGCAGGAAAGTCACTTGAACCTGGGAGGCAGAGGCTGCAGTGAGCCAAGATCACTCATCTGCACTCCAGCTTAGGCAACAGAGCGAGACTCCATCTCAAAAAAAAAAAAAAAAAAAAATCTTACTGTGTGTCAGGTTTCAGGTTCTTTCAGAATGTTGGTAGATTAAAGGGTCAGTCTCTTCACATGAGAGGCTGCCTAGCCAGTAGTTAATA
Source organism: Gorilla gorilla gorilla (assembly GCF_029281585.2). Taxonomy (NCBI): domain Eukaryota; kingdom Metazoa; phylum Chordata; class Mammalia; order Primates; family Hominidae; genus Gorilla; species Gorilla gorilla. The sequence goes on along the minus strand of NC_073229.2, from coordinate 113,259,889 downwards.
TTTAGTCCTATAACTACATTGCTTGCATGTTCATTACTGTTTGGTTTTTGTGTGCAAAAGCTTGTGTAAGGTGAGTAGTTCCTCAGAAAATGTGTAATTGAAGCGAGAAGCAAAATTACTACTTCTCTAGGAGTAAAATTCTATTAACCAAATGCATAAGTACTACATGCTTTTTAGAAATTTACTTCTTAGAAGTAGATGGAGGGACACGATCCAGAATTCTTAGTATTTGCTTGTGACCACCTGTTTTTGTTTACACGATCCAGAATTCTTAGTATTTGCTTGTGACCACCTGTTTTGTTTTTACAGAAATGTAGCTTATAAGACTGATCACCTGTTATCTAAAGAAACAACTATGGCCAGGCACGGTGGCTCAGGCCTGTAATCCTAGCACTTTGGGAGGCTGAGGTGGGAGGAACACTTGAACTCAGGGGTTCGAGACCAGCCTGGGCAACATAGTGAGACCTCATCTCTATTAAAAAATAATAATAAGAAAAATTTAAACCCAAAAACTACATTCCAGTTTTCTTAGCTTACTCCTAATAGTATGGACTTAAAATGCTGTTAAATTGACTTTAATGTCAACAAAAATCTCAATATAAAATAGCCTTCTAAGCCCTGTTTCTTTTAATAATAAGAAAACATCAACGGACTTTTGTGGGTTGGGGGAATTACACTTGTGAGGCAGTATCGGATTCATAGTAACAATTTTACTCTGTTAAATATCTTTTCAGAATTGATATAAGCTATTAACTTGTCAGACTCTTCTAAGCAATCTTATATTTTTAAAATAAGAAGGGGCCAGGGATGGTGGCTCACACCTGTAATCCTAGCACTTTGGGAGGTTGAGGCCACAGGATCACTTGAGCCCAGGAGTTCAAGACTAGCCTGGGCAACATGTTAAGACCCTGTCTCTGCAATAAATTGTTAAAAATTAGCGGAGTGTGGTGGAGCGGGCCTGTAGTCCTCCTACTCAGGAGGCTGACGTGAGAGGATCACTTGAGCCCAGGAGGTCGAGGCTGCAGTGAGCGGTGTTTGCACGACTGCACTCCAGCCTAGGTGACAGAGCGAGACCTTGGCTCAAAAAAAAAGTGTTACTTAAATTTATCTTAACACTGTGAAGTATTTATATAATTTTTGTTTTTTTTAGATCGAGTTTCACTCTGTCGCCAGGTTGGAGTGCAGTAGTGCAATCTCGGCTCACTGCAACCTCCGCCTCCCAGGTTCAAGCTATTCTCCTGCCTCAGCCTCCCGAGTAGCTGGAACTACAGGCGTGTGCCACACGCCCAGCTAATTTTTGTATTTTTAGTAGAGACCAGGTTTCACCATATTGACCAGGATGGTCTCGATCTCTTGACCTCGTGATCCGCCCACCTCGGCCTCCCAAAGTGTTGGGATTACAGGCGTGAGCCACCACACCTGGCTAGTATTTATATAATTTCATAAGACTATTAGGAAAAACATCTTTAAACATTGATTGTTGTCAGTAAACCTTAAAATTTTGGCCTTAAAGTGTTAAATGTAGCTGAATTTAAAATACTAATATTCTAGTTAGAATGTTCATTACAGTTTTTTTTTTTTTTTTTTTTTTGAGACAGAGTCTTGCTCTGTCGCCCAGGCTGGAGTGCAGTGGCGCGATCTCGGCTCACTGCAAGCTCCGCCTCCCAGGTTCACGCCATTCTCCTGCCTCAGCCTCCCGAGTAGCTGGGACTACAGGCGCCGGCCACCATGCTTGGCTAATTTTTTCTATTTTTAGTAGAGACGGGGTTTCACCGTGTTAGCCAGGATGGTCTTGATCTGCTGATCTCGTGATCCGCCCGCCTCGGCCTCCCAAAGTGCTGGGATTACAGGCGTGAGCCACCGTGCCCGGCCCATTACAGTTTTTAATGGATATAGTCATAGATCATTTAATGACAGGATACATTCTGAGAAACACATTGTTAGGCGATTCTGTTATGCAAACATAGAGTGTACTTACACAAATCTAGAATGGTATGTATATTTTTATTTACATATATTTTTTCATATAGAAATTCAAATGTCCCAGCACCATTACTGAATACCAGTAATGGCGATGTTTCTGGGACTTGATCTGCAGTACCACATTAAGTGCCATGTATCAGGTTTCTATATATGCTCCATTATAATCTTCTTAAAAACATGGATGAAAATTTTGTATTCTAAAGTACAAATAGTCCTTTATACGCTCTGAGCTGCCTATCAGTGGTCAAATATAACTGATACTCATTTGGGCTTTTGTGACCACACCTTGTCCACCCTTTATTTTGACCAAAAGATTGTAGTTTCAGTGTCTATCATAGAAAGTGGAACTACATCACTTAAGGAATAATTTCAAACAATGCTTTTAGCATCTCATTTACTCCACTGGTGTTAACTCAGCATTAAAGGCTTTAAAAGGCAGGAAACAGTGAAATGTTAAGAGTTGCACAATGCCTTACACTCTACTCCCTAGTCACTTCAGTGCTAAGTAGCCCTCAGTCAGCCCCTTTCTTTTCTGGGGACATGCATCTTTTTTTTTTTTTTTTTCTTTTTTAAGAGACAGGGTCTTGTTATGTTGCCCAGACTGGAGTGCAGTGGCTATTCGCAGGCATGATCCCACTACTGATCAGCGCGGGAGTTTTGACCTGCTTGTTTCCAATCTGGGCCAGTTCACCCCTCATTACTAAATCTGGTGGTCCCCCTTCCCGGGAGGTCACCATACTGATGCTGAACTTAGTGTGGGCCCCCAACTGGCATAGCACAGTACAGCCCAGAACTCTTGGACTCAAGCCATCCTCCTGCCGCAGCTTCCCAAGTAGTTGGGACTACAGGCACGCACCACCGTACCTGGTGACATTCTTCATAAACACATTTCCTTTTGCTGCTTGCAGTTTGTTATTCCACTTTCATTTCTTTAACTCTCTTCTCAAACCATGGCCAGTTATAAATCCCTTTCAGAATCTTTGTAGAAATAGTCTCACTACGTTGCCAGGTCTCAAATGCCTGGCCTCAAGTGATCCTACTGCCTCGGCCTCCCAAAGTGCTGGGATTACAGGCGTGAGCACCAAACCAAGCCCTTTTCAGAATATTTATAATCCCAACTTACCTCTTTATCCTTCTCTAATTATTCTTCAAGTATTAACATTTATGTTAATGTTATCTGTCACATTTCCTAAATAAGCCAGTGCTTAAATATGTTATTGTTTCTCTAATCTTTCAGCTCTTATTTACAATGGCCTTGGTGTTTCTGTCATTAACTAGAGTTCTGTTTTTTTAGATGTTATAACCAACTAGCCAACCTACTTGAAAATGCAGAGGAAAACATTCAGAAGGTTCAAAGTTTACAACCTCATAAGATCAGCTTATTTGTGCTGTATGCTACATATAAGTGAGCTTTTAGAATTATTAGTAAAAAAAAAAAAAAAAGCAAATATTCAAATTATATATAATGTTGGAGTGAACCAGTAAAGCAGTCTTAATTTTCTCCAACTCTATTTTCTTTAACACTTTATTATAAAAATCTTCAGTATAAAAAAATGTTAAATGTAGCTGAATTTTAAAGTGGAACATCCATATACCCACTACCTAGATTCTACAGTTAGCAGTTAATTACACCTGCTTTGCCACATATATTTCCATCTATCCCCCAAGTATTTTGAATTTAACAAAGTATTTCAAAAAAAAAACTGGAATATTCATACATGGGGTATTCTAATTAGCTAAAGTACAGCCAGAAAACCTTGGTTGAATACCTTTCATAAACAATTCTGTTTTCTTATTTTTGAAATTCAGGATCTGGTCTCAGGCACCACATGATTACAGGAACTTAAGAAATAGACCTGGATGGTTAAGGAGACTGGACTGAATGAACAGTGACTCTAAGAGCCTTGAAAGTCTGGTAGAAAAGGGACATTTCCAGTCTTTGATAGTAATCCTTTCTAAAATTTGAGAGCATTAAATGCCTAGTCATTTGAAGAGTAAAGTTAATTTTGCTCAGCTTTGGAAGGGATTGTTGAAAGCCCTTGTTTTATAGTTAGAAAATCCCCTCAAATTGTAACTTATCCCAAGTTTTGGTGGGACCAAAAAGCCCTCTGATTCCATGTTGTCAAGTAAAGTGAAATAATAAAGATCTTGTGTTTAAAAATCTTACTGTTAGTAGGCAATTGTGAGTTCAATTTAAATCAAACATTTGCAATTGGAAATAACCAAAAATCATCAAAATGGCTACAAAAAGGAAGAAATCACTTAAAAACCCTGAAAACAAAAAGGGAAAACGTTTTCGGCTGGGCGTGGTGGCTCACTCCTGTAATACCAACACTTTGCGAGGCCGAGGCCAGTGGATCACTTGAGCTAAGGAGTTTGAGACCAGCCTGGACAACACAGTGAAATCACATGTCCACGTCCCTGTAGTCCCAACTACTCAGGAGGCTGAGGTGGGAACATCACTTGAAACCAGGAGGCAGAGGTTGCAATGAACTGTGATCGCGCCACTCATTGCACTCCAACCTGCATGACAGAGCAAAACCCTGTCTCAAATAGAAAAGGCCCAGGGGGGTGGCTTATGCCTGTAATCCCAGCACCTTGGGAGGCTGAGACAGGCAGATCACTTGAGGCCAGGAGTTCGAGACCAGCCTGGCCAACATGGCGAAACCCTGTGTTTACTAAAACTATCAAAGTTAGCCAAACAGGGTGGCGTGCACCTGTAGTCCCAGCTACTTGGGAAGCTGAGGCAGAATCGCTTGAACCCAGGAGGTGGAGGTTGCAGTGAGCCAAGATTGCACCACTGCACTCCAGCTTGGGTGACAGATCGAGACTCTGTCTCCAAAAAAAGAAAACATTTCTACTTGCCATCCCTTGCCCAAGATCCTAAAATGCCAAGATGCCAAGAACACATTTGTAATTTGCATTTGACAATGTCAGATTAACAAACTCTAATCTTGGAATAAGAGAACTATCTGTAATAATTTAGTAGGAGCAGCCATGTATATATAACCAGCTTTGGAGGAGTGTGATTAGTATCTAGTGTCTTTACAACCAGACATAACACATATTTTTCTGAATGCTAATTGTATTAGACTAAGAAAAATTACTTAACTTTCCTGAATCTTTTCTTCCACATTCATAAAAATATTGTGTGAATAACTAGAGAAATGAGGTATTTTTATCATTGTTTAATGTCATTTTGTCTTTTAAAGTATTGTTAAATGTTCAAGATTATCTGACCTCTTCTAATTAAATGCAGTTTGAATAGAACATGTAGCCTCCTTTGATAAATGTGCATCTGACTTTCATAAATTTTGTTAGGTTGCTTCTATCAGTTGTCCCACTTTGTCCCTTTTTACCATTACTAAATTCAGAAACTATGATGAATGCCACATAATCTATGATAAGCTATTCCTTTAATGAGGGAATTTAAAATTTGTGTAGCCAGTTCTACACTAAGCCCACATTATTATAAACCCTGCTCTAGAAAATGAATTATAAAATCTCAACAGTGGACCCTCACTAAATGCAACACCTTTTATAAATCTTAAATTGTTATTGAATTTGGTATTTTTATAATTCAAGTTAACAAAACAAGTAGTTCCTGAATTACATTATTTGTGTTTACACAATTCTGTCTCCTACACCATCTCATCTCACAACACAGGCATACTTTCTTTCCCCATTTGAAAACTTATGGAACAGTTTCTGGGAGATTTCTAGATTCAGAAGGAAAGAAGTACAGCAATGAGAAAACAACTTGGAGGAGTTAGCTCAGGGATCAGACTCAGCAAGGCAATTCTGTGATTTTAAAATGTATTTAGTTTAGCAGTGTCCTTCAAAAATTTAAATATAGGAGTATGATGGGACTATCAGCCTTTCATACCCAAGGATACATATACTTGATTCCTTCAACCTGAAGCAGATATTGATTGCATATAAATTGCCTTCCACCCACGAAAACAAAGGATAGTTTATCCAGCAATAAGATGAGGAGGGTTATTAGGAGATGAGAGAGCTGCAAGAAGAGATGAAGAGTTATAAAAGATCAGTTTCACCCAATTTCAAATTGTAGAAAAGGGAAGGAAACTTTATTCCTCCTTTGCACCAACTGGGCCCCTGCTATCAGAATTCAGAATTTAAATTAGAACTGTCTGCTAACACAGACTTTTACAGGTACGGAAAAAAAAAACAACCTCTATATAAGTTTCATGAGGAAATTATAATTCAACTACTATCACAGTGAAGTTGACAGTCCATAGGAGGCAGAGAGGATGAGGTCAAGACTACTGGTAAAGCATTATTATTATTATTATTTTTAGACAGGGAGTCTCACTCTGTTGCCCAGGCTGGAGTGCAGTGGCGTTATCTAGGCTCACTGCAACCTCTGCCTCCCGGGCTCAAGTGGTCCTCCTGCCTCGGCCTCCCAAGTAGCTCGGAACACAGGCATGTGCCACCACACCCGGCTAATTTTTGCATTTTTAGTAAAGACGGGGTTCCCTATGTCACCCAGGCTGGTCTCCAACTCCTGGACTCAAGTGATCTGCCCCCCTAGGCCTCCCAAAGTGCTGGGATTACAGGCATGAGCCACCGTGCCTGGCCTAAAAGCATTAAATCTTATGGGACAAAAAGAAGAGGATAGAGAGAGACAAAATATTCCACTCCCATTTCCCTGTTGTAATTACTGCTTTGTGCACTATTTACCAAAGCCATACCTCTGGATCTGACCTATTTTCTATCTACTTGCTGTGCTTTTCCACATGGATGTCCTAGAGGCACCCCAAAGTTCAACATGCCAAATCAAAATGACCTTCCTTTATAATTCTGATCCCCCTGCAATCCCCTAATTGGTAGATTTATCCTTCAAGTTGCTCAATTTCAAGTCTTTTCCTTACCCTCTATTCAGATGCTCAATCCTCAATTCTAGCTCTAAAACATTCCCCCAAATAAGCCCATACCTCTGATAATGCCCTCTAGGCCCTTTTCTCTTTTGAGCTACTGAAATATCCTCACCTAAGTAATCTGTTTCAAGCTTTCCCTTATCAAGCTGTCCTCCATATTTCTACATTTTGTTTTTGAAGCAAGAATTCCATTCCCTTACTCATAAACCTTTGAGAACTGCCATGCTTACAGAATAAAGTTGAAGCTCTTCCGCGTGACACTGAAGGCCCTTCGTGTTCTTACCCCAATATACCTTTTAAAACTTCCCTTCCTTTCTTGCATTTCTCTTAAGCTACTGGACATTGTACATCTTTTTTTTTTTTTTTTTTTTTTTGACATGCAGTATCACTCATTGCTCAGGCTGGAGCGCAGTGGTACAATCTTGGCTCACTGCAACCTCCGCCTCCTGGGTTCAAGCGATTCTCCTGCCTCAGCCTCCCGAGTAGCTGGAATTACAAGCACCCACCACCACACCCAGCTAATTTTTTGTATTTTTAGTAGAGACAGGGTTTCGCCATGTTGGGCAGACTGGTCTCGAACTCCTGACCTCAGGTGATCCACCAGCCTCAGCCTCCCCAAGTACTGGGATTCAGCGTTGTGCATCTTTTTACACCACCATCTGCTCAAACTTTTACCTCACAATTATTTTCCTTTTTTGTGTGTCAAATACTTATCTTTTAAGGCTCAACTCAGTTTTTTTTTTTTTTTTTTTGAGATGGAGTCCTGCTCTGTCACCCAGGCTGGAATGCAGTGGCGCAATCTCGACTTACTGTAACCTCCGCCTCCCGGGTTCAAGCAATTTTCTGCCTCAGCCTCCTGAGTAGCTGGGATTACAGGTGCCTGCCACCAAGCCCGACTAATTTTTTTGTATTTTTAGTAAAGACGAGGTTTTACCATCTTGGCCAGGCTAGTCTTGAACTCCTGACCTCGTGATCCACCCGCCTCAGCCTCCGTAGGTGCTGGGATTACAGGCGTGAGCCACCATGCCCAGCTCAACTCAGTGTTACTTTCTAAGGTGTCAGATTCCCAAAGAGAAAATTTTCTCACCAAAATTAGTCCCTTCACCCTAAGAGACTACCTTTTTCTCTCTTCAGGCATTTGTTGTTGTAGAGTGGGGAATATAGCTTGCATTTTAGTTATATTTGTCTTTTCTCCCCATCCCACCTAAACTTTCAGCTCTGCCATTTATCCATTTCCTGAACATACATTACACGTAAGCCCTCACACATTAAATTGCAGACATACTGCTCAAAATGACAAGAGCTGAGAAATGTTGGACAAGGAAAGAAGGGTGGTTGAGGCGGTAGAACTTATATTACATTGTGTAGGTATTTTTATAACCATGTGCAAAAATGTGTTGTTAAAACCTGTGAATGTGTCCCTTCCTAGAATCACAAACTGATTTGGGAGAGATGTCAGAACTCATTGTAGTCAGTCATTAGTATTAATATTTACAATACATTACTAACAAAAGCTAAAATTGGTGACTAAAAATTGGGGGCATCTTCAAACTAAATTTCTAAATGAGCTTCCCTTCCATTTGTGAGGAAGGTGTATCTGCATTTTTAAGGAAGGAATGGTGACTCACACAAAACATCAAACAGAAGTTCCTTTGTATCTTCCATCTTCTTTACTTGACCTGATTGCTTAACATTCCCACTCAAAATCTGTCTCCCTTACTTTCTCTTGGCCTTTTTTTTTTTTTTGAGACAGGGTCTGTTACCCAGGCTGGAGTGCAGTGGCCTGATCCTAGCTCATTGCAATCTCCACTTCTCAGGCTCAAGAGATCCTCCCGTCTCAGTCTCTAGAGCAGTCAAGTACTATGCTCAAAAACCTCAATGCTGCTCCTGGTAAGAAAATGTAGATTATGGCCAGACATGGCAGCTCACATTCAGCCAGTAAAGTAGAAGTCAAAAAAATCCAACCACACAAAATCATCTCCTAGTCACACATTCAAACATGAGAAACAGTCACACACAAAGAGTCAAGACTATTTTAAAAGGGGGGGCCAAATTATTATTATTTTAAAATTTGATTACAACCAATTTTGTTGGCATTAAAATTAGAGGCATTAAGCTGGAATGGATATATACCAAAACCAGAAATTGAGCAAAAATGGGAATAGGAGTTGTTCAGTAATTTCAGATTAGAAATCAATTTAGAGAAACAAACCCCATGCTTACATTGATTGTGCCACAGATTTAAACTTCAGTAGTGCATTAGTAAACTGTTCACATTTAGATCTTCACCTTGAGATTTGACAGCTGTTTCTTGAAAAAAATCTCAGTACCTTGTGCAAATAAAATCGGTCTTCCATGTGCCTTAGCACACACTTAAAATTTATCCATTGTATATATACAAAACACCTGCAATGTGGGCAGGGCAAAATACATACTTTCATAACAAAACTATAATATACCTCTCAAGTATGAACAATATACACATAATACATGGTATACAGTATTTACAAAATATAAAATATAATACAAGCTGTAATTTTTTAAACTCATCTTTTGCAATTGTATGTTGCAACAAGGCAAATTTCTGTACCAATTTTCTCAAGAGTCCAGGGATATGGGAAAAATTATGTTTTACACACATACTGAAATCTGAAATCTAAGTTTGAACTTTGAGGAGCGTTTTTAAGTGTACTGCCATCAGCTCCCTGTTTTGGTTGGAATTTTCAACAGTGCTTCCCATCCAGTGACTAGGAGGCTTTGGAAGAACACTAGGAGAAGGTGGATCACTAAACTTTGCCCCAGCATAATTTTCCTTTTGGCTCACTTCAGTTAGAAATGCTGATTTCTTCAAATGCGAATTTTTAATGTTCTCGGTATTTTTAAAAGGCTTTTTTTCCTGCTTCTGAATTCTGTCAGATGAAACAGAATCCTGCCAAAAGTTGTTTTCATTTCTTTTTGCAGAGGTGATCTTGGTTAGTGGCAAGTTATATTTGCTTTTCTGTCTGTTTATCTTTGGTTGCTCATACAAGTGTATACCATGAACAAGCTGGCCATGGGGAAGGGCAATTTTCTCCGATTTTCCCATCTTTGATTTTAAAACCTACAAAGACAAGAACACAAAAGTAAACATAGTTTCTAGATAAAAATCAGTTATGAACCTCATATCACATATCTAGTTTTGTTGTGTTTAAGTTTGCCCACAGCCATAGAAAAGAACAAAATTTTGTTCTTTGTGACAACACATATGTAGCTGGGGGCCATTATCCTAGACGAATTAATGCAGAAACAGAAAACCAAATATCACAAGTTCTCACTTATAAGTGAATTTGGGAGCTAAACACTGGGTACAACATGGATATAAAGTGGGGAACAACAACAGACACTAGGCACTACTAGAAGGGGGGTTGAGAGAGGGGGACCTACTGGGTACTATGCTCACTACCTGGAATGGGATCATTCATACTCCAAACCTCAGCATCACGAAATATACCCATGTAGCAAACCTGCACAAGTACCTCCTTGATCTAAAATAAAAGCTGAAAATTACAAAAACTTTAATTGGGCATGGTGGCTCACGCCTGTAATCCCAGCACTTTGGGAGGTCAAGGCAAGCAGATCGCTCAAGCTCAAGGAGTTCGAGACCAGCCTGGGCAACATAGCGAAACCCCATGTCTACTACAAATATAAAAATCAGCCCGGCGTGGTAACACGCGCCTTGGGAGGCTGGCTGAGGCGGGATCCTTTCAGCCTGGGAAGCGGAGGCTGCAGCGAGCAGAGATCGATCGTGCCTCTGCATTCCAGCCTGGAGTGCGATAGAGACAGACTCTGTCTCAAGAAAAAAAAAAAAAAACAACTTAAATTTCCCTTGGCTTTTAAGTTCACTCTTGTTCGCCACTAAAAATGCAGTTAATCACCACTGCTAGTTACCAGTATGCAACGTGAACCAGTTCTAAAATGTCAAACTAAAAAAAGTCTGAAATAACCCAAGTCCACCTTTCTACAACTGTAAGGAAGACTAATGAGCTCTCTTCCAAATACGAGTGCCAGAAACAATCTTTGCTGTGTACCTCCTACTTTCTGGTTTAGTAACTGCTTCAAGAACGCTGCTTCGTTAATCTTAATCTTTCCTAACTTAAGTGGGCCTTATAGGAAGTCTTGAAAGGATGGAAAAGCGTAAGGTAATCCACTAGATCACTGCACTACCAACACTTGTAACGCGGTAGTAAGCAAGACACGACACGAAAGAGGACCACAACTTTCCACGTCAATAAGGTTCACTGCCAGAGCTCCCTGGTTAGTGCCTGTTCTAGAAAACAGGCCAGGAAACAAGCACAAAAGCTTTTAGGTAATCACGGATATTTCAAAAGTCGTGGAATTTTAAAAGGGAGAGACATTGAGACGATAATTTAAAGAAACACGGTGGGCAAATTTTGTAATTTTTTCCCAAGGGCACAGATAAACCGCAAATCTCTAATTCAATGCAACATTCTTCACTAAATAACGTGAACTTCTTCATTTCATTATTACGAAGATTAAGTCATTGAACTTAAGTCCATCAAACATTATTCTGACAAGACTTTGAAATCATTTCGTAGACTTAATCCCATTTAAACTTCTATCCATTTTATCCTAATGCAATAGCACTGCAATCAGACGGACTAAGTCAATTCAATTGCTAACTCTTCTGAAAACTTATTCTGGACACACTAACACGAAGTACACAGTGGCAACAGTAATAAAATCAGTTTTGTGCGGCTCCTGCCAACTCTTAACTTGGAACCACTAAGTAGGTCAGGCCCGAGGCGGGCAGAGCCCCAACTGGACTGCGCGTCCCACACGGGGCACCTTACATTTTGGCAAAACTCCAACCAAACGAAACCCAGCCGCTCGGAGCCCACTCCACCCCCTACGGCGGGACGTTAGAGGCCGTCTCCGCGTTTCACCGACTAGGACTGGGGCTCCCGATAGCAGAGAGGCCGAAAGCGGGGCCCAGTCCTTCCCCAGCTGCCCCCACCCGGCCTCGCCTCCTTCATGGGCGCCGGAGCGCCGGGCACGTAGCGCGCGCTGACGTCAGCTCTCCCGCGGGCCCCGTCCCTGCCCCCACCCCGCCGCGCGCTCGGAACGCCGAAACCCCCTGGAACGCCGCCAGCCTTCTAAATCGGGGCTGTTGCTGGGGCGCAGCGGCGCTTCTCATTGGCCGACTCCTGGGAGCCAATCAGAAGCGCCAGCGCATGCCTCCCCTTCCCCCTTCTTCCCCCAAAGCAAGAATGGAGCGGGCGTCACGGAAACTTCCCTCCCGAGTAAACAGCCACCCCCACCCGCCCGACCCCCCGGGTGCAGGGTCTGCAGCCCCAGAGCTCGGCCGCGACCGTCTAAGGGCCCGACTCCCCAACAGCCCCCAAAGGCCCCCTGACCTCTTTCCTGAGCGGGGTTTGGCCGGGAGCCGCGGGCCGCAACGGGGCAAGGTCGGGGCTGGCTCCCTCCGTGCGGGTTGCGGCTGCAGGACTTGGGGCCAAGGCGGCGGCCGGGCCCGGGACCTCCTGCGCTCCGCTCGGGCCGGTCGCGGGGCTCCGGCCGCCCTCCAGACTCGGCCGGTGCTGCTGGTACTGGTGGAAGCGGCTGGGCAGCTGCCCTGCGGGGCTGGCCCGCACCTTCTTCTTTCGCCGCTTCTTCGGCGCTGCCCGAGGAGTGCCTCCCGCCACGGCGAGGCTGCGGTTGGGCAGAGCTGCTGGAGCGCGAGGCTGGGGGGTCAGACACGGGCCATCTCCCCCTAGGAAATGAGGGAGGAAGAGGGTCGGGGGCAGTGCCCGGGGGTCCGGGATCCGGGGTAAAGGAGGCGGAGCCGTGGTCACCATCGGGAGGGCCCCGAAGTAACCTCGGGAGGAAAAGCCAAGCGGCGCAAGGCGGCCACCCAGGACGAGCGGCTCCCGCTGCGGGACGGAGACGACAGTCATAGCGCTAGGAAGCTTGTCGCTCAGCAACGAAGAGAGAAGGAGAAGGTGAAGCCAGTGAAGATAGGGTGGCGGCGATGGATGCTGCTAGGAGAGCCAGAGAAGATCGCGGGACATGACTCGGGCGGTGGCGGCGCAGCAACAAATAGCCACAGCCCCAGCTCCAAGTGTTGTTATCGGAAGCTCCGCCCCGCGCCCGCCCACTTCCCTGCGAAAGCCCAATTAGAGTGCGACAAGGCAGGCCACGCCCCCTCGCTCCGCCTCCGCCGCTTCGGGTAGACACACACAAACAACCAGCTTGCTGCAGCCTGGCACAAAGAGCGCGCACTGCGCAGGCGCTGCCAGCGAGCTCTTTCGGGAAGAGTCGGTCCCGCGAACAATGAAATTGGGTTTCCGCCCCACCCTCTTTACCCCTCCCCAGCACGCCCCCGCGCTTCGCCGGGCTAGGGAGTGGTGGTACTGAAATGTCCCGGCGGAGTTTGTTGATGGGGGTGGGGAAGGGAGGGGGCAGGGGGAGGGCGGCAGGAAGAACGGGGCCTGGGAAGAGGGGACGACTCTGGCAAGGCCACGGTTGCCTCCTCCGCTGCTGACCTTGGGGAAGTATCCGTTTTATTTTCAGCCCAACATAACAGCGTTATCATTTTAAAACAAAGATTTATAAGTACGCTGTAAGGATTTCTTCCCTAGCAATCGTGAAGAAAATCAGTCTACATTTAAATTTTATCTACTGAAGTATGGCTCACGATTCTTTCATTTACTTGGTTCGGCATCGCTGCTTATTAGTCTCGGTGATCAGAGTAAAAATCAAAGTGACTTACTGATTGAATTAGCCCCTCGCTGTATAAAAAGTTCTGCGTAAATCCATAAATGGAAGTTGGAGTTTTTACTGATTTCATACTTGAAGGATTGTGAGACTTTGGGATCGCAACATTGTGCCTGGTTACTTGAGGAGGCGGCAAGCCGGCTTGCATCTCAAAGGGAGAAAGTGAAACAGCTCTGCAACATAGAGTATTTTGTTAGCTGCGCGTAAATAGAAATTTTTCGTGATCTCCCCGCACTGCTCAACCACAAAAAAGAATTGTGGCCATAATTTATCAAGCATTTATGTTCCAGGAACTGTTCTTTACATAGATTGTCTCACTTTAACCTCACAACAACCCTTACGAATAGGTACTAAGAAAAATAGATCAGACCTCAGCTCTGCGAAGTAGGCAGGCTGTCATTCTCTTCCTTTCACTACTAATGCCTGGGGCAATTGTTTAAAGGCATTTTGTTCCTGATTAGCTGCCTACGCATTATCTTTAAGTTTCTGAAATTTAAGATACAAAGAACAATGTATAGCTAGTCAAGAGCCCACGATATTTTAATGTAAATTGGTAAACAATTTAGGAGCTGCCTCTTTTCCTTTAAAAACCTACTTGTAACTGTTGCTAATCCGAGTGTATTCAGGGCAGCTTGAATCTATGGTCCTGGGTTGCAGTCCTCAAGCTTGGCCTGATTTTGCCTCAGCTTCTTTTTAGAGGGACAGTACTGTATTGTATTCCCATTTTACAGCTGGGGAAACAGGCTTAGAAAGGCTAAAGGACTTGTCAAAGATCAAACGGTAAGTTAACATCAGAATTTGATCTCCAGTCCAGGTACTGCAAGACAAAAGTTTTAATTTTTTTTTTTTTTTTTTTTTTTTGAGACGGCGTGTCACTCTGTGGCCAGGCTGCAGTGCAGTGGCGCCATCTCGGCTTACTGCAACCTCCGTCTCCCTGGTTCAAGAGATTCTCCTGCCTCAGCCTCCCTAGTAGCTGGGATTACAGGCACCCGCCACGCCCAGCTAATTTCTGTATTTTTTAGTAGAGACGGGGTTTCACCATGTTGGCCAGGATGGTCTTGATCTCCTGACCTCGTGATCCGCCCGCCTCGGCCTCCCAAAGTGCTGGGATTACAGGCGTGAGCCACCGCGCCCAGCCCTGCCACACTAGATTCTACATTATTAGAAGACCACGGTAATCTTACACTTCTGTATCCTCACCGCCTCTACAATAGTTTTCAGCTTTGGAGTAGTAAGCAATTAGTAAGCAATGAAACATTTTATGATTGATGGCAAAGTTGGACAGATTGTATATCCAGAAAAATGCTTCCCAATCACTTTATAAACTTTTTTTTTTTTTTTTTTTTTTTTTTTTAGACGGGGTTTCTTTCTGACACTCAGATTGGAGTGCAATGGCATGATCTCGGCTTACAGCAACAGCCGCCTCCCAGGCTCAAGAGATCCTCCAACTCCAACCCCCCACGCCCCTGAGTAGCTGGGACCACAGGCACACACCACCACTCCTGGCTAATTTTTTGTGTTTTTAGTGGAGACAGGGTTTCGCCATGTTGCCCAGGCCGGTCTCAAACTCCTGAGCTCAAGCGATCTGCCTGTCTCAGCCTCCCAAAGTAATGGGATTACAGGAGTGAGCCACCAAACCCAGTCAACCTTATAAGCTTTTAAAACTACATTTCGGGCCAGGCGTGGTGGCTCATACCTGTAATCCCAGCACTTTGGGAGGCCGAGGCGGCTGGATTACCTAAGGTCAGGAGTTTGAGACCAGCCTGGCCAACATGGCGAAACCCTGTCTCTACTAAAAATATAAAAATTAGCTGGGCATAGCTGCATGTGCCTGTAATCCGAGCTACTAGGGGGGCTGAGGCAGGAGGATCGTTTAAACCTGGGAGGTAGAGGTTGCAGTGAGCCGAGATCATGCCACTGCACTCCAGCCTGGGCAACAGAGCGATACTCCATCTCAAAAAACAAAAAAGAAACAAAAAAAACTCCATTTCATTCCAATTGCTGAATTTTACTCATTTTTGTTTCTGCAACATGTAATACACAGTAAGTGCTCATGTTCATTGGATGGATGGGAATCATGTACATCCAGAGCTGTAAAAGAATCTACTTTTTCAAAGCACTTTCCATCTGTCATCTCATTTTATTCTTACTCTAGCACTTTAAGGTTGATATAGAGAGGTCCTATTTAACGTATGATGTAAATAAATCTAAATATATAGTAACTTGCTTGGGGGGGGGGTTCACAAAATGAGGTAGGAATAACTCGAACTCCTGATGCCTAGTCCAGTGTTCTTTTCACTATATCCCATGATTTTAGGCTTGACTTTATCTGGGGATAATATCATACTGTCCTAGAGAATAATTTACCTTTCAGGGAGCTGGTCATTGGTAGCCAGCTCTGTGGGGCCCTTGGTCAAAGATACCTATTATTGTCTATGTGTATTTCTTGGGTGATTGTTGGAGTAATTATGTGTATAACTTATCATTTTGAGGCCTTAAGTGTAGGCTTCATGTTTGCCCTGGGTTCTGTACTGTAAGAAAAGTAACCTTGCATCTGTGACCACCTGGGTGATGGGTGCTGAGATTGCTAAAATGGTGCCCACCACTAAGAAACAGAATGGGAGCTGAAATGGGGCACTAGAAGAGAGAGGTCGAGGTTTTATAAGCTAGATGATTGGATTTAATGTTACTCTGTGTGGGTAGTCTTTGTAAACCCTTAGTCTTTAGTAAAGTCTAATTTTAATGTTTAAACCTAAGCGTTATAGGTTTAAACATATAGTGTTAGCTGTGCTATATGATATAAAGGAAAAAGATCAGGCTGGGTGCAGTGGCTCACGGATGGCAAGGTGGATGGATCACTTGAGGTCAGGAGTTGGAGACCAGCCTGGCCAACATGATGAAACCCTGTCTCTACTAAAAATACAAAAATTAGCCAGTTGTGGTGGTACATGCCTGTAGTCCCAGCTACTTGGGAGGCTGAGGCAGAAGAATCACTTGAACCTGGGAGGTAGAGGTTGCAGTGAGCCGAGATCACGCCACTGCACTCTAGCCTGGGCGACAGAGCAAGACTTCATCTCAGAAAAAAAAAAAAAAAAAAAAATCAGATCCTTTTGCTTGGGCCCAAAAGGCCAATCTTGGAGGTAACAAGATATTCCAAGGGTAAAGGAAATTTTAGGAGAATTCTCAGAGTTCTTGAAGCTTTTTGCTCCAGTGTACATCTTGATTTTATTTTTGTTAAGCTAATCTTTAGAGGAGGTTAGAAGAAAAATAAAAGATTGGAAAGTAAACTAGGTATTAAATAGCAGAAAAAAGAGGTAATGCCCATTTATGAAATAAGCAGCTTACCCGCATTGACACTAAGCAGAACTCCAAATTCCACTTCTCTCTCTTCTATCTACCTTTGTCTCTCGTGTATTTTACCTCTGTCCTCTTTCTCTCCCTCTCTCTGTATGAAATGTCATTTTCTTTCCTCCTACCCTGAATGTCTTTTTTTCCTCTTTATATAGACTTTATTACCATTTTTTCTACCTATTATTACTTAGATTTTTTTTTCTTTTTCTTTTTTGAGACGGGGCTTCACTCTGTCACCCAGGCTGGAGTGCAGTGGTGCGATAACAACTCACTGCAGCCTCCACCTCTGGCGTTCAGGAGATTCTCACACCTCATCCTCCCTAGCTGGCGCATGCCATCATGTCTGCTAATTTGTGTGTGTTTGTGTTTGGTAGAGACAGAGTTTTGCCATGTTGCCCAAGCTGGTCTCGAACTCCTGAGTTCAAGTGATCCAACCACTTCGGCCTCCCAAAGTGCTGGGATTACAGGCGTGAGCCACCTCACCCAGCCTATTGCTTAGATCTGTAATGTCTAAGGTGTGAGGGACACCTGTGTGAAAAGAGGAACACTTAATCAAACTTCTATTTTGCTTTTTTTTTTTTTTTTTAGACGGTGTCTCACTCTGTCGCCCAGGCTGGAGTGTAGTAGTGTGATCTCGGCTCGGCTCACTGCAACCTCCACCTCCCAGGTTCAAGTGATTCTCCTGCCCCAGCTTCCTGAGTAGCTGGGATTACAGGTGCATGCCACCATGCCTGGCCAATTTTTGTATTTTTAGTAGAGATGGGGTTTCACCATGTTGGAAAGGCTGGTCTCAAACTCCTGATCTCAGGTGACTCGCCCGCCTCAGCTTCCCAAAGTGTTGGGATTATAGGCGTGAGCCACCGCACCCGGCCTTCTGTTTTGCTTAATGCTCAAATTATTAATCTTTCAAATTTATAAAATAATAGTCTTCTAAACATAAAACAACCAGGAAATCAAAATGTTTTTGTTTAGCATGTAAAAATTTTCCTAACATTTCAGCATTGATTACAAAACTTATTTTATAATGTACTCTGAAGAGTTTAAATAAAAATCTAAAATTTGTGTTAAAAAGCAAAATATGCACAAATTTTCACAATAATGACAAATTTATGACACTTGGAGTGCTTATAAAGTATTGTTACCATAGATTGAAATTAATGTCTCCATTATCCCTATACTTATATCTCTCTGGGGTTACAGGTTTGTACAGGTTATATTTGCATGAGGGTACCTGGCCAAAGAGTCAAGGGGGAGCTGAAACAGAGCTTTGACTCTGCTCTTGAAGACATCTTCCCAGGGGCTGGGGCCATCTGGGCATTGCTATGATTTGAATGTTTGTGTCTTCCCCAGATTCCTATGTTGAAACCTAATAACCAGTGTGATAATGTTAGGACGTGGGGTCTTTGGGGAGTGATTAGGTCATCAGGTTGGAGCCCTCATGCATATGATTAGAGGCCACAGAGGCCCCTCCTCCTTGTACCACTGAGGACACAGGAAGAAGTCTGCAGTCTGCAACCCAGAAGAGGGACCTCACCAGAACCTGACCAGCTGGCACCCTGATCTTGAACATCCCGGTCTCTGGAAGTGTGAGAAATAAATCTCTGTTGTTTGTTATCTACCCAGTTTATGATATTTTGTTTTAGCAGCCAGAATGGACTAAGGTGGCTTTTTCTTATTGGTATGAAGGTGTCAAAAGGACTAATGGCAGCCTTAGGGTACAATAATAATGATGGACATTTGATTCTATTTCATCCTAGATATAAAACCAAAAGAAAAAGCGTGTCATGGCCGGGTGCAGTGGCTCACACCTGTAATCCCAAAACTTTGGGAGGCCGAGGTGGGAGGATCACTTGAGCTCAAGAATTTGAGACCAGCCTGGGCAAAATGGCAAAACCCACAAAAATTAGCTGGATGTGGTGGTGCCCACCTGTCATCCCAGCTATTCAGGAGACTTGAGGTGGAAGGATGGCTTGAGCCCAGGAGGTCAAGGCTGCAGGGAGCCATAATTGCACCACTGCAGTCTAGCCTGGGTGACAGAGTGAGACCCTGTTTCAAAAAAAAACAAAAAAAAAAAAATAGAAAAAGCATGTCATTTAGACCAGCTGATGTTTAACCAATTGCATCTTAGCTGGGTAACAGTCTCCATTATGCCTTCCTTACCTGAGCCTTGCTCTTATTGTATACATTGATCAAGCTTTTAAAAATCCTTGCCATTTGCAGAATGTATTTCTTTATTTAGTTTATGGAGATAGGGTCTTGCTCTGTTGACCAGGCTGGAGTGCAGCGGCACGATCATAGCTCACTGTATCAAACTCCTGGGCTCAAGGAACCCTACCACCTCAGGTTCCTGAGTAGCTGGGACTACAGGCAAGTGCCACCACACCTAGCTAATTTTTAAATTTTTTATAGAGACAGGGTCTTGCTTGTTGCCCAGCCTGGTCTTGAACTTCTGGCCTCAAGCAGTTCTCCCACCAGTGGCTCCCAAAGCGCTGGCATAAGCCGATGCCCCTGGCCCTGCAGAACTTTTAATTTCTAGTAAATTGATGCCTCTCCCTGAAATACGGTGTATTTTTTCAAGTTTCAGTTGGCCAGCCTTGCAGAACCTAGTTTCTTATCATTATGTATTGAGCTGGCCTGTTAACCATTTTTGTAGACTGATTTTGCCCCATTAACTTGTTATAATTAATAGAGTCATTGAAAGGGTTCATCATGCATGAGGCAGGGATAGAATGTGCAGTTAGCTGTCTTCTTCACGGCATTTGATTAGGCAAATCTTCATTTTGAAACACATTATTGAATTCTGTTTCTACATGGTCCTGTGTGACTCTGGTGCTGACTGACTATTGGATCTTCCTTCTGCCTGGCTGGTAGGTGTGACAGATGCTGTGGAGTAGTTCTTTCTGTTCTTGGTGTGGTTAATTTTTTTCCCAGGACTGCTTGACTGATTCTCAGTTCCCACTATTCTTCTCTCCCTTCTTTCACAAGGAAAGTCATGTCTGTGCTTTATAAACTAATATATGCTTTAGATTTAAAAAAAATCATCCATACACATAACTTTATTTCTGCAATTAAAAAAAATTAACATCTATATTATCACATTCACTATCTTTTATAGTCAAACTGTTTATTACTAAATTTTTCCTTTGGAGAATCATTATGGACTTTAATAGATTCAAATAGTTTCAATTATCTATAATCATTTCCCTTTTTTTGCTCAAACCTTAGGGTGTAGCCAATGAAAGCCAAGATATTTCTATTGTAGCAGTCTTGTTGCCTGAAGTATTACCTGAGCTCCTTGTCTCACAACCAAGAAAATTAAGGAACATGGACACCAAGAGTGAGGTGGGAACAAAAATTTAATAGGCAGAAGAGGAATGTTCTCCACAGCAGAGAGGGAGTCCGAGTGGGTTGCCGTTTTTAAAGTTGAATACAAAGCTTTTGTAAGACACTCCTCTCTTCTCTGTAGCTGTTTGTGTAACTTCCCTTATATGTGAAGCTGTCTGTGTAACTCCCCTTATCTGTGCAGCTGCAGACATGTCTTTAGGCAAACACAAAGCACAGCTTCTCGTTTGTGCAACTGTGGATATGTTTTGGGTAAGCACCCCCACTCTCTGTACAAGTTCCCCTGGAGCCCACCATGTACATGCCTGAAAAGGGGAGGAAACTTTTTCCTGGGAGCCAACTGATTACACCAAGAACAAAAGCTTCTATATTGGGCCTTGCTTTCTTTTCTGTGCAGCTGCAACCTGAGTTTTTCCCCAGGCTGCTCTATTTGTGCCTTTAGCTTGATTTCTCAGGCTGTCTTTCTGTTTAAAAGAATTTTACCAAAGACTAGCTTTAGCTGTCTGCTAAATTTTTCCTTTTCTCCTCCCTCACTATTGTCTCTTTAGCACTTCTCCCAAATATTTTTAAGAACATTTTTGCTTTATATCCATAACAAGATGTTCCATACTTATCTTGGCCTTTCTCTGACCCAAGATGTGGAGTGAGCTATTCTATTCTGTAAGAAATCTTTATTTCTTTAAATGAAGAAAAAGCAGCAAAATCTAGGCATCAGGGATCAACATCGGATTGTTCCTCATGAGACCTGAGATAGGAAAAACCAAACTGTTTTTCCTACTCTCCACTCACACACTCACAACAATCAACACAGCACACTTCTGTGACCCGATGCATGGAGTTTTGCCTCACACACCAAGCACTTTAGGGGACAAGAACTGTGTGTCCTATATTTATCATTCAATTTCGTTCTGACATGTCTACCTGGAGTTAGAGTCAGATCCCACAGGTTAAGGGCTCAGTCCCACAAGACTGCCACCACTTCAGACACCAATGACAAGTAGTAAGTTGTCACCTATACTTTTTGTTTGTTTGTTTTTTGAGACAGGGTCTTGCTCTTTTACCCAGGCAGGAGTGTAGTGGTGCTATCATAGCTCACTGCAGTCTTGACTTCCCGGACTCAAGTAATCCTCCTACCTCAGCCTTCTGAGTAGCTGGGATTATAGGTGTATGCCACTACTCCAGGCTAATTTTTAAAATTTTTTTGTGGAGGTGAGGTCTCACTTTGTTCTCAGGATGGTCTCAAACTCATAGGCTCAGGTAATCTTCTTGGTCTCCCAAAGTGCTGGGATTACAGGCATGAGCTACTGTGCCAGGCTTCCCTCTACCCTCTTCTTGAGTTAGATTAATTTGCTAAAACAGATCACAGAACACAGGGAAACACATACATTTACTGGTTTATTATAAAGTATATATAGGATACAGGAGTCCAGGCACAGTGGCTCATGCCTCTAATCCCAGCACTTTGGGCAGCTGAGGTGGGTGGATCACTTGAGGTCAGGAGTTCGAGACCAGCCTGGCCAACATGGTGAAACCCTGTCTCTACTAAAAATACAAAAATTAGCCGGGCATGGTGGCGGGCACCTGTAATCCCAGCTACTCGGAAGCCTGAGGCAGGAGAATCGCTTGTACCCAGGAGGCAGAGGTTGCAGTGAGCCGAGATCATATCACTGCATTCCAGCCTGGGTGATAGAGTGAGACTCCATCTCAAAAAAAAAAGAGAGAGAGACAGGGAGAGAGAGAGATTATTGTTTATATTATTTTTTCTTCATTGCAAGAATTAACTCAGGTTACCTAAAGTAATGGGTTGTTTTAAGGATATGCACACATAGACATAAGGAAGACAAGAAGACTGACCACATACCAGGCCTCATAAGATACCAGGAAAACCTTCATACCCAGAACTCATGGAAGGAACAAGAATTATGATGTAGTACCTGACCGACTTGAAATGACATTTGGAAACTCAAAATTGATTCAAGATCCAATATAGCCTTAACTACTAGGTTATTTGTTACTTCTTAGCAGATGTTTGTTGAGCCTTACTCTAAAAGACTCAACTACTCTTTCTGTTTGTTCTTTTTCTGTATTTCTACTTCTACTATCACCACCACCTAGCTTGCTGTTTACCTAAAGTTCAAATTCCAGAGAGAGGGAAGCTGATTTGTTCAATATGGATTGGTCCAGACAGGATAATTGGATGATTAGTCAATATCATCTACATTCAACAGAACTCTTTTACTAGACCTGTGCTGGATGGCTTCTGGCCAGGATGGTGAGACACCTGTCTATAAGGAACCACTTAGGTCCATTTCAGAAACTGTGGACAGACAAGCATTGAGAGGATTGGCCAGGCCAATGTAGTAGTTTTATGAGGTGGAGTTTTTTTAGGAATGAAAGTGAGAAATCCAGGGCAACTTCAGGAAGTGAGAATCCTAGGGCAACTCTAGGAATCTCTGACTTCTCTTGGAAAACTGAATTCCTTCCTTCCTTCCTCTCTCCCTCCCTTCCTCCGTTTCTTCCTTCTTTCCTTCCTTCCCTCCCTCCCTCCCAACTGGTGACATTGGTCAAGCTGGGAGTCCAGACAGGGTAGGAAATATGAGGGTCAGGAGAGGCAAGAAGAAAGAAGAGTAAAAGATTGGCTCCTAGATTTCCAAATCTAGTTGACTTTGAGAGGAACCATAGCTTTGACAGTGATATGAAAACCAACAGGACAATTCGGAAAGAAAATATGACTATCTTATTTATTTATTTATTTTTATTTTTATTTTTATTTTTTTGAGACAGATTCTTATTATGTCACCCAGGCTGGAGTGCAGTGTTGGGATCTCAGCTCACTGCAACCTCCGCCTCCTGGGTTCAAGCAATTCTCCTGTCTCAGCCTCCCGAGTAGCTGGGATTACAGGCGCCCACCACTGTACCTGGCTGATTTTTTTGTAGTTTTAGTGGAGACAGAGTTTCACTAAGTTGGCCAGGCTGGTCTTGAATTCCTGACCTCAAGTGATCTGCCTGCCTTGGCCTCCCAAAGTGCTGGGATTACAGATGTGAGCCACGGCACCTGGCCGTGATTTTTTGTTCTTTTGAGACAGAGTCTCACTCTGTCACCCAGGCTGGAGTGCAGTGGCACAGTTTCAGCTCACTGGAACCTTCACCTCCCTGGTTCCAGCGATTCTCCTGCTTCAGCCTCCTGAGTATCTGGGACTACAGAAGCTTGCTGCCATACCCGGCTAATTTTTGTATTTTTAGTAGAGACGAGGTTTCACTATGTTGACCCAGCTGGTCTCAAACTCCTGACCTCAAGTGGTCCACCTGCCTCAGTCTCCCAAAGTGTTGGGATTACAGCACTTGAGTCACCGTGCCCATCTGATTATCCTGGTTTAATAAGGTTTTCTCTCTCTTTCTGTCTCTGTTTCTCTCTCTCTTTTCCTTCCTTCCTTCGTTCCTTCCTTCCTTCCTTCTCTCTCTCTCTCCTTCCTTCTCTCTCTCTCTCCTTCCTTCCTTCCCTCTCTCTCCCCCTCCCTCTCTCCCTCCCTCCCTTCCTCCTTCCTTCCTTTCTTCCTTTCTTCCTTTTTTCTTTTGAGACAAGGTCTCACTGTGTCACCTAGGCTGGAATGCAGTGGTGCGATCATGGCTCACTGCAGCCTTGACCTCCCTGGCTCGAGCAATCCTGCCACCTCAGTCTCTGGGTAGCTGGGACTAGAGGCTCACGCCACCAAGCCAGGGTAATTTTTTATTTTTTTGTAGACACAAGGTCTGGCTATGTTGCTCAGGCAGCTCTTGAACTCCTGGGCTCAAGTGATCTTCCCACCACATCCTCCCAAAGTTCTGGGATTACAGGTATAAGCCACCATGCCCAACCAGGTTTTATTTTTCATGTTCTTCACTTTCAAGCCCGATGAAGCTGGGTACAGTGGTTTCACACTTGTAATCTCAACACTTTGGGAGGCTGAGGCAGGAGAAGAATCACTTGAGGCTAGGAGTTTGAGTCCAGCCTGGCAACATAGTGACACCCAACATAGTGACACCCTGTCTCTACAAAAAATTTAAAAAATTAGCTGGGCATGATGGCACACAACTATAGTCCCAGCTACTCAGGAGGCTGAGGTGAGAGGATTGTTTCAGCCTGCGAGGCTGAGGCTGCAGTAAGCCATGATTGTATCACTTCACTCCAGCCTGGGCAACAGAGTGACTCTGTTCCCCCAAAAAAGAGAAAAAAAATTCTAATGAATTGAAATATTTATGTGTTCTCTCTTAAAAACAAAAGAATCCCCAAATAACTGAGTTGCTTTTTAGTTGCCTGTGAACTATTTATACAAGAAGTGTTCCTACTCTTGTGTAAAATATGGAAATCTATTTATTTATCATTCTAGTTATCCTTGGTTATTTCACCTGACATCTCCAGAATGGGAGTAAAATTATTTTCAAGAAGTTTAAACTAAATTAAGGAAAATGGATCGAAACATACCCTGCCAAATCTCATTTACTTTTCAGGCCTCAGGACAGTCAGTTCATTCCTGTCCTTCTAGTCAGCAACAATTCCATAAGGGAAATAGCATATTTCATTTTTACAAAATACTGCAGTGCCCCAATTTTTACAGTATTTGAATTTAAAATGATATGACAGAATAAAATTTCAGACTGTAGAGCTCTTTCAACTATGTGATAGTAAAAGGTTACAAAATGAACACTTGTTTTGGAGAAATGCTTGTAATTTTTTAACCTGAGTGAGACTGTATAGAAAGTTTTTTCTTTAGTTTGTAACACCGGAACATAAGAGGAAAAATGAGATTTGATTAATGATTTTCTGGCAATTTGTACTAAGAAAAGAACATTTTCATGTCCTTATAACATCCAGAAAAATTTAGGATTTGTGCAGAACAATCAAATTGACATTGCCTGAGTTATCTTTTTTTTTTTGAGACAGGGTCTCTGTAATCCAGGCTGGAGTCCAGTGGTGTGATCTTGGTTCGCTGCAACCTCTGCCTCCCGGGTTCCAGTGATTCTCTCACCTCAGCCTCCAAGAAGTTGGGACTACAGGCACGCACCACCATGCCCAGCTAATTTTTGTATTTTTAGTAGAGACAGGGTTTCACCGTGTTGGCCAGGCTAATCTCGAACTCCTGGCCTCAAGTGATCTGCCCGTCTCAGCCTTCCAAAGTCCTGGGATTACAGGCGTGAACCATCACGCCCAGCGAGTTATCTTTATCATGTTTTTATTTCATCCTTAAAAATCTAAGGTTTGTACAAGAAGACAAAACTGACATACCCTAAGTTATGTCATTTTTTAAATTCCTGAACACACAGAGAAAGACCAGAAGTGTGTTTGGATTTCAGAGCTGAAGAACAAGCACAGCCACCTTCACAGGAAAGCTCAGGATGAACCTGTGTGGCTGATATTCTGCCAAGTTTTATTTGAGACATTGATTATGATTCACAGCCAAATATGACTCATTGCTATAAATGCTATATCTAAAATGATGGCATTAGCTTTTTGAGTTTCAGGGGAGAGAAGAGGGTGATATTTTAGCCTAACTAGTAAATTAGCATATTACAGTTATTCTTAACATATGCAAGTGCATATAATGTGATTAGTTTAAATATTGACACTCATATTCTTTAATTTCTAATGTTCTTTAAGATACAGTCCATCCAGAGGATCACTTGAGCCCAGGAGTTGGAGACCAGCCTGGGCGACATGGTGAGACCCCCCCACCCCCACAAAGAGTAAAAAATTAGCTGGGCATAGAGGTATGGGCCTGCAGTCCTCAGGAGGCTGAGGTGGGAGGATCACTTGAGCCTGGGAGGTTGAGGCTGCAGTGAACCATGATTGTGCCACTGCACTCCAGCCTGGGTGACAGACTAAAACCCTATCTCAAAAAAAAAAAAAAAACCATAGAGCCCAGCCAGATAGATAGATAGATCATCCCATAGGGAAGTCCACAAGCCAGTGAACTGCAGGGGCCAAGGGAAAACTTGCTCTTTGCCCTCTGAAGGTTTGCTGAAAAATCAGCTCACAAAAGACATTAACTGGAGAAAAGGCATAGAAATTTTACCTGGGGAGAATCACAGAGTGATTACTTACTCCACAGGGGAGTTTAGAAGCTTATATATCATCCAGACAAAAAGGCTGTGGGAGGAAGAAGCAGCAGCATTCTGTTTAGGGGATTAGTAAAGAGAATGAATGATAGGGGAACAGAGCTTAATTTCTACGTTATCTCCTGAAAGAGTCCCTTCAGATGTGGTCTTACAGGAAGAGGAAGAAAAAAATTGTTCCTTTTGGTGGGTCTGGATCTTAGGCAGATGAAGGAACTTCAGCTTGATCCCGTGCTTTGGGAGAGATGGTGGAGAGTGTGGTCAGAGAAAACTTGAAGCTTCTTCCATTCAGCATATCAAATCACTATATTTTGGGATACTGGTTTCTGAGTCCCAACAAACTCAGAGCATACAATCGGCCTCTTACTGCAATATCCTAAAGTGTAAGCAGTCAGGCAAGGGTGACTTAATTTTTGAGAATCAAACCACACATACAATTAAATAGGAATAAACGGAACCTGTAGGACATAAATACAGCAGAAGAAAAAATGTTTAAAGCCCCTCTAATTAATAGCCTCAGTGTGTTAGGAATATAGTACATACATGAAACAAAAACAAGATGTAATAAAAAAAATTTAAAAACTTGGTAGGATCACGGGTGTGGGCCACCACACCCAGCCGAGAATCTGACCTACAGAGCCTAGCCCAAATTATAAAATTGTGAGCAAATAAAGTGGTTCCTCTCTATATCCCTTTTGTCTTCTTCAAGGTTATTTTGAGCTATTATGTTTTGGGGTAGTTTGTTGTGCAGTAATAGATAAGAGAAAGAGTCACTTCAAGAAAACTAAGGATCTAGAACTAGAAATACCATTTGACCCAGCCATCCCATTACTGGGCATATACCCAAAGGATTGTAAATCATGCTGCCATAAAGATACATGCACACGTATGTTTATTGTGGCACTATTCACAATAGCAAAGACTTGGAACCAGCCCAAATGTCCATCAATGATAGACTGGATTAAGGAAATGTGGCACATATACACCATGGAATACTATGCAGCCATAAAAAAGTGTGGCCGGAATTGGTGGGTTCTTGGTCTCACTAACTTCAAGAATGAAGCCGCGGACCCTCGCGGTGAGTGTTACAGTTCTTAAGGTGGAGTTTGGAGTTTGTTAACTCCAAAGGTCGCGTCTGGAGTTTGTTCCTTCTGATGTTCGGATGTGTTCGGAGTTTCTTCCTTCTGGTGGGTTCGTAGTCTCGCTGGCTCAGGAGTGAAGCTACAGACCTTCACAGTGAGTGTTACAGCTCTTAAGGTGGCACATCTGGAGTTGTTCGTTCCTCCCAGTGGGCTCGTGGTTTCGCTGGCTTCAGGAGTGAAGCTGCAGACCTTTGCGGTGAGTGTTACAGCTCATAAAGGCAGTGTGGACCCAAAGAGTGAGCAGCAGCAAGATTTATTGCAAAGAGCGAAAGAACAAAGCTTCCACAGTGTGGAAGGGGACCCGAGTGGGTTGCCACTGCTGGCTCGGGCAGCCTGCTTTTATTCTCTTATCCGGCCCCACCCACATCCTGCTGATTGGTAGAGCCAAGTGATCTGTTTTGACAGGGTGCTGATTGGTGGGTGTACAATCCCTGAGCTAGATATAAAGGTTCTCCACTGTCCCCATCAGATTTGATACAGAGGATCCACACAAAGGTTCTCCAAGGCCCCACCAGAGCAGCTAGATACAGAGTGTCGATTGGTGCACTCACAAACCCTGAGCTCGACACAGGGTGCTGATTGGTGTGTTTACAATCCCTGAGCTAGACGTAAAGGTTCTCCAAGGCCCCACCAGACTCAGGAGCCCAGCTGGCTTCACCCAGTGGATCCCACACCGGGGCTGTAGGTGGAGCTGCCTGCCAGTCCTGTGCGATGCGCTCACACTCCTCAGCCCTTGGGCGGTCGATGGGACTGGGCGCCCTGGAGCAGGGGGTGGCATTTGTCGGGGAGGCTCGGGCTGCAGCCCGCCATGCCTGAGGCTTCCCCCGCCTCCATGGGTTCCTGTGAGTCTGTCGGATTGGAGCAGGTGCCCCGCCCAGCCAGGGGCAGGGCCGGCTGCTCCAAGTGCGGGGCCCACCAAACCCACGCCCCCCCACCCGGAACTCCAGCTGGCCCGCAAGCGCCGCATGCACCGCACGCAGTCCAGGTTCCCACTCACGCCTCTCCCTCCACACCTCCCTGCAAGCTGAGGGAGCCGGCTCTGGCCTTGGCCAGCCCAGAAAGGGGCTCCCACAGTGCAGTGGTGGGCTGAAGGGCTCCTCAAGTGCCACCAAAGTGGGAGCCCAGGAAGAGGAGGTGCCAAGAGCAAGCGAGGGTTCTGAGGACTGCCAGCACGCTGTCACCTCTCAAAAGGATGAGTTCATGTCCTTTGTAGGGACGTAGATGAAGCTGGAAACCATCATTCTGAGCAAACTGTCACAAGGACAGAAAACCAAACACCACATGTTCTCACTCATAGGTGGGAATTGAACAATGAGAACATTTGGACACAGGGTAGGGAACATCACACACTGGGGCCTGTCGTGGGGTGCGGGGAGGGGGGAGGGATAGCATTAGGAGAAATACCTGACGTAAATGACGAGTTAATGGGCGCAGCACACCAACATGGCACATGTATACATATGTAACAAACCTGCACATTGTGCACGTGTACCCTAGAACTTAAAGTATAATTAAAAAAAAAAAAAAAACTCCTCTAGCTGGGCACGGTGGCTCACGCCTGTGATCCCAGCATTTTGGGAGGCTGCGGTAGAAGGATCACTTGAGCCCAGGAGTTCAAGACCAGCCTGGGCAACATAGGGAGACCCCTGTCTCTACAAAAAAAAAAAAATTAGCTAGGTGTGATGGCATGCACCTGCAGTCCCAGCTTCTCAGGAGGCTCAGGTGGGAGGATCACTTGAGCCGAAGAGGTCAAGGCTAGAATGAGCCATGATCATATCACTGCAGTCTAGCCTGCATGACAGAGCAAGACCCTATCAAAAAAAAAAAAAAAAAGGAAGAAAGAGAGAGAAAGACAGAAGAAAGAAAGAAAGAAAGAAAGAAAGAAAGAGAAAGAAAAGGAAAGAAAGAGAAAGAAGGAGGGAGGGAGGGAAGAAGGGAGAGAGGGAAGGAAAGAAAGAGGAAGGAAGGAAGGAAAATTTAAAATATTTATTGTGACAGAAATAAAAATTTGAAATTGAAAAATATAAGCACATTTAAGACAATCTCCCAGAAAGTAAAATTTAAAGATGGAGAATTTGAAAAGAAGGAAAAGAGAAAGAAGATCTGTCCAGGAGGCCCAATATTTCAAATAGGAATTCCAGACAGAGAAAATAGAGTAAATGAAGAGAGGAAATTAACAAAAAAAAATTTATGCAAATACACCAGAACTGAAAAACATGAGTCTGCAGGTTGAAGTAGCTCACTGAGTGCTCAGCACATGTGTGAAATGAGTCCTACATCAAGAAACGTAATAATAAAAAGAGATGATCATTAACACCTTTTTAAAATTGCTTCTTGGCTTTTTGCCTAAGATCAAGTACAGTGTCTCTTCTTATCAGTTTAATATCTGATACGTCCTTTGTCTGAGGACAATATATTAAATGGATTTTTGAAGCAGGGAGATGGAATAGGAGCATGCTCCATCCACTCCACGCATAGACCTGGTATTGCAGTACCTCCAGGATCTGTGCTCTCTCACCCCACATGCTATAAACTAAAAAAAGAGGCTGGGCGTGGTGGCTCATGCTTGTAATCCCAGCACTCTGGGAGGCTGAGGCGGATTGATCACTTGAGGTCAGGAGTTTGAGACCAGCCTGACCAACATGGAGAAACCCAGTCTCTAGTTAAAATATAAAAATTAGCTGGGTGTGATGGCATGCCCCTGTAATCCCAGCTACTCAGGGAGGTTGAGGCAGGAGAATAGTTTGAACTTGGGAGGCGGAGGTTGCAGTGAGCTGAGATCATGCCACTGCACTCCAGCTTGGGTGACAGAATGAGACTTCGTCTCAAAAGAAAGAAAAGAAAGAAAGGAAGGAAGGAAGACAAAAAATTAAAATCTTATTATTTATTTATTTTTGCAGTTTAAAACTTATGCATTGTTTATTTCTGGAATTTTCTTTTAATATTTTGGGACCTTAGTTGACCATGAGTAACACAAACCACAGAATGCAAAACAGTGGATAAGGGAGGGACTACTGTACATATTTTCGCCTAAGACAGTTCTGTATATCCTTCTGTTAACTGGGTAGCAAAAGCATATAGAAAGGTTTTGGGGGGATGCAGTGTGTTGCTCTTCTGTAATGACAGTAATTTACTTCAAGACATTGCAGGAGAAGGGGTTAAAGGAGTAAAAGGGAGGAAGAGAAGGATTCATTTCATGCCTACCTGTACAGAGACATTTTCTTGCATTCTACTTTTTTTTTTTTGAGATGGGAGACATTTACTTTTTTTTTTTTTTTTTTTTTTTTTTTTGAGACAGAGTCTTGCTCTGTTGCCCAGGCTGGAGTGCAGTGGCACGATCTTAATCTCAGCTAACTGCAACCTCCGCCCCCCGGGCCTAAGCGATCCTCCCACCGCAGCCTCCCAAGCAGCTGGGATCACAGGCGCGTACCACCATGCCCAGCTAACCTTTCTGCATCTTTAGTAGAAACAGGGTCTCACCATGTTGGCCAAGCTGGTCCTGATCTCCTGACCTCAAATGATCCACCCACCTCGGCCTCCCAAAGTGCTGGGATCACAGGCATAAGCCACTGTGCCTGGCTGCATTCTACTTTTAAACTTTGAACTAAATTTCATTAACAGTAAGCTTAGTAATAAGCACACCCTTTAAAATGTGGCATAAAGAGACTGGGCACAGTGGCTCAGGCCTGAGGCGAAGGCAGATGGATCATGTGACCGCAGGAATTCAAGACCAGTCTGGACAACATGGCGAAACCCTATCTCTACAACAAAATACAAAAATTAGCTGGGTGGAGAGGGTGCGTGCCTGTGGTCCCAGTTACTCGGGAGGCTGAGGCGGGAGGACCACCCGAGTCCAGGAGGCAGAGGCTGCAGCAAGGTGTAATCACACCACTGCACTCCGGCCTGGGAGACAGAGGGAGATGCTGTCTCCAAAAAACAAACAAAAAAGAGGACATAAAGGATAGCTGTAGGGACTCTCTGGGGCTCTCTTAATGTCTGACCATCCATTATTTGGAAGTAATGTTCTCTATAGAGTTAATTACATAATGGCATTGTAATTACTAAGTGCCCTTAAAATGAATATCAAAGGCTTTTACAAACTGGCAAATAAAATTTAACTCTGCAATCTTTGTTAGGTACACGTTATAAAAGTTTTTTGTTTTGTTTTGGTTTTTTTGAGGCAGGGCCTCACTCCATTACCCAGGTTGGAGTGCAATGTTGTGATCATAGTTCATTGTAGCCTCAAACTCCTGGACTTAATCAATTCTCCCACCCAGCCTCTTGAGTAGTTAGGAGTACAGGTGCTCACCACCACAGCTGGCTAACTTTTTAATTAGTTATTTATTTATTTTTAGAGACAGAGTCTCGCTCTGTCGCCCAGGCTGGAGTGCAGTGGCATGATCTCGGCTCACTGCAACCTCCGCCTCCCGGGTTCAAGCAATTCTACCGCCTCAGCCTCCTGAGCAGCTGGGATTAGAAGCGCCTGCCACCATGCCTGGCTAATTTTTTTTGTATTTTTAGTAGAGACAAGGTTTTACCATGTTGGCCAGGCTGGTCTCAAACTCCTGACCTCAAGTGATCTGCCCACCTCAGCCTCCCAAAGTGCTAGGACTACAGGCATGAGCCACCGAACCTGGCTAATTATTTATTTTTTGTAGAGATACGATCTTGCTGTGTTGCCCAGGCTGGTCTTGAACTAATGGGCTCAAGCAATCCTCCTGCCGTGGCCCCCCAAAGTGCTGGGATTACAGGCCTGAGCCTCCATCCTCGGACTGTTTTATTTTTGAGACAGGGTTTTGCTCTGTCACCCAGGCTGGAGTGCAGTGACACGATCATAGCTCACTGCAGACTTGAACTCCTGGGCTCAAGCAATCCTTCTGCCTCTGACTCCCAAGCTGTCGAGACCACAGGCATGCGCCACCACACCTGGCTAACCCCTGCACTTTTTGTAGAGACGAGGTCTGTGTTGCCCAGGCTGGTCTCAAATTTCGAACCTCCCTCTTCAGCCTCCCAAAGTGCAGGGGCTACAGGTGTGAGCCACTGCACCAGCCCCACATTACAAAGCTTTTAAAGCTAGGCCCAGAAGGTTCAAGGTTGTAGTAGAACATGATCATGCTTGTGAATAGCCAGCCACTGCTGTCCAGCCTGGACAACACAGCAAGACCTGCTTCTCTTAAAAAAAAACAAAAACAAAAACAAAACACCTCTTGGCTGGGCGTGATGGCTCATGCCTGTAATCCCAGCACCTTGGGAGGCCGAGGCGGGCGGATCACCCGAGGCCAGGAGTTCAAGAACAGCCTGGCCAACACGGTGAAACCCCATTGCCACTAAAAACACAAAAATTAGCCAGGTGTAGTGGCGCATGCCCGCAGTTCCAGCTACTTGGGAGGCTGAGACAGGAGAATCGCTCGAACCCAGGAAGCAGAGGCTGCAGCAAGCCGAGAATGCGCCAGGTGACAGAGCTAGACTCCGTCTCAAACAAAAGACAGGCTTCAGAAAACAACGTTACTCAAAATGCCTTGTGTTTAAATTTTAAAACTTCATTGGCTGACAGAAAACTGCCATACTTTCTTCCCACTACCATCCTGCTATTCCTGAATTCAATTTGCAAAAAGAAGCACAGACCAAGAAGGGTTCCTTAGGTGCTCAACAGAATTTAAAGAAGTAGGAAAGATATGTTTACAATTAGAAAGTGAAACTTCGCTCTCAGTTTAAAAAAATTTTTTTCGTTTGTACATGTTTTAAAGTACAGTTTTGTTGTCTTTTTAGGAACTGTGGAAAATGCCTATTTATAATGTCTTTGGAAGGATACCCCATTTTGTAATTGTGGTCTTCCATATTCTTCTGGGTTACAGATGTTGAGATGTATTCCATGGTACTCGCATTTCTGATAAATCCATGTTGTCTGGAAGAGACTACCTTTCAGCTTTCTGACATCTTATCAAGAATTAGTAGAGGGGCAAGAATTCTTGCCCTGTTAGTTTCCACAATGCAGCCATTTAACACCATCTCATCCAAAATGGTGTGTACTTTATCCAAATTAAACATTATATCTAATTCACTTACTCAGCTGAAATACTCATCTAAAACTTCCACAAAGTTATGAATGAATTCATAAATAGCCATCTTGTTCTCAGTGTCATTAACTCCAACCACAACGAAGAGAGATGCATACTGCCGATATATCAGCTTAAAATCCTTATAATTCAATGAAAGAGCATTGTTCATTGGATCGACGAGAGACAGCTCTTTATGACTTCTGTTTCCAGAAGTGTACGCTTATTAATATCCACATGTTCATAGTACTTAAAAAGTCGAGTCTGCCCTTGTTTATTCACCATGAGGAAAAATTTTATCATTTTTCTTTCTTGGCCAGTATTTTTCCAAATATAGTTCAAAAGTTATGACTTATGACAAAGGATGGCTGTAACTGGAACCTGTGCTGCTCGGGGTGTGATGGTCCTCTAAACGGCTTTTCCTGGAGAACCCTTCCCTCTTTCCCACATAAGCTTGCTCCCCAACCTTCACTAGCTACGCGGTGCGCGCCTCCTCGGGGCAGCCATTTTGGCTTTTAGTATGGCGTCTGCCATGCCCGGCTAATTAAAAAAAAAATTATTTGTATTGATAGAATCTCCTTGTGTTGCCCTGGCTGGTCTCAAACAACTGAACTCAAGTCACACTCCCACGCCGGCTTCCCAAAGTGCTGAGATTACAGGCGTGAGCCCCACTCTAAGCCCACAGTCTTTCTAAGGGAAAAACAGGTCACACACAAAGCATCAGAATTGGAATAGTATCTGAAATCTCAGTTTGAAGCTAGAGGACAATGAACAATGACTTCAAAATTTCAAGGGTAAATTAATTCCAACTTAGAAGTCTGTTTCCTACCAAACTGTCAATCAGACATAAGAGTAGAATAAAAATCTTCCAAACACATAACACCTCAAGAAATTTATTCCCAATGCAGTCTTTTCCAGGAAGCTACCGGAAGAAGTGCTTCACTGAAGAGAGTAAACCAAGAAAGAATAAGACATGGAATCTAGGACACATGAGAGCTCACTCAGAAGAAGAGTGAGAGGAATTTCTGGGGGGAGGGTAAGAGGCAGTCTCCATATGGCATCTGTACAACAGGGCGAGAGAGCCGACTAGCCCAGCCTGCAGCAGGAGGACAGATGAGTCCTGGGGCAAGGGGAAGGTTTCAAAGAAGAAGATGAAATTGCTGGAATTCTCAGTATGTTTGGAGAACTTAAGAAGAGATGTACACTTCCGGCAGAGATCTTGGAGAAGAATAAATACTGGGTAAATAAAAAATGAGGTTAAAGAAAAGAGTGTAGGAGAGCCAGAGATCACTTCTAGTACCCCTGTTAGTCTTACGTGGGTTCTTCAGCTGGTTCTAGAAACCAAATCGACACCATGCAGATTAACAAGAGAAAAGCATACAAATTCATTAGTTTTGTTTTGTTTTGAGACAGTCTCCCTCTATCACCCAGGCTGGAGTGCAGTGGTAATATCTCAGCTTACTGCAACCTCCACCTCCCAGGTTCAAGTGGTTCTCCCGCCTCAGCCTCCCGAGTAGCTGGGATTACAGGCATGTGCCACCACACTCGGCTAATTTTTTTATTTTAGTAGAGATGAGGTTTCACCATGTTGGCCAGGCTGGTCTCGAACTCCTGACCTCAAGTGACCCGCCTGCCTTGGCCTCTCAAAGTGCTGGGATTATAGGCGTGAGCCACCGCACCTGGCCCAAATTCATTAGTATTACACAGACATGGGGATCTTCACAAGAGCGTCAAGTCCAAAAAAATGGCCAAAGCAAGACAGTTTTTTTAATACTTTTGGGACAAAGAATGATGAATCTGAGAAGAAAGCACAGGACTAAGGGGACCTGAGTAGGAGCAATACATTTCCAGGGGTGTCACTAGGAGATATATGGAAGATAAGGGTGATTTCCATAAATATATTTGTCAGGTACATTGCAATCCCACTCTGGGATAATGGCTCTTTTCTGAGCCTTGTGCAGGAGAGTGCCCCTCCCAGAGGAATGCTGATGGCTTGCTGCATGCTGGAGAAGATGGTCAGCTCGCCCTTTCCGAAACTACAACATCTCCAATGTTTTCAACTCAAAATAATCAAAATACCAATTTGGTGTATTTTGGGAAGGCATGTCATTCACTTCTTCAAGCAAGTGTAAGGCACTTATTAATTGCAAAAAAAGAGAAAAAGTACAAGAAATGGTCTCTATGGCACAATTCATTATATATGTAAACATAAATATCAATAGAATTCAAACTTAGGACATAACTGTATTAGGAGGATGGGGAAGGAGAATGTATGTATATATTTAAATGTCTTTAGATGACATTCTGGGTAATAATAGAACTAAAAACCTCATCTTCACAGAAGTCATCAGTTTATATCTAAAACCAAGATATAAAAATTATAGCACTATATAGGCCAGGCACAGTGGCTCATGCCTGTAATCCCAACACTTTGGGAGGCTGAGGTGGGCAGATTACCTGAGGTCAGGAGTTCCAGACCAGCGTGGCCAACATGGTGAAACCCCATCTCTACTAAAAATACAAAAAAATTAGCCAGACACGGCAGCTCACGCCTATAATCCCAGCACTTTGGGAGGCCGAGGTGGGTGGATCACTTGAGGTCAGGAGTTTGAGACCAGCCTAACCAAAATGGTGAAACCCTGTCTCTATTAAAATACAAAATTAGCCGGGCATGGTGGTGCATGCCTGTAATCCCATCTACTCAGGAGGCTGAGGCAGGAGAATCGCTTGAACCTGGGAGGCAGAGGTTGCAGTGAGCTGAGATTGCGCCATTGCACTCCAGCCTGGGCAACAGAGCGAGACTCTGTCAAAAAAAAAAAAATATATATATATATATATATATATATGTGTGTGTGTGTGTGTGTGTGTGTGTGTATGTGTGTGTATAAAACTATATGCATTTTATTTTAAAATATGAAGGTATACACTGAAGGAAGAAGAAGGATTGAAAGGATGTCTGGGGGAGGAGGGAGCAGACAGGAAGCAAGGGTGGTTAGAGGGAGTCCAGGAGACCTCTGGGATTGTTTTAGACCTGGTAGTACTTACTTTACTTCAAACAAAAACATGATTTTTTTTTTTCTTTTTTAAGACAGGGTCTCACTCTGTCACTCAGGCTGGAGTGCAGTGGCACAATCACAGCTTACTGCAGCCTCCACTTCGCAGGTCCAAGTGATCCTTCTACCTCAGCCTCCTGACCCAGTCTCAAGATGAAAATAAAAATAAAAAATATATAAAACGAACAAACAAGTGTATGTGATGCCGAAGCGAGCATGTCTATTTAAGTCCTTAAACATCCTTAAATTTAAGTCCTTAAATGTCTATTCCCCAAATTCATATGTTGAAATTCTAATCCACAAGGTGGTGATACTAGGAGGAAGGGCCTTTGGGAGGCGATCAGGTTATGAGGACAGAACCCTCATGAATGGGTTAGTGCCTGTATAAGAGAGAACCTAGAGAGATCCTTTGCCCCCTTCCACTGTGTGAGTTATAATAAAAAGATGATAGTCTATGGGGGAGTGAAGCCTCACCAGACAATGAATCTACCAGTGCCTTGATCTTGGACTTCCAACCTCCAGAACTGTAAGAAATACATTTCTGTTGTTTATAAGCCACAGTCTATGACATTTTGTTATGGCAGCCCAAATAGACTAAGGCAAATCCTTTGCCCATTTTTAAATTGGGTTGTCTTTTTGTCATTGAGATGTAAGTGTTCTTTATATAGTCTATATACTACACCCTCATCTGACATATGTGAGTGATTTTTCTGGCTGCAGGAACAAAATCTCTGGCCATTTTTTGGTCAGGATATTCTCAAGAGAAGGTTTTGGTTTGAGCACATTTACCACAGGTTAAAATCCATATTTTAGATGAACATCTAAGAATATCCTATACTTCTTTTTGAAACAGTAGTTTCTGCTACAGAGGTGCTATTAATATTTATCATTGCCCCACTGCATTCCAGCCTAGGTGGCAGAAGGACACCCTGTCTCTTGAAAAAGAAAATTAAAAATCATAAACACTAGTTGTAAGCTGACCGGCTTGTTTTTCCAAAAAATTAGGTTTTGGAGGCTTACTGCTGTCACATGCTCGGCTGCTCACTGGTTCCAATGGTCAGGCATAATTTATCTCTCAAAATTCACTCACCCTTATTACTTCGATACAACAGCAACACCATTGCCACCAGGTTCTCAAAAGTGCCAAATTTTCTATTTGCTCAGTGCATACGGTTTCTTTCTTTTCCAGATTTTCATATGTGAAAAAGCAAGATTCCGCTTACTTTACAATCTTTGAGTGGTACTGGTATTTTAGAAGATGGATCACATGAATCCCTTGGCTTCTCATACTCCCTGGTCACTGACCAGTGTGTATGCACCCTATTTTGCCACTCTGGGAGTCTTTAGAACCCACTTCTTTTCCAGACAAGGAAAGTGAAATAATTTAGAATTAAGGGTAGCGGCCGGGCACGGTGGCTCACGCCTGTAATTCCAGCACTTTGGGAGGCCGAGGCAGGTGGATCACCTGAGGTCAGTAGTTTGAGACCAGCCTGGCCAACATGGTGAAAACCCATCTCTACTATAAGCCAGGTGTGATGGCACACACCTGTAATCCTAGCTACTCAGGAGGCTAAGACAGGAGAATCGCTTGAACCCAGGAGGCAGAGGTTGCAGTGAGCTGAGATTGTGCCACTGCACTCTAGCCTGGGCAACAGAGTGAGACTCTATCTTAAAAAAAAAAAAAAAAAAAAGAGAGAGAAAGGAAGGAAGGAAGGATGGATGGATAGAACCCAGCACGCAGGGGCTGAGTGCTGTGGCTCGCGTCTATAATCCCAGCACTTTGGGAGGCCGAGGTGGGTGGATCATTTGAGCTTAGGAGTTTGAGACCAGCCTGGCCAACATGGTGAAACCCTGTCTCTACTAAAAATACAAAAATTAGCCGGGGGTGGTGGCGTGCGCCTCTAGTTCCAGCTACTCAGGAGGCTGAAGCATGAGAATCACTTGAACCCAAGAGGCAGAGGTTGCAGTGAGCCAAGATCACACTACCACACTCCAGCCTGGGTAACAGAGCGAGACTCTGTCTAAAAAAAAAAAAAAAAAGCACACAAAATAGGAGAAATTATTTGCTAATCATATATCTGATAAGGGACTTGTATCTAGAATATATAAAGAACTCTTACAACTTAACAATAAAAAGACAAACCAGTTTTTAAAAAGGCAAAGGATTTGAATGAACATTTCTCCAAGGAAGATATATAAATAGCAGATAAGCACATGAAAAGATGCTCAACATTGTTACTGTAGTTATTAGTGAAATGCAAATCAAAAGCTGAAATGAGATACCACTTCACATCCACTAGTCTGGTTAAAATTTAAAAAGACGGAAAATAATAGGTGTTGGTGAAGATATGGCAAAATTAGAATCCTTACACATGTTGGTGGGATTGTAAAATGATGCAATTGTTTTGGAAATAGTTTGTCAATTCCTCAAAATGTTGAACAGAGTTATTTATGACTCAGCAATTCTACTCCTTGGTATATAGCCATGATCATTGTAAACATATGTGCACACACAAACGTGTACACAAATGTTTATATCAGCATTATTCATAATAGCCAAAAAGTGGAAACAATCGAAATGTCCATCAACTAATGAAAGGATAAACAAGATGAGATATATCCATAACATGAGATATTATTTGGCCATTAAAAGGAATGAAATACTGATACATGCAGCAACATGGATGAATCATGGGAACATTGTGCTCAGTGAAAGAAGCTAGACACAAAAGGCCAATTTTGCATGGATTCTATTTATATGAAGTGTCCAGAAAGGAGAAAAACCATAAAGAAATAAAGTAAATTAGTGGCTTCCAAGGGCTGGGGGAAGGGAGACAATGAGGAGTGACTGCAAATAAGTATGGAGTTTCTTTTGGGTTGAAAACAAGGTTCTAAAAATAAGATAGTGGTGATGATTACACAATTCTGTGAATATACCAGAATCCACTGAATTGTAAACTTTAAAAGGGTAAATTTTATGCTATGTAAAATATATCAGCTGGGCGTGGTGGCTCACACCTGTAATCCCAGCACTTTGGGAGGCCGAGGCGGGTGGAGCACCTGAGGTCAGGAGTTCAAGATCAGCTTGACCAATATGGTGAAACCCTATCTCTACTAAAAACACACAAAAATTAGCCAGGCGTGGTGGTAAGTGCCTGTAATTCCAGCTACTAGGGAGGCTGAGGCAGGAGAATCACTTGAACCTGGGAGGTGAAAGTTGCAGTGAGCCAAGATGTTGCTGCACTCCATCTCAAGATGGAGTGACAAAGATGGCGACAAGAGCAGGACTCCATCTCAAAAAGAAAAAAAAAGAAAAAAGAAAAAAAGAAAAATATCTCAATGAAGCTGTTATATTAAAAAACAAAAGCTCAGTGCTTTTTTTTTTTTGAGACAGAGTCTCGCTTTGTCACCCAGGCTGGAGAGCAGTGGCACCATCTTGGCTCACTGCAAGCTCCGCCTCCCAGATTCAAGCGATTCTCGTGCCTCAGACTTCCAAGAAGCTGGGATTACAGGCATGCACCACCACACCTGGCTAATTTTTGTATTTTTAGTAGAGATGGGGTTTCACCATGTTGGCCAGGCTAGTCTCGAACTCCTGGCCTCAAGCAATCTTCCTGCCTGGGCCCCGCAAAGTGCTGGGATTACAGGCGTGAGCCACCATGCCCGACCTCAGCTCAGTGCTTTTTAAATTTACCAGTTGAGCTCAGAGTAAAGTGAATTCTTAGACACAGAAATATTCTTTCCAAGTGGGAAATTCCTCTATCTAGCCTCTCCGTTAATTAATTCATCTCTTTAATGTCCGTAAAGTTTTTCATTGAAATATCACATCTTCCTTCCCAGGGCACTGCTGTACAGATTTAAGTAAAAATTTGTGGAAGCTTTTGAATTTTAAACAGACAAAAACAGAGCTTCTTTGATTATAAATGATACAGGGGACCTGGCATGTTCATCATATGTTTTATTTTTATTTTTATATAATTTTTAATTTTTTTTTTGAGACAGAGTCTTGCTTTGTTGCCCAGGCTGGAGTGCAGTGGCAGGATCTCAACTCAGTGCAACCTCCACCTCCCAGGTTCAAGCGATCCTTGTGCCTCAGCCTCCTGAATAGCTGGGACTACAGGCCTGCACCACCACACCTGGCTAATTTTTGTATTTTTAGTAGAGATGAGGTTGGGCCATGGTTGGCCCAGGCTGGTCTTGAACTCCTGGCCTCGAGCAATCTTCCTGCCTGGGCCCCCCAAAGTGTTGGGATTACAGGCGTGAGCCACCGAGCCTGGCCTATTATATACTTTAATATGTAGTCCTATTTGATTACATAATACATATTTAAGTAAACCATTTTAGCTGGGACTGTTTCTGAATAAGAGGAAACAATACATTAGACCATAAATAAATAACTTTCTCCACTCTAAAACCATTAGTGGGACTTACCAAAATAAGCACGTCTTGCCCTGTAGCAAAATGATAAATAAATATAGCTTTTAGTACTATAAAAGAAGAAGAAAAAAGTATCTTTGAGAAGGATTTGAGGGGCACTGCCATAAGATAGGTGGGTATAGGATGTGTGTAAAGTCTTTAATAAGCCTCAAATATATTGTACTTTTCCTGCTTTCAAAGAACTTATACCTTCTTGAGGAGGCAAGCTTTCCATGAACAATGTAATTAAATGGGATAATGTATGAAAAGCACATGCTTTTGGTTCACATTAAATAAGACCATCAGGCTGGGCATGGTGTCTCACGCCTAAAATCCTAGCACTTTGGGAGGCTGAGGCCGGCGGATCACTTGAGGTCAGGAGTTTGAGACCAGCCTGGCCAACATGGTGAAAACCCATTATATGGTTAGGCTTTGTGTTTCCACCCAAATCTCATCTTTAATTGTAATCCCCACGTGTCAAGGGAGAGGCCAGTTGAAGGTAATTGAATCATAGGCAGTTTCCCTCATCCTGTTCTCGTGATAGTGAGTTCTCATGAGATCTGATGGGTTTTAAGGGGCTCTTCCCCCCTTCACCTGGCACTTCTCCCCCTGCCACCCTGTGAAGAAGGTGTCTTGCTTCCCATTAGCCTTCCGCCATAATTGTAAGTTCCCTGAGGCCTCCTCAGCCATGAGGAACTGTGAGTCAATTAAACCTCTTTCTTTCCCTAAATTACCCAGTCTTGGGCAATTCTTTATAGCAGTATGAAAATGGACTAATACATCTGTCTCTACTAAAAATACAAAATTAGCCAGGTGAAGTGGCCCACATCTGTAATCCCAGCTACTTGGGAGGCTGAGGCACGAGAATCGCTTGAACCCAGGAAGCAGAGGTTGCAGTGAGTAGAGATTGTGCCACTGCACTCCAGCCTGGGCAACAGAGTTAGACTCTGTCTCAAAAAAAAGAGAGAGATCATCCGAATTCATTTATTTAACTTGCTTTCACTAAAAACTTAAGTGCCTTCTATGTGCTAAACACTGTATTAGACTTGGGAATTGCTGTGTTAAACAAGGATCATGTTTAGGCCTCCTAAATAGCAATGTAGGCATTAATGCAAAAGGTATCAGAAGTTAGTATAGGACGAAGTGCAATAGAGATAGTTTATTTCTTAGAAAAAGCTTTGGAAAATTCTAAGCACAAAGGTTGGACTTGTTATCCGCTTACTAAAATGTGACTCTTGCAGGTTGCAGCAGCAGTCACATACACTCATTTTTTCAGTGCAGAGCTGGACTACTACTTGTCATGGAAGGAAGGTGAGTGGTATTTGGGGCCTGGCTAGGGCTACTGACAGCTGACCGACTGTATCTTTTCTCTGTAAAGCAGGTAAGCAAAATACACAGTAAAGGTGTCCTTGGCCCATGGCTGTAGTAAAGGTGCTGGCCCATGGCTGGAAGGGCTTACAAACCAGAAGGTGTTACCTAAGGCCTTTCTACCCATGGTTACAAGGCCACTCCAACATACTGAGGATTTACTCATCTTACAGCTGTACCTGATAAGAGTCTGCTATATTTCCACCAGTTCCCCAACGAATGTGGGCAAAGCTGTGGTTCTGCCAGCTAGACTCAGGAAGTTACAGAGGTAGATATATAATTATGTCACCAACTTTTCCCCTTCTGAGAGCCAGCTCCTTCCACAGACACCCAGCAGGCTGAGCTTCATTGTTTCTTCTTCAGCCTGGGCACTGAGACATGTTTGTTCATTAATGTACCTGAGCTTCTTAAGCTGTTGTCTCTCCTTCCTGAGAATGCATGATGTGTTTCCTTTTCCTCAACACCCCACTTTCTTGGGGTTTTGGTTTGTTTGTTTTTAGAAACAGGGTGTTGCTATGTTGCCCAGGCTGGTCTCAAACTCCTGGGCTCAAGCAATCCTCCCTTCTTGGTCTCCCAAAATGCTAGGATTTCAGGTGTCAATCCTTTTCTAGGATGTCTAGTCCACTTGCTTTTACTCAGGACAAACATACTCCCTCAGGGACTCAACTCTATCCAGTTTTCCTGCACAAGGCTGCCAGCTGTTTCATACATTACTGGAAAATTGTGCAATTCTAAGCAAAGAGGCTGGAGGCTGGGATTCTGTGCCAATATTAGAATCTGGG
This sequence comes from Gorilla gorilla gorilla, assembly GCF_029281585.2. NCBI lineage: Eukaryota > Metazoa > Chordata > Mammalia > Primates > Hominidae > Gorilla > Gorilla gorilla. The sequence continues at coordinate 113,216,631 of NC_073229.2, read as the reverse complement.
GTTCCCGGAGGGCTGAGGGCTGTGTTGCAGAGAAGATTGTTGTCATTGTTGCAGCAACTATTGCTCTAGGACAGCAGTTTCAGAACGTGGTCAGAGAAACCCTGGGATCTCTGAGGTCCTCCCTTTTCCAATCACCTATCTGTATAAGGTCAGATTTCAACCAAAACACATCTCAGTAGATTGAATGCAGATGTAGGTATGAGAATCCAGCTCCCTTCTATCAAGAGATTTGCAAAAAATTAAAGTTTTTGTTTTAATTTTAATACAATAAATATTGACACAACCCATGTAAAGAAAATGCCTTGGAGTCCCCAACAATTTCTAAAAGTTGTAAGGGGGTTCTGAGATTGAAAGTTTGAGAACTGCTACTCTAAGCTACTCTTGGCCCCACTTTGTTCTTCCCGCTCATCTTGAGGGACCTCATAATACTCATTGCTTCAACTACCACGTCCAAGTTGGTGATTGTTGTGGGCAGTACATAAGCTTCTGTGTGCTGTTCTGCAAGCACCTGGGGATAAGGGAAATAAGATTGCCCCTGAGAATTGAACTGGATAAATCCATACACAGCAGATATGACCCACCATTCATGCATTCAACAAATATTTATTGAGCACATACTCTGTGCCATACACTCTTCCAAACACTGGGCTTACAAAACAGAAAATCCCTGAACATCCTACTGGGGTATACTGAGAGATGATAAAAGAGTATAATGGGGTCCGGTTTGGTGGTTCATGCCTGTATTCTCAGCACTTTGGGAGGCTGAGATGGGAGGATTGCTTGGGGCCAGGAGTATAACACTATCCTGGGCAACAGAGTGAGACCCTGTCTACAAAAAATTTAGGAAAAAAGAAAAAGAAATCAAAGTAATGTGACAAGAACTCTATGTATGCGTGAGTTTGTGTGTATATGCCTGTATTTTCTTTCTTTCTTCCATAAATTATTCCCCAGTAGCCATTCTGCTAGTAGCCCTCCTGGGAAGTGGTGTTTACAAATTTCATCTTGGTAAGGAGGCAGATATGATGTAAGACAAGTTCCAGCCATGGAGGTGGGGTAAGGAAGAGAGCAAGGAGAGCAGATCTTAGGATTTGCAGCTCAGGGACAAGAGCACAGCAGCATCTTTGCAGCACAGGTTGGCAACCATCCAGAGGAGAAAAGCATGGGCTATGAGCCACCATGAAGTCACCTAAGCACCACCCTTCAAACACCATCTTAAAGGAGGAAAAGACAAAGGGAGAGAAACAGCTCTAATGGGGAGTTATTAGCTGGAATGAGAACTTAAGTCCGAAGAATGAGATACTTTTATTGGTAATTTTAAGTTCCATTTCAAACATTTTATTTGCATGTCTGAGATGTAGTGTGATAAAATTTCAGTCTGGCTGCATTAACGTTTTATTGCTGCTGGACTGTGTCTGAAGCCTTGAGGCAGGGAACTCAGGCAAAAATGGCTCTATTAGACTCTTCCTTCCCATTCAATCTAAACCCAAGTGTTACCACCCAGCTGGCCACATGGGAGAAAGGAGACTGAAAAGAAGACCCCAGGAGGCAATGAAAACAGGATGCAGGTCTTTTTCTCCTGAAGGAAACAGTTCCCATCCTCTTTGCCACTTAGGCTACCCGGAAGGGAAAAGCAGAAGAGTGAAGAACTGGTCACTGATCACACGCAGCCTGAATTCAAGAAAGAAGACTGGGCTAGAGAGGGAAATAAAGGGCGGGTCTTTTTCTGAGGGTGCCAGAAAATTCTGGCCTTCTGAGAAGATGAAGAAAGACAACGCCTCTCATGCGGCCCCATCAGTGTCCCTGGAATGACTCATCAGATTAGGGGCTCCTTCTTGGAGTGGGAATGAAGATAAGGATCAAGGACGAAACTGGATGAATGCCTCTCCCATCATACCCAAACTCACAGCATCCCTAAAAGGCATTTTAAATGGAGAAATTGAGACTCAAGGTAGAGAAAATAAAGTGAAGTCATACTCTAGGAGCAGAGCCAGGTTTTGAACCCAGATTTGACTTGTTGCAAAGTATAGCCAGTTCTTGCCAAACCCCAAGCTTCCCCACTCCCACTCCCCATCAGAACCTGTTTGGTTTTTTTGAGACAGTCTCGCTCTATCACTTAGGCTGGAGTGCAGTGGTGGGATCACAACTCACTGCAGCCTCGAACTCCCAGGCTCAAGCGATCCTCTCACTTCAGCCTCTTAGGTAGCTGAGACTACAGGTACATGCCACCACACCCAGCTAATTTTTTTATTTTTTGTGGAGATGGGGTCTTGCCTTGTTGCCCAGGCTGGTCTTGAACTCCTGAGCTCCAGCAATCTGCCCACCTCAACCTCCCAAAGTATTAACGATTACAGGCGTGAGCCACCTGGCCCAGCCCAGAACCTGTTTTATTTAGTGGAGGCAATCTTTCTTGCATCTTGCAGTCTTGTGTCTTTTCCTACCCTGGGATATAAAGTGAAATTCCTTGTCTAGAAGAACCACGGCTGTAGCAATTATTCATCCATCCAGCAAATATTTATTGAGCGTGAGGGGTGAGGTCTGTCCTCAGTTCTGGGTCATGAAATCACTTTTATGATTATTTCAGTTTCCTGAAATGTGATAAGCAGCTAAATGGATCCAGCCATAGGAGGAGAACTGATTGAAAAGTGAGGAAGTAGAGGATGAGAGGACAAAGACCAAAATGTAAAAGCCCTAAAGTAGCTGAGGTTCCTCAATGAGGGTAGGACAGGAACTGTGTTGTTTACACAAAATGAGATGGTGTCAGTGAAGCTTTTCTTGGGGGTAGGGGAGAGTGTGTGCACATACTCCCTTTCTCCCTGACCGTTTTCTGTGCTGATGGAATCCTGTTCCATGGATAGATTGTGCTTTTATTTTTAAATTCATTTTTTGAAGCTGATTGGCAGTTTGTAATCTTTCCAACCTTTTCCTGAGCAATTCTAATCACCTTTCAACTTTTTTTGAGGTAATATACAAAGCAATCTAATTGTTGACATAAACCAATGTTGGCTATACGATTAACCCTAGCACAGAGTTGATTTATCTACTCTGGTTTATCCTTAGCAAAATTTAAATCCCAAACTACAACAGTTTCAAACTACTTTCCTTCAGCCTTCTATTAATGTAAGTTCAGGTAATATTAACTTAAATGTAGTTTGCATGATAAATCTGTTCTCTAAGATTACATAATGTTTTCCAAACCGAGTATGCTTAACTTTTAGATCATCTAGGAGAAAATAGAGCACAATAATAAATAGCAGGGGCCCTGAACTTCACCGTCTAGTTGAAGCCCCAGTGACTGCATTTATTAGCTCTGTGACCTTGGCAGAAGCATTGAACTTTTCTCTGCTTTTTCTTATATATAAAATGGGGATAATAAACAGCTTCTTTTCCAGAGTTGAGAGGGGAATCAATGAGTCAGTACTACTCAGTAGGAAATAAATGTAACTCAGTAAATGTCAGTTTATTTTTTATTTATTAATTTTTTTTCAGGCCAAGCATGGTGGCAGGCCAAGCATGGTGGCTGTAATCCCAGCACTTTGGGAGGCCAAGGTGGGTGGATCGCTTGAGACCAGAAATTCAAGACCAGCCTGGGCAACATACTGAGACCCTGTTTCTATTTTTAAAAAATTTATGAAAAAATTAAAATAATTTTTTTCTTTCTCTTTTTTTTTTTTTTTTTGAGACAGGGTCTTGCTCTGTAGCCCAGGTTGGAGTGCAGTGGCATGATCACGGCTGACTACAGCCTCGACCTCCTGGGCTTTAGTGATCCTCCCACCTCAGCCTCTCGAATAGCTGAGACTACAGGCATGAGCTGCCGTGCCCAGCCTAATGCCAGTTTTCACCATTATTAGTTTTTAAGTTTCTTTCCCTCTGTTGCCTTCTTTTTGAGCAATTAAAGCCATTTATTTCATTTAAAAAAACCTGATTAAAGAACTAATACTTATTGATTCTCTATTAATTATTGGTGAAAGATGCAGAGCAGACATAAAAAGATTAAACAATAAAAAACTACCCCTTAATCCTAGGCCTAAGAAATATAACCACTTTTAAAACAACTTTCAAGAAATCTGGCCGGACATTGTGGCTCATGCCTGTAATCCCAGCACTTTGGGACGCCAAGGTGGGCTGATCACTTGAGGTCAGGAGTTCGAAACCAGCCTGGCCAATGTGGCAAAACCCTGTCTCTACTAAAAATACAAAAATTAGCCGGGCATGGTGGCAGGCGCCTGTAATCCCAGCTACTCAGGAGGCTGAGGCAGGAGAATCGCTTGAACCTGGGAGGCAGAGGTTGCAGTAAGCTGAGATCTTACCACTGCACTCCAGCCTGGGTGACAGAGTGAGAGTCTGTCAAAAAAAAAAAAAAAAAAAAAGAGAGAAAATAAATCTATTTACTAGATTTTCTAAGAAATGTCTGAAATGTTGATTATTTGGATTTACAGAAAGAAAAAACTCATTTGTACCAATGTGCTATTTCTCTCCTCTCGACTGTTTCGGTAGGAATTTGTGTATGAGTAAACAAATTTCTAGTCATCACATAAAATTTTCTTTGCCAAGAAAGATTAATGAATCATCCTCAGTATCCACTCTTGTCTCCTCTGACACAGCCTCAGAGGAACCCACCATCATACTTTTCCATCTCCATGGCTTCACGTCCTCATTTGAAGAACAGGGACAGTGAGAACTTGATGGCACTTCTGGTCCATGTTTCTCACACAGGGACACAAAAGCCTAGGAAGAAGCCGTCATTGCTGGAGCTGGGATTAGAGGCCAATACACTTCCCCCACCTTTTTTTTTTTTTTTTTGAGATAGAGTCTTGCTCTGTCACTCAGTTTGGAGTGCAGTGGTGTGATCTTAGCTCACTGCAACCTCTGCCTCCCGGGTCAAGTGATTCTGCTGCCTCAGCCTCCCGAGTAGCTGGGATTACAGGCATGAGCCATCACACCTGGCTAATTTTTGAATTTTTAGTAGAAACAGGGTTTCACCATGTTGGCCAGGCTGGTCTCGAACTCCTGACCTCAAGTGATCTGCCCTCCTGGGTCTCCCAAAGTACTGGGATTACAGGCTGAGCCCCTGCTCCCAGCCAGGCTAGTCTGCTTCCCACCACACTGTGCAACCGTGCCAGGCTGAGCTCAGAGCATTCTGTCCTGCACCCAAATCTGGCTTCCTACTTCTAAAACCACCCTTATCTGAGAGGGTGGCTCTAAAAAGGAAGCAAGGCCAAGCTGTGAAAGGGCTTTGAAAGAGGAAGAGAGATATTCTGAAGCTGCAGGAAGGTTTACTCTTTGTGCTCAAAAGCATGCAGACCTAAAACAATGGTTCTTAGATCTGTCTTGTTGGTGGAAGCCCTCTTTGTAATTTGGAGTAGCTTACCTCCCAGGTCTGTGCAAGAGAAGGCTGTTCTTTAAAAATAAATCACAGCATAGCCTCTAAGGAAAAACCATCCTAAGGAAAAGGGTGGTTTTGAAAAATAGGTCGGCTTCAGGCTGGTGGGCCACTCCCTCTCAGAAGAAGCAGGGTGGGCGGAGAAGGCCTGAGGACTGAGGAAGAAGACAGCCCTCAAGGACTTTTACAGGAAAATAGTGTTACAGTCACCAAGCGAACACCTGCAGGAATACAGAAACAAGTACACAAGGTGTGCAGATTAATACCAGGTGGAAGGCAGACATAGCTACATTGGTGAATATGTCTTTGAAGGAAACCCTGGCTTGTTTGTGTTTTTTTTTTGTTCAGGAGGCTGAGGCAGGAGAATTACCTGAGGCCAGAAATTCAAGACCAGCCTGAGTGACTAGTGAAATCCTATCTCAAAAAAAAAAAGAACGTGAAATATTCAGGATCAAAAAGAAAAATGAAGCTGTGCGTGGTGGCTCATGCCTGGAATCCCAGCACTTTGGGAGGCCAAGGCGGGTGGATCACTTGAGGTCAGGAGTTTGAGACCAGCCTGGCCAACATGGTGAAACTCCATCTCTACTAAAAATGCAAAAATTAGTGGGGCCTAGTAGTGGGCACCTTTAATCTCAGCTTCTCTGGAGGGTGAGGCAGGGAGAATTGCTTGAATCTGGGAGGTGGAGGTTGCAGTGAGCCGAGATTGTGCCACTTCACTCCAGCCTGAGTGACCGAGCAAGACTCTGTCTCAAAAAAAAAAAAGGAAAGAAAAGAAAAGAAAAAAATTAGATACTTCCTTTATTGCTTCTATTTGATCTTTTCATATTGAGTTTTGTCTTTTTTTTTTTTTTTTTTTTGAGATGGAGTTTTGCTCTTGTTGCCCAGGCTAGAGTGTAATGGCGTAATCTCAGCTCACCACAACCTCTGCCTCCCAGGATTCTCCTGCCTTAGCCTCCCGAATAGCTGGGATTACAGGGATGTGCCAGCACACCCGGCTAATTTTGTATTTTTAGTAGAGATGGGGTTTCTCCATGTTGGTCAGGCTGGCCTTGAACTCCCGACCTCAGGTAATCCACCCACCTCCCAAAGTGCTGGGATTACAGGCATGAGCCACCATGCCCAGCTGTTTTGTCTTTTTAAAGAAAAAGTAGGCTGGACATGATGGCTCATGCCTGTAATCCTTGCACTTTGGGAGGCCGAGGCAGGAGGATTGCTTGAACACAGGAGTTTGAGACCAGTCTGGGCAACATAGAGAGACCCCCATCGCTACAAAAATATTAAAAAATTATCCAGGCGTGGTGTGCCTGTAGTCTCAGCTACTCAAGAGGCTGAGGTGGGAGGATTGCCTTAGCTGGGTATTCGAGGCTGCAGTGAGCCACAGAACTCTAGCCTAGGTGACAGAGTGAGATCCTGCCTCAAAAAAAAAAAAAAAAGTAACGACGCTCTAGTGTGTTTACATTTGGATGAGACAAAATTAAATAAGATCAAATATGCAAAGTGCTTGTCTTATATAGGCTTTTTTTTTTTTTTTTTTTGAGACAGGGTCTAACTCTGTCACCCAGGCTGGAGTGCACTGGTGTGATCATAGCTCACTGCAGCCTCAAACTCCTGGGCTCAAGCAGTCCTCCCACTTCAGCCTCTGAAGTAGCTAGGATTACACATGAGCCAACACACCTGGCTGATCTTTTTATGTTTTGCAGAGCCAGGGTCTCACAATATTGCCCAGGCTGATCTCAAAGTCTTGGCCTCAAGTGATCTTGCCACTTCAGCATCCATTGGTTCAACACTATGAACTGATTTTATCTGTGCAGTGGATAGGAAGAACCCATTGGATGATTACAGTTATAAGTCCCTTCTGACAGATGAGAAAACAAAAAGGCAGAGAGGTTAAACAATTTGTCCAAGGCCAATAATTAGTACTACATGATCCCAAATCTATCAGATCCATTTTAACCCACTATGATCAGGCTTTCAGCCCCGCCGACCACTCCACCAAAACCACTTTTTCAGTGACTTCTCCATTGCCAAATCCTATTATCAATTTTCAGTCCTATCTTACTCCACCTGTCAGCAGCATTTGACACAATTGATCACTTCCTGTTTCTTAAAACCTTTTTTTATTCTATCTGGTTTCCGGCACTCCACCCTGTCCTTCCTCTCCTGTATCTCTCCAAGTCTCCTTTGACTAATTCTTCCCATTGTCCTGAGCATCTCAGGGTTCAGTCCTTGGATATCTCTGTCCATATCCATTCCTTGGATGCTCTTGATTTAAACACCCACTCCCCACCTCCAAACTTATTCCTTCTTGAATGTTCCCCATTCCAGTGGCTCGGGGCTAAACCTTAAGGTAATCCTTTAATGTTTTTCTCTCCCATTTCACACCTAATCCATCAGTAAATCCTATGAGATATATATGTGAGTGTTTATATATATATATATATCTGAAATTATTATATATATATAAAATCTCAAATATGACCATTTCTCCCTGCCTTCATTGCTACTACCAAGTTCAACTCCCACCTAACACTGCAGAAGCCACCTAACTGGCTTCCCTTTGCCCTGCCTTGCCCCTCTACATTTAGTTGCCCACATGGCACCGAAGTTTTTTTTTTTTAATTATACTTTAAGTTCTAGGGCACATGTGCACAACGTGCAGGTTTGTTGCGTGTGTATACATGTGCCATGTTGGTGTGCTGCACCCATTAACTCGTCATTTACATTAGGTATATCTCCTAATGCTATCCCTCCACCCTCCCCCCACCCCACAGCAGGCCCCGGTGTGTGATGTTCCCCTTCCTGTGTCCAGGTGTTCTCATTGTTCAATTCCTACCTATGAGTGAGAACATGGGGTGTTTGCAAAGTGATTTTTTAAAATGAGAATCAGATCCTGTCACTGGTCTGCTCAGAAGCTTCCAACAGCTTTCTATCTTGTGGAGAAAAATCCCAAGTGCTTACCATGATCCCTGACTACCTCTCCGATCACTCTCACTCCCTCTCTTGCCCCTCCCTACGCACTAGCCTTGCTTTTCCTTGGTCATGCCAAGCTGGCCTGGTCTAAGGGCCTCTCTTGCTGGAATCTGTCTGAAACGCACTCCCCAGACCTCAGCAGGGCTCACTCCTACACTAAATTCAAGGATCCTGTCAAAGGCTGCCTCACATATCCTCTGAAATGACACTCCCACCCCTCTCTATTCCTTTACAGTGATATGACTTATTTTCTTCATAGCTCTTATCACTACTTGTCTTTTTTGTTCACTGCTGTATCATCAGTGTTTATTATAAAACAGGACACATAGTATGCCAGGCGCTGTTCTAGGCTCTGGAAATATGGAAATGAATGAAACAAAGTTCCTGCCTTGATAGAGTTTATGTTTCATGAGATGCCACAAAAATAAACAAACATGTAGCACACCTGATGGTGGTAAGCTCTTTTTTCTTTCTTTTTTTTTTTGTTCAGACAGGGCCTCACTCTGTCGCTCAGGCTGGAGTGCAGTGGTGTGATCATGGATGGCTCACTGTAGCCTCCCTGGGCTCAGGTAATCCTCCTGTCTCAGCCTTCCAAGTAGCTGGGACTACAGGCACATGCCACCACACCTGGCAAATTTTTTGTACTTTTTGTAGAGACTGGGTTTTGCCATGTTGCCCAGGCTGGTCTCAAACCCCTGAGCTCAGGTGATCCACCCGCCTCGGCCTTCCAAAGTGCTGGGATTACAGGCATGAGCCACCATGCTAGGCCCTGATGGTGGTAAGTTCTATAGAGAAAAATAAAGCAGGGCAAGGGGGATTGGGAGTGCGAGGACAGAGGTTTTGGATTTTGCTGTTTTGAATACAGTGGTCAAGTAAAGTCTCACTCATAAGGCAAGGTTTGAGTTGAGACCTCAACAAAATGAGGGGGAAAGTCGTAACAATATCTGGGGGAAAGAATGGTTCAAACAAAAGGAAGGGCAAGTACAAAGAACCTAAGGCAGGAATGTGTATGGCTTGTTGGAAGAGCAGCAAGGAAACCCGTGTGGCTGAACAGAATATTTAAGAGGGAGAATCAGAAGATGGTGACCCAAGGCCAGGCACAGTGGCTCACCCTGTAATCTCAGCACATTAGGAGGCCGAGGTGGGTGGATCACCTGAGGTCGGGAGTCCAAGACCAGCCTGGCCAACATGGCGAAACCTCATCTCTACTAAAAATACAAAAATTACCCGGTGTGGTGGCACGTGCCTGTAATCCCAGCTACTGGGGAGGCTGAGGCAGGAAAATCGCTTGAACCCGGGAGGTGGAGGTTGCAGTGAGCTGAGATTGCTCCACTACACTCCAGCCTGGGCAACAGAGCCAGACTTCATCTTAAAAAAGAAAAAAATTTAAAGAAGAAGATGGTGACACAGAGGTAAGAAGGGGCAAGAGTGTAGGGCCTGTAGTTTATGTAATGACTTTGTTGCAAAGTTTTTCTTTGAGATAGGAAACTGTTGGAGTGTTGGAGTGTTTTAAGCAGAGGAGGGGCATGATATGCTTGCATTTAAAAAGGACTATTCTGGCTAGGCATGGTGGTTCATGTCTGTAACTCCAGAGCTTTGGGAGGCTGAGGCAGGAGGATTGCTTGAGGCCGTGAGTTCGAGACCAGCCTGGGCAACATAGGGAGACCTCGTCAGTCTCAAAAAAAACGAAAAAGAGAAAGCCAGGTATGGTGGCATGCACCCCTGTATTCATACCTACTGAGGAGGCTGTGGTGGGAGGATCGCTTGAGCCCAGGAGTTCAAGGCTGCAGTGATTTGTAATTATACCACTGCACTCCAGCTTGGGTGACAGACTGAGACTGTACCTCTGGAAAAACATTAAATAAATAAATAAATAAATAAAAAGGACCACTCTGGTTGCCATGTTAAAATGAGATTATAGAGGGGCAAGGGTGGGAGCAAAGAGACCAGTTGGGAGTCTGATGCAGTAATGCAGGCAGAAGGTAATGAAATCGTGATCCCCAGTGGTAATGATAATGGTGGCAAGAAGTGGTGAAATTCAGGATGTATTCTGTATTGAGCTAACAGACTTTATCAATGGATTGAACATAAAAAATGAGAGAAAGGGAGGAGTCAAGGATAAAACCAGTTTTTGGCTGGGGAACTGGTAAGATGCAGTTGCCATTTACTAAGATGAGGAAGAATACAGGAGTGTGGAGACAAAAGTGATTCCATCTTGGAGGTTAATCTGCCATGTTGACTTCTGATTAGCCCTGGTCCTGTGAATGCCTCCTGGTTTCTACTTTATTTACTGTCCCAAGTGTAAAAACAAAGCAACCTTGATGTTGTCACACACATTAGAGGCTATGATGCATATAGCATTCTTGCCTGTTCTGGAGGATTGCCTTTCATTGTCTTGGTGGAGGGAGCATGTACACCCTTACCCTATGGTACATAAGCCCTGGGTCTGGGGGTAACAATGCAGAGATCTACCTGTCTTGTGGCCTCCCAAGACCGTGCCTCCATCTGTAAGTTCTTCCAGTAAAACACCCTATACTGACCTACATCTGCCTTGTTTTTGGGTTTCTTGGCTCCTTAGGCATTTGAGGCTGCTTTGCATATATGGCCCTTTCACAGAACAAGGAGGCACAGATTTAGGGGCTGGGGAATCAGGCATTTTCTTTCAGACATCTACATTTAACATGCCTAATAAATATACATTGGTGATATCACTCAGGCATCTAAATATATGATTGGAGTAGGTTCAACAGAGAATGGAAGAAAAAGAATTGGAGACAGCACATATAGACAATGCTTTCAAGTTTTGTGTAAAGAGAGGCAGATAAGGTGGCAGGCAGAAGGGACACGTGGGGTTGAGAGATAGACAACGTCATATGTAAGATGAAGGTATCTTTTGGGAGGCGGAGCTTGCAGTGAGCCGAGATCGCGCCACTGCCCTCCAGTCTGGACAACAGAGAGAGACTCCGTCTCAAAAAAAAAAAAAAAGAAAGAAAAAGATGAGGGTATTTTAGAGTATGTTGATAGGCTGATTGAAATGATTTAGTAGAGAGTAAAATTTGACTGTGCAGAACAGAGGGATAATTTCTGAGGTAATTATCTTTGAGTAGGCAAGAGAATATTGGATTTAGTACAAAGTGGAGACGATGACCTTGGACAGGAGCTTAGTTTATCCATGACAACACTCATGGGAAGGCAGAGAAAATGGTAAATGTGGTAAAGGGAGCATGTAGAAGACTATTTTTCTGGTTGCATCCTCTTCTTAGGGAAATGGGAGGTAGGGTCATCAACTGTGTAAGATTTAAGGTGAGAAGAGAAGGTGCAAAAAAGTGAACGATTTAGGGAAATGCAGGATTGTCAGGCAGCCCTAAGGGCACACCTAAGGATAGTGGTCATAATTTAATGTGAGCCACTTCATATGGTTAATTGTTTTCCTCCAGCCATGTTTAAAGAGGAGCAGGTGTGATATGGTTTGACTGTGTCCCCACTCATATGGTTTGGCTGTAGTCCCCATAATCCCCACATGTTGTGGGAGGGACCTGGTGGGAGGTAATTATGGGGACCTCCATGTTGTTCTCATGATAGTGAGTGAGTTCTCATAAGACCTGATGGTTTTATAAGGGGCTTTTCTCCCCCTTTGCTCTGTACTTCTCCTTGCTGCCACCAGGTGAAGAAGGACATGTTTGCCTCCCCTTCTGCCATGATTGTAATTTTCCTGAGGCCTCCCTAGCCCTGTGGAACTGTGAGTCCTTTAAACCTCTTTTTCTTCATAAATTACCCAGTCTTGGGTATGTCTTTATTAGCTGCATGAGAACAGACTAATACAGTAAATTGGTACCAGGAGTGGGGTGCTGCTGTAAAGTTACCCAAAAATGTGGAAGCAGCTTTGGAACTGGGTAACAGGCAGAGGTTGGAACAGTTTGGAGGTCTCAGAAGAAGACAGAAAAATGTGGGAAAGTTTGGAACTTCCTAGAGATTTGTTGAATGGTTTTGACCAAAGTGCTGATAGTGATATGGACAATAAAGTCCAGGCTGAGGTGGTCTCAGATGGAGATGAGAAACTTGTTGGGTACTGGAGCAAAGGTGACTCTTGTTATGCTTTAGCAAAGAGACTGCTGGCATTTTGCCCCTGCCCTAGAGATCTGTAGTACTTTGAACTTGAGAAAGATGATTTAGTGTGTCTGGTTGAATAAATTTCTAACCAGGGCCCAAGGGCTCTTTAGTCAGTGGGTGACGGATCCTGCCAGGACTGGGTCTTTCCCTTCAAGGCAGTAGTTTCCCTTCAGTCCCAGAGTGTGTCTAGACATGTTGTCTGGGAACTAGGGCTTGAAATAGGGCCTCATGACTCTGACCAGTGCCCTATCCTACTGTGGCTGAGCTGGTATACAAGATGAAAGACAAAGTCATCCTTTTCTTCCCTCTCCTCTTGTCAAGCAGAAGGAAAAGTTCTCTTCTGGAGCTGTGAGCTGCACTGCCTGGCGTTGGGGGAGGGGTGGCATAAGCACTCCTTTAGCTGCCCTGGCTGATGTCTCATTGGGGCATGTGCTCTCCAAGTCCACTAGTTCCGAGCCCAGCACAGCACTAGGGCTTGAAGTCCTTGCAGCCTAGACTGTCATTCAAGTTGATTTAGGGCTCCAGAGCACTTCAGCCTGTAGTGTGAGGCTCGCCTGAACTCAAGTTCCAACCACTGGGATGGGCGATTTCCCCTCTGGCCAGGGCTGGTCTGAATGCTGCCTCTGTGGGTGAGTGTCAGCTGAATTCATTCTGGTTTTTCTTTTTGTCGTGACAGGGCATCACTGAGTTCAATGCAAAATCTCACAATGCTGGGCTTTCTGTCTCCCAAGCACACATTTCTCTGTGCCACGCAACAGCTGCTGTGGGGGTGCAGGAGGGGATGAGGAGTGGGTGGTGTTGGCAATTCAGGGCTGTCTTTTATACCCTCTTCAGTGCCTCTTTCAGTGAGATGAAGTTAAAGCCAGGTACTGTGAGTGCTCACCTGATTTTTGGTTATGATGGTGTTTTTGCCCAGGCTGGAGTGCAGTGAGTGGCACGATCTCAACTCACTGCAAGCTCCGCCTCTCAGGTTCATGCCATTCTCCTGCCTCAGCCTCCCGAGTAGCCGGGGCTACAGGTGCCTGCCACCATGCCCGGCTAATTTTTTGTATTTTTTAGTAGAAACGGGGTTTCACCATGTTAGCCAGGATGATCTCGATCTCCTGACCTTGTGATCTGCCTGCCTTGGCCTCCCAAAGTGCTGGGATTACAGGCACAAGCCACCATGCCCGGCCAATGATGGTGCTTTTTTATGCAGATAGTTATTAAATTTGGTCTTCCTGCGGCAGGGGATAAGTGGTGGGGACTTTTATTCCGCCATCTTGCTTCATCCCCCAGTTACAGACTTTTTGTGGCCTATCATTTCCTCTTGAAATTATCATCTATTGAAAAACTGAAATAAAAAGCTCAAAAATGAATTCTTATTGTGGTGATGATTGTGCAACTCTGTAAATGTACTTAAAATTATTGATTGTGCACTTCAAATGGGTGAATTTCATGGAATGTAAAAAACCACAAAAACTTTAAAAAACTGAATTTATATTTATTAAATACTATAATGACATATTTGAAATGTAAAGTCAAGGTCTAGCTTAAAGTAGTGCTCAGTGTTGATGTTTTTAAATAATTAAGTAACCTACCAGAGCGTAGTTCTAATAAAAGGAAAATCCACTGGAAAAGAACTAGGTCACTCATTATGTGTTTCTAGTACTCGTTAATATGAAACAGAAGTGAAACTGCATCATTGCCCGGGATTACTGGAGTTTGCATAAGGCTCCAGGAAATTCCTTACTTGCAACACTCCTTGGCCAGCACTGTATCTGCCTTGTCCTTTCTGATAAAGTCCACCCCATGTTGTCTATGTACTTGTCCTTAATCTTTCTTTGCTTGTCAGTTGGCTGGATATGCTCTACTGCTAGGAGTGTAACCATTTTTAGTCCTGACGTAGGAAGACAGCTAGAAGATAGTAGTAAATTTTGCTGACAGGAAAAAGGCCAAGTTGGAACTCGCATGCATGTAAATCATCCTGCTAGTTAGTCATCGTTCTCACCAATAACACTACGGATCTGGAGTGTGACTTGAACAGAGCGGCTATGTGAATACTCAGCTGGCCTGGTTCCTGTGGACTTTGGAAAGCCCTTAGTTGGGACCAGAGTGTTCTGAGGTGGGGCGTGCTGAGTCATGTCTTCGCAGCTGCTCTTCTGTAATAATTATTCCTGACAGTGACCAGTCACTGAACATTCCAGGCTTACGCCTGTGTTACTAGACTTTTTATGTTTATTGCCAAACTGAAATGCTGAAAACACCCAGCAGTGGTAGGTACACTGCAAGTCTCCAGTCAGAAGGCCTCCATTCCGGGATGATTAATATCACGTGCCAGTCCTGTTGCTCTGCTTCTCCTCCCAGGATGCTCCAAGCTCCCAGCTGCACTCCCAGCCCATCCAGGCTGGACACCGGGCACCTTCCTGTCTCAGCTCACATTTCGCCTTCCTGAAGATCTGAGACAGTCTCTTCCAACTTCACGCACTGGCTCTGCCACTTACCAACTGTGTGACTTACGGATGGTGGTTTGGCAGTAGATGGTCAACACAGATGATTATCTTTCCTGGCTGTTCTAGAGTAACAATACCATCACTGTCCTCTGATTGGAATTTGCTTCATAATTTAGCATTTAACCTTAAACTCTTGTACCTTTGCCCGCTATTTCGTGTGGTGTTTATTTTGTTTCCTTAGCCTAAAACCTCCCTGGGAAGACAGAAAAGGCTTTATTTTCTTTTGGGATCCTTTTAGAATGTCTTCTCCATTCACAGAGCAAGCTTATGCAGGCTTTGAATATGTCACAGTTGGTGGGCAGTTTAGTTTGTTGACACCACTGTTTTCAGTTCCATTAGGTTGGGGCAATAGGATCAGATCAGGTAATGAGGGTGTCAGGGCATTGGGACTGAGTTGAACCCAACGGACCATGGCTGACTGTGATGTGGAGGTTGTCTCATTGCATCAGAAGAGTTCAGTTTTTCAGAAAGTGGAAAGCCCTCATTTACACCATCAGTCAAAACAGAGGGCTTCTCTTACAGCCTAATACATGAAATGTCTATTTCTCTTCTTCATTACAGACACCCAGTTGCCCTTGCCAGAAACTTGAGTCATTCTTAACGCTTCCCTCTTGACTTCCCTCATTGCCCAAGCTGAGAGTGTCAGCAAGATCCAGTAGACTCAACCTCTCTGTGTCTCTGCACTCTGGCCCTCCTCTCTATGCCCTCCCCGAGGCTTTAGTTCCGGCTTCCATCATGTCTTATCGGCATCTTTATAATAACCTCACAGCAGGTCTCCCTGTCGTTCAATTTACTTCTCTGTCATTTACCTCCAAAATTCTGCTGCCATTATCTTTCTTAAACAACAGTCTGATCATTGCCACTCATATATATATATATATATATATATATATTTTTTTTTTTTTTTGAGGCAGTCTTTTTCTGTTGTCCACGCTGGAGTGCAGTGGCACATTCTGGGCTCACCACAAACTCTGCCTCCCAGGTTCAAGTGATTCAAATACTGGGATTACAGGTGTGAGCCACCACACCTGGTCAGATTGGCATGTTGCCAAAAAATCATTCTGACTACAATACGGGGAATAAATTGAAGAGGGAAAACTAAATTCTAGGAATTTTTTTTTTTTGAGACAAGAGTCTTGCTCTGTCACCCAGGCTGGAGTGCAGTGGCGTGATCTCAACTCACTGCAACTGCCACCTCCCTGGTTCAAGGGATTCTCCTGCCTCAGCCTCCCGAGTAGCTGGGACTACAGGCACCCGCCATCACGCCCGGCTTTTTTGTATTTTTAGTAGAGGCGAGGTTTCACCATGTTGGCTAGGATGGTCTCGATTTCTTGACCTCGTGATCCACCCGCTTCAGCTTCCCAAAGTGCTGGGATTACAGGTGTGAGCCACCACACCCGGAGAGTCTAGGATCTTATAATTACATTTGTAGCAGCCCTGCTTCCTTAGTACAGACCTATACTTGACACATAGCTGATTGTCACTTTGTATAATTTCACCTTAATTTGCTGTGCCAAAGCAGGTAACATTGTTTTACAGGTTTTGGAAAGAAAAAGGCAAAATGACATAAACAATTGTTCAATTATTTAACGTTATTAGGGCATGGAGTATTTAGCTGCCAGTTTATTTGTCTGATGCTTTAGAAAGTCCCCTGCTTTCCTGTGCTGGAAATTCCCACGGGTAGACAGTTCAGGGAACCAATTCCAATTCTCTCCTCATGGACTTCCTCCTTCTCTTGGTTTCAGATCCACTTCTATATAAGTGGATCTGAAGATTTGCCATTTATATGGGAATTTACTATTCTAAAAAAGTATTTCAAAACAGTAGAGAAAAGATGAAGTATTCAATAAATAGCATCAAGATAATTGTCTAGTCATTTGGAAAATAAAATAAAATAAAATTCCTACCTCACACTAAGATCCTATGTTTGTGATCTTGGAGTTAGAGAAAGCCTTAAATAAAACACAAAAAGGAAAAACCATAAAGTAATGAGTAGGTAGGAAATATTTTATATGTAGGTATATGTGGATATAGATATTTACATAGATATTTATTACATAAAATACATAGAAAGACTACTAACGATGAAAAAAGGCAAACACTACATAGAAAAAAAAGGGACAAACAATATGAAAATGTAATTCTATAAATAGATGTCCAGGCCAGGTGCAGTGGCTCATGCCTGTAATCCCAGCACTTTGGGAGGCTAAGGCAAGCAGATCACCTGTGGTCAGGAGTTTGAGACCAGCCTGGCTAACATGGTGAAACCCCGTCTCTCCTAAAAATACAAAAATTAGCTGGGCGTGGTGGTGTGTGCCTGTAATTCCAGCTACTCAGGAGGCTGAGGCAAGAGAATCGCTTGAACCTGGGAGGTGGAGGTTGCAGTGAGCTGAGATCGTACCACTGCACTCCAACCTGGGTGACAGAGCAAGACTCTGTTTCAAAAAAAATAAAAAAAAGATGTTCAATTTTATTAGCAATTATGCAAATAAGAATCCACAGATATACATATATCCACACACATGTCAAGGTACAGGAAATGGGTAGCCTCATTCACTGCCAGAGGGAGAATAAACTGTTACAGGCACTTCTACAGCAACTTGGCAGTACTTGTAAAATTAAAATAGATCTAGGATATGACCCAGCTATCCTACTTCTCAGTGTTTAGTATGGAGAAATGTTCAGACTTATGCCCAAAGAGACATGTACAAGGATATTTATCTCTGCATTGGTTGCAAAATGAGAAAGTGGAAGCAACCTAAATACCCATCAATAAGAGAATGCTAAGTAAACTAGAGTCTATCCATGCTATGGAATACTCTACTACAATTTAAAAGAATAAGGCATACCTGGCCGGGCACGGTGGCTCACGCCTGTAATCCCAGCAATTTGGGAGGCCGAGGCAGGCGGATCACCAGAGGTCAGGAGTTCAAGACCAGCCTGGACAACATGGTGAAACCCCGTCTCTACTAAAAATACAAAACGTATCCAGGCATAGTGGTGGGTGCCTGTAATTCCAGCTACTCAGGAGGATGAGGCAGGAGAATTGCTTGAACCCAGGAGGCGGAGGTTGCAGTGAGCCAAGATCGTGCCACTGCCCCCTCCAGCCTGGGCAACAAGCGCGAAACTTCGTCTAAAAAAAAAAAAAAAAGGCCGGGTGCGGTGGTTCATGCCTGTAATCCCAACACTTTGGGAGGCTGAGGTGGGCGAATCACGAGGTCAGGAGTTCAAGACCAGCCTGGCCAACACGGTGAAACCCCGTCTCTACTAAAAATAGAAAAACTAGCCAGGAGTGGTGGTGCATGCCTGTAGTCCTAGCTACTCAGGAGGCTGAGGCAGGAGAATTGCTTGAACCTGGGAAGCAGAGGTTGCAGTGAGCCGAGATCACGCCACTGCATTCCAGCCTGGGTGACAGAGCGAGACTCTGTCTCAAAAGAAAGAAAAAAAAAAGAATAAGACATACCTATATGGACTGGCATGGAAAGCTCTCAAGTGTGAAAAAAGCAAGATATGAAATAAAATACAGTATGATAAAATAAAAATAAAAAACACAAATAAAATCCATACATAAAAACAAAAAATATATATTTCTATAAAGAAACAGCCTGGAAGAATGAAGAGCTACTCATTTTGGGGGGAGGGTAAAGGATTAGACTTGCTTATCAAAGGAGAATTTAACTTTATATGTAACATTTGATTTTTTAAATAATGAGAAGGAATTATTTCTTGTGTAATCAAACTTTTTGTTTTTTTTTTTGAGACAGAGTCTCACTCTGTCACCCAGGCTGGAGTAAGGTGGCCCGATCTTGGCTCACTGCAACCTCTGCCTCCTGGGTTCAAGTGATTCTCCAGGCCCAGCCTCCCTAGGAAATGGGATTACAGGCAGGCACCACCGGGCCTGGCTAATTTTTTTTTTTTTTTTCTTTTAGTAGAGACAGAGTTTTACCATGTTGGCCAGGCTGGTCTCGAACTCCTGACCTCAGGCAATCCACTCACCTCAGCCTCCCAAAGTGCTGGGATTACAGGCATGAGCCACCTTGCCTGGCCCAAACTTTTAAAAAATATCTTCTTTAAATGCCACGTATAAGAAAAACATAAACACAATTTTTGTTAGGCATAAACAAAACATCTTTTTATTAAACAGCTTTGTTGAGATATAATTCACAAACTATATAACTTATTCATTTAAACTGTGCAATTCAGATGTTTTTAGTATATTTACAGAGGTGTGCAACCATCCCCACAATCTAATTTTAGAACATTTTCATCACCCCCAAAAGAAACAGTCACTTCTTATCCATCACTCCCACCCCCCAGACAATGATGAAACTGTCTCTATAGATTTTTTTTCCTGGAAATTTCATATAAGTAGAATCATACAGTATGCATTGTTTTAAAAGTTTATTTGTTTGTTTTAGAGATGCAGGTTTCCCTGTGTTGCCCAGGCTTGACTCAAACTCCTGGACTCAAGAGATCTTTCTGCCTTGGCCTTCCAAGTTGCAGGGATTACAGGTGCTCAGCCACTGTGCCCAGCTAATAGGTGTTTTTTTGTGGCTGGTTTTGTTCACTTAGCATAATGTTTTCAAGGTTCAGTGATGGTTTAGCATGTATCAGCACTTTATTCTTTTTTACATAACATTCCACTGTATGGATGTATGGATTCCACTGGATGGCTATACATTATATTGTATGGATATAACGTTCCATTGTAGGAATATACCACATTTTGTTTGTCCATTGATCAATTAATGAACATTTGGGATATTTCCATTTTTGGCTATTATGAATAATGCTGCTGTGAACATTTGTGTACAAGTTTTTGTGTGGACGTATGTTCTTGTTTCTTTTGAGCATATACCTAGGAATGAAATTGCTTGGTCATGTTAATGCTATGTTTAACATCGTGAGGAACTACCAAACCGTTTTCCCAAGTGACTGAACCATTTCACATTCCCACCACATGCTTTGTCTTTTGAAAATTGCACTATGGGTTAATGTATGAGAGGCAATTGCTGTTTCATTTAAACTACATCAAAAAGTAGTTTAACCCGTATTCATAATATAGCCCATAGTGCAATTTTTGAGGTTAAAGATACATGTGTGTATGGTAATATATTTAAAATATACTAAAAGTAGTATGTACATAATATATACTGTTTATGTATACTATAAAATTTATAGTAAAAAGCAGAACCCTGGGTGAGTACTATGTTGGAAATCCCCAAGGACTGGGGAGGGGAGGGGTAGGTAAGAGCAAGGGTCTGGCAGGCATTGGGTAGAGCAATCTGAAAAGACGAGCAGGGTGACTCAAGTCGATAATGCAAGCTTCTACATCTGGAGGATGAAGGAGACAACTTGGAGGCAGGAATCCTGTTTCTCTGCTTTCTTTGGGGCTTCCCAAGGTATTGAAATAGGAGGACCTAATGCGTAAGAGAGATGATTAGAAATAGGGTCAGTTTCAGGGGAAGGGGTCTGCTGAGTCAGAACCCAGTGCAAGGGTTGGCACAGCTGATTTTGACAGCCTGTCATCCAGAATTCAAGGCTAGGCTCTAGTCCTTGCATCTCAGGGCTGCAGAACACCTGGCATGAGAGATGCGCCCTTCTGGAGAATCAGGCATGGTGGGAGCTGGGTGGCTCACACACCAGGCATGCCAGCTCTAGGGACCATTTCCCAACTGGCCAGTGAGAAGGCTCATTTTAATAGAGCAGGACAGTTTTTCTGTTTCTAGACCTGGACAGCCAAGCAATATCATAATCACCACAGCAGGGGCAGGAGGGCTGGAGCAGGTGGGGGCCTAAAGTATATTAGCGCAGCAGTGACGAGTTTTAAAGAACTTTCATACCCTCTAGCTCCTTTATTCATAACCTGGTGGGTTGGTTTGCTCAAGGATTATTATCCCAAGCTATCTTAAAACTAAAGTCTAAATTGCTATTTATAACTTGGTATGGACTTTCACAACTCTTTCCTAAGCAATTAAGATATAATGGAGAAACTCAGCTCCCCAGAATGGGAGACCCTCAAAATAATAATATTTAAGGAATCTTAAGTAGTTGTTCAACATTTCTAAATGCAAAGTGTATTAAATTACATATTATTGATACAATTATTTACTTAAGATTAATTTGCTCCCTTACTTCCACTAGCCAATGTAAAGTTTAATGATCTGAAAAAAAACCTTGCACAATAATTCCCATTTCTCTGTGGTTCTTGTTCTCTTTCTAGTTTCCTTTTGTGATTTTGTCTGGAACAAGATAACTTTTTGTAAGGTGTATTAAAGAGATTAAAATGAAGTTAAGAAAATAAATCACTTGCTTCTTCCAGTAAACAGCACCAAAACCATCCATTCACTGTTGAATCCAGAGGTTTAGTAGATGAGGCTGCTTATATGTACAATTCAAAAACATTCCAAAGCGGATGAATTCACATGATGAGATTTTTGCTTTCCTTTTCTTTAAATTCTTTTTTTCGTTGTTGTTTTTTGAGACGGAGTTTTGCTCTTGCCGCCCAGGCTGGAGTACAATGGCGCGATCTCAGCTTTGCCTCCCGGGTTCAAGCAATTCTCCTGTCTCAGCCTCCTGAATAGCTGGGATTATAGGCACCCACCACCACACTCGGCTAATTTTTGTATTTTTAGTAGAGACCGGGTTTCACCATGTTGGCCAGGCTGGTCTCGAACTCCTGACCTCAGGTGATCCGCCCCCCTCGGCCTCCCAAAGTGCTGAGATTACGGTCATGAACCACCGCGCCTGGCCTCTTTTCTTTAAATTCTACTCACAGGCACCGTTTGTTTCAACAGTGCCAGGTAAATTTTCCTGATGTAAACTGTAAGAAGCTGTATGTGGAAATGTGAGTTAACAAACACCACATTATTATTTATTTGCAAATTATTTGTGCCTGTGTGAGGCACCTGGGGCAACTGCCTGGCTGGCTTGACCCTGAACCCAGCCCTGTCTTGTAGTGTTTATTTTCTGTAGCCACCGCCTCTTGGAGTAATGGATTCTATATTTTAGTACATGCTATACATAGAGCTACTTCTTTTATTTTTGTTGGAAGGACAGTCAAACTTCAAGGAATGTTGCCTATTTCGATTTTTTTCAGGATTTGAGAAAATTACGTTATTCTTTGTGAGTTTAAGATGAACTTTTTTGCAATGGCATCTTTTTTATTTTTACCAGCATACATGATTCCTTCTGCCCTTAATCATTTTTGGTGTTCTCTGGATCTTTTCTAGCTCCACTGTATCTTCAAGAAGCAGAGACTAGAACCCCATAAAATTTTCATCATATAAAAGATTCCAGGGCCAGGTACTCTTTCAATTATAGTCACTTCTCTCTCTCTCTTTTTTTTACAATAATCTCCAGACAAGTTTTCAATTGTTTCCCTTGATGCATCTCCCAGATCTGTGCTTGCCACAGACTGAAACTTATTTGAGAATTCACGGCTGGTTCCTCCTTTTTTACATGAACCGAATCCAAACAGAAATCACACTTGAGATCATAAACTTACCTTCATTAAATATTTATTGGAGTTTGAGAAGATGCCAGGCATTGTGCTAGGTATGTGGAGGTGGAAATATTAATAAAAAGCAACAGCTCTTGGTGGGGCATGGTAGCTCACACCTGTAATCCCAGAGCTTTGGGAGGTCAAGGTGGGGGGATTGATTGAGCTCAGGAATTCAAGACCAGCCTGGGTACCATAGTGAGACCCTGTCTCTACAAAAAATTACAAAAATTAGCCAGGCATGGTGGCACATGCCTGTAGTCCCAGCTATTCAGGAGGCTGAGACAGGAGGATTGCTTGAACCTGGGAGGCAGAGGTTGCAGTGAGCCGAGATCATGCCACTGCACTCCAGCCTGGGGTCTAGAAGGAGATCCTGTCAAAAAAAAAAAAAAAAAAAAAAAGGAGGGGAGTTAAAAAAACAAAAAAGAGCAGCAGCTCTTAACACACAGCCTGGCTGGGCGTGGTAGCTCACGTCTGTAATCCCCGAATTTTGGGAGGCTGAGGTGGGAGGACCATTTGAGCCCTGGAGTTCGAGACCAGCCTGAGCAACATGGCTAGACCCTGTTTCTACAAAAAATACAAAAATTAGCCAGGCGTGGTGGCACATGCCTGTAGTCCCAGCTACTCAGGAGGCTGAGGCAGAAAAATCCCTTGAACCTAAGAGGTCAAGGTGGTTTCAAACATTAATAAGAAGCAGCAGTTCTTGGCAGTTCACCGGGTGCAGTGAGCTGTGATTGCACCACTGCACTCCAGCCTGGGCAACAGAGAGAGACTCCGTCTCAAAAAAAAAAAAAAATTAAAAAAATTAAAAAAATTTTAGAGCAGATGATTCTGTACTAAAAAAGAAAATAATAAATAAATTAAAAATTAAAAACACACACACACCTAACGGGTGAGAAAAATGAATGAAAAATTATCTATCTGCATGTAAATGCTATGGGTTCAACCCATCTCTAGGAAGTTATATTCATTTCTATTATTGCTGTAGAAAATTACCACGAGTTTTGTGGCTTCATTCAACACAAATTTATTCTCTTACAGTTCTGGAGGTCAGAAGTTAGAAATGAGTCTTAAGGGCTAAAATCAAGGCACTGACAGAGCCAGTTCCTTCTGAAGGCTCCAGGGGAGAATCCTTCCTCCCAGCTTCTGGAAGTGGCTGGCATTCTTCCGCACGTGGCTGTATCACTCCCACCTCTGCTTCCATCATCACATCACCTCCTCCTCTCTTTCACCTCCTGCCTTCCTTTTACAAGGACCCCTTATGATTACATCAGACCCACCTTGATAATCCAGGGTACTCGCCTATCTTAAGATAACTTAATCACATATGCAAAGTCCTTTTACCATGTAAAATAACATATAAACAGGCTCCAGGGATCAGGATGTGAACCTCTTTGGGGAGCTATCATTCAGCCAACCATAGAAGTCAAGAGAGCAATGACTTGACATGATACTTGAATTTTGAGTGCAGCAATAGTTGGCATTAAGTGGGCCTTTCCTCTGTGCCAGGCATTTCACTAAGGGTTTTACATTTGCTTTCTCATTCAGTTTTTATAGTAGGCTGGGCGTGGTGGTGGCTCATGCCTGGATCCCAGCACTCTGGGAGGCCAAGGCGGGAGGATCCCTCAAGCCTAGGAGTTGAAGACCACCCTGGGCAACATTGCAAAAGTCAGTCTCTAAAAAGAAAGTACAAAAATTAGCCAGGTGTGGTGGTGCATGCCTGTAGTCCCAGCTACTCGGGACGCTGAGGTGGGAGGATCACCTGAGCCTGGGGAGACTGAGGCTGCAGTGAGCTGCAATGGTGCCACGGCACTCCAGCCTGGGCAACAGAGTGAGACCCTGTCTCAAAAACAAAACAATCTTTACATTAGGTCTCAGAGGTCGTGGTTGTTATTATCTCCATTTTCCAGGAGCGGAAAATAAAGCTCAAGAGGTTAAGTTACTTGCCTAACATCCTGGCTAGCAAACAGAGGAGTCAGGATTTGAAAGAAGGTGTGACCCAATTACTATGCTGTACTGATAAAAGGAAAACTGAAGGAGAAGGGCATGCCAGGACAAGGAAGCAGTATATTAAAAGGCCTAGAAGCTGGAAAAGCACGGAGCCTTTGAGGTATAACTGGGGTGAGGAAGTGAGGGGAGGAAGGGGGGAAGACAAAGTTGGGAAGGGAGACAAGGGCTGGATGGTGATGGACTCCTGGGAGAAGAAGGGTTCCTGTAGACAATGGGGAATCACTAAAGGATTTTAGAAAGGTGAGACTGCCGGGTGTGGTGGTTCAATGGCTGTAATCCCAGTGCTTTGGGAGGCCAAAGTGGGAGGATTGTTTGAGCTCAGGAGTTGAAACCAGGCTCAGCAGCATACGAGACCCTGTCTCTACAAAAAATAAAATATTAGTCTGGTATGGTGGCATGCACCTGCAGTCCCAATTATTCGAGAGGCTGAGGTGGGTCATTTGAGCCCAGGAGTTAGAGGCTGCAGTGATCTTGCCACTCTACTCCAGCCTGGGCAACAGAAAGAGACCCTGTCTCAAAAAAAAAAAAAAAAAAAAAAATTCAAAATATAAGAGAGGCTAGGTGTGGTGGCTCACACCTGTAATCCCAGCACTTTGGGAGGCCGAGGCAGGTGGATCACCTGAGGTCAGAAGTTTGAGACTAGCCTGGCCAACATGGCAAAACTCTGTTTCTACTAAAAAATACAAAAATTAGCTGGGCGCAGTGACTCATGCCTGTAATCCCAGCACTTTGGGAGGCCCAGGCGGGCAGATCACAAGGTCAGGAGATTGAGACCATCCTGGCCAACATGGTGAAACCCCGTCTCTACTAAAAATACAAAAATTAGCCGGGTGTGGTAGCGGGTGCCTGTATAGTCCCAGCTACTCGGCAGGCTGAGGCACGAGAATTGCTTGAACCCAGGAGGCAGAGATTGCAGTGAGCTGAGATCATGCCACTGCACTCCAGTCTGGCAACAGAGCAAGACTGTCTCAAAAGGAAAAAAAAAAATTAGCTGGGTGTGGTGGTGGGGTCTTGTAATCCCAGCTACTCAGGAGGCTGAGGCAGGAGAATCTCTTGAACTTGGGAGGCAGAGGTTGCAGTGAGCCGAGATCATACTACCACTGCACTCCAGCCTGGGTGACAGAATGAGACTCCATCTAAAAATAAAAGGGAGAGAGATGGAGGGAGACAAATTCCTGGTGATGTCATTTGAAGCCCTGGATATAGCCATACTTGAAGTCAACCCACTGGGTCCTGGACTTTCCAGGAATATAAGTGTATAAATTCTCTTTCTCTTTTTATTTTTGTTTATCTTGTTTTGGTTTGTTTATATTTTTGCTTGAGTTGGTTTGCATTGGGATTCTACCACTTGCATTTGAAAGTTTCCTAAAGAATGCAGTGGCACCACATGGTCTGGCCCCTTCCTGCCTGTACCCACTGTTCCCTTGATCTCTGTGCTCCAGCAAACTTGGCTTTCTTTCAGTCACTTAGAAACGCCTGGGGATCCTCTGCCATAACTGCTTTGCATATACTACTGCCCTGCCTGGAACATTCTTCCTCCCTCTTTGCCCAGTTAACTCTTACTCATCTTCCAGGTTGCTGCCTAAGGTCATTCTAATAGCTTGTTACAAGGTGGCCCCTGATGAATTCCATCTTCCAGTATTCATGCCCTTGTGTGATAGTCCCCTCTCCTGAACTCTGGGTGGACTGCTTTAACCAGTGGAATTCAGCAGATATGATGCTGTGTCAGTTCCAAGCCTAAGCCTTAGGAAAGGCTGGCAGCTTCTATTTTTGTGCTCTTGGAAGGCTTGAGCCAACATACTAAAGGTCTGATTATCCTGCTGGAGAGACCAAATGGAAAGATTACATGAGAGAATCCCAGCTGTGGCCTAGCCTAAGTGCCAGCTGGATGCAGCCTCCTGAGTGACCACTGACAAGACCAGAGAAACTGACCATCTGAGCCCAGCCCGAACTACAAAATTGTGTGCAAATAAAGTGGTTCCTCTCTATATCTCTTTTGTCTTCTTTAAGCTTGTTACTTTGTGCTATTATGTTTTAGGGTAGTTTGTTGTGCAATATTAGATAAGGGAAAGAGTCACTTCAAGAAAACTCTGGCTGGGCACAGTGGCTCACACATGTAATCCCAGCACTTTGGGAGGCCAAGGTGGGAGGATCTCTTGAGTCCAGGAGTTCAAGACCAGCCTGGGTAACATGGAAAGACCCCGTCTCTACAAAACATACAAAACTAGCTGGGCATGATGGCATGCACTGGTAATCCCAGCTACTCAGGAGGCTGAGGTGGGAGGGTCGATTGAGCTCCGGAGTTGGAGGCTGCAGCGAGCCGAAATCACACCACTGCACTCCAGCCTGGGTGCTAGAGCCAGACCCTGCCTGGAAAAAAAAAAAAAAGAAAACTCCTCTAACACTCCTAGACCAAGTCAATCCCATTGCAGACATTTTCACAGGAAAAAAGACATGATCATAGTACTGTGCACATTTCCTTTAGAACACTTATTACAATTCACAGTTGTAGCTTTAACTCAAGAATGACTTTTCTTTTCAGGGTCCCTTTTCTGTGATAAACTCAATAATTTCAGGAGTATTTATCCAACCCTAAGACATCAGTCTTTATTGTGGTTGGAAAGTTAGGTCTGTCTGCCGAAGGACCCAGTTCTCTGCTTCCATTCCTGCTGAATCTGCTGCTGATCCTCCAAATGCAGGTTCAGTAGAAATTGTAGCACAAAAGTTTCTCACAGAAAAGGTCCCAGAGGGCTCCCTTCCCCCTCCTAATTTGTGATTCTGCTCTTAAGCATTTAGGCACCATTAATAGGAAAACTAGATTTTAAAAGATTCATGGTGCATGGTTTACAGTATTCAGATTTACATAGCAGGTTCTTCCAAATTACACTTAGGGGAATAAATCAGTGACTAACTTTGGCAATCTCACAAAGCACAGAGCCTTCCAGTTTTAAAGGTTTTTGCTGGTGAGTCATTAAGTTAAAAAAGGAAATCTATATTGGTGATAAATCTTTGTAGAAGTACTCTATGTTCTGCTAAAATTGATTGTTTCTAGGTGGCTACTTCAACTAATATTATGAAAAGAATAGATTTCTGTTGTAATACAAAATGATACTTTCTGAGAAATTGTTCCTAGTCTTGCTTTTTTAAAAAAAAAGTTGGCACAGGAGATTTATTACAGAGGGTACTTCCAGAGGACCAGAACTTTTAATAAATTGATTCTGTGGTTATTTTTATTGTTTAACATTATTGATCATACACATTCACCAGATTAGAAATTTGTGGTTGCTGTACTTGTGGGGAGATGGCATGGTAGAGACCTAAACTTTATGTAGGTTAGAGCTTACTCTACTGGCAGTCCACAGCTTCAACCATGGTGAGTGAAGACAAAGGAGGATTCCTGAACCCCATCCTCTCCCTCAGGCTGTCTTCTCCCACCCTCCACACACTCCATCACAAAGACCTACATAAGCTTTCTCTCTAGTCGTCACCTCCTCTCCTTTTCCACGTACGCTGCTTTAGTTCAGGCTCTTGTCAATTTGACCTTCAGACTTTTGCTGTGTTCTCATGGATGGTATTCTTGCCTTTAGTCTCAACTTCCAAATCCATCTTCCACCACACTACTGCAGTGACTGGCTACTTCCTTTCTTAAAACCCTTCAATGATGCATTGTTTCTGCAAGAGAGGTCCTTAACCTATGGTCCACAGATATTTAGCAGACATATGGACAAAGGAACTCTCTAAAGTAGTGTAGATGAATGACATGAACATATCTATTTCCCAGGAGAGGGCCTGTAGTTTTCATTACACTCTCAAAAAGGCCTGTGTCTCAAAAAGAGGGAAGAACCACTGGCCTATAGGTGAAAAAACCAGTTCTTTGGCATGTCACATGATTATCAAAAGGGTGGAGGTGAAAAGATGCTGCAAACGCCACAGGCAAAAGGTACCGGTTCCTTCATCCTGCAGAACAAAACACAGGACTTGGCAGTATTCAGAATGGCCTCTCCCAATTGTTCTGAGAAGTGCGTAGCTGTCCTGTCTCCATGACAGCCTGCTGGTGCAAACTACGAATCAACTTTCTCAGGGGAGGAGATATTTACCTTCTTGCCTCTTTTGAGCTTGGTACTGGAGACAGTGTGAATCAGTCTAAGCACATTTCTAAGGGATCACAGTGGGCCGAGGTGGAATCTAAGAACAGTTCCAGGTGACTTCTGAATCTGGCTTTCCCAAACAGGGTGGGCTTCAAGCTTATTGAAGCTCCATCTCTCACACAACATCCAAGGTCCTTCATGACCTTGCTACTTACTGCCTAGATTTCCAGCCCCATCCTTCCCATGAGTGCCATGCTTCAGACACACAAAATACTCAAAACTCGGCCGGGCATGGTGGCTCATGCCTGTAATCCCAGCACTTTGGGAGGCTGAGGCAGGTGGATCACCTGAGGTCAGGAGTTCGAGACCAGCCTGACCAACATGGAGAAACCCTGTCTCTACTAAAAATACAAACTTAGCTGGACGTGGCAGCACATGCCTCTAATCCCAGCTACTCAGGAGGCTGAGGCAGGAGAATCTCTTGAACCCAGGAGGTGGAGGTTGCAGTGAGCCGAGATTGTGCCACCGCACTCCAGCCTGGGCGACAAGAGTGAAACTTCACCTCAAAAAAAATAAATAAATAAATTCAAAACTCCCTGAGCCAGACATGCACTTTGACGACCCTTTGCCTTTGACATAACAATAACATAAAGGATAATAATAATAATAACTTAAAATTCCAATGAAAACTCTGTGAGGTAGGTAATACCCCCAGTTTACAAATGGGGAAACTAAGGCTAATGGCAGTTAATGTGCCCAAACCTAACGAAGGAAGTAAACATGACCTAGAATTACCCCTTTCTTTCTCCTCTGGCAAATGCTACTTGTTACAGTGTCAGCTCACGTCACTTCTCATAAGGTCCGTTCTAACTTCTCTAGATAGAGTTAGGCATTCATGCCTCAGTTTCCAAAACATCTCCAAATGATTTTTTATTTTAGTAGTAAGATATATTTATTCCGGAAAATTGGGAGACTCAGATAAACAGTCCTCAAGAGTATATCTATCCAAATGCAATTATTGTTAGCATTTTTGTAACTATTCTGACTTTTTAACATTGCTATTACCATTATGTGTATATTATCTGGTATTCTATTTTTTAGGGACTAGTAGTATAAGCGTTAACATTTCCCCATCTTGTTACACAGTTTTACAATACCTTTATTTGCTCTGTTAGGATACTTTTGGGTGCAAGTAACAAATAACTGTTAATTCACATTGTCTTAAACAATAAGGAATGTATGGTAATTGCTGCTTTAAAAAATCTCGGAAGTAGGGCAGGGCCCAGGTATGCCGTAATTTGGGTTCTAGCCATATTTTACTGCAGTTGTCTCACATCTCCCTCCCTGCTTTT
The DNA here is from genome assembly GCF_029281585.2 of Gorilla gorilla gorilla. Classification (NCBI taxonomy): domain Eukaryota; kingdom Metazoa; phylum Chordata; class Mammalia; order Primates; family Hominidae; genus Gorilla; species Gorilla gorilla. Next base: position 113,186,728 of record NC_073229.2, on the reverse strand, counting down.
GACCGTCTGTCACTGTCCTCAGGGATCCCTCAGATCACAAGCTGGGGCAGCCTACTTCCTTGTTTGAGTTCTGCACAAGAGGGGGAGAATGCTACCCTAATGATGGAATAAAGTTCCATTTTAAATCTGATTGGGCCATTTTTAGGTCATGTGCTTCTTCCTGGACATAGAATGGTCCTTGGGGCAATGTAATTCACTTTAAGCTTGACCCTTGGCTTATTTTTATTTTATTTTATCTTATTTTGAGACAGGGTCTCACTCTGTCACCCAGGCTGGAGCGAAGTGACACTAACACAGTTTACTGCAGCCTCAACCTCCGGAGGTCTTGCCATGTTGCCCAAGCTGGCCTTGAACTTCTGGTTTCAAGGGATCCTCTCACCTCAGCCTCCCAAAGTGTTGGGATTACAGGCGTGAGCCACCCTGCCCAGCCAACCCTTGGTTTAAACTTGTATTCTTGAACCAATCACTGGCAATCCCACTGGATGGGATTATGACCTTTGGTTTGTGTGGAATCAGCTTTTGGAATTGAGAATGAAGTCAGCCTCTCTTGAGTCACCTGATTGCATGGATGAGGCACGCAAACTGGGAGTCTGTTAGGATGGAACACGGTGGGATTGACTACTACTATGTTATTTTTATGTTTGTTAATTTTAGTAGGGGAAAAAAGCACTTCATTGCTATTTTAACTACTATGTCTATAGTATCCCTTTTATACTCTATTGTGGCACTTCTATATCATATTGTGATTTAGTAACCTGTGGGCCTCTTACAGATCATGAGCTTCTTAAGGGTAGAAGATTTTTTGGCTGGGCACAGTGGCTCACTTCTATAATCCCAGAACTTGGGGAGGCCAAGACTGGAGGATTGCTTGAGCCTAGGAGTTCCAGATTAGCCTGGGCAACACAGCAAAACCTCATCTCTACAAAGAATACAAAAATTAGCCAGCTATGGTGGTATGTGCCTGTAGTCCCAACTACTCAGGAGGTTGAGGTGGGAGGATGGCTGGAGCCCAGGAGGTTGAGGCTGCAGTGAGTCGCTACTGTGCCACTGCACTCGAGCCTGGGCAACAAAGCGAGACCCTGTCTCAAATAAATAAATACATTTTTAATAGTAATATTTGCTACCTCAATGTTATTGTATAAATGTTAGTTAAATAATTGATTAAATGAAAGAATAAATGAATGGATATAGTGAAGAATACACATGATAAGACACAAGAAGATGGCTTTTAGGATGGTCCTCATGAAACTTGCAAATGGTAGTATAATGAAGAAGAGACAGAGGTTTTTTTGTTTTGTTTTGTTTTGTTTTTTTTGAGACAGAGTCTCACTCTGTCGTCCAGGCTAGAGTGCAGTGGTGCAATCTCGGAACACTGCAACCTTCACCTCCTGGGTTCAAATGATTGTCATGCCTCAGTGTTCCAAGTAGCTGGGACTACAGGCGTGCACCACCATGCCCGGCTAAGTTTTTTGTATTTTTAGTAGAGACAGGGTTTTGCCATGTTGGCCAGGCTGGTCTCAAACTCCTGGGCTCAAGTGATCCATCTGCCTCAGCTTCCCAAAGTGCTGGGATTAAAGGCATAAGCCACTGTGTCTGGCTAAGATTTTTTTTTTCAGACAAACATTTATTGAGGTCATACTATGCATGACCTGATGAAAATACTACACGGAACAAGACAGTTTTATTTCTGCCTTTATGGAGCTTATATTCTGATTGGGAGAATAAACATTAAAGAAATGACTATGAGTTCTGCAAACAGGAGTGCAGGGAGTTATGGACATGTGTAGTTGAGGGCTGTTCTAGGCTCTAACCTTGAAGTTGCTTCCTTTCTCTTGGTCAGAATCAGATCTTACTCTAAATCTTGTGCTTACAATGAAGACAGACAACTCAGGGCACCCAAAGACAGAGACTAAGCCAGTTTTTACCTTCTCTTGGCTCCTGTTAATCTAGTTTATCAGTATTTAGTTATAAATGGCACTGCTTGTGGGTCTCTGCTCTGGCTGAGATGGTCCTGCAGGTGCTGACACACTGGGGGCTGATTGTGGATATCAGAGGCAGGCAGCAAAGGAGTCTTGCCCCCAGTTGGCTGATGAGCTACTGCACAAACTACCTGACTCCTATTCTGGTGTGTGTGTGTGTGTGTGTGTGTGTGTGTGCACGCGCACACACACACGCGCGCTGTCGTTCTGGCGTGTTTTATTGCTTCCTGCAGCAGAAGTTGTAGATCCATGGAAATGTCCAGTGACAACTCTCTTGCCTTGTTTGGGATACTGAGGGGCAATATTCCTCTTACTATTATGTAATATAAAAGGCAAGCAAGCATGATTTCTAAACCAAAACAGGCTTTGAATGGGAATTTTTCTTTTCGTTGTTTTACTGTAACTTTTATTTTAGGTTCAAGGGTACATGTGCAGGTTTGTTATGTAGGTAAATGGCGTGCCACAGGGGTTTGGTGTACAGATTATTTCATCACCCACATTATAAGCATAGTACGCAATAAGTATTTTCTCTTTCTTTTTTAAATTTTTATTTGGAATTTTGTGGGTACGTAGTAGGTACATATTTATGGAGTACATAAGATGTTTTGATACAGGCATGCAATGCTTAATAATCACAACACAGAGAATGGGGTATCCTCAAGCATTTATCCTTTGTGTTACAAATAATCCAATAATACATTTTTAGTTATTTAAAAATATAGTTATTATTGACTATAGTTACCTTGTTGTGCTAGCAAATACTAGGTATTATTCATTGTTTTTAACAATTTTTTTTTTTACCCATTAATCATCCTGACCATCCCCCAACACCCTCCCACTATTTTTCCCAGCTACTGATAAACATCCTTCTATTCTCTATTTTCATGAACTCTGTTGTTTTGGTTTTCAGATCCCACAAATAAGTAAGAACCTGCAACGTTTGTCTTTCTGTGTCTGGCTTATTTCACTTAGCATAATGATCTCCAGTTCCATCCATGTTGTTGTTAATGACAACAACATTCTTATTCTTTTTTATGGCTGGGTAGTACTCCATTGTGTATAAGTACCACATTTTCTATATCCACTCATCTGTTGATGGACACTTAAGTTGCTTCCAAATTTTGGCAATGTGAACAGTGATGCAACAAACATGGAAGTGCAGATATCTCTTCAACATACTGAATTCCTTTCTTTTGGATATATACCCGGCAGTGGGATTGCTGCATTGTATTTTTGTTTTTTTGAAGAAACTCCAAACTGTTCTCTGTAGTGGTTGTACTAATTTTCATTCCCACCAACAGTGTATGAAGGTTCTCTTTTCTCCACAACCTCGCCAGCATTTGTTATTGCCTGTCTTTTGGATAAAAGCCATTTTAACTGGGGTGAGATGATATCTCATTGTAGTTTTGATTTGTATTTCTCTGATGATCAATGATGTTGAGCACCTTTTCATATGCCTGCTTGCCATTTGTCTACCTTCTTTTGAGAAATGTTTATTCAGATCTTTTACCCAGTTTTTAATCAGATTATTAGATTTTTTTCTATAGAGTTGTTTGAGCTTCTTATATAATCTGGTTATTAATCTCTTGTCAGATGGATAGTTTGCAAATATTTTCTCCCATTCTGTGGGTTGTCTTCTTCACTTTGTTGATTGTATCTATTGCTGTGTAGAAGCTTTGTAAGTTGATGTGATCCCATTTCTCCATTTTTGCTTTGGTCACCTGTGCCCGTGAGGTATTTACTCAAGAAATTTTTTTCCCAGACCAGTGCCCTGGAGAGTTTCCCCAATGTTTTCTTGTAGTAGTTTCATTACTTAGATTTAAGTCTTTAATCCATTTTGATTTGATTTTTGTAAATGATGAGAGATAGGGGTCTACTTTCCTTTTTCTTTTCTTTTTTTTTTTTGAGACGGAGTTTTGCTTTTGTTGCCCAGGCTGGAGTGCAATGGCACGATCTCGGCTCACTGCAACCTCTGCCTCCTGGGTTCAAGCGATTCTCCTTCCTTCCACCTTCAACCCTCAAACCCTCAAGTAGGCCTCAGTGTCTGTTATTCCCCTCTTTGTTTTCATGTGTTTTTGGGGTCTAGCTCCCACTTAAAAGTGAGAACGTGTGATATTTTGTTTTCTGTTCCTGCTTTCATTTGCTTAGGCTAATGGCCTCCAGCTCCATCCATGTTGCTGCAAAGTACATGATCTCATTCTTTTTCATGACTGCATAGTATTCCATGTTGTATATGTACCACATTTTATTTATCCAGGCTACCATTCATGGGCATTTAGGTTGATTCCATGTCTTTCTTATTGTGAACATGCATGTGTATGTGTCTTTATGGCAGAGTGATTAATATTCTTTTGGGCATATAACCAATAACAAATGAAATTGCTGGGCCGAATGGTAATCCTATTTCAAGTTCTTTGAGGAATCACCGAACTGCTTTCCACAATGGCTGAACAAATTCATAATCCCACCAGCAGTGTATAAGCATTCCTTTACTCTGCAACCTTGCCAGCACGTGTTATTTTTTTACTTTTTAATAATAGCCATTCTGACTGTTGTGAGATGGTATGTCATTGTGGTTTTGATTTGCATTTCTCTAATGATTAGTGATGTTGAGCATTGTTTCATATGCTTGTTGGCCACATGTATAAAGAGTCTAAATAGCCAAGGCAATTCTAAGCAAAAAAGAATAAAGCTGGAGGCATCATGTTACCGGACTTCAAACTATATTATGAGGCTATAGTAATCAAAATGGCATGATACTGGTAGAAAAACAGACACACAGACCAATGGAACAGAATAGAGAGCCCAGAAATAATGTCACACAACAAATGTCTGATGTTCAGCAAAGCTAACAAAAGCAAGCAATGGGGAAAAGACTCCTTAGTCAAAAAATAGTGCTGGATAACTGGCTAGCCGTATGCAGAAGATTGAAATTAGACCCCTTCATTCCATATACAAAAATCAGTTCAAAATGGATTAAATACTTAAATGTAAAATCTAAAACTAAGGCCAGGAGTGGTGGCTCATGCCTGTAATCCCAGCACTTTGGGAGGCCGAGGTGGGTCGATCACTTGAGGCCAGGAGTTTGAGACCAGCCTGGCCAACATGGCGAAACCCCGTCTCTACTAAAAATACAAAAATTGGCCAAGCATGGTGGTGCACACCTATAATCCCAGCTACTCTGGTGGCTGAGGCACAAGAATTGCTTGAATCCAGGAGGTGGAGTTTTCAGTGAGCTGAGATTGCAGCACTGCACTCTAGTCTAGGCGGCAGAGCAAGACTGTTGCCCAGGCTGGAGTCTCAAAAACAGAAAAACAAAAAACAAAACAAAACAAAAAATACTAAAACTATAAAAACACTGGAAGATAACCCAGGAAATACCATTCTGGACATACAGCCTGGCAAAGATTTCATGATGAAGACACCAAAAGCAATTGCAACAAAACCAAAAATTGACAATGGGGCCTAATTAAACAAAAAAGCTTCTGCACAGCAAAAGAAACTATCAGTAGAGTAAACAGACCACCTATGGAATGAGAGAAAATATTCACAAACTGGGAATCTCACAAAGGTCTAATATCCAGAATCTATAGGGAACTTAAATTTACAAGCAAAGAACAAACAACCTCATTAAAAAGTGGACAAAGGACAAAACGACACAAACAGACACCTTTCTCTCTCTTTCTCTTTTTTTTTTTTTTTTTTTTTGAGATGGGGGTCTTAGTCTTTCATTCAGGCTGGAGTATGGTGATGTGATCATGGTTCATAGCAGCGTTGACTGCCTGGGCTCAGGTGATCCTCCTGCCTCAGTCTCCTGAGTAGCTGGGACCAAAGGCACACAACACTACACCCAGCTAATTTTTATTTTATTTTATTAATGTATGTATTTAGAGACAGAGTCTTGCTCTGTCACCCAGGCTGGAGTGCAGTGGCGCAATCTCGGCTCACTGCAACCCCCGCCTCCTGGGTTCAAATGATTCTCATACCTCAGCCTCCTGAGTAGCTGGAACCACAGGTGCACGCCATCACACCCAGCTAATTTTTGTATTTTTAGTAGAGACAGGGTTTCACCATGTTGGCCAGGCTGGTGTCAAACTCCTGTCCTCAAGTGACTTGCCTGCCTTAGCCTCCCAAAGTCCTGGGATTACAGGTGTGAGCCACTGCATCTGGCTATCCCAGCTAATTTTAAAAAATTATCTGTAGAGACGCAGTCTTGCAACATTGCCTAGGTTGATGTTAAACTCCTGGGCTCAAGCAATCCTTCCACCTTGGCCTCCCAAAGTGCTGGGATTACAGGCATATGCCACTGTGTACTGCTTTTCTTTTTTTTCTGGACACTTTTCAAAAGAAGAAATAATGGGGATTTTTGTTTTTTTTTCTTTTATGAGATAGAATCTCGCTCTTGTCCCCCAGGCTGGAGTGCAATGGCACAATCTCAGCCCACTGCAACTTCCACCTCCTGGGTTCAAGCGATTCTTCTGCCTCAGCCTCCCAAGTAGCTAGGATTACAGGCACCCACCACAGTGCTCGGCTAATTTTTGTATTTTTAGTAGAGATGGGGTTTCACCGTGTTGGCCAGGCTAGTCTGGAACTCCTGACCTCAGCCTCCCAAAGTGCTGGGATTACAGGCATAAGCCACTGCGCCCGGCTAATAATGGGGATTTTTAAATGTTACACATGTTCCTTCTTATCTTTGAGTAGGGGCGTGTCTTTCTTAAGAACAATTTATGAAGGTTACAGCCTATTAATGACATCAGCTTTCTTTGAGAAGGAAAGTCCATGGTTCCCTGCCGGCTTCAGGGAATTTCAGACCCTGTAAGGTGCTTTCCTATAGCTCCTCTGGGATAGAACCTGACCTAGTTTGAGAGGTGAGGGATTACTTCACTGAGGAAGTGATATTTCAGTTGAAACCTAAATGATGAGTATGACATATGGAAAAGAAGGGGAGGCCTACGGAGGGCAGCATTCCAGGCAAGGAAACAGCATAAGTGGAGGCCTTGAGGCCTCAGACAAGCCTCAGTCTGGGGATTTCAGGGATCCAAAGGTCTCATTCATGTGCAGAGAAATGTGCAGAGAATGAAGAGGAGACGGGTGCTAGATGATGCTGGAAATGGAGGCAAGAGTCTCACTCAAATGGATACAGTCTCACTCTGTCCCCCAGGCTGGAGTGGAGTGGCGTGATTTTGGCTCACTTCAAACCCTGCCTGCAGGGTTGAAGCGATTCTTGTGCCTCAGCCTCCCAACTAGCTGGGAGTACAGGTGCATACCACCACACCCAGCTATTTTTTGTATTTTTAGTAGAGACAGGGTTTTGCTATGCTAGCCAGGCTGGTCGTGAATTCCTGGCCTCAAGTGATCTACCTGCCTTGGCCTCCCAAAGTGCTGGGATTACAGGTGTGAGGCACCACGCCCAGCCTGTATAGCCTTTAGACGGTGTTATGAATTTAGAATTCAGGCCAGGTCTTAAAGTAAGAAAGTCAAGATGCCACTGAAATAGAGCTTTGAGGTCATAGCCAGGACAGAGTTTATGTGTATATTTTTTTTCTGCTCTTAATATCTCATTACATAATTAACACTATGAAATATATTAAAATTTAATATTCATGTTGCCAAAAGACAAAATTACAACGAATTTAGTTTAAAGATCTTAAATGGCTTTGATTTGTGATTATATCTAGAATCAGGCAACACCTCATTCCATAAAATAGAATGAATGTTCCAATGAGCTGAGCAGAGGAGTTTGGTTTTATAGACAGAAAAGAACTGAGGAAAGCAGAAACAGAAAATGAAAAGCATATTGGTTGTTTCCAAGTTACTTTTCTTGTAAAAGTTAAAGCAGAGGGGACTTCCTTATCATGCAATTTAAAACTGGCTTGTTAGGAGAGACAACTCACACTTGTAATCCCAGCACTTTGGAAGGCTGAGATGGGAGGATCACTTGAGTCCAGGAGTTGGCAACCAGGCTGGGCAACACAGTGAGACCCTATGTCTAAAAAAGTTAAAAGAATCAGCCAGGCATGGGGGTATGTAACTGTAGTCCCAGCTACTCAGGAGGCTGAAGCAGGAGGATCACTTGAACCCAGGAAGTTGAGGATGCAGTGAGCTGAGATTGTACTACTGCACCCCAGCCGGGGTGACAGAGCAGATCCTGTCTGAAAACAACAACAACAGCAATAACCACAGCAAAACCTGCCAAAATTAGCTTGTCTGAGGATTTGGCTATGATCACTCTCCTGATTTCTCAGAAGGTCCAATAAACAGCTTAGTTCTAGCTTGGTAGAGTGGAACTTCAGCATGACTGACTCCATTTTGGTTTGGTCTTGTCAATCCAGAAGAGGTGAAAGACCAGACTGCAAAGCAGTAAAGCCAGGCATTTGTTGGGGTCTTCAGAATTGCAATTCGGGAGACCAGAATTGCAATTCGGGAGACACAGATTCAGCTCCAAGCCAAACTGTTCTGAAGAGAGGGAAGGGAGTACAGTTTTTTAAAGGAAGCTGAGGATGATTACCCAAGTTATTTTGAAAGAATTCTTATTGGTGGAGGGGGCTGGCTTAGTATGTGTGTCTATAGTTCATTGGTTGTTGCTGTTCAGGAGTTGCTGTGCTGGTGAAGTTAAGCTGTTTTCCAGGATATTTACATTCATGATCATTACAATTTGGGCCAATTCAAAGGTTTGAAGCAAGTTTCTGCCTTTTTTTTTTTTTTTTTTTTGCTGGGTTGCAGGTTATGCAGGAAGTCCTTCTTAAAATGGCTTCCTGACGCCATTTTATAGCTCTGAACCAGAGTGATGCCATTTTGTATATCACATTTCACATTTCTGCCCTATTGATCCAGATAGGGGATGAGGAAGCATCACTGATCAATGATTGGTGGTCAGCCACAGAGCTATTGTTTCCCTCAGAGCTGGAAGCATCTGTTTCTAAAGTGTTATGTCCCATGGAGGGGGGTTGTTGAAAGTCAGTGTGCATCCAAGACTTCAGAGATTGGCCAAATTTGAGTAACAAAGGAGCTGTCATAAATAAGGAGGGCTGCATCAGTCTATGGTGGTTAGCTGTATATTGGGAGAGACACACATCTGATTAACTATGTCTGAATGTTGTAATATCATGATTTTAACATCCTGGATAGTCTGGCAGCAATGAGAAATATAGATGGTACAAGTTGTTAAAAGAAAAACTTTAGACAAATTAAACTTAACAGAGTTTAATTACACAGACAACGTTTCATGAATCTGGCAGCCCCCAGAACCAGAATAGGTTCAGAGTAACAACAACACTGGGGCAGCCATATGGTCAAATAACATTTATGGACAGAAAAAGGAAAGTGACATATAGAAAACAGAAGTGAGGTACAGAAATAGCTGGATTGGTTACAGCTTGACATGTGACTTAATTTGAACACACTTTGAACAACAGTTAGTTGTCTGTGATTGGCTGAGACTAGGCTACTTGTTAAAAGAGTAGGTTACAATCTGTTTACATATCCAGTTAGGTTACAGTTCACTATCTATGGAGCGACTTTTAGGCTATACTCAAAATACATAAGGAGGCAGCTTTAGGCAAAACTTTTAACAATTTAAAAATTTAACAATTCTCCCCCTTTAGGCTAATTTCTTAATTTTTGAGAGATTGACAAAAACTTTAGGCATTGACATTATGCTCTCACCATTGTAAATGGACTTTGGGCTCAAATCTCTCCTTAAGACAGGGTCTTTCTATGTTGCCCAGGCTGGAGTGCAGTGGCATGATCTCAGCTAACTGCAACCTCCACCTCCTGGGCTCAAGCAATCCTCCCACCTCAGCCCCCGCAGTAGCTGGGACTATAGGTGCATACTATCATGCCTGGGTAATGTTTGTATATTTTGTAGAGACGGGGTTTTGCCGTGTTGCCCAAGCTGGAGGGTTACTTTTTGTTAAGGGTTAGAGCAGAGGAGGCTTCTTCTTATGATAGAATCTCTTTTTTTCAGACTTGTTAGGTCTTGGGTTCCCCTGACTGCAGTTTCCAAAAGAGCAGAGAAGTATCCTGCCCACAGTACCAAAACTGTACGGGCAAAAGGGAAACTTCCCTTTTGCTCTTTGAAAGTTTGCTGAAAATCAACAGACAAAAGGCAGATTAATAGGAGAAAAGGCAGATTTATTAATGTGTGTGTGTGCATGTATGTGGGAACCAGAGTGTCACTGAAGCTGCTACATTGTCTGGGGTATATACCCTGGGTTTCGATGTTGCGAACCAGGAAAATTTAGGACACAGACACACCCGAGGAGTTTAGGAGCAGATGTTTAAAAGGCAGAAGAGAAGAGAAAGAGAAACAGCTCTCTTTATAGAGAAAGGGGTCTCCTAGTGCAAAGGACCAGCTGGTGGTGAATGTGCCAGATTTTATAGTCCAGTTTGAGGAAGCGGTGTCTGATTTACATAGGACTCACAGATTGGTTCCATCAGGTATCACGTTTACATATTGCATAGGGAAGGCTGGTTGCCCCATCCTAATCTTATTATGCAAATGGGCTTTCCAGTTGACCAGCACCATCTTATCTGCTCCTTACAGTACACGTGGCCGAGAAAGAGAAGGGAAGATGGAGCTGCCATCTTGAACATGTCTGGTTCCTAGTTCCTGCCAGTATTCACCTGTGCAAGCTCCCAGCTCAACCTTACAGGCTGCTCTTAGAAAATGATTTGGGGCTCCTTTACATTGAAAAGAAAAGCCTTACTGAAGACTCCCATATCCTTACTATCTGCCTAAGTGATTTCTTCTTAACTCCTGTATCATCATTACCCCATATCCCAACAGGGTACAGAAGCTTGTATCGCATTTTTCATAGGTGAGGAAAAAGATGGGGGATGTAGACAATTCTTTTGAGGTGCAGGCAGTGATCATTAGAATAAATGGATGAGGGAGATAGAAATTAACTTATAGATGATTCTCTTTGGAATCTGAATCAGCCTGAGAGGCAGGCAGGCATTATCTTGTGACAAAGTCCATGTTGGTGTGGTTGCATTCCTCACTTTCTTTTCTGAACAAGATAATGATATTTCAGGGGAAAAATAAAAGGCGATTGAGTTTCTTTTGGAAAGAAAGTTTCTTGGTCAATGAGGAAATTCCAGAGAGTCTCTAGCTGCTCTTGGGAGGGGGAGGAAAAAAACAAGGTTAGTGAGACCTTGATTCTAAGGCTTCTTTTTCAGGCCTTTCCATTTTCAAAAGTGCTCAAAATGCCAAAACGTCACATTTTGGGGAATCATTTCTTGCAACCCTACATTTCCCTCTCTGAAACATCCCTAGTCGTTTCACACACCAAAAGCTGAGTTGGTGGCTGTGGAGAGAAAAATTGAGTGAATAGCAGAGTGGCAAAGGATCCTATTAAACCAGTCTCTCATTGCTGGGAATAGGCCAGTCCAATTAAACAGGTGTGTCTCATTTTGTCAGAGGTATTTGAACCAGAGTAACTCCATCTTGAGTAGGTGGTGGGTAAAATAAGGCTGATACCTTCTGGGCCACATTCCCAGGAGGTTAGGTATTCTTAACCACAGGATGAAATAGGCCAGAAGAACTGGTCTCATGAGATACAGGTCATGAAGACCCTGCTGATAAACAGGATGTGGTAAAGAAGCTGGCCAAAACTCACCAAATACAAGATGGCGAGGAAGGTGACCCCTGGTCATCCTCACTGCTTGTTATATGCTAACTATGATGCATTAGCATGCTAAAAGACACTCCCACCAGCACCTCAACTGTTAATAAATGCCATGGCAACATCCAGAAGTTACCCTATATGTCTAAAAAGGGGAGGAACCCTCAGTTCTGGGAATTGCCTGCTCCTTTTTCAGAAAACTCATGAATAATCAACCCTTTGTTTAGCATATAATCAAGAAATAACCATAAAAATAGCCAACCAGCAGCCCTCAGGGCTGCTCTGCCTTTGGAGCAGCTCATTCTTTTTAAATTTACTTCTCTAATAAACTTGCTTTCACTTTCCTCTATGGACTTGTTACCGGTGGCGAATCTTTATGTGTCTGTAGCAACCTCAATTCTTGCCTCCTCAGAGGAAAGAATTTGACTGAGGGGCATAAAGGCAGAAGGAGGGACTGAGGCAAGTTTTAGAGCAGGAGTGAAAGTTTATTAAAAAGCTTTAGAGACAGATTTTTCTGTTGTTTGCATGTCACAAGGTTGTTTACACAAGCTCAGCTTGCAGGGCATCAGGGAAAAGGTAGTTACAATTTTAGTGAATTTAAGTCAGAAAAATGAAGGAAAAATTTGGAAATGTTAGTTTGGAGACTTGTAGCCAGGAAATAATTCAGAATTTTGTCCAAATTGTAGACAAATAATAAAATCTCAAAAACAATGGTAGGGCTAGAATCTCTCTCTTTTTTTTTTTTTTGAGACAGGGTCCCACTCTGTTGCCCAGGCTGGAGTGCAGTGGCATAGTCATGGCTCACTGCAGCCTCCACCTCCTGGGGCTCAGGTGATCCTCCCACCTCAGTCTGTCAAGTAGCTGGGAATACAGATACATGCTGCCACACCTGGCTAATTAAAAAATATATATATTTTTGTAGAGATGGGGTTTCACCATGTTGCCCAGGCTGGTCTTGAACTCCTGGGTTTAAGTGATCCACCTGCCTCGGCCTCCCAAAGTGCTGGAATTACAGGCATGAACCACTGTGCCCAGCCTAGGACTAGAATCTAATAGCAGGTGTACTATAATTTTCTTCTGAAACAACTTTTTTTCTCTCCAGTCTTTCTACCAAAGATAAATTATAGTAAGACCAATTTACTTGCAAAATAACTTTTACTCCTATTATACTTGGCCTGATTATTTGCACAAAATGCAGTAAGAAGAGTGATTGGCTATATAGGCTCTTTAAAGTTGGCTTTTGTTGATGAAAAGAGTTAAACTCTGTAAAATATTTGAAGAGATTTATTCTGAGCCAAATATTAGTGACTATGGCTCATGACATAGCCCCAGGAGATCGTGAAAGCATGTGTCTAAGGTAGTCAGGCTACAGATTGGTTGTATACATTTTTTTTTTTTTTTTTTTTTTTTAGACGGAGTTTCACTCTTGCTGCCCAGGCTGGAGTGCAAGGGCGCAATCTCGGCTCACCGCAACCTCTGCCTCCCGGGTTCAAGCAATTCTGCCTCAGCCTCCCGAGTAGCTGGGATTATAGGCATGCGCCACCACACCTGGCTAATTTTGTATTTTTAGTAGAGATGGGGTTTCTCCATGTTGGTCAGGCTGGTTTGGAACTCCCAAATTCAGGTGATCCACCCACCTCAGCCTCCCAAAGTGCTGGGATTACAGGTGTGAGCCACCGTGCCTGGCCTGGTTTTATACATTTTAGGGAGACATAAAACACCAATCAGTATATCTAAGATGTACATTGGTTTGGTCCAGAAATATGGGACAACTCAAAGCGGGGACTTCCAGGTCATAGGTGGATTCAAAAAGAGTTTATCAGCCGGGTGCTGGGCAGATCACGAGGTCAGGAGATTGAGACCACCCTGGCCAACATGGTGAAACCCGATCTCTACTAAAAATACAAAAATTAGCTGGGTGTGGTGGCGTGTGCCTGTAATCCCAGATACTCAGGAGGCTGAGGCAGGAGAATCGCTTGAAACCAGGAGGCAGAGATTGCAGTGAGCCGAGATTGTGCCACTGTACTCCAGCCTGGTGACAGAGCAAGACTCCATCTCAAAAAAAACAAAAACAAAAACAAAAACAAACAAAAAAAAACAAAAAACAAAAAGAGTTTATCTAAAAACCTAAAATCAATAGAAGGGAGTTTCTGAGTTAAGACAACGGGTTGTGGAGACTAAGTTTAATAGATTGCAAAGTTTTTTTATTAGACATAAAAAGATGCCAGACTCTTCAGTGAATTCTCTACTGGCTAAGGAAAAAGACATGGAAAGGGAAGGGGATTCTCTATAGAATTTAGATTTTCCTCACAAGAGAGCTTTGCAGGGCCATTTCAAAATATGTCAAAGAAATATATTTTAGGGTAAAATACTTCAATTTCTTTCAGAGCCTACCATCTCATGTTGGTATCTTATTGTTATAAAGAGTGTTTTGGCTGAGTGTGGTGGCTCACACCTGTAATCTGTGTTACTTTGGGAGGCCAAGATAGGCAGATACCTGAGGTCAGGAGTTTGAGACCAGCCTGGCCAACACGGCAAAACCCTGTCTCTGCTAAAAAAAAAAAAAAAATACAAAAATTAGCCAGGCGTGGTGATGCACACCTGTAGTCCCAGCTACTCTGGAGGCTGAGGTAGGAGAATCACTTGAACCCAGGAGGCAGAGGTTGCAGTGAGCTGAAATCACACCACTGCACTCCAGCCTGGGCAACAGAGCAAGACTCTGTTTCAAAAAAAAAAAAATCTGTTCTGTCAGTCTTAAGGTTTCTGTTTTAATGTTAATGCTGATCAGCTATGCCTGAATTCTACAGGGAGGAGAGTATAATAAGGCATGTCCAAATCCCCCCTTCCTATTTATGGCCTGAACTAGTTTTTCTTTTTCTTTTTCTTTTTTTTTTTTGAGACAGTGTCTCGCACTGTCACCCAGGCTGGAGTACAGCGGTGTGATCTCAGCTCACTGCCACCTCTGTCTCCTGGGTTCAAGTGATTCTCATGGTTCAGCCTCCTGAGTAGCTGGGATTACAGGTACGCACCACCAAGCCGGGCTAATTTTTGTATTTTTTAGTAGAGACAGGGTTTCACCATTTTGGCTAGGCTGGTCTTGAACTCCTGGCCTCAAGTGATCTGCCCACCACGTCCTCCCAAAGTGCTGGGATTACAGGTGTGAGCCACTGTGCCTGGCCTGAACTAGTTTTTCAGGTTAACTTTGGAATGCCCTTTGCCAAGAGGAGGTTCATTCAGTTAGTTGAGGGGCTTAGAATTAAATATTTGGTTTACATTTTGCTGGAACTTTTTTTTTTTTTTTTTTGAGAAAAGGTCTCACTTTGTTGCCCAGGCTGGAGTGCAGTGGCATGATAATAGCTCATGGCAGTCTCAACGTCCTGGGCTCAAGCAATCCTCCCAACTCAGCCTCACAAGTAGCTGAAACTACAGGTGTGCACCACCACACATGGCTAATTAAAAAAAAAAATTTTGTAGAGACCGAGTCTCCCCTCTGTTGCCCAGGATGGTCTCAAACTCCTGTGCTCAAGCAATTCCTCCTGACTTGGCCTCCCAAAGTGCTGGGATTACAGGCATGAGCCACTGTATTACTTCATTGTCACATTGCTATAAAGAAATATTCAAGAGTGAGTAACTTATAAGAAAAGAGGTTTAATTGGCTCACAATTCTACTGGCTGTAAGGAAGCATGGCACATCTGTTTCTGGGGAGGCCTCAGGAAGCTTACAATCATGACAGAAGGTGAAGGAGGAGCCAGTACTACACATGGCTGACGCAGGAGGAAGAGAGAGATGGGGGAGGTGCCACACACTTTTAAACAACCAGATGTCATGAGAACTCACTTACTATCACGAGAACAGCACCAATGGGGAAATCTGCACTCATGATCCAATCACCTCCCACCAGTCCCCACCTCCAATATTGGGGATTACAATTTGACATGAGATTTAGGGAAGGACACAAATCCAAACTGTATCAGCCACCTTGCCCAGCCTGCTGGAAGTTTTTAATAAATAATCTCAGATTAGACTTTTAAAGGCTGGGAAGCCAAGCTAAAGATCGGCCACTAGAGTGTTCCTGTAATAACTACATGAATTCAGTGAATTTCTCTCTTCTTGAGGTTCCCCAAATATCTTGAGTTTCTTGGGCCTGTCAGAAAGTAACACTCTTTACTTACTACAAAATCAGGGACACTGCAAGGGAACAGTGTAGACAAGGTACTAGGCCAATCTTTTCCCAAATCTACTGGCTTTAACATCAACCTTGATTCCTCAAAGCAATCTGGTCACATCTGAAAATACGACATTCCAGTCAAAGCCTTGGTAAAATAACCAGTGTCTCTGATTGTGTCCTGTCACAGAAGAAAACACATTCTTATTAAACTTATGTAAATAACTACATTGCCAACTTGTATGAATAGTTTTTGAATTCTGATGAAATCAGGTACAGAAAAAGGTAAATGTTTTAATTTTGCTCACAAAAGTATACTTTACTTAATTGCTGTAAGCTACAAACAGCTTAAGATAAAAAAAGTTTACTGACGATGGAAAACAAAACATAAGAATCAGCAATGCTTGAGTGGGACATCCAACTCCTGAGTAGAAACCTTTGTGGCACCAGTGAAAAAAAATAGAATTAAATATGGGTGATGTTTACAAAGGCAAGAAGATTTTTGTTCAGAAGTGTGCCCAGTGCAACACCATGGAAAAGGGAGGCAAACCTGTAATCCCAGCACTTCGGGAGGCTGAGACAGGAGAATTGCATAAGCCCAGGAGATCAAGACCAGCCTGGGGAGCATAGTGGGGCCTTATCTCTACAAAAAACAATAAAATATAGCTGGCCATGGTGGTGCATGCCTGTGAGAGGCTGCGGTGGGAGAACTGCTTGAGCCCAAGAGTTAGAGGCTGCAGTGAGCTGTGTTCATACCACTGCACTCCAGCCTGGGTGACAGAGTGAGACCATGTCTCAAATAAATAACTAAATGAAAGAACCAGCAATATTTCAAGCAGAAAAGTTATAGAAAAATTATTTCAGCTGGGTGCAGTGGCTCATGCTTATAATCACAGCACTTTGGGAGGCTGAGGCAGGAGGATTGCTTGAGCCCAGGAGTTTGAGACCAGCCTGGGCAACATAGCGAGACCTTGCCTGTACTAAAAATAAAAAATTAGTGAGTCATGGTGGTACATGCCTGTGTTCCCAGCTGCTCTAGAAGCTGAGGTGGGAGGATCACTTGAGCCCAGGAGGTCGAAGCTGCAGTGAGCCGATCATGCCACTGTACTCCAGCCTGGGTTACAGAGCGAGACCCTGTCTAAAAAACAGTAATAACAACAATTTCAGTCCTTTATTACTTTAGTCTCATGTAATTAATTCTTGCTTTGCTTGATATTGGTTAGCAATTTTATGAGTCTCCTTTTTTCACTGAAGTTTTTGAAATTCTTATGCAGTCCAATTGTGTGATCTCAAAATTATCAGCAGAGGTGTGTATTTAAGAGTACCTGTGGCAGTCTCCATTTTTTTCCATCAATCTTCTTGAAGACACAACACTCTAGGATTTACAAACAGAATGTAGAGAAAAAGCGTTAGAATAATGCAATTTGCCAAGATATACCAGATTTTTAGGAATCTCATGCAATTTTTGAACACATGTTAACACATTTATACAAATATAAGTCAAAGTTAAGCATCATTTCATTCTTTTTTTTTCCCCAAGGAATTACAAAGCTACTTTTAATACTTTGGGGTGAGCCCCACAGGAATAAAAAACACTGGGAAGGGGCAACTCTGTGACTCCCATGGCCCAGGGCAGAGAGGCTACCTGAGGGGAAGAAAGCACGAAAGGGACCTGCTGCAGATGCAGGGACACTGGTGAATGGAAGGAGGGTTGCGCATGAAGCCACAAAGCTACTTGGGTTTCTCCTTCTCATTTGCCTTTTTCTGCTTTTGCTGCATGATCTCTGAGTCCCTCTACTTGCAGGTGGCATCAGAAAGCTGGTCATCTTGGTGCTTTCTCTTAAATGAGTTGCTCTGCTTTTCCATATTTTCTGCTGGGTGAGCTCACGCTGGTCACCATGGGTCATGGCATTGACCGACACCCTGGGAGGCCAAGGTGGGAGAATCACTTGAGTCTACAAGTTTCAGACCAGCCTGGGCAACATGGTGAGACCCTGTCTTTAACAACAGTAAAAAAAGATTAGCTGGGCATGGTGGTGCATGCTCATAGTCCTAGCTACTCAGGAGACTGAGATGGGAGGATTGAACCCAGGGGTTTGAGGTTACAGGGAGTTGTGATTGTGCCATTACACTTCAGCCTGGGAGAAGGAGCAAGAGCCTGTCTCTTAATAAATAAATACATAAAAAATGATAATTAAAAGATTAAAACATCTGCTCTTTGATAGAGAGGAGACTCAGTTTTTCAAACAATCTGAAAACTAGTAAAGACATTATGATGCAAATTCCTCTATCTCTTTTTTTTTTTTAACAATTTAACTCAAAAGGTGAACAACTCTTTTACTATTTCTTGTTAACACTACAGGAAAATATTATTCGTAAGAAAGCTGCACAACAAGAATTCCTGAGGACAAAAAGAAAAAAGAGAAAACCAAATTCTATCTTTGTATCAATGTATTACTAATGCTAAAGGATAATTTGGATAAAACCTTATAAACAGATTAATCCAATCTCAATCAGCTTTGACCACACAAGATTTCCATAGCCTTTTATTTATTTTTTTTAAAAAAAATAGAAACTAGGTCTTGCTGTGTTGATCAGGGTGGTCTCGAACTCCTGGCCTCAAGCAATCTTCTTGCCTTGGCCTCCCAAAGTGCTAAGATTATAGGTGTGAGCCGGCGCACCTGGTCCCATAAACCTTTTATAACCTCTTACAAATTTTTTTTCACTCTTTTTTCCCCAACTTTCTGTATCCATTCAGTTTTATCTTTTTTTCTTTTCTTCCCTTATTTTTTCACCAATCTTTATTTCTTTAATTTAAAAGAACCTTTAAATAACCACTAAACTACACAAAATTACTTTTCCTTGAACAAAAAAACACATCCTCACGTTTTTAAAATAACTTTCCTTACCAAAAACACTTGCTACTTTTCTTACGTACTTTGTATACAGAATTATTTCTCTTATATGTAGTAGTTTTAATTACGTATATTAACTACAACTTTCTTAGTAATGCTAATTTCCAGTGAATAACCTAGTAAGTAAACATTTTTTTTTTGAGACAGATCACTCTGTTGCCCAGGCTGGAGTGCAGTGGCATGATCTCAGCTCACTGCAACCTCTGCCTCCTGGGTTCAAGCGATTCTTGTGCCTGGGCCACCTGAGTAGCTGGGACTACAGATGTGCGTCACTATGCCTGGTTAATTTTTGTATTTTCAGAAGAGACGAGGTTTCACCGTGTTGGCTAGGCTGGTCTTGAACTCCTGGCCTCAAGTGATTTGCCCACCTTGGCCTTCCAAAGTATTGGGATTGCGGGTGTGAGCCACTGCTCTTGGCCAAGCAATTTTGATCGTTTGGTATCAGGTGCAGAGCCTGGCACAGAGGATAGAGCAGTCAAGACAATGCCTGGAGGATTTGACTCTTTCTAGCATGGCCAGGAGATACAGCTGGGTCAGGGAGGACATACTGGACTTGGCTCTACCCTGTAGTTGGTGGCCTAAGTGCTGTGGATATGCATATGTCTTCAGGCCTCATCATCGCCACCTGTTTAGGCCACAGAATCTAACAACTCAAAACCAAAGATGTAAGCTTATAGCTAGATCAAGAAAATATCAAAAGTATCACAGAAGCCACAGTTTTATTACCTTCAAACATCTAGCAGAGACAGCATACATTTGTCTGACCAGTATACTCAAGCAAAAATGTCTAAAATTCTGAAGATATTTCTATTTTATTTTACCAGCAATTTAAAACCTAGCTTTCTTTAATAGAGATTACTAAAGTCATGTGAATTTGAAAAGCATTTGGGCTAGTTATTTACTTTATAAGTGCTCATTTATTTGTAGGTCAATTTGGTACCCTGCAGACAATATGCAAACAGACATGTTTATACATGTATACATAAAAATACAGACAAACAGCCAGGTGTGGTGGTGTGTCCCTGTGGTCCCAGCTACTTAGGAGGCTGAGGTGGCAGTTCAGCCTGGGCAATATAGTGTGACCTTGTCTTTAAGAAAAGTTAAAAATAAAAAAAATTTTTACTTAAAATACAGACACTCAGGTGTGGTGGGTCACACCTTGTAATCTCAGCCCTTTGGGAGGCTGAGGCAGGAGGATCACTTGAGTCCAGGAGTTCAAGACTAGCCTGAGCACCATAGCAAGATCCCATTTATACAAAAAATATTAGCCAGGTGTGGTGTTGTGTGCCTGTGGTCCTAGCTACTCAGGAAGCTGAGGCAGGAGGATCACTTGAGCCCAGGTAGTCAAGGCTTCAGTGAGCTATAATCACACCACTGCACTCCAGCCTGGGCAACAAAGTGAGACATTGTCTCAAAAATTAATAAATTGCTGGGCATGTTGGCTCATGCCTGTAATCCCAGCACTTTGGGAGGCCGAGGCAGGTGGATCATTTGAGGACCGGAGTTTGAGATCAGCCTGGCCAACATGGTGAAATCCCATCTCTACTAAAAATACAAAAATTAGCTGGGCCTGGTGGTACATGCCTGTAGTTCCAGCTACTCTGGAGGCTGAGGCGTAAGAATTGCTTAAGCCCAAGTGGTGGAGGTTGCAGTGAGTTGAGATCATGCCACTGCACTCCAGCCTGGGCAACAGAGTGAGACTCTGTCTCAAAAAAAAAAAAAAATTAATAAATTAAAAAAAAAAAAGACAAACATACAGACTTAACAGCTTCAATTTTTAAAATTTTAGCAATTAGATGTTTAAAACTCACTATTTTATTTATTTTTTTATTTGAGATATGGTTTTACTATGTTGAGCATGCTAACCTTAAACTTCTGAGCTCAAGCAACCCTTCTGCCTCAGCCTCCAGGTAGCTGGGACCAAAGGCACATGCTACTGTGCCCAGCTTAAAACCCACTAGTTAACAAAAGGACAATTAAATTAAGTCATGGCTCTGTAAATGGAACAAGTTAAAGTTTATCTGTCTTATATGGCCAAAGCCTTTCCCTAGTTTTAGAGGAAACAAGATAGCAAATTTACATCTCAATGTAAAGAGAAAGAATGTAAGGGTTTTCAAGAAGGAGTTTGGTTGTGTTAGAGGAAGATTAAACATGGATGCCAAAGTCAAAGTCATAGGAATTTACTATAGATTTTACAAGGAAACATACAGATAAGCCTAGAAAAAATTCAGAAACCTTTTCCAAATAATCAACTGAATGCTAGAAAGCCATATTTTGGAGACCAATCTTGTTAGATATGTGGTTTTAAAATTTAGTTTCTGTTTCTTAACTGGATCACTGAGCTCAGGGTGGACCCCATTAAAAAATAAGGCCAAAAAAGTATTTGCAATTTCTAGGGCCTAATACTAGTATATGTGAAAAGCAGGTGCAGCTGGAAGGAGAGCATCTAGAACCCCAGGAATCCAGGATCCCATTTTTACACTGAATCCCAGGTCCTTAAAAAGAGGGAAACACTAAGCCGGGCACGGTGGCTCACGCCTGTAATCCCAGCACTTTGGGAGGCTAAGGTGGATGGATCGCCTGAGGTCGGGAGTTTGAGACCAGCCTGGCCAACACAGTGAAACACCATCTCTACTAAAAATGCAAAAAGTTAGCTGGGCGTGGTGGTGGGCACCTGTAATCCCAGCTACTAGGGAGGCTGAGGCAGGTGATTTGCTTGAACCTGGGAGGCAGAGGTTGTGGTGAGCCGCGATCGCACCATTGCACTCCAGCCTAAGCAACAAGAGCGAAACTCTGTCACAAACAAACAAACAAACAAACAAACAAGGGAAACACTATGGGATCAGGCTGTGCAATGTTTCCACACTGCACCTTGTTGCAAGGATATTCCCCCAGGGCTGGTGGGTGACTCAACATCAGTTTGCTTACTCTGTGATCAAACCATCCCCCATGGGAATCTTATCACTTTGTGGTGAGTGTTCCTACAACCTCCAGATGTCCAAACCACACCTCTTTTTATCTAAACGCATGAAGAAATAAGTAGCTTCCTGCAGTAATAACCATTCGTGATAACCACTGTCAGCCACCTCCAAAACTGCAGCCCTTGCCAGTGACCCACCAGTCTTCACACACAGAAAGGTCAGGTTTCTCTCACAGTACAAAGTAATCCCTGGTACCCCCTAAAGCCAGAGAGATCAGGAAACTCAGCGCAAAAGGGAGTAGAACTTTAGACATGACAGTAACCTGCCCATGACTCTTTAGGCTCCAGGAGGAAAAGAGAAGACCCTAAAAAGGGGATGTATGGCACATTTTTCTGTGTTCCTCAGGGGGTCTCCGTGGCAAAAAAGCCTGGGTACAGTGGCTCATGTCTGTAATCCCAGCACTTTGGGAGGCTAAGGCAGGAGGATTGCTTGAGCCCAAGAGTTTGAGACCAGCCTGGGCAACATAGTGGGACCCCATTGCTACAAAAAATGAAAACATTAGCCAGGCCTGGTAGTATACACCTGAGGTCCTAGCTATTTGGGAGGCTGAAGTGGGAGGATCCCTTGGGAGGTCAAGGCCGCAGTGAGCCGTGATTGTGCCACTGGACTCCAGCCTGGTGGGCAACAGAGTGAAACCTTGTTTTAAAAAGAAAAAAAGAAAGAAAGAAAGAAAAGAAAAAAAGGCAAAAAGGAAGTAGAAGTGGAAAGAAATGGAAGAACAAATCTTAGAGGAGCCAGTTTGGAGATTTTAAGCTTTCTTGAAAGGCCACTGAAATTTTATATTTTTCTCAGCAAAAATCATGCCAATAAAAAAGGAAGCAAATAGAAGAACCAAACATATAATTAGAAACGAAATTCAGTCGACTGGAAAAAATTCCCAGAAACAGGATCCAAAAGCGAAAGTTTTTTTTTGTTTTTGTTTTTTGTTTTTTTGTTTTTTTTTGAGACAGGGTCTCCCTCTGTCACCGCGGCTGGAGTGCAGTGGCACAATCACAGCTTACTGCAGCCTCAACCTTCCAGGCTTAAGTGATCCTCTCACCTCAGCCTTTCAAGTAGCTGGGACCACAGGTATGCGTCACAACACCAGGCTCATTTTTTTTCTTTTTGTGGAAATGGGATTTCACTATGTTGCCCAGGCTGATCTTGAACTACTAGCCTCAAGTGATTCTCCTGACTCAGCCTCCTAAAGTGCTGGGATTATAGGTGTGAGCCACTGCACCTGGCCAGTTTTCATTTTTCAAAAAAAAGAAAAAAAAAGAAAAAACAAAAACATTATAGTCTAAATATCAGCTTTTGATTAAGCTGACTTCTGAATGACCATGAAGATTAAAAAAAAAAAATTTTACAAATCTCTTACTATCAGATTTTATCCAGGACAAACAGCCAATATTCCTGGCTTTTGAACTTTTTACCAAAGATATCTTCCTAGAGATTCACCAAAACCAAAATGCCTTAACCAAGATTATGACTTAACCAAGGATGTATGAGGCATCTCCAAAGAGGTGCAAATCAGTCCTCACAAGATTCAGAACCACCCCAAAGATAGCTCCAAGAAAGGAAAGTTTCATTAGACACAAATGGGGTACAACCCACATTTCTGTCTGACCATATCGCTATATATCAGTCAAAGTAGATTTAAAGACAAGGAGTATTTCTAAAGATAAAGAAGATCATTTGCAATGATAAAAAGGTCATTTAAACAAGAAGACATAATAATTAATTTTATTTATTTATTTATTTTGAGACAGGGTCTCTCTCTGTCACCCAGGTGAAGTACAGTGGCGTGATCTCAGCTCACTGCAAACTCCACCTCTTAGGCTCAAGCTATCCTCCCACATCAGCCTCCCAAGAAGCTGGGACTACAGGCATGCACCACCATGCCTAGCTAATTTTTAACTTTTTTTTCTACATATGGGGTCTCACCATGTTTCCCAGGCTGGTCTCAAACTCCTGGGCTCAAGCAACCCACCTGCCTTGGCCTCCCAAAGTGCTGGGATTACAGGTGTGAGCCACCGTGCCCAGCCAAGAAGACATAACAATTCTAAGTGCATGTACACCTCGTAATAGCTTCAAGGTGTATGAAAGCAAAATATTGATAAAAGAGAAATAGATCTCCAGGCGTACTTGGAGGTTTTAATGCTTTTCCTTCAGTGTGTGATGGGGTAAGAAGACTAAATATCCATAAGGTTATAGAAGATTTGGATAGGCCGGGCACGGTGGCTCATGCCTCTAATTCCAGCACTTTGGGAGGCGAGGTGGGCGGATCACCTGAGGTCAGGAGTTCGAGACCAGCCCAACCAACATGGAGAAACCCTGTCTCTACTAAAAATACAAAATTAGCCGGGAATGATGGCACATGCCTGTAATCCCAGCTACTCAGGAGGCTGAGGCAGGAGAGTCGCTTGAACCCGGGAGGTGGAGGTTGCAGTGAGCCGAGATCGTGCCATTGCACTCCAGCCTGGGCAATAAGAAACTCCATCTCAAAAAAAAAAAAAAAAAAAAGATTTGGGTAACACTCTCACCATTTTGACTTGATTTACATGTTTATAGATAATCTAATAATTTCAGAGTATACATTCTTTATAAGTTCTTTCCATTCATCAAGATATACTTTATGCTGCTGCATTATATATGCAATTTAAAAATAATATCATTTACAAAAGCATCAAAATATGAAATACCTAGGAATAAAAAATTTAATCAACAATGTGCAAAACCTGCACACTGAAGAACATTAAATATTACAGTGAGAAATTAAGGACCTAAATAAATGGAGTGGTAAACTGTGTTCATGGATTGGAAGCATCCATCTTATTAAGATGTAAACTGTCTTGATATTGGCTCATAGAGCCAAAGCCATCCCAACCAAAATCCTAGCAGAATTATTTAAACAGAAATGAGCAAGTTGATTGTAAAGCTTATATGAAGTTGCAGAGAATCTAGAATAGCTAAAATAATCTTGAGAAGGACAAAGTTGGGAGACTTCAACACTTCAAAAACATAATTTTTGAATTCAAAAATTATTAAAAGCACTTCGGGAGTCTGAGGCAGGAGGATTGCTTGAGCCCAGGAGTTCAAGACCAGCCTGGACAACATAGTGAGACCCTGTCTCTACAAAAAATAAAAAATTAGCCAGGCATGATGGCACACACCTGTGGTCCCAGCTACTCAGGAAGCTAAGGTTGGAGGATTTCTTGAGCCCAGGAGTAAGCCCTGATCACACCACTTTGCACACTAGCCTGGGTGACAGAGCAAGACCCTGATCTCAAAAAAAAAAAATTACTAGAAGGCTACAGTCATCAAAACTGTGTGATACTATTGTAAGTAGATCAATGGAATCCACAAATAGACCCACACATATATAGTGGATTGTCTTTTTACAAAGGTGCCAGGGAAATTCAATGGGGAAATTGATAGGCCAACAAATGTGACTAGAACAACTAGATATTTGGAAAAATTGTAACTTTATATTACATTTGTAGTATACATTTATGACAAATTACAATTTTAACCCTATGTTATCCATGTTCTGGGAAATAAATTACATATCTGTTACTCCTATAGAGTTCTCTCAAGCCACAGGAGTATTAGTTATTAAGTAAGCTTTGTTAAGGGGCTGCAGTAACATTGTGGACACCAGGGTATCATTTAGAAAACAGTTTGAATTTATTAAATAATGCTTTATATTCTGGATGATATAATACAAATGGCCTTCTGTTTTTAGTTCCTCCACTTACATTCATGATAGAAGTTTCTAATTCCATTTATGACCAATAATACATATTTGTGAGACTGCTAGCAGGTGATGGAAATGCAGGTGTTACCTCCTTGCACAAAATGAAATTTCACAAACTAATAGCTAAATTGATTGAAAGAATTAATAGATCTACTGTAGTTTACTTCTAAGGCATCTTTCTCCTGACCTCTTCTAGGAGGTTGGGGGGTGGGGCTGAAAGTTCCAATCCTCTAATCCTGCCTTGGTTTTTCGGATGATTAGCCCCCATCCTAAAGCTACATAGGAGTTGCCAGCCATCAGTCAACTAATTAGCATGCAAAAGTATGTTTATCACTTCAGAGAGTCCAAGGATTTTAGGAGTTATATGCCAGGAAGTGGAAGACCAAATATATATTTCACAATATTCAGTGACTAATGAAGTTTAATCAAAAAGGAAGTTCCTGCTCTAACAAACTAAAATGTAAATGTAATTTAGTTTTGAAAACCTTTTCTAACACAGATTGTGTTTTGAGAGTGGTTTCTTGAGGAGAAAAGATCAGGCTGCTATATGATTCTGACTCCCAGATCAAGGGGCCTTTGTAATTGGGCCAGGCTTGGTATTCCCCAAGGAGTTCCTGTCTTCAAAAAGGCCTATTGATACCAGAGGGTAAAGTTGCAGCTGGAGTAGCAGCACAGTTTCTTTCTTATCATTCCAACGATCCAGGAAAGTCTCTCAATGCTGGGACAAAAGCTCCCACCATGAAAGATGTGTTTTCTCTTCCATATAGTGTTAGAGATACACCATAAACTCTCTCTCTCTCTTTCCTGCCACCCTATTTCTGCAGTGTATTTCCCGCTCTGGTCTATGCAGTCAATGACACTTCCGTTACTATAATATTACTTGACATGTTCAAGTTACTGGAGGAGTGATTAGATTACATTCTCTTTACAGTTGCCCTTCAGTATCTGTTAGTGATTGATTCTAGGATCCCCCTTGGATAGCAAAATCCATGGATGCCCAAGTCCCTTGTATAAAATGGCGTAGTAGCTGGGTGTGATGGTGCATACCTGTAATCCCACTTACTCAGGAGGCTGAGGCAGGAGGACTGCTTGAGCCCAGAAATTTGAGACCAGCCTGGGCAACAATAGTGAGACTCTGTCTCAGAAAAAAAAAAAAAAAAAGAGAGAAAGAGAATGAGAGAAAATGGGGTAGTATTTGCATATAACCTATGCACATCCTCTTGTATACTTTACATCATCTTCAGATTACTTATAATACCCAATATAATATCAATATTATGTAAACACTTGTTATACTATATTTTAAAATTTGTATTACTTTTTATTGTTGTATTTTTCTTTTCCCAAATATATTCAATCCCCAGTTGGTTGAATCTGAAGATACAGAACCCACAGGTAGGAAGAGATAACTGTAATTAAATAACAGGCCTGAGGATACACACTTTTAACACTAACACTGTCACTACAGCTTGCTTGCTTTCTGTTTCTTTCTTTCTTTTCTTTTTTCTTTCTTTCTCCTTCCTTCCTTCCTCCCTCCCTCTCTCCCTCCCTCTCTCTCTCCTCTCTCCTTTCTCTTTCTTCTTTCTCTCTCTCTTTCTTTTTCCTTCCTTCCTTCCTTCCTTCCTTCCTTCCTTCCTTCCTTCCTTCCTTCCTTCCTTCCTTTCTTTTTCTTCCTTTCTTTCTTGTTTTGAGACCGAGTCTTGCTCTGTCACCCACGCTGAAGTACAGTGGCATGATCTCGGCTAACTTCAATCTCCGCCTCCCAGGTTCAAGCGATTTTCATGCCTCAGCCTCCTGAGTAGCTGGGGCTACACGCATATGCCACCACGCCCAGCTAATTTTTGTATTTTTTTTTTTAGTAGAGACGTGGTTTCACCATGTTGGCCAGCCTGGTCTGGAACTCCTGATCTCAAGTGATTCGCCCGCTTCAGCCTCTGAAAGTGCTGGGATTACAGGCGTGAGCCACTGTGCCCAGCCTGCAGGTTACTTTCTAAGGCCTCCTACTACCTGTTACAAATGATCTCTCAGGAAGGATAACATTTGCAAGTGGGTCATCTCAACCATTTTGTGTTGATTCTTAATTTGCTATTTTATGGAGCATGTACCAAGGGCCAAGCTAAGTGCTTTATCCACATTTTTCTAATGTAATCCCCATGACACACTCTCAGATAGATACTTTTACTTCTCCATTTTACAGTTAACTTACTTTGGGTCAGAGAGTTAGGTGATGATAGAGCTGAATCTCAAAAGCAGATCTGCCACACTGGAAAAAGCCCTTATGAATATAGTGAATGTTGAAAGCCTTCACCTGAAGGTGTCACCAACCTCTTTCAGCATCAAAATTCCACAATGGAGAAAGGCCTTAAAAAAACAAACAAGCAAAAAAAAAAAAAAAAATGACGATCTGAGCTCAGAGGGTGACAATCCTGACTTCATCCCCAATCCTACGTATCTTTTTTGTTACTCTCTTTGTATTTTCTATCACTTGGTCACCTAATCTAGACAGAAAAACTATAGTAGGCAGCATACGATGAGATAAAGCAAAAGGCAAGAAACTGCTTTGCCTTTGGGGAGAGTTTGATCTTGTTAAGATTTAGTTAAGCAGTGGGTCTCATTATGTTGCCCAAGCTGGTCTCGAACTCCTGACCTCAAGTGAGCCTCCTGCCTGAGTCTTCCAAAGTGCTGAGATTATAGGTGTAAACCACTATACCCAGCCAAGCAGTGGTTTTCTTTTCTTTTCTCTTTTCTTTTCTTTGCTTTTTTGAGACGGAGTTTCACTCTTGTTGCCCAGGCTGGAGTGCAATGGCACGATCTCAGCTCACCGCAAACTCCGCCTCCCAGGTTCAAACGATTCTCCTGCCTCAGCCTCCCGAGTAGCTGGGATTACAGACATGCAACACCACACCCAGCTAATTTTTGTATTTTTAGTAGAGAGAGGGTTTCTCCATGTTGGTCAGGCTGGTCTCGAACTCCCGACCTCAGGTGATCCACCCACCTTGGCCTCCCAAAGTGCTAGGATTACAGATGTGGGCCACCACGCCTGGCCAAGCAGTGGTTTTCAATTTAAGATACATACTAGAATCATCTGTGAAACTTTTTTTTTCTTTTTTTCATTTTGGAGACAGGGTTTTGCTCTGTCATCTGGTCTGGAGTGCAGTGGCATGTTCATAGCTCACTGTAACCTCAAACTCTTTGGCTCAAGTGTCCTCCTGCCTTGATCTCCCAAAGTGTTGGGATTACAGGTGTGAGCCATTGTGCCTGGCCTATCTGTGGAAGTTTAATAAATGCTGATGACAGAAATTCTGATTTAATTGGTCTGGGTTATGAAGGCTGGGCAACAGGACTTTTCAAAACGTCCCAGGTATTCTAATGTGCAACCAAGGCTGAGAACCAGGGAGAAGGTAGAAAGAAGATGGTAGAAAGAATATCCTCAAATGAAAAAACATTATAGCAACTACAGTGTACAAAACGGTATATTCTGAAATATATTTATTTCTGTGAAGGTTATCAGAATCGAAATTGAGTCATTCATGTTAAAAAAAAAAAACAAGACAAAACAAAACAACAAAACAACCTGGAAAAATAGAGCTAGAGAAGGCTATGAAGAGAGGATTCTCATGCATGTATACCTGATAAAACTATCATAAAAGATTCTGCAAATAATACAACATTGCACAAAGGCCATCATAATGTTACACAAAAAAAATTTTTGCAAGGACACCTACCCAATAACTGCCTGTCTAGCCCAGACTGGCGTCACCCTTGTTATTGATCTTTGTAGCCAAGGATAATTATTTCAAAACAATTATATAACCTCCTCATTTTTTTTCCTTTAAAAAACCTTTGTCTTTCTTTACCTCCCTGAACACACACATAGTTTACTATGGCATGCATATTGCCATTGCAATGCTCTATTCCCACATAAACATCATTTTCTTTTAGAGAGTCTCTGTTTGTTATTTAGGTTGACATTCCTTACCTCCTTCCACAAAGCATATGATGTAGCTAAGAAACTATTGGGTACAGAATGAATTCCACTGAAGAGCACAGAGTTTGAGGTACTTGTCGAATAGGCCAAAGATGGGCTAGGACATGTGAGGTTGATATCGAAATAATTCAGGTACATTTTTATTTCTCTGGTTTTGGTTTGCAAGGCAGCAGTGGCAGATTTTAGAAAAAAATAGTTCTTAGAAAAGAGCTGATTGGTCCAGGTACTGTTTCTAGGTGACTAGTCCAAGAACTGTTTCCAGGCAGTTGATTGGTCCAGAAGCTGTTTCCAGGCTGCCTAGCCAGTAGATTGCCTTGTCTCCAAGGGTTACTCAATTTACAAAGTGATAACAGGTCTCCAAGGCTTGTGCGGAATTATAATTTTTCCCAGTACAGAAGCTTATTGAAGAAAACACCAGTATTTTAAGGATGACTCACAGGCACACTGTACATTTCTTCGATCCATCTTCCCTAAGGGTTATGCATTGCTTATAATGCAGAAGCTTTCTAAATGATTTTTTCACAAGTCAAGGAGTGGCTGGAGCTATTCTATGAAAAATTTATAGCTGTTAAAAGAGCAACTTTAAACTATTTCATGCAGTTCAACTGTTAGACTATTTCCAGTCTTTTCTTTCCCCTTCTCAAGAGTAGATGCAGCTGTTCTCAGTTTAATATCAGAAGAGAAAGAATGATGTAAACAATGATGGTATAATAATACATGAAGAAAACCAATAAAAGGGTAAAATCACTGCAATCCTATAATCTTAATACTTAACAATTTTTATTTTCATGTAGTTTTTTTCTAACCTAAGGTCAATATTATTTGGACAATGATATACATAAAATTTAAGGCTTAACTGCCAACCATATGTTTAAAAGTACTTTCAGTGCCAGGTGCGGTGGCTCACACCTATAATCCCAGCACTTTGGGAGGCTAAGGTGGGAGAATTACTTGAGGCCAGGAGTTTGAGGCCAGCTTGGCCAATATGGTGAAACCCTATCTCTACTAAAAATATGAAGATTAGCCAGGTGTGGTGGCACGTGCCTGTAATTCCAGCTTCTTGGGAGGCTGAGGCATGAGAATCACTTGAACTCGGGAAGCAGAGGTTGCAGTGTGAAAGATCGCACCACTACACTCCAGCCTGGGCGACAGAGCGAGACTCCATCTCAAAAAAAAAAAAAAAAAAAAGAGAGATTTTTAGTTGATTTTATAGTGGCTAATCACATTTTTCAAAAAAGTATGATATAACATGATTTGTGAGCAAAATTAATGTTTTTATCTTCAGATTCAATGAATCTTCTGAGCAGCACACACACACACATGCTGGACATTCATTTTACTAATTATCTCATTTAAAAAAAAACAAAAATAAACATTTTTGGAGAAGCCCCATTTTGGCAGTCTGTGTTATAAGGACTGGAGATACGGCTGGGATGAAAACAGACAAAATCCTCTTTCTCTAGAAGGGAAAAATAGGCTATAACAATCACAGCAAACACAAAATGGTTTTTGTTCCATGTGCTTTACATGTATAAACTCATTTAGTTCTCCTAATAATCCCATGAAGTAGGTGCTATCATTATCTCCATTTTATAGGGGAGGGAACCAGTGCACAGAAAGGTTAAGTAACTTGATGAAGTTGCACAGCTAGTGAGCATTAGAGCTAGGATTTGAACCTAGGCATGTGGCTCCACAGGCTACACGCTTAACTGCTATGCTATTCTTTCTATAATTAGCTCCTCTATTCTATGTATTCTGGTGACACAAGCAACCAAAAGTTTTCCTTTTCCTTTCTCAAATATTTTCAGTTTTTGCTTCAAATATTTAACTATTTGAACGCTAGGGCCAGGTGTGGTGGCTCTTGTCTGTACTCCTAGCACTTTGGGATGCCCAGGTGGGAGGATGGCTTGAGCTCAGGAGTTTGAGGCCAGCCTGGGAAACATAGTGAGAACTTGTCTCTACAAAAAATTTAAAAAGCTAGCTGGGTGCAGTGGCACGCACCTGTAGTCCCAGCTACTGGGGAAGCTGAGGTGGGAGGATCACTTAAGCCCAGGAGGTTGAGGCTGCAGTGAGCTGTGAATGAGCCACGGCACTCCAGCCTGGGCGACAGGCAAGACCCTGTCTCAGGAAAAAAAAAAAAAAAAAAAAAAAATCCAGACACTTAAAATCACAGTTGCTCTTAAAAGCATAGCTTTGATTTAGATTGACCTGGAATAAGTTCCATGTCTGTCACTCAGTAGCTGTGTGATTATGAGCAAGTTTCTAAATCTCACTAAAGTTCTCTTTCCTCATTAGTAAATGAAAATAATCGTTTACCTCCTAAGGCTGTTGTGAGAATTGAGGATAATATGCATGAAAATCATTTGATCCTGGCACAAAGTAAGTGCCCAATGAATGGTTACTTTTATCCAGTCATACATTCATTCAATCAGCAAATATTTGTTGAGCATCTGCCATGTTCCAGGTATTGTTCTAGGTACCGGGGATATAGCAGTGAGTAAAACAGACAAAGGTCTTGCTCTCAAAGCAATTCCGTGGCTTTTTAGCCTTAATAAAATGTGTTTAATCTTATTAAATTTGTTTATATTACTTAAATTGTACTTTAAATTTCTATTAATTTATTTTTAATTAAATTGTGTGGTATGTAGTTATTTAAATGCATTTAATATTATTTTTAAAGCATTAGTAAAGTTTGTTTAATCAGTTATTCCCTCTTTTCTCCACTGGCTTTTTGTCATAGTCACTTAAATGTAATCAAATTTCTTTTATATTTATTTCTTTTCTTTTTTTTTTTTTTTCGAGATGGAGTTGCCCAGGCTGGAGTGCAATAGCATGATCTCGGCTCACCACAACCTCCACCTCGCGGGTTCAGGCGATTCTCCTGCCTCAGCCTCCCGAGTAGCTGGGATTACAGGCATGCGCCACCATGCCTGGCTAATTTTGTATTTTTAGTAGAGACGGGGTTTCTCCATGTTGGTCAGGCTGGTCATGAACTCCCAACCTCAGGTGATCCTCCCGCTTTGGCTTCCCAAAGTCCTGGGATTACAGGTGTGAGCCACTGCACCTGGCTTATTTCTTTTATTTATTTATTTTTGTTTTTTAATAGAGACAGGGTCTCGCCATGTTGCTCAGGCTGGTCTAGAACTCTTGAGCTCAAGCAGTCCTCCTGCCTCAGCCTCCCAAAGTGCTCAGATTACAGGCATGAGACACCATGCCTGGCCACATTTCTTTTATATTAAAAAATCCCTGAATCAACCCTTTGACTTCAAGTTAGCTGACAGTGGCTGCTTTAGTTCCTTGCTCCCTTTGCTATAGATATTATCTCACTCACTGTCTCTACTCTCTAGGTTGACTTCATGACTTCTCATTCATACTCCAGAGCACTGGAAGCAGTCTCTTGTTTCTTGTGGAGAGGCCACGTTATGGCAGGCTGTGTTCTAAGGACTGGCGATATGGCTGGGATGAAAACAGACAAAATCCTCTTTCTCTAGAAGGGAAAAATAGGCTATTGCTGTCAACAATAGGTATCACTCTCAACAAGGTCACCCCCTTCCTTAAAACCATTCAATGACTCCATATTTACCTCAGTGACTCATGTTTACTTGATGAAGTTGCACAGCCCCAGATAAAGTCCAAACTCTTTAAAGTGGCATGTGGGCATGTTCTCTCCCTCCCTAGCCTTCCCTCCCACCATTCCCTTTTCTACCTCCACTCCCTCCCCTGCTCACTGCCCCAAACACACACACACACAGTTCCCATTCTATAGATGGGCTTGACATTGCCCAGAAGTACCATACTTTTATCTGTAAGCAGTGGTGTTCTAGAGTTGATTTGTATGGGAGTGTGAGAGCGTATGGTGCATGTCTCTTCCCAATTCCATGTTCAGTGAGGTCATGGTGGGAGTAAATCAAGGAAATTGGCAAAATCTACAAATTAGGGCATACTTGCTTCTCTCTAGAGAGACAGTTATTAAACATTTACCAGCTCACCATAGCCCCTAGGCCTTTGCATTTATGGCCCTTCCCCTACCCTAACTTGGCCCAGCTTAAATGTCCCTTCCTCCTGGGAACTGTGTTTTGACTCTTCAGATTGGGATAGATACCCTTCACTGTGATTCTTTGGTAACTTGGGCAGCGGCCCCACTATTTTTCCCATATTCTATACTGGCCAAGTAAAGTCCTTGAGGTCAGGGCCCTTGTCTTGTTCATTGTTGTTCTTGTCTACCTAGGATAGTGTTTGGCACATAGCAAGGTGCTAAACCATATTTTTAAGTGAACCAATACAGGAGTAATTAAAGTAAGCCCTCCCTACTAATAATAGGCTTTTTATGGTTCAAGAATGTGCCTTAATCTTTGTATCTCCTGAAATTCCTCGCACAGAGAAAGTTTAGTAGATGTTTGAATAGATTGAATGGACTAGACTTGAATGTGCTTTATATGAGCCTAAAACTAGGGCCCAATTTAAGATATCCATTCTAGAAGTGAGTCAATGATATTTGAGATTATGATTCTATAGAACCAAAACCTGGAGTATTGAAATATGTCACCAGAAACTTAAGATTTTCCCTGGCCATTAATTTGCCTTGATTTATTACTCTTATTTCCTTGTTTTTTCTAAGGTGATCCCAAGCTTGTTCCACTTCCTTCTTCCCCCAACCTGGCTTTTCTTTTTGAGACAGGTTCTCACTCTGTCACCCAGGCTGGAGTACAGTGGCATGATCTTGGTGTGCGCCACCATGCCCAGCTAATTTTTGTATTTTTTTGTAGAGATGCATTTCGCCACGTTGACCAGGCTGGTCTGTAACTCCTGGACTCAGCCAATCTACCCACCTTGGCCTCCCAAAGTGCTGGGATTACAGGCATGAGCCACCACGCCTAGCCACCCTATTTTTAATGTACAACTTAGGCATGCTCTTTGCTCACAAAATGATATGCTCATTGAACCATAAGTAGGAAAGCAATGTGGTGCAGTAAGAAGTGCTTGCAACTTAAAGTCAGGAGACACTGGTTGTGTTCCTGTATGTCACAACTTTCTGGTCTTTTCATCTGCAATAAGAAAGATAATATCTTCCCTATCCAATTCACTACGTTTTTAAAGATGAAATGAGTTAACATAGGTGAAAATGCTTCTGTAAATTGTAAAGTACTACATAGAGTAAATGCAAATTTCTCAAACAAATTGATCTTCAGCACATGCTATCATTTACTTAATAACTCCCTAGCAAGCAAGTGATATCTGCAAAGAAGTAAGAGTGATCCAGTATAGAGAGAGGTTATTTGCCTGGGAAACAGGACGCCTGTAATTAGGTAAAAATGATGGTTTCATGTTGCAAAGACTTAAAGCATCAGCTTCATATCAGATGCTACATAGGAAATGTGGGGTGATTCTGCCTGAGATGCCAAGTGTGCTATCAATCAAGAATAAAAAACAACTGGCCTAAAACACAAATGATAAGGATATACTGGTGGCTGATGACTGGAATAACAAAGCTTCATTCTCCCAAAGGATCTGATAGACTCCAATTAATTTAGAAGCATAGAATGATGTCAAATACAGATCTGTACCAAGCAACAAAGTTCTGCTTTCAAATAGATAGCTGTCAGTGAATATCTCAAATTGCAGACATCGATGCAGATATATGGTTTGCCCTTTTCTTAGTTTGGGGAGATATTTTCCCTTTGCAGAAGTTAGTTATTAGCCTCCCATAAGAGGAAGGGTTCTCGGTGTGGTCCTCCAAACAACAGCATCGTCATGGCCCCAGAGCTTATTAGAAATGCAGTATCTTGGGTTCATGCCAGACCTATTTAATTAGAATCTGCATTTCAATGCAATCCAGGTGATTGACTGCATTTAAGTTTAAAGTGCACCACCATAGGGACCAACTATTCATTTTTCAAATGAAAACTCAAGACTTGAAGGGTGATTTTTTTCCCCCTTAAGGTCTGACACACTTAAATCCCAGTTTGGATTAGAACAAAGATTTCCTGCCTCTGCTGGCAAGTTCCAGCATTGCACACTCTCTCGCAGCCTGGTTCTTTGGCTTACTGGTTGGGAGGCTTGGGGCAAGTTATTGAACCTATCGCTGAGCTGGTTTCCTCATCTATAAAATGGAGATGATAGAAATGTCTACCTCATACAACTGTGAGGATTAGGCCGGGCGTGGTGGCTCATGCCTGTAATCCCAGAGCCTTGGGAGGCCGAGGTGGGCAGATCACTTGAGGTCAGGAGCTCAAGACCAGCCTGGCTAACATGGTGAAACCCTGTCTCTACTAAAAACACAAAAATTAGCCAGGCGTGGTGGCAGGCGCCTGTAGTCCCAGCTACTAGGGAGGCATGAAAATCGCTTGAACCCCCAGGAGGCAGAGGTTGCAGTGAGCAGAGATCATGCCACTGCACTCCAGCCTGGGTGAGAGAGTGAGACTTGGTCTCAAAATATATATATGTGTGTGTGTATATATATATGTATATATGTAAGGCACAATACACACACAAAATTGTATTATCAAGTGAAAAGACAGTGTTCCACATAATTCAAACAGTAGAATTAATTTTTTAATTAAATTTTTATTGCACACAGAAACAGAGTTATTATCTCTGAAAACCTTTGTGCCTTGACAGTAGCGTTCAGAAAGCAGTTGTTTTCCTTTCAATCTTTAGTATTTTCCAGTAAAGAAACTTATATAAAAGCTGGATAGGCAGAGGTACCCTGCTAGTCACTGTTATTTAATTACGTGGTAGGTTAGGCTGACCTCTATTATTATGAGTTTGGTGAAGCGGGGCCAAATCCAACATTTGGAATAGGCACACACACGTGTAATAGAGGAACCTGACTCACTGACCCACTTTCTTGGTTACCAAAGCAATGAGAGTTTGGATTACCTGGTTTTTAGCTCCACCTAGTGACCATATATATGGCTCAGTTTTCAGTTGTAAAATTATGGAGAATTCTAGTTTTATGTTTAAACAAAAATACATTCAACTTCTCACTATTCAGGGGAAATGATCCCATATACACATTTTTGATTTTTTTGTTTTGTGTAAAATAACAGGCTTAGAGTTCTTGGAGATGATCAGAAAGTTAGAGGACTTCCTATTTAGAACAGAAAGATTGGAGTCATCTTTGATTCTTCCCTTATTTGGTATGTCCATTCTGTCATCAAGCTCTAAAAAAATTAATTTATCAAAACATTATCCAGCCACATGTACTAATTTAATGCTTCCTTTGGGATTGTCTGCTTAGTGAAGCAATGCATTGGACATTACCCTAGAGTTTGGGATTCCAGGCCCTGCTCCTTTGCAGAGCCTTGGAGAAGAATGATTATAGGTGTATCTAGAAAGAGAAGGCTTGAGCAACAGGGTTTCCAGTCCTACAAAACTTGCCTTTTCCCACAGTGTGGTTGGTTGAGAAGCAGAAGAGAGCTTCTGGACCTGAGGGAGCCACAAAAAGGATCAGCGCAAGCTACATGACCGGATGGTCAGTGATAATAGGCAGCCTTTCCCTTTACCTGCTTCTTGGAAATGTGTTGTCTGAGCCCTCAGAACCAATATATAACTCTAGGGATAGGGTAGGGCAAGAAGCCCCAAGGATGCCAGAACTGAGGGCTGGGCGTGGTGGCTCACATCTGTAATCCCAGCACTTTGGGAGGCTGAGGTGGGAGGATCACCTAAGGTCAGGAGTTTGAGTCCAGCCTGGCCAACATGGCAAAACCCCATCTCTACTAAAAATACAAAAATTAGCTGGGTGTGGTGGTGTGCACCTGTAATCCCAGCCACTCAAGAGGCTGAGGCATGAGAATTCCTTGAACCCGGGAGGCAGAGGTCGCAGTGAGCCAAGATCGTGCCACTGTACTCCAACCTGGGCAACAGAGTAAGACTCTGTCTCAAAAAATTTTTAAAAAATGCCAGAACTGAAATTTCCTCCCTGTTTAGCAAGAAGGGGACTCAGAATCAAGATTAAGTTGATTTATAGAAAATAAAGAGATGCCCATCCTGGCCAACATGGTGAAACCCTGTCTCTACTAAAAATACAAAAATTAGCTGGGCGTGGTGGCACGTGCCTGTAGTCCCAGCTACTTGGGAGGCTGAGGCAGGAGAATTGCTTGAACCCAGGAGGCGGAGGTTGCAGTGAGCCGAGATCATGCCACTGCACTCCAGCCTGGCGACAGAGCAAGACTCTGTCTGAAAAAATAAATAAAATAAAATAAAATAAAATGAAATAAAGAGATGCAATGTTTTTGCACACAGGTTTGTGGCTGGAGAATCAGATCTCTGCATTAGGAACCTGTTCAGTGTTGGCTGTACTTTGCAGCCCTGGAACTGGAGTTATTTCATATTGAGACCTTGTTAATGAGTTGATGTGCAGACATGAATTTGGGCCTTTAGAAGTCACTGATCAGTGAGGGAATGCCTGCAGACTCTGAGTTAACAATATTTGAAAGCATGCTATGGAAAAATTTAAATTCCTTGGCACCTCAACAACATACTAGCAAACCGAATCCGACAACACATCAAAGAGGTAATTAACCACGATCAAGGGGTTTCATCCCAGGGATGCAGAGATTGTTCAACATATGGAAGTCAATAAATGTAATGCACCACATAAACGAATTAAAAACAAAAACAATATGATCATCTCAATAGATGCAGAAAAAGCATTAAAATCAGGCATTACTTTATAATACAAACTCTCAACAAATTAGGCATAGAAGGAACCTACCTCAAAAATAATAAAAGCCTGGGCACAGTGGCTCACACTTGTAATTCCAGCATTTTGGGAGGCCAAGGCAGAAGGATTCCTTGAAGGCAGAAGGATTGCTTGAAGCCAGGAGTTCCAGACCAGCCTGGGCAACAAACTGAGACCCTGTCTCTACAACAATAAATAAGTAATTAAATAAATTTAAAAAATATAAAAACCATATGTGGAAAACCCAGAGCCAACATTATACTGAATGAGGAAAAGTTGAAAACATCCCCTCTAAGAACTGGAACAAGATAAGAATGCTCACTTTCATCACTTCTATTCAACATAGTACTGAAAGTCCTAGCCAGAGCAATCAGGCAAGACAAAGAAATAAAGGGCATCCAAATTGGAAAAGCGAAAGCTGAACTATCTCTGTTTGCCAATGATACAGAAAACTCTAATGACTCCTCCAAAAGACTTTTAGATTTAGGAAATTGATTCAGTAGAGCCTCAGGTTACAAAATCAATGTACACTAATCAGTAACACTGTTATACACCAACAAGGACCAAGCTGAGAATCAAATAAAAAACTCAATCCCTTTTATAATAGCTGCAAAAAAGTAATAATAAAATAGGAATATACTTAACCAAGGAGGTGAAAGATCTCTACGAGAACTACAAAACATTCCTGAAAGAAATAATAGATGACACAAACAAATGGAAATACATCCCATGCTCATGGATTGAAAGAATCAATATTGTGAAAAAGACCATTCTGCCCAAAGCAATCTATAGATTCAGTGTAACTCCTATCAAAAAATCAACATGAGTTTTCACAGAATTCGAAAAAACAATCCTAAAATTCATATGGAATCAAAAAAGAGCCCAAATAGCCAAAGCAACCCTAAGCAAAAAGAACAAATCTGGAGGCATCACATTACCTGAGTTCAAATTATACTGTAAGACTACAGTAACCAAAATAGCACAGTACTGGTATAAAGTAGATACACAGACCAATGAAACAGAATAGAGATCCCAGAAATAAAGCCAAATACAACCAACTGATCTTTGACAAAGCATACAAAAACATATATTGGGGAAAGGACACCCTATTCAATAAATGGTGCTGGGAAAGCTGGATAGCTACATGAAGAAGGATGAAACTGGATCCCTGTCTCTCACCCTATATAAAATCAACTCAAGATGGATTGGATTAAAGACTTAAATCTAAGACCTGTAACCATAAAAATTCTAGAAGAAAATCTAGGAAAAAACTCTTCTGGACATTGGCCTAGGCTAAGAATTTATGACTAAGACCCCAAAGCAAATGTAATAAAAACAAAAATAAATGGGATCTAATTAAATTTAAAATGTTTCTGCACAGCAAAGTAAATAAACATCAGAATAAACAGACAACCCACAGAATGGGAAAAAATGTTTGCAAACAATGCATCTGACAAAGGACTAATATCCAGAATCTATAAGGAACTCAAACAAATCAGCAGGAAAACAAAAATAAAAACAAATAATCCCATTAAAAAGTGGGCAAATGGCTGGGTTCAGTGGCTCACATCTGTAATCCCAGCACTTAGAGAGGCTGAGGCAGGAGAATTGCTTGAGCCCAGGAGTTTGAGTCCAGTCTGGTCAACATAGTGAGACCCTCTGTCTACAAAAAAGAAAAAATTAGCCAACGTGGTATCTTATGCCTGTAGTCCCAGCTACTCAGGAGGCTGAGGCAGGAGGATTGTTTGAGCTCAGGAGTTCAAGGTTACAGTGAGCTATGATTGTGCCACTGCACTCCAGCCGGGTGACACAGCGAGACTTTGTCTCAAAAAGAAGAGGGGGTGGGCAAATTACATGAATAGACACTTCTCAGAAGAAGAGATACAAATGGCCAACAAATATATGAAAAAATGCTCAACATCACTTATCATCAGGTAAATGCATATTAAAACCACGATGAGATATCTGCCACCTTACCCAGCCAGAATGGCCATTATTAAAAAGTCAAAAAACAATATATGTTGGTGTGAATGTGGTGAAAAGGGAACACTTATACACTGCAGGTGGGAATGTAAATTAGCATAATCTCTATGAAAAATTTCTCAAGTATGGAATATGGAGATTTCTCGGAGAACTAAAAGTATACCTATCATTCGATCCAGCAATTACACTACTGGATATCTACCCAAAGGAAAAGAAGTCATATCAAAAAGACACCTGCATGCATATGTTTACTGTAGCACAATTCACAATTTCAAAGATGTGTCACTAACCTAAGTGCCCACCAGGTGATGAGTAGATAAAAGAAATATATATATATACCATGGAATACTACTCAGCCATAAACAAGAACAAAATAATACCTTTTGCAACTACTTGGATGGAACTGGAGGCCATTATTTTTTAAATTTTATTTTTTATTACTTATTTAAAATTTTTTTTTTCATTTTTTAAAATAGAGATGGAGTTTCGTCATGTTGCCCAGGCTGGTCTGAAACTCCTGGGCCCAAGTGATCCGCCCACCTCGGCCTCCCAAAGTGCTGGGATTAGAGGCGTGAGGCACCACGCCCAGTGGAGGCCATTATTCTAAGTGAAGTAACTCAGGAATGGAAAACTAAGTACTGTATATTCTCACTTATAAGTGGGAGCTAATCTGTGGGGACACAAATGCATACAGTGTGGTATAATGGGCATTGGAGACTCAGAAGGGGGGATGGTGGGAGGGCAGCGAGGGATGAAAAACTACATATCGGGTACAATGTACACCATTCAGGTGATGGGTACACTAAAATCTCAGACTTCACCACTGAACAATTCGTGCATGTAACCAAAAGCCACCTGAACTCCAAAAGCTATTGAAATAAACTATATATATATATATTTATATATATGAAGTGCCCATATTTTATCCTAGAATGTAAAGTTTTATTTATTTTAGGTTTAGATCTTTAATTCATCTGTAATTTATTTGGGGATGAGGAGTCAAACAGAAATCCAGTTTCTTTTTTTCTTTTTTTGAGATGGAGTTTCGCTCTTTTGCTTAGGCTGGAGTGCAGTGTCGCGATCTCAGCTCACCACAACCTCCGCCTCCCAGGTTCAAGTGATTCTCCTGCCTCAGTCTCCTGAATAGCTGGGATTACAGGCATGTGCCACCATGCCTGGCTAATTTTTTGTATTTTAAGTAGAGATAGGGTTTCTCTATGTTGGTCAGACTGGTCTCGAACTCCCGACCTCAGGTGATCCACCTGCCTCAGCCTCCCAAAGTGCTGGGATTACAGGCGTGAGCCACCATGCCCGGCGAAATCCAGCTTCCTTTTAAACCTAAATGGCAAGCCAGATGTTGTAATAACATGTATAGAATAATCAACTCTTCTTCTTCCACTAATTTGGAATGTAATTCCCAAATATTTTGGGGTCTACTTTTGGGTTCTCTATTTGATCTATGTTAATAAAAATAACCATAACAACATAAAATAAACTCCTTGTTCAGGAGGAACTCTGTTGGTTCAGAGTTGTTGTGTTGGCAGAGGGAAGGCAGGGTGTGCCAGGCAAGGTATCAGAGCCCCAGCATCAGGATCAGCATGGGTTGGTAAAAAGAATTTACCTTTGGGAGGCCCAGGCAGGTGATCACTCGAGAGTAGGAGTTCGAGACCAGCCTGGCCAATATGGCAAAACCCCCGTCTCTACTAAAATTAGAAAAATTAGCTGGGCGTGGTGGTGCGTGCCTATAATCCAGCTACTGGGGAGGCTGAGATAGGAGAATTGCTTGAAACCAGGAGGAAGAGGCTGCAGTGAGCTGCAGTCGCCACTGCACTCTAGCCTGGGCGACAGTGAGACTGTGTCTCAAAAAAAAAAATTTACTGACAACATTATAGTTTTGAAAAAGGAAAGTTTTATTAGAAAGAAAGCTGCACAAGAGTGCAGCAGGTGCCTCAGTGAGAGGACTGAGCATGTCACGGTAGATTTTTCCTTAGGAGCATTTATGGAACTTAAGGCGGGAGCTTAAGGGTAATTTGGACTACATTAGCTATGCAGGTCATGATAAATAATTATATTTGTAGACATTTTGGTGCCTTAATGTCAGCAAGGGTGGCACAGTGAGTTTCAGCATGACATTCTGGAGATGTCTAGAATAGATTCTAGTTACTTATAAATTTTCTTGGGAAAAGAAATCTGGAACCAGATGCTTGCTTTAGATACTAGGGAAGTCTAATTACTTTTAATTTCCCCAGATAGAGTGTTTGACAGGCCTCAGATGGCCTGTTTGATAGTCACCAGGTGGTCTTTGCTCCCTTCTAAATGCCTCAGTTAAGCAGTTTTTGTCTCTGGGGCCTGTTCAGTGGTCACCAGGTGACTTTGCTCTCCTCAGGGGTGAAGTTAACTTTGCTCATATTTCCTTCTTTGCAGTCCCTAGCAGTGTTGAAAGAAAGGGAAGGATATGGACGGTAATTTTTAAAGCATCTATCTCAGTCTCTGCCTTTCTACAAAACTTCATGATTCTTTCAAACTAAATAACAAACAGAGACTCTCTAAAGGAAAATGATGTTTATTTGGGAATAGAGCATTGCATTGGGATTTTTTGTACCATAGTAAACTATGTGCATGTTCAGGGAGGTAAAGCAAGACAAAGGTGT
Source organism: Gorilla gorilla gorilla (assembly GCF_029281585.2). Taxonomy (NCBI): domain Eukaryota; kingdom Metazoa; phylum Chordata; class Mammalia; order Primates; family Hominidae; genus Gorilla; species Gorilla gorilla. The sequence goes on along the minus strand of NC_073229.2, from coordinate 113,144,020 downwards.
TTAAAGGAAAAAATGAGAAAGATTACATAGTTGTTTTGAAATAATTATCCTTGCCTACAGAGTTCAATAACAGGGGTGATTGAGGCTGGATAGGCATTACTGGAAACATGTCTCCCTCTGTTGCCCAGGCTGGAGTGCAGTGGTGTGATCTCGGCTCACTCCAACCTCCGCCTTCTGGGTTCAAGCAATTCTCCTGCCTCTGCCTCCCGAGTAGCTGGGATTACAGGTGTGCACCACCATGCTCTGCTAATTTTTGTATTTTTAGTAGAGATGGGGTTTCATCATGTTGGCCAGGCTGGTCTCAAACTACTGGCCTCATGTGATCTGCCTGCCTCAGCCTCCCAAAGTACTGGGTTACAGGGATGAGCCACCATGCCAGGCCTGCATAAGTATTTTTTGCATAAGGTTGTGATGGCCTTTGTGCAAGGTTGTGGTTTTTGCAGTCTTTTGTGATGGCTTCTGTTATCAGGCACACACACATGAGGGCCCTCTTTTCATACCCTTTACCTGGCTCTATTTGTCAGGATTTTTTTTGTTTTTGTTTTTGGTGGCGGTGATTTTTAAAAAACAGGAGTGACTCCATTTTGATTCTGACAACTTTCACAGTTCTCAGAAGGAAGACATACAGCAACCAAATTCCTGGGGCAACCAGAAACTGGAAGAGGCAAGGAAGGATCCTCCCTTAGAGGCATTGAAGAGAACATGGCCCTGCCAACACCTTGCATATGTCTAGCCTCCAGAACCATGAGAGAATACATTCTTCTTGTTTTAAGCCACCCAGCTTGTGGCCTTTTGTTACAGCAGCTCTAGGAAACTGATGGGCGCCTTCTAATGGGAGGTGAGCCTCTAGAGTCTGAGGGCATTTTCTGGGGCGGACTCCTAGTGAGTGAGGACTATGGAGATACTGGCAGGTATGTTAAGTTAATGCTTGCCACCTCCAAAGGGATACCTCATGGTTGCTGCCTTTGAAGACCTCAGTGCTCTTAAAGCAAACAGTGATTTAGTATTTGTGACTGAATGAGTTCTTTAGAACATTCTTTTTGGGCATTAAAAGCTCAAGAGTGTACCAGGTAAATTCTCTTTAAAATAACTTGGGAAAAGTTTGCTGAATTTATACCAAGGTTAGAGACTTTGGTTCAGAGAACGCTGGCTCCAGGAGCTTTAGAACCAGAAAGCATCAGTTAGAACAGGGGCGGGTCCAGGTTTTGCGTGGCTTTGTATTAGTTTCCTAGGGCTATTGTAAAAGAGTACCAAGCACTGAGTGGCTTAAAACAACCGATGTTTATTGTCTCACAGTTTTGGAGGCTAGCGGTCTGAAACCAACGTGTTGGCAGGGCCGTGCTCCCTCTGACAGCTCTAGGGGAGAAACCTCACTTGCTGCTTCTACCTTCTGATGTCTGCCAGCAATCCTTGGCATTCCTTGACTTGTAGATGTGTCACACGGCCATCTTTCCTCTGTGTGTCTTCATGTCATCCTCCCTGCCAGTCTTTACGTCCAAATGTCCCCCCTCTTACGAGATACCAGCCATACTGAACTAGGGCCCAACCTAATGAACTCATTTGCACCTGATAACCTTTATACAGACCCTATTTCCAAAGGTGGTCATATTCTGAGGTACTAGGGGTTAGGACTTCAATGTATCTTTTTTTTTTTTTTAATTTTGAGACAGGGTCTTGCTCTGTCGCCCAGGCTGGGAGTGTGGTGGTGCAATCTCCGCTCATTGCAACCTCTGCCTCCTAGGTTCAAGCAATTCTCCTGCTTCAGCCTTCTGAGTAGCTGGCACTACAGGCATGTACCACCACACCCAGCTAATTTTTGTTATTATTATTATTTTTTTTTGTAGAGGCAGGATTTGGCCATGTTGCCCAGGCTGGTCTGAAACTCCTGAGCTCAAGTGATCTGCCCACCTCTGCCTCCCAAAGTGCTGGGATTACAGGCATGAGCCACTGCACCCAGCCAAGGACTTTAACATATTTTCAGTGGTGGACAATTCAACACATAACAGTTTTGAACTTAAACAACTTGGTGTGGGAGGGGGGAGGTAAGGGGGGAGCATATCCCTTTAAAAATATCCTTTTCAATGATATAAAATTACAAATACCTAATTTGGCCTTGGGAGGAGCTTATGCAAGTAAGAAGCCTCATAGTAAGTTTTCTGGTATCTTCTGTTGGCAGGTATCATTTGACAACAATGAAGTAATATCACATCCATATTTAATTCCTATGAATTTACCTGTACAAGTGTGGACATACAAGAGAGAGAGGCTGCTTGTTGTTTTGCTCCCTGGACCCGTACCGTGGAGTAAGATGTGAACTGAGACCTTTTGGAGAGGAGCATCAGGCTGTGAAAAGTGTGATTCTGTTGTTTAAAGATTGCTATTTTTTACATGACGGGGCCTAAATGCTAAAGACTTCAAGTGGTGTTCCGATGAAAAAAACAATGGAGGGTAATTTTGAGTTTTTCTTTTGTCCAAAACCCTGAGTTTAGAACCTGACCTCTATGTGAGATGGGACTCTAGCATTCTTCCTCAGCTCTAAACTTAACTCAATTTGATCTCCTTCTGAACTTCTCCCATCCACCGAAGCTGGTACAGTACAGGTAGGAGGCGGAGATGGTGGGTCATCAGTATGAGAAGGGAGCTAGGCACATATGGCACCAGCTCAGTCCCTGCCTGGTAGAGATGAGGATCGATCAAAAAAGCAACACTGTTCAGTCTCAGAGGGGGTACATTTCTGTAATAGCCTTTAATAGTTGAGTAAGGCATAAACACCTGTTGGGGAAAAAGTTAGCAAAAAAACCTCCTGTCAACCCAGAAAATTCTCTTCATAAATGCAGGGGAAAAAAAGAGTTGTATTATTGAGTAGGCATTAAACCAGACTGAGATGTGCATCACAGGCTATCCATTAATGAGATTGCAGAGACAGAAAGAAACCTCACTCTTTTATATATCCAAGTACATACAATCCTTTACATACATGTTCTCAAGATAAACAATAACTTGTCCTTATAGAGGAGGACTTGGTAGTATCATTTGTTATATACTCATGGTTCATCCTAGGTTCACTTGGTTATTGGCAGTGGCCATCTGTGTTAGTTAACTGCTGTTATCTGAAAGAAAAACAAAACTCACTCCTAACACAAACAGGTAGTTACTGAGAACAAAGAGCCTTAGGCTAGGGTGACAGGAAGATAGGGGCACTATTTTACTTGATGTTTACATTTCAAAGAGATAGTGGAGGTGGGAAGATCTCTTGAGCTCAGGAGTTCAAGACCAGCCTGGCATAGTGAGATGTCATTTGTAAAATAAAATAAAATAAAAAAACCAAGATATACTTCCCAGACCCTAAGAAAAACACTTCTTGTTGTAAGGGCTGTAGGGCAGGCAAGAGGCTCATTTTGCTTTTGAAAAGATTTATCTGCATATCAGCTGGGTGCTGTGGCTCACACCTGTAATCCCAGTGTTGAACAACTTTCTTCTTGGTTCAGCTAAGAGCTGGGTCCATGCCACATGGCCATGAAATATTAGGCTTGCAGACACGTGGAAGGGTGAGAATAATGAAATTTATTGGGCAAAAAGAAAAAAAAGGGAAATGGGGACCCTCTGCAAAGCCAGAGTCCTGCAAGTGTGCTTCCCAGCTCACAGATTGAATCCCAGGTTCCACTCAGGAAGAGGAGGGGCCAGGCTCTTCCCCCCTGCAAATGGTGCAAACTTCCCGAGGCTCCACCCCAGTGTACACTTCTCCCAGTGCACAGGCCGGCTGGAGTTTCTCCAGGGACCCCTTTATACTTGGCTGTACATTGCGAGGGAGGAGCTACCTGTGCTCTGAGAATGGGCAGGTCCCCTTTCCTGGGCTGGGGTGAGGAATGGGGACCAGGGAACACCTGCCTGTCCAGGAAGAGTATCCGTACCCCCTAGAAAGAAGCTGAGCAGCCTCTGGAGGTGACACTCCAGATGAGTGGGAGGGAGCTGCCATTTAGCAGGTGTTTAGGGGTCTGTGCTCTAAAGAAGTCCATCTAACTGCCATTAGGATAAGGATAAGCATGATGACCAATCTTAACTGCTTCCTGCTGTTAAGGGGGGCGCTGTTTGGGGAAACAGCAGTTAGAGCTGCCTCAGAGGCCTATTTAAGGGTTCCTAGCAGAAGGGGCCATCATCAGAGGCTCTGGTTGTGTGATTGTTTGGAGTTTGATGGCCTGAAGGCAAGAAGAGACAAATCGGGTTATTAGAAAACATGTATTAAAATGAAACAAGGGGAGGGGTAAGGGCAGCTCAAAAATCCCAAGGCCTTTTACCAGTTTGCATGGGGAGAGGGAGGCCACAAGCCCTACTGGTAGTAAACTTGACCCTTTTGCCAGCATGTTGGGCTTCTTCCAACATGCGTTCCCTTCTTCCAACAGGGCGTTCCCTTCCCCTGAGCCTAATCCTAAACCAACCAGTTTAAGGTTTGGGAAATTAAGCTTTCCAGTTTGGAGGATGCATCTGAGGGGAGTGTCCTATAGTATGAAGACGCAATTACCTATCTGTGAAGAGAGGACAGAGGAGGAGAGAGGAAAAAAGAAGGGGCTTTTTAAAGGAGTCTCAGGGGTTCAGGATGCGATTGAAAAAGGTACAGACTGAAGATGAATGGCTACCCATCTAAAAGAAGGGGAGCAGGAGTCTCTTGTTCCCTTCTCTTCCTAGCAGATACCCCAGGTATGTGAGGGAGAGAGGGAAGAACATTCTCTTTCCTTCTTCTGTCTTTGCATCCCTGCGTCCCGGTGACCTTGTCAGGTGCTGCCGTGGGTGCCAAAGTGGCTTGCACCCATGAAGCAAGGAGGGCCTAGAAAATAGGAATTATCTGATCTCACCACTGTTTCTATCCCACCTACTGTCAGTAGTCTGGAGTTCCCTAGACCTTATTTATGCCATGGATACTAGCATGATCTTTATCCATGAAACAGGAGGCTTGGCTTAATCGGCAGGAATCAGCCATGCTCACCTGTGCTGTGCCTTTAAACTTCTGTTATCGTCTGCCTCTGCATCCCTCAGATCCAGTTTTCTTTCCTAGGGCTTTAACTCAAAGCTTGGAATTGAGTTTGGGACAAAAATATGTCTAGGGTGGGGACTGCACGAACTCCTTCTCATAAGCCAAATGCTAAGGTGAAACTGTGGAACTGAGTCCCCCTCCAACAAGGGAGAGAAAGGGATGTCTTGTGACACACCCAGATAACTGGTGGCTATAGTTATGCTTGCTTAGGATTTGGGCACATCGTGCTTGACTTTGGTTAGCTCCCTTGGTCTTACTTTCCCAAAAAGGAAACCTCTGAGTGATGGGCATCCTATTTATTCCCATTACCTGGCAGGATTTGAAGGATAATTGGTCAGAACTAGAATATTGGTTTACATTACCCATCCCTCTTGTTCTTTCTGGGCTACAGCCAGAGATTGCTGGTTGGTTCACAGGAACAAGCAGGGTTAGTCTAAAATGTAGGCAAAAACTTAAAGACAACTAATGAGTTTATAATTTAATGACAAATGTATGATAAGTTTTGAAGCATAATTTCTCTCTCTCCAGTCCTCATTTTTGTTAAAAAAAATTATGGTAGGACTGAGTTGTTTGCAAAATAGACTTTAGTCTTATACTTGGCCTGCATAAAGTGCAGCAAGAGTAATTATTCCTATACAGGCCTTTTGGATTGGCTTTTATAGAAATCTGTTTTACAAGGAATCTCAGAGAAGGCCTTTTAAAGCTGAGCCCAGCCTTGGGTTTGTATCCTTAAATACCTGTGAGTTGAGTGATCCTCTCCTTTTAAAGTCCTAAGGTAAACTTGGAGCTCCTAGGCCTGTTAGAAAGTGACATTCTTTACTGACCACAGGTCAGGAACCCTGTACAGGGACTGCGTAGACAAGCATATGAGGCCATTTTTTTTCCCCAAGGGGCTTTTATTGGCTCTGCAAGTTGAGACTGACTCCTTAAAGAGAAGCATACCCTTCAGTCAAAGCCTTGGTAGAACAACCAGTTTCTCCAACTGTGTCCTGTTGCAAAAGAAAAATGGATTCTTACTGCGCTAATGCAAACAACTATATTGCCATAAGTTAAGAATACTCACAGATAGTTTCCAAATTCTGGAGAAGCCAGGCAGAGAGACAAATATGCTCCAATGTTGCAGGAAGTCAGGGACCCCGAACAGAGGGACTGGCTGGAGCCGCAGTACAGGAACATAAATTGTGAAGATTTCATTTTAATATGGACATATATCGGTTCCCAAAATTAATACTTTTATAATTTCTTATGCCTGTCTTTACTTCAATCTCTGAACATAAATTGTGAAGATTTCATTTTAATATGGACAGTTATCACTTCCCTAATAAAACTCTTATAATTTCTTATGCCTGTCTTACTTTAGCCTCTTAATCCTATTATCTTCATAAGCTGAGAATGTACGTCACCTCAAGACCACTATTGTGTCAAACTGTACAAATTGATTGTAAAACGTGTGTTTGAACAATATGAAATCAGTACACCTTGAAAAAGAACAGAATAAATTTTCAGGGAACAAGGGAAGACAACCATAAGGTCTGACTGCCTGCCGGGTAGGGCAGAATAGAGCCATATTTTTCTTCTTGCAGAGAGCCTATAAATGGACATGCAAGTAGGGAAGATATCACTGAATTCTTTTCCTAGCAAGGAATATTAATAATTAAGACCCTGGGAAAGGAATGCATTCCTGGTGGGGGAAGTCTATAAACAGCTGCTCTGTGATTGTCTGTCTTATGCAGTTGAGATAAGGACTGAAATATGCCCTGGTCTCCTGCAGTACCCTCAGGCTTACTAGGATTGGGAAACCCCGCCCTGGTAAATTTGAGGTCAGACTGGTTCTCTGGTCTTGAATCCTGTTTTCTGTTGTTTAAGATATTTATCAAGACAATATGTGCACAGCTGAACATAGAACCTTATCAGGAGTTTTTGATTTTGCCCTTTGCCTTGTGATCTTTGCTTTGCCCTTTGCCTCGTGATATTTATTGGCCTAGAAGCATATGATCTTTGTTCTCCTTTTTGCCCTTTGAAGCATGTGATCTTTGTGACCTACTCCCTGTTCATACACCCCCTCCCCTTTTGAAGTCCTTAATAAAAACCTGATGGTTTTGCGGCTCAGGTGGGCATCACGGACCTACCGGTATGTGATGTCACCCCTGGCGGCCCAGCTGTAAAATTCCTCTCTTTGTACTCTTTATTTCTCAGACTGGCCGACACTTAGGGAAAATAGAAAGCACCTTCATTGAAATACTGGGGGTGGGTTCCCCCGATACTCCAAATTTTGTTCACAGGAGTATACCTTACTCCTTATTAAAGGGTGTAAATAGTTCAAAGTAAGTTTCCTTGACTCTGAAAAATAACGGTCAGCAATATTCTAAGCAAAAGTCAAAAAGATTGCTTCAGCTTTCTGAGTTCAGTCAATTTAGTTCTTGATTTGCTTGATATTCATGAACATTTCAGCTCTTTGTGAGTCCTGTACATTTTTCCTTTTGTTACAATCTCCAAAGTCATCAGAAATCGGTATTTGAGAGCACCTCTTAACGTTCTATAGCTCATTGTAAACCATCTTTTGAAAAGGATTAAAACAAGACAACAATTGTCTGTGAATAACAAAATGTCCAGGGTAGTTACAGTTAGAAACACAATTGACAAAGAAGTTTGGTTATCTCAGACATTAGAATTTTAGAAATCCCATACAATTTTGGAACATATATTAGTATTATTCACAATAATATAACCTAAAGAAAACTGGGCTGAGTGCAGTGGCTCATGCCTGTAATCCCAGCACTTTGGGAGGCTGAGAAGGGTAGATCGCCTGAGGTCAGGAGTTCAAGACCAGCCTGGCCAAAATGGCAAAACCCTGTCTCTACTAAAATACAAAAAAATTAGCTGGGCATGGTGGTGGGTGCCTATAATCTCAGCTACTCGGGAGGCTGAGGCAGGAAAATCACTTGAACCTAGGAGGCGGAGGTTGCAGTAAGCGGAGATTGTGTCACTGCACTCCAGCCTGGTTACAGAGTGAGACTCTGTCTCAAAAAAAAAAAGAAAAGAAAAGAAAAAAAGAAAACTGAACATGATTTTGGCAATCCCACATACCTAAACATGTCAACTAATCCTGTTTACATTTCTCTTCTGGACACTCTAGGGTCCTTCTGGAGCCTCTGAAAAGCCAGTTGTCAGGAAAGACAATTTTGAAACTGAAGTTTGATTTTTGGGAAGCCTGTTAAATATGTTAGTGGTTTAAAGCACTTGATGTTATGAAATAGAATTCCAGATTTCCATAAATTATTTATTTTGCCAAAATGACTCAGAAATTTTAAAGAAGCAAAAACTTTTTATAACCCTTTACAAATTTTGCTAAAGTGCAGATTAGTGCCTTAAGAAAACTTTGTTGTGCTTTTATTTCAATGCTCAATTTATTTTGAATTTAGCCAATGTTCACACACAGCATTTCTTTTGCAAGATTAATTTTAACCTTCCAGAACTTGTTTAAACCTTTAGCTTTATCTTACCTAATTTAAAACAATTTTCTAACCCTAGGCAAAAATTTACATTTCCATGCCTTCCATTACCTTTTACTAAAAAACACATTTTACTGTTCTTACACACCTTGCATGTAAATCTATTTTCAGTAGTTTCAATTATACATTATAATGGTAACTCCTAGCAATTTTAACTTTAATGTAAAACCTGGTAAGTTGTTTTAATTGTGTGCCAGGTGCAGCGAAGTTTTGACTCCTTCCAGCATAATTAATGACATGGTTAGTTCCATATGTCCCCAGGCCTTATCAACTGTGAAGCCAGCAAGTCAGATAGTTCTCAAAACTCAAAAAGCAGTTTATAACATTAAAACATTTAGCAAGACTAGTACCTAACCTGCATAATTTAGTCCACCTATTTACATTTTGATGACATCTGTTTTTTACCAATAATCTTTAAGGCTGTTTTTATTTCTCAAAGATTAAAGTCACATGAACTGAAAGGTACCACATCTTTTACCTTCCCTTTAAAAAATATTTGATCTAAGCACTTGTCTTCCTTTAGGCCAATTAGAGTTTTTTTTTTTTTTTTTGAGACAGAGTCTTGTTCTGTTGGCCAGGCTGGAGTGCAGTGGTACAATCTCAGCTCAATGCAACCTCTGCCTCCTGGGTTCAAGGGATTCTCCTGCCTCAGCCTCCCAAATAGCTGGGACTACAGGCGCGTCACCACACCTGGCTAATTTTTGTATTTTTAGTAGAGACGGGGTTTCACCATGTTGGCCAAGCTGGTCTCAATCTCTTGACTCTCAAATGATCTGCCTGCCTTGGCCTCCCAAAGTGCTGGGATTACAGGCATGAGCCACCACACCTGGCCTTAGAGCTCCTTTTTTTTTTTTTTTTTTCTGAGATGGAGTTTTGCTCTTGCTGCCCACGCTGGAGTGCAATCTCCACCTCCCAGGTTTAAGTGATTCTCCTGCCTCAGCCTCCCAAGTAGCTGGGATTACAGGCATGTGCCACCATGCCTGGCTAATTCTGTATTTTTAGTAGAGATGGGGTTTCTCCAAGTTGGTCAGGCTGGTCTTGAACTCTCGACCTCAGGTGATCTGCCTCACTCAGCCTCCCAATGTGCTGGGATTACAGGCGTGAGCCACCGTGCCTGGCCTTTGAGCTCTTTTTATAGACATCATGTACACAACATATATATAGCTACACAGACAGGCAGAAGAAAACCGGTCCCCATAAGATCCTTTTTCACAACCAAACTTTAAGGAGAATATAAACAGGGATCCTTATCATTCCTAGCCTAGTGAAAAAGAAAAAAAACATCTGGTTTAAAAGTTAACTGTTGATGGGGTGAAGAAAAAAGGATGCCTGGGGGAATAACCTTTTATTCTTAGGCAAATGGTTCCTCTACCAGGGAGAGAAGCTTATCTGATGGAGTTGAGCCTTGGCCAGGGAAGGGGAAGATGCTGTGGACATGTGGCATTCCCCAGCCCCAGCTGGGAGGGGAGAGGGAATGAGGAGCTGCGACTTGCCTATCCTTCCCAAAATACGAAGGCAAAGGCCATGGAAAGGCCCATGACCCCAGGGAGCGATGGGAGTGGGGGCACAGTTTCCCTACCCTCAGAAGTCCACGCATGAAAAGGCTTAGAAATGACAGTGAGAGGTTTTGAGTCCCCGTGTCACTCAACCGCTTCTCAAGCCCCACATTGGGTGCCAAAGCTGTTGTAGGACTTTCTCCTTAGTTCAGCTAAGAGCTGGGTCCTTGTCACATGGCCATGAAATATTAGGCTCACAGATGCCTTGAAGGGTGAGAATGGAATTTATCGGGCAAAAAGAAAAAAAGAGAAACAGAGACTCTCCCCAAAGCCAGAGTGCTTCCTTCCTGGTAGACTGAATCCCAGGTTCCACCTAGGAAAAGGAGGGGCCAGGCTCCTCCGCACTGCAAATGGCGCAAATTTCCCAAGGCTCCACCACAGTGTGCATTCCTCCCAGTGCTCAGGTCAAAAGGAGACTCTGCCAGGGAATCCTTCCCACCTGGCTGTCTTACCAGCACTTTGGGAGGCTGAGGTGGGAGGGCTGCTTGAGCCCAGGAGTTCGAGACGAAAAAAGTATAAAAAAGTTAGTGGGGTGTGGTGGCTTGCACCTGTAGTCCTAGCTCCTTGGGGGCTGAGGTGAGAGGATTGCTTGAGCTTGGGAGGTTGAGGCTCCAGTAAGGCTGCCCTGATCATGCCCACTGCACTCTAGCCTGGGTGAGAAAGTGAGACCCTGTCTGCAAAAACAAAAGATTTATCTACATATCAAAGTGAAGAGGAAGGATTAATAAATATAGGTTTTTCTCAAGGAAAAGTCCTAGGAAAAGGGAAGACAGATAAGATCTCTCTCTTTTGCCAAAAGAGAACGTTCAATCTTGTTTTTTACATGTACACACTCTTCCTTATGGGCAAAATGGATGTTTGATGAAAGGCTCACCAATGAAGAGAATCTACATCTGATAAAGAGGAGATCAAGACATATCTGGGAGGGTGAGTCAGGGGTTCCAGGAAGAGGGGGAGGAATCATGTTGGTCTATCTGTGAGCATCTATTTTTCTTCTCACAGAGTAGTAGAGACTTGGGACTAGGAGCAATATAGGCAGAAACACACATCAGGCAAGGCATTCCTGACAGGCAGAGAGAAACTGCCTGCTCATTGGGATGCCACTCTCCTACTCTACTCTCTATTGTGGACAAAAGGTAGCCACAGGGTCCTCCCAATTCTGTGGCAATGAGTATGGAGAGGGCATAACTGGATAGCAGAATAAAAATCCAGTGCACACTGCTGCCTTACAGCCAATAACAGTTGCTCGCCAGTGGTATGAAGCTTCTGTGTGCCTAGGACTGAGCTACTGGGTATAGCGTGTGTGGGAAGGGGAGTCACCAAGGGGAGTCATCCCCAGAAGGGGAAGGTAAGATACTCTTCCAGGATCAGGCTCACCTTTCCCATCCTTGGAGGCGGTCTGGGGATGGAAGGTTTTTACCACTTTGTTCATGGTACACACTCTATCAGCAGAAAAGGGAATTAATCGGAGATTATTTGGGTAGACTGATGGCCTTAAAGGAAACTGGGTATTATCTTCTTCTGTCAGGGGAGGAGTTTACACCTTCACTAACAGTTCTGAGCAGATGCAACAGCAGGACAGACCAGAAGTGTGACCTAACTCAGGCTGCCTCAGAGAGATTGCTGTTGGACTGTCTCTATTGATAGGACTCTTACTGAGGGGGTCCAGGCATTCAAGGGGTTGAGCGTCCCAGAAAGTTCCCCACCGACGCTTTAAAAATGTATTCCCTGCAGCCTTACGTTCTTGCAGTTCCAATATAGCATTGGTGTTTAAAGCCAAACTACATTATAATTGATTCGCTATCATCCAGCTTTATATTTAACACTTTAATCTGGTAACAAAGGAAAGGCTCGTTAAAGGACGGCATTTATAAAATGTTTCCAAGCACCTCTGCTTAACTCGAAGGGAAAATAAAAGGCACTGTTTATTTGATAGGCCAAGGAGAACACCTCCACGAAGAGGTTCTCCACTGATCAATTCCTGCCTTTGTCAATTATACCACATTAATGAGTAACTTTTTTTGGAGACATGGACCCTCTCAAACTCCCCAGTATGCCTTGAAACTTTGATCCAGAAATGTACAAACAAAACTCTAAGTGTTCTGGAATTAATTTCAGAAGCTTCATAGATCCTCGTAAGTACTCACCAAAAGAAAAATTCCCCATTTCTGGTACTCCAATCTCATGCCCTTAGAATTCTCCTAAGACTTGTTCCCTTGAACAACTTTCCCTAATTGCAAATCAAACCTAGATCCGGCTGGGACGCCAAGCTTGACCTGTGGTAACGCTCAGAAGGCCTCTTTTCATCAGTAAAACAGATGCCTTAACGGAAGTGGCGGGCAATCTACGCATGGAAAGGCGCTTGGCTTCCCTCTTTTTTGGGTTTCTCTAAGTTGTCTGGATGGGAAAAAAAAAACACGCTTCGTCCTGCGGAGTTCGGTACAAGGGCAATTGCACATGCGCAAACGCGAACCAGTAGCGTCCCGGCGCGTCCGTGGAGCGGGACGGGGCGGGGCGGGGCGGTGCCGAGCGGGGAGAGAGAAGGCCCGCTCCTCCCATTCGTCGCGTCCTTAACTCTTTGCTATCCTTCCGCTGAGCTTCCTCTTCTTTCCCTCTGACCTCGGAAAGGGGGCGGGGCCTTCGGGGGCGGAAGTTGCGGTGCATTGTGGGTTCTCCTGGAGCTGTGGAGTTGATCCTGAATGAAAGTGGCGCGCCGCCCCTGACGTTACCCGGATTGGAGAGGCTGGAATTCAGATTACGGCTGCGATTCGGGTGTCTTGGACCCCGGTGTGCACCGGACCACGGGGAGGCGGCTCCAAAGGCGCGGCGAACGTTGGTGAGGGAGGGCAGCTCTGCGCAGCCCCAAGACATGGCTCACAACAAGATCCCGCCGCGGTGGCTGAACTGTCCCCGGCGCGGCCAGCCGGTGGCAGGTAACCTGGACTGGGGGGCGTTCGAATCCCCACACTCCAACGTGCCCGGGGGTGGGCCGACTGAGGAGCTCAGCTTTTGGTGGTTCTGTGCCCGTTAGTGGTATTTCAGGAGCGGGATATGCTCCGTCGGATTACGCTTCGTGGATGAATGTTTGGGAACATGAACGGGAGGGGATGGTCGGCGGATGGGGGCCACTTGTTACTATTCCTGCAAGGCTAACTGTGCGAATGTGAAGGTAGACAGGAGGTTGGTGGCAAGAGGTGAGGATCCAGGAATACAGTGGGCGTACTTTGAGTCTTAGTAGTTTGCGAACCTGTTAGGGTTCAACCTTCCCCTCGAAAGAAGGGATGAATGCCAGTCTTGAGATGGAGGAGGGTTAAGGAGGGAAGGGGCGGTTCCCAGCGGTGAAATGGGGTCACATTGAGACTGGGAATCTGGAGGGTGTTTTTGTTAGTTTTTTATTTTTATTTTCTTGTGAGACAGGGTCTCTTGCTCGGGCTGGGGATCCTCCCACCTCAGCCTCCCAAGTAGCTGGGACTACATGCTCCTGCCACCGCACCCGGCTAAATTTTTTATTTATTAAAAAATATATATATTTATAACGTATATATTTGAGACATAGTCTCTCTCTGTCGTCCAGGCTGGAGTGCAGTGGCGTGATCTCGGCTCACTGCCTCAGCCTCCCAAGTAGCTGGGATTACAGGCGCGTGCCACCACACCCGGCTAATTTTTGTGTTTTTAGTAGAGACAGGGTTTCATCGTGTTGACCAGGCTGGTCTCCAACTCCCGGCCTCAAGTGATCCGCCCGCCTCGGCTTCCCAAAGTGCTGGGATTACAGCCGTGAGCCACTGTGCCCGGCCATAATTATTTTGTTTATTTTTTGTGGAGACAGGGTTTCACTGTGTTGCCCAGGCTGGTCTTGAACTCGTGGACTCAAGCGATGCTCCCACTTCGGCCTCCCAAAGTGTTGGGATTATAGGCGAGAGCCATCCCGCTTGGCCGGGTTTTTGTTTTTTTTAATTATTTTTCTTGTAGTTTTTTTCATCTTTATTGAGCTTGAATACAATAAGCTTTAAAGCGTACAGTTTGATAAATTTTGACTATATATACACAAATACATCTCTGTCCTAGGAAACAACCATGAAACCCCTCAAAGTTTCCTCTTGCCTCTTTTTAAATCCCTCCTTCGCCTGGCAGCTGCTGATCTGCTTTCTGTAATTATAGATTAGTTTGCATTTTCTAGAAATTTTTAAATAAATGGAAACATATAGTGAGTACTCTTCTTGGGGTGGAAGGAAGTGTGTGTGGCTTTTTTCACTCAGCATAATTATTTTGATACTCATCCAGATTATGCATGTATCAATAGTTTATTCCTTTTTATTGCAGAGTAGTAGTTTATTGTTCTGGGTATACCACAATTTGTTTACCTGTTCATCTATTGATGGTCATTTGGGTTATTTCCAGTTTTTAGCTATTACAAATAAACCTGCTGTGAACATTCATGTACAATTCTTTGTGTGGACATATACTTTCATTTCTCTTGTGTAAGTCTCTAGGAGAGGAATGGCTGCATCATATGGTAGGTGTATGTTTTAAGAATTTTAAGAAACTGCCAACCTCTTTTCCAAAGTGGTAGCACTTGATAGTCCCACCATCAATGTATTATACAGAAGAAATTCAAAGGACTTAAAAACTAGCAAAAAATTTGGACACTTCACAAAATAAGTTATATGAATAGCCAAAAAGCTATGATGGCATGGTGGTATGTGCCTGTAATCCCAGCTACTCGGGAGGCCGAGGCAGGGGAATCACTTGAACCCAGGAGACGGAGGTTGCAGTGAGCTGAGATTGCACCACTGCACTCCAGCATGGGTGACAGAGTGAGACTCCATCTCACAAAAAAAAAAAAAGTAATTTGTACTTATCGTGTAATTTATTAGTAAGGGTTCTCTAGAGGGACAGAACTAATAGGAAATGTATGTACATATATATATACACACACGCACATACATACACACACACACACACACACACACACACACACACAGACGTAAAGGGGAGTTTATTAACTGTTAACTCACACGATCACAAGGTCCCACAATAGGTTGTCAGCAAACTGAGGAGCAAGGAGAGCCCGTCTGAGTCCCAAAACGGAAGAACTTGGAATCCAGTGTTTGAGGGCAGGAAGCATCCACCACAGGACAAAGATGTAGGCTGGGAGGCTAGGCCGGTCAAGTCTTTTCACATTTTTCTGCCTGCTTTATATTCTAGCCATGCTGGCAGCTGATTAGATGGTGCCCACCCAGATTAAGGGTGGGTTTGCTTTTCCCATCCCACTGATTCAAATGTTAATCTCCTTTGCAACACCCTCTACACCCAGGATCAATATTTTGCATCCTTCAATCCAATCGAGTTGACACTCAGTATTAACCATCACAGTAATTTCTTTGATATTTTGCATATTGAGGAAAATGTTATGGCTGCTCAAACTTATATGTTGTAAATGTTAGGATTCACTTTACTAGTACTAGAAGTTCATAATTTTCCTGAATCAGAAAGAAAATGGTACTAACTACATATAATTTGTTTCCCTGTGAAGTCACCTTCTCTGATGAAACCAGACTTGCAATGAGAGAGAGCTCTTGGAGACAGGGCCAAGCTTTATTTTCTGAAGAACTGTTTTTTCCTCCTTCCGAGTTAATAGATTTCAGGTGAATACTTGGAAGAAAACAAACTTATAATTTCTTTTCCTTTTTCCTTTTTTTCTCTTCTTTTCTTTTCTTTTTTGTATTTTTAGTAGAGATGGGGTTTCACCATGTTGGCCAGGCTGGTCTCCAACTGCTGACCTCGGGTGATCCGCCTGCCTTGGCCTCCCAAAGTGTTGGCATTACAGGTGTGAGCTACCGCACCCAGCCCTCCCTGGTTTCTTAAAGGTATATCATTCAACATAAAATTATTTCATATCTGCTATGTAAAGAGCTTACTAGGAACTGTGGGAATGTAAATATGAGACACAGCCAGGTGCATTGGCACATACTTGTGGTCCCAGGTACTCAGGATAGTGTGATGGTGATAGTGATGGTGATTTTGAAGTCATTTTATTTAGCAAATATTTAAATGTCTACTTTGTGCTAGTCCTGGGTGCTAGGGAGATGGCTAAGATATATTACCCTTAAAAAGCAGAGTCTCATGGGAGTAGCAAACCATCCATTTTAAGCACAGTTCTGTTGTAAAAAATGTAGCAATGACTCTATTGTGGTATATGATGGGAATCAGAGGTAATAAACCTAATTCTTTGAGGTTGAGGAAGAAGAGATGGGAAGGAAGAAGGAGATCAGGTGAGACTTCCCAGAGGAGGTCATACATGAGTTATCTTCAGTAAATAGAAGTTTTCTAGATAAATAGTTGGTAGGGGGTGTTATTGAAAGTTTCGGTTAGGATAGGATGATGATGGGAGAGGTAATAGACTGAAAAAGTGTCTTTGTTCTGGAAGATGTAAGTGAGGTTAAGAGGTTGGAGAATAGCCTGATCATACAGGCAAGTAGGGTGTGATAAGGTATCTTAATATTTATATGCTTTAAATTTTCAGTGGCATACAATTGCAGTTTTTTTTTTCAGCATCGAGATAAGATTATTTGAATCCAAGTTAAAAGCTTACTTTGACTTTTCTGTGTTTAATGAATTGATGGAGAAAAGAGTGGAAATGGAGAGACTAATTAGGAACTTGTTGTAGTCCAGGTGAAAGACAATAGTGATAGTTTAAAAGTGAGAGATGAAGAGTAGAAGGCTAATTTGAGAGATATTAAGAAGGGAAAATGGACAGAACTTGATGTCGTATTTAGAATGAGGGAAAGAGGGTCAAAATTTAGTCTGAAATGTCTGGCTTATGCACATGAGATAGTTGATATTATTAGGGCTTACTGAGAGAGAAGCAGGTTGGAGGAGATATTAAGATCCTGATTGCTCAAATAGAGATCTTTAGTAAAGATCTTTTTAAAAAACATTTTTATGTTATTTCAGTAGTTTTTGGGGGACAGGTGGTTTTTGGTTACATGGATAAGTACTTCAGTGGTGATTTCTGAGATTTTGGTACACCTGTCACTCAAGGAGTGTACACTGTAGTAGTCTTTTATCCCTCATCCCCCCCCCAACACTTCCCCCTGAGTACCCAAAGTCCATTATATCATTGTTATGTCTTTGCATTCTCATAGCTTAGCTCCCACTTACAAGTGAGAACACAGGATATTTGGGTTTCCATTCCTGAGTTACTTCACTTAGAATGATGGGGTCCAACTCCATCTAGGTTGCCATGAATGCCATTATTTCATTCCTTTTTATGGCTGAGTAGTATTCCATGGTATATATACATATCACATTTTCTTTATCCACTCATTGGTTCTTGGGCATTTAAGCTGGTTTCACATTTTTGCAATTGCAAATTGTGCTGCTGTAAACATGCCTGTGCAAGTGGCTTTTTCAGATAATGACTTATTTTCCTCTGGGTAGATACCCAGTAGTGGGATTGCTGGATCAAATGGTAGTTCTTCTAGTTCTTCAAGGAATCACCATACTGTTTTCCATAGTGGTTGTACTAATTTATATTCCCACCAGCAGTGTAAAAGTGTTACCTTTTCCCCACATTCATGCCAACATCTATTATTTTTTGATATTTTAATTATGGCCATTCTTGCAGGAGTAAGGTGGTATCTCATTGTAGTTTTAATTTGCATTTCCTTGATAGTGATGTTGAACATTTTTCATATGCTTCTTGGCCAACTGTATATCTTCTTTTGTCTGTTCATGTCCTTTGTCCACTTTTTGATGGGATTATTTGTTTTTTTCTTGTTCATTTGTTTCAGTTCCTTGTAGATTCTGGATATTAGTTCTTTGTCAGATGCATAGTTTGCGAAGATTTTCTCCCACTCTGTGGGTTGTCTGTTTGCTGATTATTTCTTTTGCTGTGCAGAAGCTTTTTAGTTTAATTAGGTTCCATCTATTTATTTTTGTTTTTGTTGCATTTGCTTTTGGGTTCTTGGTCATGAACTCTGCCTAAGTCAATGTCTAGAAGAGTTTTTTCCAATGTTATCTTCTAGAATTTTTATGGTTTCAGATCTTACTTAGGTTTGAGTTGATCCATCTCCAGTTGACTTTGTGTAAGGTGAGAGATGAGTTTCATTCTTCTACGCGTAGCTTGTTAGTTATCCCAGGACCGTTTGTTGAATAGGGTGTCCTTTCCCCACTTTATGCTTTTGTTTGCTTTGTCGAAGATCAGTTGGCTGTAAGTGTTTGGCTTTCTTTCTGGGTTCTCTATTCTGTTCCATGGGTCTGTGTGCCTATTTTTATACCAGTACTATGCTGTTTTGGTTACTATAGTCTTGTAGTATAATTTGAAGTTGGATAATGTGATGCCTCTACATTTGTTCTTTTTTGTTGGCTTACTTTGGCTATTTGGGCTCTTTTTTGGTTCAATGAATTTTAGGATTGCTTTTTCTGGTTCTGTGAAGAATGATGATGGTACTTTGATGGGAATTGCATTGAATCTATAGATTGCTTTTGGCAGTATGATCATTTTCATGGTATTGATTATACCCATCCATGAGCATGGGATGTGTTTCCATTTGTTTGTGTCATCTGTGATTTATTTCAGTAGTGTTTTGTAGTTTTCCTTTTAGAGATCTTTCACTTCCTTGGTTAGGTATATTCCTAAGTATTCTATTGTTATTATTTTTTTTTATGCAGCTGTCATAAAAGGGATTGAGTTCTTGATTTGATTCTCAGCTTGGCCATTGTTGGTGCATAGCAGTGCTACTGATTTGTGTACGTTGATTTTGTATCCTGAAACTTTAAAGAATTCATTTGTCAGATTTGGGAGCTTTTTGGATGAGTCTTTAGGGTTTCCTATGTATACAATCATATCATCAGTGAACAGTGACAGTGTGACTTCCTCTTTACCAATTTGGATGCCCTTTATTTCTTTCTCTTGCCTGATTGCTCTGGTGAGGACTTCCAGTACTATGTTAAATAGAAGTGGTGAAAGTAGCATCCTTGTCTTGTTCCAGTTCCCAGGGGGAATGCTTTCAACTTTTCCCCATTCAGTATAGTGTTGGTCATGTGTTTGTCATAGATGCCTTTTATTATGTTGAGGTATGGCTCTATTACCTTGAGGTGCATCCCTTCTGTGCCAGTTTTGCTGAAGGTTTTAATCATGAAGGGATACTGGATTTTGTCAAATACTTTTTCTGTATCTATTGAGATGATCATGTGATTTTTGTTTTTAATTCTGTTTATGTGACGTATCACATTTATTTTTATTTTATTTAGTTATTTTTGAGACAGAGTCTTGCTCTGTCACCCAGTCTGGAGTGCGGTGGCACCATCTCAGCTCATTGCAACCTCTGCCTCCCGGGTTCAAGTGATTCTCCTGCCTCAGCCTCCTGAGTAGCTGGGACTACCTGCCACCACGTCTGGCTAATTTTTGTATTTTTAATAGAAGCGGGGTTTCACCACGTTGGCCAGGCTGGTCTTGAACTCCTGACCTCAAATGATTCACCCACCTCGGCCTCCTGAAGTGCTGGGATTACCGGCAAGAGCCACCATGCCTGGCCAACATTTATTGACTTGTGTATGGTAAACCATCTCTGCATCTCTGGTATGAAACTCACTTGATCATGGTGTATTACCTTTTTGATATGCTTTTGGATTTGGTTAGCTGGCATTTTGTTGAGGATTTTTGCATCTATGTTCATCAGGGATATTGGTCTCTAGTTTTCTTTATTGTTATATCGTTTCCTGGTTTTGGTATTAGGGTGATACTAGCTTCATAGAATGATTTAGGGAGGATTCCCTTTCTCTGTCTTTTGGAATAGTTTCAGTAAGATTGGTAGCAATTCTTCTTTGACTGGTAGAATTCAGCTGTGAATCCATCTGGTCCTGAACTTAAAATTTTAAAATTTTAATTTAATTAATTTATTTTGGTTTTCTTGGACTTTTTTCTTGGCAATTTTTTTTATTACTGTTTCAGTCTCGCTACTTGTTATTAGTCTGTTCAGAGTTTCTATTTCTTCCTGATTTAATCTAGGAGGGTTGTATATTTCCAGGAATTTATCCATCTCCTCTAGATTTTCTAGTTTGTGCATATAAAGTATTCATAGTACTATTGAATGATCTTTTATATTTTTGTTGTATCGGTTGTAATGTCTCCTGTTTTGTTTCTAACTGAACTTACTTGAATATTCTTCTTTTCTTGGTTAATCTTGCTAATGGTCTATCAATTGTGTTTATATTTTCAAAGAACCAGCTTTTTTTTTTTTTTTTTTTTTTGAGACAGAGTCTCGCTCTGTCACCCAGGCTGGAGTGCAGTGATGCCATCTTGGCTCACTGCAACCTCTGCCTCCCAGGTTCAAGTGATTCTCCTGCCTCAGCCTCCCAAGTAGCTGGGACTGCAGGTGGCCCACCACCACACCTGGCTAATTTTTTTGTATTTTTAGTAGAGATGGGATTTCACCATGTTGGTCAGGCTCAAACTCCTGACCTCAAATGATCTGCCTCCCTTGGCCTTCCAAAGTGCTGGGATTACAGACGTGAGCCACTGCACCACATCCAGAACCAGTGTTTTGTTAATCTTTTGTGTATGTTTGGTATTTTTTGTTTGTTTGTTATAGTTTAGTTCTGCTCTGATGTTTGTTACTTCTTTTCTTCTGCTGGGTTTGGGTTCAGTTTATTCTTGTTTCTCTAGTTCCTTGAAGTGTGACCTTCGATTTTCTGTTTGTACTCCTTCAGATGTTTTGGTGTGGGTTTTTTTTTTTTTTTTTGAGACGAGTCTCACTCTGTTGCCTGGGCTGGAGTGCAGTGGTATGATCTTGGCTCACTGCAACCTCTGCCTCTTCGGTTCAAGCGATTCTGCTGCCTCAGCCTCCTGAGCAGCGCCCGCCACCACACCTGGCTAATTTTTTGTATTTTTAGTAGAGACAGGATTTCACCATGTTGGCCAGGCTGGTCTCGAACTCCTGACCTTGTGATTTGCCCGCCTTGGCCTCCCAAAGTGCTAGGATTGCAGGCATGAGCCACCGCGCCTGGTGATGTAGGTATTTAATGCTATGAACTTTCCTCTTAGCACTGCTTTTGCTGTGTCTCAGAGGTTTTGATAGGTTGTGTCACTGTTATCATTCAGTTCAAAAAATTTTTAAATTTCCGTCTTTATTTCATTGTTGACCCAAAGATTATTCAAGAGCAGAAATTTTAATTTCCATGTATTTGTATAGTTTTAATTTTTATTTATTTTATTTATTTTTACTTATTTATTTTTTCTGAGATGGAGTCTTGCTCTGTCGCCCAGGCTGGAATGCAATGGTACGATCTCAGCTCATTGCAACCTCTGCCTCCCAGGTTCAAACAATTCTCCTGCCTCAGCCTCCCTAGTAGCTGGGATTACAAGCACGTGCCACCATGTATTTTTAGTACATGGCTGGCTAATTTTTGTATTTTTAGTAGAGGCATGGTTTTATCATGTTGGCCAGGCTGGTCTTGAACTCCTGACCTCAGGTGATCCACCCACCTCAGCTTCCTAAAGTGTTGGGATTACAGGCATGAGCCACCACGCCTGGTCGTGTATTTGTATAGCTTTGAGGGTTCCTTTTGGAGCTAATTTTCAGTTTTATTCCACTGTGGTATGAGAGGATACTAGATAGAATTTCAATTATCTTAAATTTATTGAGACTAAATATCTGTTAAGTCCATTTGTTCTAGGGTATATTTAAGTCTATTCTTTTTTTGTTGACTTTCTCTATTGATGACCTGTCTAGTGCTGTCAGTGGAGTATTGAAGTCCCCCACTATTGTTGTGTTGCTGTGTATTTCATTTCTTAGGTCTCTAGTAGTAATTGTTTTACAAATTTTGGAGCTCCAGGGTTAGGTGCATATATAGGATTGTGATATTTTCCTGTTGGACGAATCCTTTTTTTCATTATATAATGTCCTTCTCTGTCTTTTTGAACTGTTATTCCTTTAAAGTTTGTTTTGTCCGACATAAGAATAGCTATTCCTGCCCGCTTTTGATTTCCATTTGTGTAGAATATCTTTTTCTACCCCTTTACCTTAAGTTTATGTGAGTCCTTATGCATTAGGTGAGTCTCTTGAAGGCAGCAGATACTTGGTTTGTGGGTTGTTATCCATTCTGCCATTCTGTGTCTTTTAAAAGGAGCATTTGGGCCATTTATATTCAATGTTAATACAGTATGGAGATACAAGGTACTGTTCTATTCATAATGCTAGTTGTTGCCTAAATACCTTTTTTTAAAAAAATTCTGTTATCGTTTTATAGGCCCTGTGAAATTTATGCTTTAAGGAGGTTCTATTTTGGTGTATTTTGAGGTTTTGTTTCAAGGTTTAGAACTCCTTTTAGCATTTCTTGTAGTGTGTCTTTCATTTCTTGTAGTGGCCAATTCTCTCAGCATTTGTTTATCTGAAAAAGACTATCTCTCCTTCATTTATGAAGCCTAGTTTTGCTGAATACAAAATTCTTGGCTGACAGTTATTTTGTTTCAGGAAACTAAAGATGGGACCCCAATCCCTTCTGGCTTGTAAGGTTTCTGCTGAGAAATCAGCTGTTAATCTCTTAGGTTTTCCCTTATAGGTTATCTGAGGCTAGTGTGTCACAGCTCTTAAGTTTCTGTCCTTCATCTTGACTTTAGATAACCTGATAACTATGTGCCTAGGTAATGATCTTTTTGTGATGAATTTCCTAGGTGTTCTTTGAACTTCTTGTATTTGGATGTCTAGATCTCTAGCAAGGCCAGGGAACTTTTCCTCAATTATTTCCTCAAATAAGTTTTTCAAACTTTTATGTTTTTATTCTTCCTCAGGAACACCAATTATTCTTAGCGTTGGCTGTTTAACATAATCCCACATTTCTTGGAGGCTTTGTTCATTTTTAAAATTTTTTTTCTTTGTTTTTGTCTGATTGGGTTAATTTGAAAGCTTTGTCTTCGAGCTCTGAAGTACTTTCTTCTGCTTGTTCTAGTCTATTATTAAAATTTTCCAGTGCATTTTGTATTTCTCTAAGTGTGTCTTTCATTTCCAGAATTTGTGATTGTTTTTTCTTTATGATCTCTGTTTCTCTCTGGAGAATTTTTCATCCATATCTTGTATTTTTAAAAATTTCTTTAAGTTGATTTTCACCTTGTTCTGGTATCTCCTTGAATAGCTGAATAATCAACCTTCTGAATTCTTTATCTGGCAATTCAGAAATTTCTTCCTGATTTGGATCCATTGCTGGGGAGCTAGTATGATTTTTGGGGGGTTTTATAGAACCCTGTTTTGTCATATTACCAGAATCACTTTTCTGGTTCCTTCTCATTTGAGTAGACTGTTTCAGTGGAAAGGTCTGAAACTCAAGGCGTCTGTTCAGATTCTTTTGTCCCACAGGCTGATCCCTTGATGTTGTGCTCTCTCCCTTCCTCTAGGGATGGGGCTTGGGGCTTCCTGAGAGCTGGATTGGTGTGATTGTTATTGCTCTTCTGGTTCTAGTCACACTGTGGAGTTACCAGGCCGTAAGACTGGTGCTGAAGAATGTCTGCAGAGTCCTGTGATGTAATCCATCTTCAGTTGTCCCAGCCATTGATACCAGCACCTGCTCTGGTAGGGGTGGCAGGGCAGTAAGTAGACTCTGTGAGAGTCCTTGGTTGTAGATATATTTAATGTGTCAGCTTTCTCGAATGCTGGTTATGCTAGTAGTGAAGTTGTCATGTGAACAGACTCAGGACCTCTGGTTAGCCAGGATATTGCAGGCAGTGGTATATTAGCTGTTATTTTATCTTTCCTGGGAGCAGGATTATTTTGTCATGAGTTGCTGTAATGGCCTGAGTTAGTTGGCTTTCAGCCAGGAGGTGGTGCTTTCAAGAGAGCACTAGCTGTGGTGCTAGTTGGGGGATCTAAGTTTGTCTTAAGTTGGCCAGGGTTAGTATTCTGGTTTCTCAGGCAATGGGTGGGGCATAAAGCTCCCAAGAATTTCTGTCTTTTGTGTTCAGCAACCAGGGCAGGTAGAGAAATACCATCAGGTAGGAGAAGGGTTAGGTGGATATGGGCTCAGACTCTCCTTGGGTGGGGCTTGCTGTAGCCACTGTAGGGGATGGGGGGTGGTTCTTGGGCCAATAGGGTTATGTTCCAGAGAGGATTATGGCTGCCTCTGCTGTGTCATATAGTTTGCCAGGGAAGTGGGGGATAGCTGGTAATGAAAGGCTTCACCCAGCTCCCATGCAGTTGGTGAGGCTGGTCTTACTTCTGTGGTGCACCCCCTCACTCCTCAGACCTTGCCCCTGAATGTAAGTTTCCCCACTGAGAAAGCAAGCATGGCTTTCAGGCCCTGCCTCTCCCTGTCTGCCTCCCTGTCTGCCCACTGGGCAGCTTTTGTGCTCATATCTGCAGCAGTTCCCATTCATTCCCTGGATTCTGCTTAAGAAAATTCATGCCTGGTCAAAATTATTATGAGTTTCATTTGGAAGCTTTTTTCCCCCCATGACCCTCCCTAATTCTGCTGTCTGTTTTCCCCGAGGGCCCCTGTGAGATGTAGTCAGGAATGGCTTCCCTGGGCTTGAGCTGGAGACTGGGAGTGCCTACAAGGCTCTTCCTGCTGCTGCTTCTACTTTTATATTTCACTCAGCTCTCTCAATACATTTCAGCTGTAGGTAAGGTTAAATCCTTCTCCTGTGATCTGGATTTTCAGATTCCCCAATGGGGAATGTGTGTTCAGAGGCAGGTTTTTTCCCCCCTCTCACATTTTGGGAGCTCATGGTTTTTCGCCTGTCTCATGGAATTTACAGCGCTGTGTGGCTTCTTTCAACGGATCTGTTTGGCTGTGGCAAGTTCTTGAAATCAGAGAGCAATGAAGTTTGCTGCATAGATTGACTCTTCATGAAAGATTTCTCTGTAGCATTTTAGCCATGGTAGAACTTTCTTTAGCCATGGTAGAATTTCTTCAGGGGTGGAGTCAGTTCTCCCCAACCCTGCTGCTGCTTTATCAATCAAGTTTATGTAATATTCTAAATCCTTTGTTGTCACTTCAGCAATATTCACATCTTCACTGGGGCCAGATTCCATATCAGGAAACCACTTTGCTCATTTGTAAGAAGCAACTCCTTATCTGTTAAAGTTTTATCATGAGATTGCAGCAATTTGGTCACATCTTCAGGCTCCACTTTAAAAAATGTTTGTATTGGCCAGGTGCGGTGGCTCACACCTATAATCCTAGCACTTTGGGAGGCCGAGGCAGGCGGATCACCTGAGGTCAGGAGTTCAGAACCAGCCTGGCCAACATGGTGAAACTGCATCTCTACTAAAAGTATAAAAATTAGCTGGGCATGGTGGCAGGCACCTGTAAACCCAGCTACTCATGAGGCTGAGGCAGGAGAATCACTCGAACCCGGGAGATGGAGATTGCAGTGAGCCAAGGTCGCGCCACTGTATTTCAGCCTGAGTGACAGAGTATGACCCTGTCTCAAAAAAAAAAAACCAAAAACAGTTATTTATTTATATTTTTTTGAGACAGCATCTCACTGTGTCCTCCAGGTTGGAATGCAATGGCATGATCATGGCTCACTGCCGCCTCGAACTCCTGGGTTCAAGCGATTCTCCCATCCCCGCCTCCTGAGTAGCTGGAACTACAGGTGTGTGCTACTATGCCTGGCTAACTTTCAGGCTCCACTTCTAATTCTAGTTCTTTTGCTATTTCCACTACATCTGCAGTTACTTATTCCACTGAAGTCTTGAACTCCTCAAAGTCATCCATGAGGGTTATAATAAACATTTCAAATTCTGTTGATATTTTGACTTTCTCCTATGAATCATGAATATTCTTAATGGCATCTAGAATGGTGAATCCTTTCCAGAAAGTTTTTGATTTATTTTGCCCAGATTCATCAGAGGAATTACTGTATATGGCAGTTATAACCTTATGAAATGTATTTCTTAAATAATAAGACCTTTTTTAGGGAACCCACTCTGTAAAGACAAACAAAAATAATATAGGACTTGAAAATTGAAACTATCCCTTGATCCATGGGCTGCTATGTTAGTAGGCATGGAACCAACATTAATCTCCCTGTACATTTCCATCAGAGTTCTTGGGTGCCTAGGTGCATAGTCAGTGAGCAGTAATATTTTGGAAGGAATCTTTTTTTCTGAGCAGTAAGTCTCAACAGTGGGGTTCAAAAAATTCAGTAAAACATTCTGTAAACAGATGGGATGTCATCCAGGCTTTTGTTGTTCATTGATAGAGCACAGACAGAGTAGATTTAGCATAATTCTTAAGGGCCCTAGTATTTTCAGAATGGTAAATGAGCACTGGCTTCAACTTAAAGTTACCAGCTCCTAACAAGAAAGTCAGCCTGCCCTTTGAAGCTTTGAATCTAGGCATTGACTTCTCTCTAGCTATGAAAGTCCTAGATACCATTTTCTTCTAATAGAAGGCTGTTTTGTCTACACTGAAATCCTGCTGTTTAGTGGAGCCATGTTCATCAATTATCTTAGCTATATCTTCTGGATAATTTGCTGCAGCTTCCATAACAGCACTTTACCTTGTACCTTTATGTTAGAGAGATGGCTTCTTTCCTTAAACCTTGTGAATCAACCTCTGCTAGCTTCAAATTTTTCTTCTGCAGCTTCCTTACCTCTCTCAGCCTTCATAGAATTGAAGGGAGTTGCTGCCTTGGTCAAGATTAGGCTTTGGCTTAAATGGAAATGTTGTGGCTGGTTTGATCTATTCAGACCACTGAAATTTTCTCCATATCAACAATAAGACTATTTCGCTTTTGGCCAGGCATGGTGGCTCACGTCTGTAATCCCAGCACTTTGGGAGGCCGAGGTGGGTGGATCACGAGGTCAGGAGTTCGAGACCAGCCTGGCCAATATGGTGAAACCCCGTCTCTACTAAAAATACAAAAAAATTAGCCGGGTGGTGCTCACCTGTAGTCCCAGCGACTCGAGGGGCTGAGGCAGGAGAATCGTTTGAACCTGGGAGGTGGATAGAGGTTGTAGTGAGCCGAGGTTGTGCTACTGACTCCAGCCTGGGCGACAGAGCAACACTCCGTCTCAAAAAAAAAAAAAAAAAAAAAAAAAAAGACTGATTATTTCGCTTTTTTATCATTTGTGTGTTCACTGGAGTAGCACTTGTAACAGCCTCCAAGAGCTTTTCATTTTCATTCACAACTTGGCTAACTGGTGCAAGAGGCCTAGCTTTTGGCATATCTGGGCTTTCAGTGTACCTTCTTCACTGAACTTAATCATTTCTAGTTTTTGATTTAAATGAGAGACATATGATTCTTCATTTCACTTGAACACTTAGAGGCCATTGTAGGGTTATTAATTGGCCTAATTTCAATATTATTGTGTCTCAGGAAATAGGGAGGCTCCAGGAGAGGGAGGGAGACGGAGGAATGGCTGCTCAGTGGAGCAGTGAGAACACATACAGCATTTATTTATTAAGTTTGCCATCCTATGGGTGTTGTTCATGGCACTCCAAAACAATTACAGTTGTAACATCAAAGATCACTGATCATAGATCACTGTAACAAATATAATAATAATAAAAAAGCTTGAACTATTGTGGAAATTACCAAAATGTGGCACAGACACAAAATGAGTACATACTGTTGGATAAATTACGTGATAGACTTGATAGACAAAAGGTTGCCACAGACTTTCAATTTATTAAAAAATGCAGTATTTGTGAAGTACAGTAAAGCAAAGTATGCCTGTAATACTAGTTCTCTCATAAACAACTGCCCAAAACTTAGGAGTTCCAATGAAACTATATTTCTTGCTCATATCAGAATGTGTTGTATCAGGCAACTTTCCCAGGCTACTCTTCTCTGGTTAGCAACTTGCTAGACTCTTTCCATCTTTGATGCTGTCATCTTAAACATGTGACTTCTAAAGTTGCTATGAAAGGGGAGGAGCAGGCATGGGTGATCTCTCAGGGGGTTTTATGGCCAGGCTTGGTAGTCATATAGCTGACTTTGGCCCATATCCCATTGGCCAGAATCCAGATACATGGCCCTCACCCAACTACAAGAGAAACTGAGAAAGCTAGTCTTTCATTATATCCTGGAAGAAGAAAGTAAATTGAATGTGATGAACAGATAGTGTCATTTCTACCATGGCAATAGATAAAACTTCTCCCAGGCAGAGACCGTAGAGAGAGTAGAGAAGGTCCACAGTGGAACCCATAGAAACCTGACATTTAGATGTTGGTTAAAGAAAAAAGAGGGAATAAAGGAGTTGAGGATGAATAGCTAGAAATTGATGGAGGTGTTAGGTGGGTGATTGAAACTAACAAGAGTTTGGGTGTCATGGAAGGCAGGAGAGTTTTTCAAGAAGGAAGAAGTTGTCAGATACATGAAATGCTGCTGAAATGTTAAGATACTAGAAAAGTTGGTAAAATCTGTTGGTGACTGTGACAAATATTTTCAGTGGGAATGTGGGATCAGAAGCCAGATTAGAGTGGATTAATGAGCTACTTGGTTGCAAGTCTCTTAGAGAGTTGTAGTGGATTGCTGAGGAATATGTGTAGATGGCTCTGAGACCTGTCTAAGAGGCTAATTGCTACCTTTCCTACCTTTTGGATAGAGTGGCCAAAAGAATGGGGATAGAGTGGCCAAAAGGAATGATCAGAAGTGACTTGAGAATGGCCAGCTGACCTGAGAAGGAGGCAGGGGTTGGAACATTGAAGATGTAGGACTATCTTCATCAGCCCGTCTACCAAGGCCGTGGATGGACCTTAGTCATATCAGCAGATGCTGCTGGGATGGAAACTAACAATGCCCAAAGATCAGATGCAATACAGTTCAGTTTACTGGAAGCAAGAGGGGAAAAAGATGGTGTACAAAATAGCAGTTGCCCTCCTTTCCCCCAATGCCAGGTTCTCTACCTTTGAGGAATGTAGTCACATTCAGGAGGAGAATCCTGGTTTGACTGTGGGCTATCTTGAATGGGAGCTCAAAAACTAAATTATGCACAGTTATAGAGAAGTAAAGTCTACACTCTTGCTCACACATGTATACATAAATGAATTGGAGGTAATGAAGTAAAGATAGGAGTATGTGTATTAAACTTTTTAAAAAGTTTGGTTATGCAAAGGAGTAAAAATGAAGCATAAGGTGGGGGATAAGGGAGAGTTCAGGGCTTATTTAAATGCTGATGGGAATGAGCCAGCAGATGTCTGAGATGCTGAAAATGTTGGGGGTGGGGGTTGGGAGAGGAAGAAAGGATTGATTGGTGGCCTTTGACAGGCAAGATGGTAAGGAAATCCCGAGCAGAAGGGAGGATTTTTAATGGGAGGAGGAGTATGGGCTGAGATACAGAAAGGTTTATAGATTAACTGCAAAGGCAAGGCAAGTTTCTGCCTAAAGGTGGAGAGGCATTGTTGAATAGCAGTTTCATTCATGGACTCTACATCCGTAGTCTTCATTTGAGTCACTGTTTTTACCATTTATTAGTGGTGAGACATGCGGCAAGTTACTTAATCGCTCTTGCTTTGTTCTCATCTGTAAAACGAAGAATAATAACAATACTTATTGTTAGGAGTAAATGAATGAATTGTGTACAGTATTTTAAACAGTGTCTAGCATGTGGTAAACATACACAATTAGCTTTAATTATTATGGCTTCTTTTGTTTTTTTCTTTTCAGTGAAGTCTAACTTAAAGTTGTCAGTTGAAAAGGGGATGTTTTAGGAATGAGGAAAAGATGTAAAATATTTATCATAAAGGAGAGCTAATGGTGTGTGGTAGGATTGCCTTTGATATTGGTGATTATGAAGTATAGTGTCACCCATCTTTTGTGCTGTGAGATTTGCTCTAGGAGGCCTCAGCTACATATGTGTAGGCACAAAGAAGTCAGGTGGTTAAGTTCATTGAGGTCTGGATTTTTCTCAGGTGAGTGTGACTGGGTAATGGGGGCAGAGCAAGGAGGTTAAGGGTATTTACAGGGGACTAATTATGTTGATCCACTGTGGGCTCTGATGTTGGATAAGAAGGAAAGGGAACCCTGAAAGAGCTGATGGAAATAGGATTGGACTTCTGAGTCAGTAGTAAGAGGGAGAGAAAGTCTGATGGGATGAATCTTCTTATTTATTTATTTATTATGTTTATTGCTTATGGTTTATATTTTCCTAATAGAATATAAACACTATGAGGGCAGGGCTTTTCTGTTTTTTGTTTGTGTGTGTGTTTTTTTTTTCCCCTTTTCACTAATGTAATCCGTGTGCCTAGAACAATGCCTGGTACATAGTAGATACCCGCTATATATCTGTTAAACTAAATGAAGTAAAAGAAACCTAAATCAGATGTTGGTGGAGGTGGTGAGAAGTGGTCAGATTCTGGATGTATTTTGAAGGTGGAGCTACGGGATTTGCTGATGGATTGGATGTTGGGTGTGAGAAAAGGAGAATAGGCAAGGATAGCAAGGAGAATAGCTCAAGGATAACCTTGAGCTGCTGAAAGAATGATGTTACTATTTGCTGAGATAGGGAAGACCATGAAGGGAGCAGGTTTTAGAGTTTGAGTATTAAGAGATGAGATTTGGATATCAAATCTGAGACATCTGTTAGACATAAAGTAGAGGTTCAGTAGGCAGTTGATATCCATCTAGAGTTAAGGGAGCGATTTGAACTGGAAATATAAATTTGTAAGTCATTAGCACATTGATGGCTTTTAAAGCCATGAGACTAGATGAGACACCAAGGGAGTGGATGAAAATATAAAAGAGGTCCAAGGATTGAGTCCTGAGACAAAACATAGAGGAGTCAGGGTGAGAGGGGGAGCCACTAAAGTAGACTGAGAAGGAGAGGCCAGAGAGCTAGAAGGAAAACCAGGAGGATGTAATAGTATTCTGGAAGTTAGGTGAAAAAAGTGGTTCAGGAATTCCCTCTTTTGTCAGAAAGTGACCAGTTGTTTTATGTTGCTGAGAGCTTAAGGTGAGAACTGAGAGTTGACCATTTGATTTAGCAATGTGGAGGTTATGGGTGACTTTGATTTTGTAGAAAACAAAATCTTAAAAAATTATTTTTTCATGAAATTTAGCTTAAAGCCTTTGGACAGATGTTAAGGCTTCACTTAGGCAGATAATATTGTTTTTATTGTGTTTGAAAATGTAAGGCCAGGCTCAGTGGCTCATGCCTATAATCCCAGCATTTTGGGAGGCCGAGGTAGGTGAATTGCTTGAGCTTAGGAATTCGAGACCAGCCTGGGCAACATGGCGAAACCTCATCTCTACAAAAAATACAAAAAATTAGCTGAGTGTGGTGGTGTGCGTCTGTAGTCCCAGCTACTGGGGG
The DNA here is from genome assembly GCF_029281585.2 of Gorilla gorilla gorilla. Taxonomy (NCBI): domain Eukaryota; kingdom Metazoa; phylum Chordata; class Mammalia; order Primates; family Hominidae; genus Gorilla; species Gorilla gorilla. The sequence continues at coordinate 113,112,666 of NC_073229.2, read as the reverse complement.
GCTGAGGTGGAAGGATTGCTTGAGCCCAGGAGGTTGAGGCTGCAGGTGCTGACATCACACCACTGCACTCCAGCCTGGGCAACAGAGTGACACCCTGTCTCAAAAATAATATGCATACATATATCAGTTAAAATAGATTTAAAAAAAATTGGTTAGAGGTGACTTCCTCTATGCTATACTGTCATTCATAAAAAAAGGTCAAAAAAAGTCAGTCTTTCTAGCTGAAATAACCACTGATAGTTGTTTGAAGGATGATTTTGGTTAGCATCCTCTCAGAATGATGTCATATTCTAGCATGGTCTTTATCCTGAGGTATAGAATAAAGCCTACAACTTTTTAGTATCAGGTTGGAGAAAGTTCCAACCTGATAATAAAAACCGTATAGGGCATATAATCCCAGCACTTTGGGATGCTGAGGTGGGTGGATCGCCTGAGCCCAGGAGTTTGAGACTAGCCTGGACAACATAGTGAGACCTGACAACGTGCTCCCCCCAGCAAAAGAATTAGCTGGGTATGGTGGTGTGCACTTGCAGTCCCAGCTACTTGGGAGGCTTAGGCAGGAAGATTGCTTATGTTTTTAAGAGTTTTAAATTAATAACTTTTTTAATGTAGTGGTGTAGAACTCAGATAATGGAAGTTCTATTCACTGATAATTTTTCTTTTGCTGTTATATTTGATTGTCAATTTTTATAATTTTTTTGTCCTTGGCTGAGGCAGGAGAATGGCATGAACCTGGGAGGTGGAGCTTGCAGTGAGCTGAGATTGCGCCACTGCACTTCAGCCTGGGCTACAGAGCGAGACTCCGTCTCAAAAAAAAGATGTAGGGTAGTATCTTTTAAAAGTATACTTTAAATTGAGAGTACTTTATGAACACTTGGATTTTTAGATTGCTTTTCCATTTAAAATGTTTTAAGAGGCCGGGTGCGGTGGCTCACGCCTGTAATTCCAGCACTTTGGGAGGCCGAGGTGGGTGGATTGCTTGAGCCCAGGAGTTTGAGACCAGCCTGGCCAACGTGGTGAAACCCTGTCTCTACTAAAAACACAAAAATTAGCTGGGCTTGGTGGTACACACCTGTAATCCTAGCTACTTGGGAGACTGAGGCAAGATAATTGCTTGAACTCGGGAGGCAGAGGTTTCAATGAGCTGAGATTGCACCACTGCACTCTATCCTGGGGGACAGAGCGACACTTGGTCTCAAAAAAAAAAGGTTTTAAGAAGGCGATATTTGAGAATTGTTAATTATAGAATTTTAATCTGAAACATTTCCTTTTATGGAAATTATTACCTATCTGTGTTGTTTAGGAAGATTCTTACCTCTGAAGACAATGTTAGGACCAAGATATGATAGTCAAGTTGCTGAAGAAAATCGGTTCCATCCCAGCATGCTCTCAAATTACCTAAAGAGCCTAAAGGTAAGAAACAAAATTTATTTTTGTCACTGATTTAATATACTTTGTTCAGTCTTGTTCTTCAGGTGGCTTTTAAAAAAATCTTATTATTTTAAAATAATTAATAGACTCAAGGGAAGTTGCAGTAATTGTACATAGAATTCTGTGAACCCTTCTCCCAGCTTCTCACAATGGTGTCATTTTATATAATTGTAGTACAATATCACAAGCAGGAAATTGACATTGATACAGTACTGTTAACTGATTGCAGATCTTATTTACTTTTGATATGCATTTGTGTGTGTGTATAGTTCAGTACAGTTTGATCTCGTGTAAATTCATGGTAGTGATTATAGAACTGCTGCATCTCCACAGAGGAATTCCCTCATGCTCCCTCTTTATAGTCAGACTCTCTCCTCACCCCTGTCCCTGTACTCGCCAGAGTAGAAAAACAAAAATGTGTAGTTTTTCCATTTAAGAGAATGCCCACCTGACATCCCAGCCCCCAGCAAAACTTACTATAGCCTCCACTAACAACCACACCCTGAGCTACCAAGGAAACTGACTCTGTTTACAGCTGAAGAAACCATACAGAGACTACACTACTGCATGCATCCAGAATCATAACCAAAGTGCTTTACCTGACCAACACCACAGATATAGCTTCAGGAAAAAGTCCTTCCCTCCAAAAGCTAATTCCAAAAATTGGGACTGGGGCTGGGTGCCGTGGCTCATGCCTGTAATCCCAACACTTTGGGATGCTGAGGCAGGTGGATCACTTGAGGATAAGTGTTTGAGACCAGCCTGGCCAACATGGCAAAAACCTGTCTCTATTAAAAATACAAAAATTAGCCAGGCATTGTGGTGTGTGCTTGTAATTCCAGCATACTCGGGAGGCTGAGGCACAAGAATCGCTTGAACCTGGGAAGCAGAGGTTGCAGTGAGCCAAGATCACATACCAGTGCACTCCAACCCAGGCAACGGAGTGAGACTCTGTCTCAAAAAAAAAGAAAAGAAAAAAAAAAGAAAAACTGGGGCTGGGATGGTGGCTCATGCCTGTAATCCCAGCACTTTGGGAGACTGAGGCAGGAGGATTGCTTGAGGCCAGGAGTTTGAGACCAGTGTGGGCAGCATAGGGAGACCCTGTCTCTACAAAAAATTAAAAAAAAAAAATTAGCTGGGCATGGTGGTGTGTGTCTGTAGTCCCAGCTACTTGGGAGGCTGAGGTGGGAGGATCACTTGAACCTAGGAAGTTGAGGCTGTAGTGAGCCATGATTACCCACTGCAGCCTGGGTGATAGTGTGACCGTGTCTCAAAAAAAAGGAGAAGTGAGTGTTACACCAGATGTGCAGATATCAATGTAAGGACATGGCAAACATGAAAGAGCAAGAAATATGCCATCTCCAAAGGAGCACAATAATCCTTCAGCAGCAGATAAAAAATTCATAATCCTTCAGCAGCATAATAAAAAAAATTCATGAAATGGTGGACAGATAATTCAAAATTTTGATACTAAGGAAGCTCTGTGTAAGAAAGAAGAGAATACTGAAAAGCAATACAGAATACTGAAAAGCAATACAAATCAGAAAAACAATTCAGGGTATGAATAAGAAGTTTACCAGAGATAGATATCAGAAATTCAAACAAATTCAGGAAATGAAGAATTCATTGAATGAAATAGAAAATAGATCAAAGCTTCAATAATAGACTAGATCAAGCAGAAGAAAGAATCTCAGAACTTGAAGACAGGTCTTTGGAAGTAACCTAGTAAGACAAAAATAAAGATAAAACGCTAAAAAAGAATGAGTAAAGCCTTCTTGAGATATAGGACACCAGAAAGTGACCAAATATTCAAATTTTTGGTGTTCCAGAAGATGAAGAGAAAACAAAAGGGTTAGAAAACCTATTTAATGAAATAATAGATTAAAACTTTCTAAGTTTAATAAGAGGTTTAGACATCCAAGAGGATCAAAGATCCCACAAAAGATAATATCTAAAAAGGTCTTCTCCACAACGCATTATAGTCAAACTGTTAAAAGTCAAAGAGAAAATTCAAAAAACATTAAGATTGTCTAGTCATTTATAAGAGAGCTCCCATTAGACTAATAGTGGACTTCACAGGAGAAACCTTATAGGCCAAGCGAGAGTAGAGGATATATTCAAAGTTCTGAAAGAAAACGCCTACCACCCAAGGATACCATACCCAGCAAAGTTATTCTTTCTTCATAAATGAAGGAGAAATAAAGTCTTTCCCAGACAAGCAAAAGCTGAGGGAATTCACCACCACTGGACTGGTCCTGTAAGAAATGCCTTAGACAGTCCTGTACCTGAAATTGAAAGACTAGTAACCATCATCATGAAAACACAAAAATATAAATAAAAACCACTGACAGAGCAAACATATCAACAATGAAGGGGAAAAACTTCAAATGTTACCACTACACAATAACACCAAACCACAAAGATGAAACAATAAGAGAGAAAGAAAGGACAAAGAATATACAAAACAACCAGAAATTAATAAAATGACAGGAATAAGCCTTCACATATTAATAATAACCTTGAATGTAAATGGATTACACTTTCCATTTAAAAGATGTAAACTGGCCGAATGGATATAGAAACACGACCTATCCATATGCTGCCTACAAGAAACTCAACTCAACTGTAAAGACACACATAAACTGAAAGTAAAAGGATGGAAAAAGTGTTCCATGCAAATGGAAACCAAAGGTGAGCAGGAGTAGCTAAACTTATATCAGATAAAACAGACTTTAAGTCAAAAACAGTAAAAGGAGATAAAGAAGGTCATTATATAATGATAAAAGGATCAGTTTGGCAAGAGGATATAACAATTCTAAACATATATGCACTCAACATCAGAGTACCCAGATATATAAAGCAAATATTATTATATCTAAATGGAGATATAGTCTCCCGTATAATAGTAGTTGGATACTTCAGCACCCCACTGTCATCATTAGACAGATCGTCAAGACAGAAAATTAACAAACATTGGATTTAAAGTGCACATTAGACTAAATGGACCTAACAGACATTTACAGAACATTTCATCCAGTAGCTATAGAATACACATTTTTCTCGTGAGGAAATGGAACAATCTCTAGGATAGACCATATGTTAGGACACAAAACAAGCCGTAACAAATAAAAAAGTCAAAATCATATTGCATACCTTCTTAGACCACAATGGTAGAAAAGCTAGAAGTCAATAATAAGGGACTTTGGAAATTGTACAAATACATGGAAATTAAACATGCTCCTGAATGACCATTTGGTCAAGGAAGAAATTAACATGGAAATAAACCTCTTGAAACACATGAAAATTGAAACACAACATACCAAAACCTAAGAAGTACAGCAAAGCAGTGCTAAGAAGGAAGTTTATAGCAATAAGTGCCTACATAAAAAATGTAGAAGGATTCAGATAAATAATGATGCACCACAAGGAACTAGAAAGGCAAGAACAAACCAAAAATTTGTAGAAGGAAAGAAATAATAAAGATCAGAGCAGAACTAAACAAAATAGACACTAAAAAAAAAGATACAAAGAATCAACAAAATGAAAAGTTGGTTTTTTTGAAAGGATAAACCAAATCAATAAATCCATTGCTAGACCAACCAAGAAAAACAAGACCCAAGTAAACTAAATCAGAAATGAGAAAGAGGATATTACAGTTGATACCACAGAAATACAAAAGATCATCAGAGACTATTTTTTTTTTTGAGATGGAGCTTTGCTCTTGTTGCCTAGGCTGGAGTGCAATGGTGGGATCTCGGTTCACTGTGACCTCCACTCCCAGGTTCAAGTGATTCTCCTACTTTGGCCTCCTGAGTAGCTGGGATTACAGGCATGTGCCACTGCGCCTGGCTAATTTTTTGTATTTTTTAGTTGAGATGGGGTTTCTTCATGGTGGTCAGACTGGTCTCGGAACTCCTCACCTCATGTGATCTGCCCGCCTCGGCCTCTTAAAGTGTTGGGGTTACAGGTGTGAGCCACCATGCCTGGCCCATCAAAGACTATTATGAACAAGTATACACTAACTGGAAAACCTGGCAGAGGTGGATAAGTTCCTAGATATATGCAACCTACCGAGATTGAATCAGGAAGAAATAGAAAAGCTGAACAGACCAATAACAGGTAGGGAGATTTAATCAGTAATAAAACGTTTCCCAACAAAAAGTCTAGGACCGGATGCCTTCACCACCAAATTCTACCAAACTTTTAAGGAAGAACTAACACCAATCCTCAAATAATCCTGAAAAGATTGAAGAGGAGGGAATTCTAACTCATTCTGTAAAGCTAGCATTATGTTTATACCAAAACCACAACAAAAAGAGAAAACAGGCCAGTATCTCTGATGCAATGATGGTTCAGCATATGCAAATCAATAAATATGATACATTACATCAATAGAATGAAGGACAAACACCATGTGATCATCTCAATAGAGTCAGACAAAGCATTTGATAAGAATCAACATCCCTTCATGATAAAAACTCTCAACAAACTAGGCATAGAGGAAACATAACTCAACATAATAAAGACCATATATGACAAGCCCACAGCTAACGTCATACTAATTGGGGAAAAGCTTTCAGCTTTTGCCCTGAGAATTAGAACAAGACAAGGATGTCCACTTATTCATCATGGTATTGGAAGTACTATCTAGAGCAGCCAGGCAAGAGAAAGAAATAAAAGGCACCCAAATTGGAAAAAAAGTCATACTGTCCCTCATTGCTGATGATATAATCTTAAATCTAGAAAAACTTAATGACTCCACCAGAAAACTCTGAGATCTGATGAGAAATTCAGTAAATGATACAGAATCAACATACAGGCTGGACAGTGGGTCACACCTTTGACCCCAAAGTGCTTTGGAAGGCTAAGGTGGGAGGATTGCTTTAGGCTAAGAGTTCAAGAACAGACTGGACCCCAAAGTGAGACCTCCATCTCTACAAAATATTTTTTAAAAATGTAAAAGTTATCCAGGCACAATGGTGTGTTCTTCTAGTTCCACCTACACAGGAGGCTGAAGTGGGAGGATCACTTGAGCCCAGGTGTTCCAGGCAGTGGTGAGCCGTGATTGAGCCACTGCACTTCAACCTGGGCAAAAGAATGAGACCCTGTCTTTGAAAGAAATACACAAAAAAAGAAATCAACATACAAAAATCAGTAGTGTTTCTGTATGCTGATACTGAACTAGCTGAGAAAGAAATCAAGAAGGCAATCCCATTTATAATAGTTACAAAAAGAGTGAAATACTCAGGAATAAATTTAACCAAGGAAGTGAAAGATCTCTGCAAGGAAAACTAGAACAGTGATGAAAGAAATTGAATGGAACACAAACAAATAGAAAGACCTCCATGCCCATGGATTGGAATAATTAATATTGTTAAAATGACCATACTTTCCAAAGCAATCTGCATATTCAGTGCAATCCCTATAAAAATACCAATGACATTTTTTATAGAAATAGAAAAAACTCCTAACTTTTTAATTTTATTTAAAAAAACTTTTTTTAAAGATGGGGTTTTACTGTGTTGCCTAGGCTGGTCTTGAACTCCTGAGCTCAAGCACTTCTCCCACCTTGGCCTCCCAATGTGCTAGGATTACATGCATGAGACACTGCACCCCACCTGAATCCTAACATTTTTATGGAACCTGAAATGAGCCTCAATAACCAAAGCAATCTTGAGCAAAAGGAACAAAGCTGTGGGCATCACACTACTTTACAGTGTATTACAAGGCTATAGTAACCAAAACAGCATGGCATTGGTGTAAAAACAGACTAATGGAACAGAATAGAGAATCCAGAAATAAATGCATGCGTTTACAGCCAACTGATTTAGACAAAGGCACCAAGAACATACATTGGGGACAGGACGCTCTTTAATAAATGGTGCTGGGAAAATTGGATATCCATATACAGAAGAATAAAACTGGACCTTTATCTCTCACCATATACAAAATCAAATCAAGATGGATTAAAGACTTTAAATGTAAGACCTGAAAGCATAAAACAGTAGTTTTGAGACGAAAACATAGGGAAAACACCGTAGGACATTGGTTCAGTAACAATTTTATGGCTAAGACCTCAAAAACACAACTCAAACAACAATAGACAAATGGGATGATATGAAACCGGAAAGCTTCTGGGCTGGGTACAGTGGCTTACACCTGTAATCCCAGCACTTTGGGAGGCCAAGGTGGGAGGATTGCTTGAGGCCAGGAATTGGAGAACAGCCTGTGCAACAGAGTGAGACCTTATTTCTTGGTGGCACATACCTGTGGTCCCAGCTACTTGGGAGGCTGAGGCAGGATGACTGCTTGAGCCCAGTAGGTCAAGGCTGCAGTGATTCATATTCACACCACTGTACTCCAGCCTGGGCAACGAGTGAGACTCTGTTTCAAAAAATAAAATAAAAAAGCTTCTGCACAGCAAAGGAAACAACAGAGTGAAATAACAACCTACTGAATAGGAGAATATATTTGCAAACTATTCTTCTGAGGGATTAGTATCCAGAATATACAAAGAACTGGAAACAACAGGAAAAAAATCCCAGTAAAAAGTGGGCAAAGATGTGAATAGACATTTCTCAAAAGAGGACATACAAATGGCCAACAGATATATGAAAAAATGCTGAAAAAAAGCTCAACATTACTAATCATCAGGAAGATGCAAATCCAAACCACAATGAAATATCATCTTGCACCAGTTAGAATGGCTATTTATGACTAGGTACAGTGGCTCATGTCTGTAATCCTAGCACGTTGGGAAGCTGAGATGGATGGGAGGATTACTTGAGGCCAGGAGTTTGAGACCAGCCTTGATAACATAACGAGACACCATCTTTAAAAAAATTCAAAAAATTAGCCAGGCATGAGGTATGTGCGTGCCATCTTACCTACTCAGGAGACTGAGGTGCAGGGATCCCTTAACCCCAGAAGATTGAAGTTACAGTGGTGAGCTATGATTGTGCTACTGCACTCCAGCCTGGGTGGCAGAGCAAAACCCTGTCTTTCTCTCAAAAAAACAAAACAAAACTATTATAAAGACAAAAACCAACAGATGCTGGCAAGGATGTGGAGAAAAGAGAACTCTTATATGCTGTTGGTTGGAACGTAAATTAGTACAGCCACCATGGAAAACAGTATGGAAATTTCTCAGAAAACTAAAAGTAGAACTGCTATACGATCTAGCAGTTTCACTACTGAGTATTTATCCAAAGGAACAGAAATAATTTTATCAAAGGGTGGATGAATGGATAAAGAAAATGTGGCATATATACACAATGGAATACTATGCAGCCATGAAGAAAAATGAAATCATCATTTTGCAGCACATAGGTGGAACTTGAGTTTATTATGTTAACCAAAATAAGCCAGACACAGAAAGACAAATTCCACATTTTCACTCCTGTGGGAGCCAAAAACGTTGATTTCATATCTGTAGTCCTAGAACTTAGGAGGCTGAGATGAAAGGATCACTTAAACCCAGGAGTTTGAGGTTACAGTGAGCTAGGATTGTGCTACTACATTCCAGCCGGGGCAACAGAGTGAGACTCTATCTCTTAAAAAAAAAATTGATCTCATGGAAATAGAGAGTAGAATGATAGACGATAGATACCAGAGGGTGGGAAGGGTGTGTAGGCAGGAGGAGCATGGTGAAGGGAGGTTGGTTAGTGCAAACATATAGTTAGATATAATGTATAAATTCTTATTTTTGGTAGCAGGGTGAGGTGACTGTTGTTAGCAATGATATATTGTGTATTTCCAAGTAGCTAGAACAGAGAACTTGAAATACTCTTAACACATAGAAATGATAAATATTCAAGGTGATGGATACTCCAGATACCCTGATTTCATCATTACACATTACATGCATGTAATAAAATATCACATATACCCCATAATACATAAAATATAGCATATCAATTAAAGAAAGTGCAGATTGTTTCTCTTGCCTTTTTTTTTTTCCTGTGGGGACCCAAGGGGGAAAGAGGGAGGGAGTAGAAACTCAAGGATTAAAGTGGAGAAAGGGTGGCTTTTGGAGGAAAGTTGGGGTGCTGATAGGAGAGAAAATAAAGATGAGTACCAGGCAGGAAAATTTGGGGATTGAAACAACCATCAACCTATGTGGTATAAATTGTCTTCTTTTTTATATTAGAGTATATGCTTCAGAGTGAGGTGGAAGATGTATGAATTTACTATTACTTTTTTTTAGGCTCAGTTTAGGTGTGCGTTTCTAAGTGAGACTATCTTGCTGGCTGGTTGTGATTCTAGGTTTTAAAGATTTTTCATACTGAAGGGCCCTGAATGCAAATCAACTTCTTCAGCTCAACAGAAGTAATAATGGTTTTTGTTCCAATCCAGAAAGAAAAATTGGCTATAATCTGTTGGGGGAACCAGCCCCCAATATTTCAACGTAGGTTCTTTTCTATTTTCCCTAAATGTCGGCTGGTCTGAGAAATAAAGGGAAAGAGTACAAAAGAGAGAAATTTTAAAGCTGGGTGTCCAGGGGAGACACATGTCAGCAGGTTCCGTGATGCCCCCTGAGCCGCAAAAACAGCAAGTTTTTAGTAGTGATTTTCAAAGGGGAGGGAGTGTACGAATAGGGTGTGGGTCACAGGGATCACATGCTTCATAGGGCAATAAAAGATCACAAGGCAGAAGGTCAGGGTGAGATCACAAGGTCAGGGCGAAACTAGAATTACTAATGAAGTTCCGTGTCCCACTGTGCACGCGTTGTCACCGATAAACATCTTAACAGGGTTCAAGAGCAGAGAACTGGTCTGACTAGAATTTGCCAGGCTGGAATTTCCTAATCCTAGCAAGCCTGGGGGTGTGCAGGAGACTAGGGCGTGTTTCATCCCTTATCTGCAACTGCATAAGGCAGACCCTCCTAGAGCAGCCATTTTAGAGGCCTACTCCTGGGAATGCATTCTTTTCCCAGGGCTGTTAATTATTAATATTCCTTACTGGGGAAAGAATTCAGCGATATTTCTCTTACCTGTTTTTGGCAATAAGGGAAATATGGCTCTGTCCTGCCTGGCTCCCAGGCAGTTAGACCCAGTGGTCATCTCCCTTGTTCCCTGAACATTGCTGTTATCCTGTTCTTTTTTTCAAGGTGCCCAGATTTCACACTGTTCAAACACACATGCTTCATGAACAATTTGTGCAGTTAACACAATCATCACAGGGTCCTGAGGCCACATACATCCTCAGCTTATGAAGATGACGGGATTAAGAGATTAAAGTAAAGACAGGCATAGGAATTTTACAATTTATGTTCTTCTGCCATGGCTTCAGCCAGTCCCTCTGTTAGGGGTCCCTGACTTCCCGCAACAATGGTTGACTTATTGAGATGGGATTAAGCCTCCAGTAATATGCATATGGCCATGTATACTGTTCTTCATTGGTTATTTGAGGAATTTATGAGAGAATTTTGACTGTACATACTTTTTTACCCTATGTGTTAGAATTTAACTGCCCAAGATGTGATTCTTAGGCATCACATGGTACCTAAAAATCATAATGATTTTTGTCATTTTAGAAATAGACAATATGTTCACTTACTTCAAAAATCCACAAAAAAAGGTTGGTATCATGAAGTCTCCCTCTCACTTTTGCTCTCTATCTGCCTAGTCCCTCACCACATACCACACAGGTTCCACTGTTTTTAGATTTTTTAATACATCCTTTCAGAATTTCTTTATGTATATGTAAGCAACTAAAAATACAGATTGCTGTGTTCTCCCCTGCACACTCAAGGTAGCACATTATATATGCTGGTCTGAAACTTGCATTTCCAGCTTAATAGTATACTCTGAAGATCTTCATATATTAGCACATAGAACTTCTTGTTCTTTTTTTTTTTTTTTTACAGCTTTATAGTATTCCATTAAAGTATGTACAGGTTGAGCATCCGTCATCCAAAAATATAAAATCTGAATCTTTTTTAGCACCTACATGATGCCCAAAGGAAATGCTTATTGGAACATTACAGGTTTTGGATTTTCATATTAGGATTGCTCAACCTGTAAGTATAATGCAAATATTGAAAAATCTGAAATCTTGAACACTTCAAGTCCCAAGCATTTCAGTTTAGGGAATCTTCTTACTACTTTACTCGGATGGTTTCTTTATGGAACTGGAAAATGTGTGCTGATATTTTCTGAAATTTACCAGCATGGGGTCATTTTTACTGCTTTTGTGTGTCTTCATTGCATTTTCCCCCTTGCATTGCTTCTGCTTCCCTGTAATCTGCCCCATCTTCTCCAGACTCCTTAGCTCTTGTGTAGGTGAGAGATAGGTCTGCCACTTTATGGTGAGCTCTTTCTTACCGGAAATGTATTTTTATTGGCATTTTCCTAAAATCTGCTGCTCCTGGGTCTGCTTCTCTTTTCTTCCTTTCCATATAGCTTCTGTAGTGTTCTTAATTTTTTGGCAGAACTTAGACATTTTTTATGAATGTGTGGATTTTATATGCCTTCGTTATACAGAAAATGAAACTTTTTTTTAAACAATTTACCTTGTTTTTATATGATACTGAAAGAATAGGAGAGGAAAATTTCTTATTTAATTTTTTAATCTTTTTCCCCCCAAACACATGGTTTTTCAAGCGATCCTCTTGCCATGGCCTCCCAAAGTGCCAAGACTACAGGCGTGAGCCACTGTGTCTGGACAAATTTCCCATACTACCATCTTCTTAATAAGATTGTCTCTATTTTTAACCTTGTTTCTTTTCAAAAAATGTAACTTGAGGCTTCAGTATATTTTCAGAAAATAGAAGAGTTAATAACAAAGAAAGGGACATATATATAAAATATATATAATAAGATATGTTTTATATGTATATATGTTTATATATGTATATACGCATATGTATATGTATGTATGTACGTATATGTATATGTATGTATATGTGTATATATGTATACACGTATATGTATATACATATACATATGTATATACATGTATATGTATATATGCATATATATGCATATACGTGTATACATATACATATGTATATATGTATACATGTATATGCACATATGCATATGTATACATATGTATGTACGTGTATATATGCATATGTATACATATGTATGTACGTGTGTATATGCATATGTATACATATGTATGTACGTGTGTATATGCATATGTATACATATGTATGTACGTGTGTATGTATATATGCATATGTATACATATGTATGTACGTGTGTATGTATATATGCATATGTATACATATGTATATATGTGTGTATGTATATATGCGTATGTATACATATGTATATGTGTGTATATGTATATGTTTACATATGTGTATATGTATATGTGTGTATATGTATGTATATATATACACATCATATATATGATATAAATGGATTGTCTCATCTTTTAAGCCTGGGATATAAAATGGTGTAGTCAATAGATATTAACAGAGTTATTGGTGGTGGCTGCTTGGAAGGCTGGGGTGGGTGATTTGTGCCCAGAGCTTGAGTTGTGGTATACTTCAGATAGATGCCATTCCTGCTCTAGCCTCTTGTCTAATAAATCACAGGTGCAGAGGTATATGCAGCAAACACTAGAGAAAACTCTAGCATTTTCTCTTTTGCATAGACTTTTGTGATGCTGGCAGTAGAATTTGTTTTGCTTATATTCCTGTTCCTTCCTTAGTTTGGGAGTTAATTTATTTTATCAAGTGCCTGCTTAGTTTTAGTGTCTTGAATAAGACTTTGATAAGTGATACTTTTATTATCAATTGTTCAGGGGCAAAGTACATACAGAATCTCCCTCAATGTAGGTTAATGAACTGTAGTATTGCCATTTAGTCTACTTATTTGGGAACAAATTAAGTTACTAGTAAATTTGCCCTTTCTTTTTTTTTTTTTAGGTTAAAATGGGCTTGTTGGTGGACCTGACAAATACTTCAAGGTTCTATGACCGAAATGACATAGAAAAAGAAGGAATCAAATATATAAAACTTCAGTGTAAAGGGTAAGTTATATATTAAGATTCTTTAATATTGAAACCTTTCATCACAATTTGTAATCTCTTTTTTCAAAAAAACTTTTTCTATATTACTAGACATGGTGAGTGCCCTACCACTGAGAATACTGAGACCTTTATTCGTCTGTGTGAGCGGTTTAATGAAAGAAATCCACCTGAACTTATAGGTATGTTTGGCTTTACTTTGCCACTGTTGAATATTTTATTTTGCAGTTAGGTTTCTGTTTTCTTGTTTGCAAATAAGTTGATATGAAAGTTTTTTCTGTTTTAAATAATGACCAAGTAGTGTTTATTAAAATGAGAGATTGACTTGTGAATTATGTAATAAATGTATTTTCATAATTTTTACATTTTTCAAGATAAAGCCCTGATTTCCCCTCTTCAGGTGTCCTGTTGGGAAAGTCTATCCTAAACACTACATATTTATTTTTTATACTTCTACATTTTATAATTTTACATTTTATACTATATTATTCTGAAACTTCATTCTTTTTTATTCAGGATTTCTGAGAGCAATGTATGATGATGTAATTGTAGAAAATAGTAAATATTTATTTAATTCTGGAGTAAACAAAGAAGGATATTCCATGTATATCACCAAAGACAGAATCCATAAATGAGTATTTTTCTTTTAGGAGTGCTCCTGGACTGCCTGCATCAGAACCGCTTGAAGATACTTGTTAGAAATGTATGTTTTAGGGCCTATCCTGGACCTACGTAATCAAAATGTCTAAGGATGAATGTTAGGAATCCAGATTTTTTTTTTTTTTTAAGAGACAGGGTCTTGCTATGTTGCCCACTTGGAGTGCAGTGTCTATTTATAGGCATGATTATAGCACACTACAGCCTCGAACTCCTGTCCTCAATTGATCCTCCTGCCTTGGCCTCCTGAGTTGCTGGGACTACATGCACCACTGCACTTATGCCAGGAATCTAGGTTTTCAAAAGAAAAGTATTAGGTGGCTTTTATGCAGACTTAAATTTGAGAACTGCTGTCAGAATTTAAAGTATGGTGGCTATTAATGATGATAGTAACAGCTAGTTGTTTTTTTTTTTTTTTTTGAGGTAAGGTCTTGCCGTATTGCCCAGGCTAGAGTGCAGTGGTGTGACTTCGGCTCACTGCAACCTCTGTCTGCAGGGCTCAAGTGATCCTCCCACCTCAGCCTCCCGAGTAGCTGGGACCATAGGCGTGCGCACCACCACACCCTGCTAATTTTTGTATTTTTTGTAGAGACACTGTTTCACCATGTTGCCTAGGCTGGTCTTGAACTCCTGGGTTCAAGTGATCTACCCACCTTGGCCTCCCAAAGTGCTGGGATTACAGGCGTGAACCCTTATTTATTAATAAGCTAGTATTAATAAATGCTTATTATTTGTTCAATGGACTTGGGGAACTATAGATAAGGAAAGTGAGTCTCAGAGAAGTTAAGTACTTCGTCCATGGTCATGCATCTAATAAGTAGTTGAGCCAGGTTTTTTCTCTTTTTTTCTTGTCACTGCTATACTAACAAGGATAAGCCAGGTTTTTAATCCAGTTTCTGGCTTTAAAGTTGAAATCTGTAATTAGTTGCTGTAATTAGTTTCTAGTTGGCCACATAAAAGTGAAAAATTTTTGTCTTAAAAAAAAAACACAACAGGTGGGTATAGTGGCTCACCGTTGTTATCTCAGCACTTTGGGAGGCCAAGATGGGAGGATCACTTGAAGCCAGGGGTTTGAGACCATCCTGAGTAACAAAGTGAGACCCTGTCTCTGTAAATAAAAAAATTAGCCAAGTGCAGCAGTGTACTCCTGTAGTCCCAGCTACTTAAGAGGCTGAAGTGGGAGGACTGCTTGAGCCCAGGAGTTTGAGGCTATAGTGAGGTATGATCACACCTGCACTCCAGCTTGGGCAATAGAGTGAGAATCTGTCTCTAAAAAAAAAAAAAATTGGAGAGGAGAATGTTTGAGGGCAAAGAAAAAAATAAAACAACAACAACAACAACAAAAGACACAACAGAAGGGAGGCAAAAAGATGTTGGACAAATTGGGGTCTGGCTTGGTGGCACATGCCTGTAATCCCAGCTACTTGAGAGGCTGAGGCAGAAGGATTGCTTGAGCCCAGGAGTTTGACACTGGTCTGGGCAACATAGCAAGAATTCTGTCTCAAAAAAAGATTTTGACAAATTTGGAAAAATATCTGAAGCATATGTGACATAAAAAGTTAATAATCGTATTTATGAAGATATCTTATACACCAGTAAGTGAAAGAGGCATTCCTTAATAGAAAATTATGGAAAATGATGAAAGAGCAATTTACAGAATATGAAATACAAGAAACCAAGAAACATGAAAAAAATTTTTCTCACTTGCTAATGAGATACAAATTAAAGTACATGCTGGTAGCTGCACTCCACATCAAATTGGCAAAGATTAAAAAAATTATATTTCTGAGAGCTCCTAGGGGACTTTGCCCTGCATTACCTGGGAGTGGTGTCAGTTCATTTCTGGGTTGAACAAGGCCCTTGCACATGGCATGTTGGGGGACCAGCCTAAAGTTCTTGTCACCTCCTCATGCGAAGCCAGCCAGCATTATCCTGGGTGGAGCCCCCCAGCATTGAGTTGGCCCTTGGCCACCCCTCCTCAGGGCCTCCAGGATAACTGAGTACCCCTCCCAGTGGCTTCCCCTTCCCCTCCCCGGGGCTGCCAGGGGCACGTTGCTCTGTGCCATGGACTGAAACCAGCTCCTGGTGACAGAATGACCTGTTTGTTGGAAATGCCTTGTTGCCAGAGAAAGGAATCTTGGAACAAAACTATTTTGTTTAATTGTGAACTGGCCATAGAACACCTGTTTTTTTTAAATCAACATTAAGTTGGAGCACTATAATAGCTCTTGCTGATTTAGCTACGATATGTTTGTTAAACACATAATGCTATGTTTTATGAGGAAAAGAGATCGTAAGGAAGAGTAATGTTGCACCTGACATTAGGTGGGTAAAAGTGGCCTTGTGTTTGTGTCTGTTTCTACACAGAGCCTTTGGGTTTTGTTCTCTTCGTCAGGTAAATGTTTGTTGCATACGCTGCTGCACAGAGAACCTCCCTGTGTCTGTTTCTCTGTTCCTCTGTGGCCGACTCAATAAACTTTTCCTTCTTGGAAAAAAAAAATTATAATGTCTGTTAGTGTCAAGGATTGGATAAAATGGGTGCATTCATACATTTTTGAGTGTTAATTGGTATAGTCTCTGCAGAGGGCTATATGGAGAGAGAACATGGTGGTATTTCTCAAGATCCTTAAAAGTGTTTCTCTTGACTCATCAAGACTACGAACTTATTTTAAGGAAGTAGTCAGAGATGGACATAAAGAGTTATGTGAAAGGAATTTCACCACAACTTCCCTTGGTAACAAAAAAACAACCTGGAAACAACAATCATCAATGGTCAGTAAAATCATTAAGTAAAATACAAAATGGAAAACTTTATAACAGAAGAAATGAGCAGCCACCACTTGAACCCACTTATCTTAGTACCGCTAAAAGTGGGACAGCCAAACATTATGTGCTTGCTGATGTGGTATGAAAGAAAATACACAGTACCATCTATAAAATATTCTTACCTAAAGTCTTAAAAGTGAATCTAATTATGTCTCTGGATTTAACTATCAATTTACAAGACATATGGGAGATAAGAGAACAAGCTAATTGAAACCATGAGGATGCAATCAGATAAATCCAGAATGTGGAACATTTCATAGAACAATGGCTAGGCTTTTCCATCATATTGATTGCATTTAAAAGAGGGAATCAGGGACACTTGAGATACCTAACAAAAAATGCAGTCTGTGGGTATTGTTGGATCCTGATTTGAAACATTAACGTTATCCCAGTACTTTGGGAGGCTGAGGCGGGTGGATCACGAGGTCAGGAGATCAAGACCATCCTGACTAACATGGTGAAACCCTGTTTCTAATAAAAAAATACAAAAAATTAGCTGGGCGTGGTGGCAGACGCCTGTAGTCCCAGCTACTCAGGAGGCTGAGGCAGGAGAATAGCATGAACCTGGGAGGTGGAGCTTGCAGTGAGCCGAGATTGTGCCACTGCACTCCAGCCTGGGCGACAGAGCGAGACTCCATCTCAAAAAAAAAAATGTTTTTTAAGGTAATTGAGGAAATCTAAAAACAAACTAGGTTCTAGATGACGTTAAGGAATTTATAACTCTTCTTTTGGTATAATTATTGCATGGTAATCATATGAAACCCAGAGTCCTTATTAGAGATGTGTATTGAAACATTTTTAGTGACATGACATATCTGTGACTTGCTCTAAAATGTAGTTTAAGGTCATTAAAATGCTAATTACTCTGATTTGATCTTTATACATTGTAGACATGTATTGAAATATCACACTCTACCCCATAAATATGTATTTATGTATTTATAATACAGTTATTATGTATCAATTAAAAATAATAGTAAGAGCTGGGCCCAATGGCACATGCCTGTAGTCCCAGCTACTTGGGAGCTAAGGTGGAAAGACTGCTTGAGCCTGGGAGTTAAAGTACAGCCTGGACAACATAGCCAGACCTGGTCTCTAAAACATTATTTAATATAATAATAATAAAGGCAAAAAAAATTAATGTGGTTGTTCCTCAGACTCCTCAGGGGATTGGTTCTAGGATCCCCCTCAGATACCAAAATCCTCTGATGCTCAGTGCTCAAGTGCCTTGTATAAAATGGCATAGTATTTGCATATGACCTATGAACATCCTGCCGTTTTCTTTGAATCACCTCTAGGTATTACTTATAATACCTAATACAATGTAAGTTCTATGTGAACAGTTAACTATGTTGTATTTTTAAATTTGTATTATTTTTTACTGTATTTTTTATTGAGTTTTTTCCCAAATATTTTTAATACAGATATAGGAAGGCCAATTTACTCCAAAAATATTATTAAGGGTCGAGGATGAAAAAAAATCAGCAAAATGATAATTACCAAAGATGGATGTTGGATACACGAGGTTTCATTTTTCTATTCTCACTACTTTGGGTATGTCTGCAAATTTCCATAATAAAAAAAAATTTGAGAGTACTGCCCCAGAGAAGCTAACAGTATGGTAAAAATTGAAAACATCTGGTTCTAAGGGTTTCAGATAAGGGATTATGAAGCTGTAGTTACTGCTAAGGGTTAGAAAAGGTTTCAAGCTTCTGTGTGTTTCAAGAACTTTATATTTCCATGAAGGCTACAGCATTAGCCCACAGCCTCACCAATTATCAACTGATAACTGAATCAATTGTCGACTGTAATTGATGAATTAACAATTATATCAGCTAATTCAAAGATTACTTTTTTTTTTTTTAAAGACCAGGTCTCACTATGTCACCCAGGCTGGGATTTTTTTTAAAACCAAGACAGCTTTGAAAAGAAACCTGAGTCTAACCTTTGCCACATCACAGATGTTTACTGCTGGTCACAAATATTGATCAGCAAGAGTTTGTGCAAGGCTGATAAAAATTCCTTCTCTGAAACTAAAAATAAATGAAAGTACTATAAAAGCAGGACAGTATTTTCAGATCCTAAGACTATTTAAGCTTGATTCTTTAGTGCTTTTTATTTAAAAAGGTGTTATCAGCAATCAGTTCTGAGACTAGTTTCTGTTATTGTCTCTACAGTAATACTATAAGAAATAACTGGCAATACATCCTGTGCTCCAAAATTTGGCAGGCCCAAAGCAAATGTTTCCACTTCAATCCACATGAACAGAATCACTGCCGGGAATATAAAACAAAATATATATATATCACTAGGTTCTATAAATTTTATAACCTGTAAACACTCAAAACAATTAGAATTTTTTCTTATCAGTTCTTCTAAGAATACAACTGCACAATTTATAACAAGGATGAATTTGTTTTCCTAAACCTGGAGTATGAATCTTTCTAAAATCATGACATCTAATGCCAGAGGTTAAAATTGCTTGACTGCCCTCCTTTGAATTCATTAAGCATATTTAATGTTTACCCCTATAATGGCTTCTCTCAAATGAGAAAACAGTTCTGTGAGTTGTTTTTACTTATTCAGATAAAGGCCTCAGTATTACCTTAAGCTGTGTAGGTTCTAGTCATACACCTCAATATATGTGTATATATGTATGACTGTTATATATATTCATGTAAATGTATGAATATATATACACACATCCTTAATATATTTCATGTATATCTCATAATATTGTTCTGTTAAATAATAGCTGCATACTGTACCATATAAATAACCTGCTTTTTTCAAAACAAAAAATACAGTATAGTAACTGTTCACATAGCACTTACATTGCATTAGGTATTATAAGTAATACCTAGAGGTGATTCAAAGAAAATGGTAGGATGTTCATAGGTCATATGCAAATACTATGCCATTTTATACAAGGCACTTGAGCACTGAGCATCGGAGGATTTTGGTATCTGAGGGGGATCCTAGAACCAATCCCCTGAGGAGTCTGAGGAACAACTGCATTAATTTTTTTTGCCTTTATTATATTATATTAAATAATTTTTTAGAGACCAGGTCTGGCTATGTTGTTCAGGCTGGACTTCAACTTCATCCCACAAATTGTAACAATTAAAATTGTCTCTAGACATTACAAAATGTCCCCTGGGGGGCAAAATCTTCCCCAGTTGAGAACTACTGAATCCTCGGTGCAGTGGCTCACGCCTGTAATCCCAGCACTTTGGGAGGCCGAGGCGGGTGGATCACCTGAGGTCTGAGTTTGAGACCAGCCTGACCACCATGGTGAAACCCTGTCTCTACTAAAAATACAAAAGTAGCCAGGCGTGGTGGCGCATGCCTGTAATCCCAGGTACTCAGGAGGCTGAGGTAGAGGTTGTAGTGAACCGAGATTGCTCCATTGCACTCCAGCCTTGGCAAAAAGAACAAAACTCCGTCTCAAAAAAAAAAAAAAAAAAAAAAAAAAGAACTATTGACCTAATTAGACTGATCAGATAATTAGGATTTTTAGCATTAAAAAATTTATCTAGCTAGTGAGATAGAAATAAAATTGTGGGCCAGGTGTGGTGGCTCATGCCTACAATCCCAGAAGACCAAGGCCAAGGATCTCTTGAGCCCAGGAGTTCAAGACCAGCCTTGGCAACATAGAGAGACCCTGTCTATACCCTCCCCCCCAACCCTCCAAAATAGTGTATGTTGAGATCAGGCTTTATTTAAAAAGATACATTGTCACCAGCCCCTTTATAAACTGCCCCTAGCATGTATAGCTATAGCTAATCTCTCTGTCTATTTGTTGGGGAGTTTCTTTTCCTAGTTTGATTGTAAATGCCATATACATTTATTTCATTATATTAGCTTGCCTAGAAAAATTTGAATAGAAGTTGCCTTGAAATAGTTAATTGTGAGCTAATATTTAGTTAAAAACTGTGGCTTACTTACCACTAGATGGACCCATTCTCATGATGAAGAAAACTGAAAATTGCTTTAAACAAAAACTGAAGACATATCTAAGCTTGTAGTATACCTAATTAATGGATTTTTTAATATCAAATACATAATCTCCCACATTTTTCTATAGTGGTTTGTTTTGATGGTTTTGTAACTTTATAACCCTATCTATAAATGTTTTGATGTATAACTGAACCATTAGACTAAGACTTTTTGTATTTGCATATAAAGAATATTAAAAGGAAAATGGTACCTTCCCAGATTACATATCTTCACATGACATATTAGCTAATTGGCAATTATTATTACATTTCCTATTCATAAAAATATTTAATCTTGCAAGAGTAAAAATTGGATACAAAAACAGTAGCTTAGGTGAGAAACATCGAAAGTTGAAATATTTGTTGCTTGAATTGGTCTGAAATAGAAGATAGTAAGGAAATTTACATGTTGGGTTAAGATACATGAATACAAAAATGTGTTTACAGCACACATCTTTGTGTGGCTTTTTTGAAGCACTTTTTCTTACAAAGCAATGGAGATAATGGAATTTATAGATTTTCTTGGTCATAGCTATTTATTTCTAAGTGATGTCTTCAGTTCAAGGCTGATCTCTTTGTTTTTTATTTTCTTCTTTCAGAAACTTAATTTCACTTATATCGTTTCTATTATTGTCAAGCTTTGTGGTTTAACTAGGTTCTTGTCCTGAGCCTGTAAACATACCTAAACTTGTTAAATAATCCCCTCCCGCTGGAAAAAACCCCGTACCCTTCTTTCTGTTTTGCATTCCCTCTTCCCTTTCTCAGCTGACTTTTTAAAAGAATCTATACTTGAATCCATTTATTCCTATCCACTTTGTTGCAGTCTGGAGTCCTCCCTCAGCACTGTTTTTTGTTTGTTTGCTTTTTAAGACTGTGTCTCACTCAGTCATCCAGGCTGGAGTGCAGTGGTGCAATCATAGCTCACTGCATCCTCGACCTCCTGGTCTCAAGCAATCCTCCCACCTCAACCTCCTGAGTAGCTGGTACTACAGGCACTTGCCACCATGCCTGGCTATTTTTTAAATTTTATTTTTTGTAGAGACAGGGTCATACTGTGTTGTCCAGGCTGGTCTTGAACTCCTGGCCTCAAGTGATATTCCCGCCTCGGCCTCCTAAAGTGCAGGAATTACAGGCATGAGCCACTGCACCTGGCTAGCACTCTTAATCAAATAGTGATTTTCCATTCTAATCATTATGTGACATCTAAGCACTCATATCTTAGAAAAGTTCCTTTACTTGGCATACATAACCCTGTGTTTTTGTTCTTTGAAGCCCATCATGGTTCATTCTCAGTCTTTTTTTTGAGATGGTGTCTTGCTCTGTCGCCCAGGCTAGAGTGCAGTGGCATGATCTCAGCTCACTGCAATCTCTGCCTCCTGGGCTCACGCGATTCTCCTGCCGCAGCCTCCCGAGTAGCTGGGATTACAGGCAACCGCCACCAACCCCAGTTAATTTTTCTATTTTTAGTAGAGATGGGGTTTCTCCATGTTGGCCAGGCTGATTTTGAACTCCTGGCCTCAAGTGATCCGCCACCCTCAGCCTCCCAAAGTGCTGGGGATTACAGGCCAGAGCTATAGTCAGCCGTGGGAGTGGTTTTTCTAAACTCTGATAATTTTATTGCCATGCTTAAAATTCTTTACTGTATCTCCATTGCCTTTATAATCTTTAGTATGTTTCACAGGTTTTTTTAGGATTTTGACCCTTTCATTTTCTCCAACTGCATTTGGCATTTCTTACCACAGCTCATATTCTAGCCATTCTGATTTATTTATAGTTTGCCATATGTGATTTTTTGATTAATATATTTACATTTGCACAGATTGTTCCTACTGTCTGCAGTTCCATTGTATAAGTATCCTTTTTTATTGAGAGTTGTTCAATGACTAAGGTTTTTATTCTAAATATTAATGGTCATTTTATTATACCAGGAATGTAGAAATTGGTGATTTGGCTCAATTGATAGTTGTTTTCAAAAAAATTTTAAAAGTAGCATGTTTTGTGGTGGGCACGCCTATGCAAACCTATTCTCAAAGTCCAAGGAAGCAAAGAAACCAAAGAAAGAGACTGACAAATCCGGTTTCTTAGAAAGATATGTTTAATAGGGACTTAAAAAGAAACCAATCCTGCGTGTCAGGTGGCAGTGAGATAAGATGGTGGATCCCCACCATTACTCCCAAGGCCAGGGCTTATAAACCACAGGAAACAGGTGATTCAGAAGGGTTAAGTAGAACAAGTAAGTACAATCACATCAAGGTTGTTTTTACCTATGGGCAGGATTTATAGTTAGGACATGCTCTTACACAAAGAACAGTAGATAAACTAGAAATCTTAGAGGACTTCCCAGAACTGGGGTTAATCAGAAGTCAACACAGGCAGATTAGCATCCAAGATGGAGTTGCTTTGGCCTCCACATAGTAAAAAATTTTTTTGGAAAGAACTCCTACCATAATATACAAATGAGATTAAAGTGATTTTTTTGGCATATATTTTTACATGTATCAAATGTATAACCTGGGTTTTTGATAAAGTTCATTGCTGAGAACAAGGCCATATTGATGAACACAAACATTTGGATTATGTTATTAATACAAACTACAGACTTATACCAGCATCTCACTTTAGCATCTAGCTAAAAAAACAACATATTGATATATAATTTTATATAAAACAGCATTCATTTAAATTGTACACTCTGATGATTTATTTTAATTTTTGAGACAGTGTCTCACTCTCACCCAGGCAGGAATGTAGTGACGCCATCACAGCTCACAGCACCCTCCACCTCCTGGACTCAAGCGATCCTCTCCTCTCAGCCTCTTTAGTAGCTGGGACTACAGGCACACACCACCATGCATGGCGAATTTTTGTATTTTTTCTAGAGACAGGGTTTCACCATGTTGCCCAGGCTGGTCCTGAACTTGTGGGCTCAAGTGATCTACCCGCCTTGGCCTCCAAGTGCTGGGATCACAGGCTTGAGCCACCTGCCTGGAAGAATCTGAGGTTTGATAGATGTAGATACTGGTAAAACCACAGTATGAGGGTTCCAGTTCCTCTACATCCTCAGGAACACTTGATACGGTCACTCTTTTCAATTTTAGCTATTTTAATGAATGTATACTAGGATCTCATTGTGGTTTTAACTCGCATTTTCCTGATAATTGATGATGTTAAGCAACTTATATGCTTTGTGGTCTTACATATTTTGTTTTGTAAAGTTCAGATCTTTTGCCCAGGTTTAAAAAATACTGAGTTATCTTATTGAACTGTAACAGTTTAAAAAAAAATTTTTTTTTTTGTATCAGCAAATATTGCCTGACAAAATAGTTCTTTATATATTCCAGATATAAGTCCTTTGCCAGATATATGGGTTGCAAATATTTTCTGTGGCTTTCCTTTTGCTTTTATAATTTAAATTTAAATTTTAGGTTCAGTGGGTAACATGAGCAGGTTGTTATAAGGGTATATTGTGTGAGGCAGGAGTTTGGGCTTCTGTTGGTTTTATTACCCAGATAGTGAACATAGTGCCCAATAGGGAGTTTTTCAGCCCTTGCCCTTGTTCCTCTCTTCCTCCTATTGGAGTCCCCAGTGTTTGTTCCTGTCTTTATGTCTGTGTGTACCCAAAATTTAGCTCCAGCTTATAAGTGAGAACATGTGATAGGTGGTTTTCTGTTTCTGCGTTAATTCACTTGGGATAATGGCCTCCAGCTGCATCCATGTTACTGCGAGGGATGTGATTTCATTCTTTTTTATGGCTGCATAGTATTCTATGGTATATATGTACTGCATTTTATTTACCTAGTCCACCATTGATGGACACCTAGGTTAATTCCATGTCTTTGCTATTGTAAATAGTGCTATGGTAAACATACAAGTGCGGGTATCTTTTTGGTAGAATGATTTGTTTTCCTTTGGGTATATTTCCAATAATGGGATTGTGGGTCAAATGGTAGTTCTATTTTTAGTTCTTTGTGAAATCTCCAAATTGCTTTCCACAGTGACTAAACTAACTTACATTCCCCCCAACAGTGTATAAGCATTCCCTTTTCTCTGCAGCCTCTCCAGCATCTGTTATTCTTTGACTTTTTAGTAATAACCATTCTGACTGGTATGAGATGGTATCTCATTGTGGTTTTTATTTGCGTGTCCCTGGTAAGTGATGGTGAGCATTTTTTCATTCTTGTTGGGCCACTTATATGTCCTCTTTTGATAACTGTCTGTTCATGTCCTTTTCCCACTTTTTAATGGGGTTATTTGTTTTTTGCTTGTTGAATTAAGTTCCTTGTAGATTCTGGATATTAGTCCTTTTTCAGATACATAGTCTGTGAATATTTTCTCCCATTCTGTAGGTTGTCTGTTTACTCTGTTGATA
Source organism: Gorilla gorilla gorilla (assembly GCF_029281585.2). Taxonomy (NCBI): domain Eukaryota; kingdom Metazoa; phylum Chordata; class Mammalia; order Primates; family Hominidae; genus Gorilla; species Gorilla gorilla. The sequence goes on along the minus strand of NC_073229.2, from coordinate 113,087,403 downwards.
GTTTATTTTGCTGTGCAGAAGCTCTTTGGCTTAATTATGTCCCACTTGTCAATTTTTGTTTTTGAGGACTTAGACATAAATTCTATGCCTAGGCTGCTGTCCGTAAGGCTATTTCCTAGGTTTTCTTCCAGGATTTTTATAGTTTGCAGTCTTACATTTAAGTCTTTAAGCCATCTTGAGCTTTTTTTTTGTATACGGTGATAAGTAGGGGTCCAGTTTAATTCTTCTGCATACGGTTAGCCAGTTTTCCTAGCACACTATCGAATAGGGAACCCTTTTCCCATTGCTTATTTTTGTTGACTTTGTTGAAGATCGGTTAGTTGTAGGTATGTGGCTTTATTTCTGGGTTCTCTATTCTGTTCCATTTGTCTGTGTGTCTTTTTTTGTAAGAGTACCATGCTCTTTTGGTTACTGTAGCCTTATTAGCATAGTTTGCGGTTGGTTGTAATATGATGCCTTCAGCTTTGTCCTTTTTGCTTAGGATTGCTGTGTCTATTTGGGTTCTTTTTTGGTTCCATATTTTATAATAGTTTTTTTTTCTTCTGTGAAAGAAAAATGCTGTTGGTAATTTGACAGGAATGGGGTTGAATCTGCAGATTGCTTTGGACAATATGGACATTTTAACGATATTGATTCTTTCAATCCATGAGTATGGAATTTTTTTTATTTGTTTGTGTTGTCTGTGATTTCTTTCATCAGTGTTTTGTAGTTCTCCTAGTACAGATCTTTCACATCCTTGGTTGGGTGTATTCCTAGATATTTTATTTTTTTGTGTGGCTGTTGTAAATGGAATCGTGTTTTTCATTTGGCTCTCAGGTTGAACATCATTGGTTTATAGAAATGCTGTTGATTTTTGTATGTAGATTTTGTATTCTGAAAATTTACTGAAATAGAGAACATACGATGTCCTCTCTTCCTATTTGGATGCCTTTTATTTCTTTCTTTTGCCTGATTGCTCTTGCTAGCACTTCTAGTACTATGCTGGATAGGAGTGGCGAGAGTGGGCATCCTTGTCTGGTTCCTTTTCTTAAGGGGAATGGTTCCAGCTTTTGTCTGTTCAGTATTATGTTGGCTGTGGGTTTAGCATAGATGGCTCTTATTATTTTGAGGTGTGTTCTTCAATGCGTAGTTTGTTTAGGATTATTACCATGCAGGAATGTTGGATTTTGTCAAATGCTTGTTTTGCAGCCGTTGAGATGATCATGTGGTTTTTGTTTTGAATTCTGTTTATGTGTTAAATCACACTTACTGATTTTCATATGTTGAACCAACATTGCAACCCAGGAACAAAGTTTGCTTGAAGCAGTGAATTAACTTTTTGGTGTGGTGCTGGATTTGGTTTGCTAGTATTTTTTTGAGGATTTTTGTGTCTATGTTTATCAGGGATATTGGCCTATAGTATTTTTTTTTGTTGTGTTTTTGCCAGATTTTGGTATCACAATATGTTGGTTTTGTAGAATGAGTTAGGAAGGGGTCCCTTCTCTTCAATTTTTGGGGATTGTTTCAGTAGGATTGGTACCAGCTCTTCTTTGTATCTCTGGTAGAATTGGGCTGGGAATCCATCTGGTCTAGGGCTTTTTTTGTTTGTTTGTTTGTTCGTTTGTTTGTTTTTTGAGACAGAGCTTCACTCTACTGGCCAGGCTGGAGTGCAGTGCTGCAATCTTAGCCCACTGCAACCTCTGCCTCCTGTGTTCAAGCAATTCTCATGCCTCAGCCTCCCGATTAGCTGGGATTACAGATGTGTGCCACCATGCCTGGCTAATTTTTGTGTTTTTAATAGAGATGGGGTTTTGCCATGTTGGCCTGTCTGGTCTTGAATTCCTGGCCTCAGTGATCTGCCTGCCTCAGCCTCCCAAAGTGTTGGGATTATAGGTGTGAGCCACTGTGCCTGACTAGGGCTTTTTTGGGGTTGGTAGGTTTTTTATAACTGGTTCAATTTCAGAGTTCATTATTAGCTTGTCCAGGGTTTCAGTTTCTTCTTTCTTCAGTTGTGAAGTTGTGTGTTTCCAGGAATTTATTCATTTTCTCTAGATTTTCTAGTTTGTGTGCATAGAGGAATTCAGAATAGTCTCTGAGGATCTTTTGTATTTCTGTGCGGTTGGTTGTAATGTCACCTTTGTCATTTCAGATTGTGCTTATTTGGATCTTCCCTCTTTTTTTTTCTTTGTTAATCCAGCCAATGGCCTGTCAATCTTGTTTATCCTTTCCAAGAAACAACTTTTCATTTCACTATATGGTTTTCTTTACTTTGCATGGCTTTTTGGGTCTCAACTTCTTTTTGCTCTGCTCTGATTTTAGGTATTTCTTTTCTCCTGCTAATTTTGGGATTTGTTTGTTTTTGTTTTTCTAGTTCTTTTAGATGCGATATTAGATAGTTTGAGATCTATCTTCTTTTCATTTCTTTTTATTTTTGGTGGCAGGGTCTCACTCTGTCAGCCAGGCTAGGGGTCAGTAGCACGATCATAGCTCATAGTAGCCTCAAGCTCCAGGACTCAAACAGTCTTCCTGCCCTAGCCTGAGTAGCTAGGATTACAGGTGCATGCCACCGAGCTTGGCTGATTTTCAGCATTTTTTTTTTTTTTTTTTGGTAGAGATAGGGTCCTGCTTTATTGCCCAGGCTGGTCTTGAACTCTTGGGCTCAGGTGATCCTCCTGCCTTGGCCTCCCAAAATGCTGGGATTACAGGTATGAGCCACCATGCCCAGGCCTTTCTGTCTTCTTCTTCTTCTTTTTATTTTATTTTATTTTTTGAGGTAGGGTCTTACTTTATCACCCAGGATGGAATTCAGAGGCACAATCTTGGCTCACTGCAGCCTCGACCTCCTGGGTTCAAGCAATCCTACCACCTCAGCACTCCCCAAGTAGCTGGGACTGCAGCAATTTATTTATTTTATTTTTTGAAATTTTTTGTAGAGACAGGAGTCTTGCTATGTTGCCCAGGCTGGTTTTGAACTCTAGACCTCAAGCCATCTGCTTGGCCTCTCAGAGGGCAAGAAGTACAGGCATGAGCCACTGCCTCCAGCCATTTCTATCTTCTTGATGTAGGTAGGCATTTAGTGCTGTGAATTTTCCTTTTAACACTAATTTTGCTGCATATCAGAGATTTTGGTGTATTTTACCTCTGCTTTCATTTGTTTCAAAGAATTTTTGTTTTCTTTCTTAATTTCGTTGTTTGCCCAAAAGTCATCCAGGAGGAAGTTGTTTCGTTTCCATGTAATTGTGTGGTTTTGAGTGTTTATCTTGGTATTGATTTCTATTTTTATTTCACTGTGGTCCAAGCACATACTTGGCATGATTAAGATTAAAAAAAAATTTATTGAGACTTGCTTTATTACCCATCTGGAAGTTCTTGTTTTATGAATCTGCGTGCTACAATATTGGGTGTATATACATTTAGGATAGTTAAGTCTTCTTGTTGAATTGAACTTTTTATCACGTAATGATCTTCTTTGTCCTTTTTTATTGCTGTTGGTTTAAAGTTTATTTATCTGAAACAAGAATAGCAACCCCTGCTCTTTTTTGTTTTTCATTTGCATGATAGATCTTTCTCCATCCCTTTACTTTGAGGCTGGGGGTGTGAGTTGGTTTCCTGAAGATAGCAGAAGGATGGGTCTTTTTAAATTTTTTTTATTTTTAAATTCAACTTGCCACCCTGTGTCTTTTAAGTGGAGTGTTTAGACTGTTTACATTCAAGGTTAATGATACGTGAGATTTTTTTCCTGCGGTGGTGCTGTTGGCTGGTTGCTTTGTAGCCTTGATTGTGTGGTTGTTTTATAGGGTCTGTGGGCTGTGTACCTACGTGTATTTTTGTGGTAGCAGATACTGTTTTTGTTTCCATGTTTAGAACTCCCATAAGCATCTCTTGTAAGGCCAGTCTAGTGGTAACAGATTCCCTTAGCAATTGCTAATCCTGCAAAGATTTTATTTCTCCTTCGCTTATGAAGCTTAATTTGGTGGGATATGGAATTCTTGGCTGGAATTTCTCCTAGGATGCTAAATATAGGCCCCCAGTCTCTTCTGGCTTATAAGATTTCTACTGAGAAGTCTGCTATTAGCCTGATGAGGTTCCCTTTATAGGTGATATGACTCTTTTTCTAGTTGCCTTTAAGATTTTTTCTTTTACATAGACCTTGGAAAGTCTGATGATTCTGCCTTGATGATGGTCGTTTTGTATAGTACCTTACAGGGGTTTTCTGAGTTTCGTATGTTAGCATGTTGACCTGTCTAGCAACTTTGGAGACATTTTTGTGGATTATATCCTCAAATATGTCTTTCATGGTGCTTACTCTTTCTTCTCAGGAATACCGTGGGTTGTAGGTTTGGTCACTTTATGTAATCCTATTATTTCTCAGAGGCTTTGTTCATTTGTTGAAGATTCTTTTTCTTTATTTTTGTCTGACTCAGTTGCTTCAAAGGATTGGTCTTCAAGCTCTGAGATTCTTTCCTCTGCTTGGTTTAGTCTGTTGTTAAGCATCTCTTATAAGGCCGGTTGTTAAGATTTTTAATTGTATTTTGAAATTCCTGTGGTGAATTGAATTTCAGATTGGTTCTTCCTTAGTATAGCTATGTTATATTCCAAATCTTGGATTGTTTTTCTGACTTCCTTGGATTGGATTTCAACCTTCTCTTGGGTCTTGTTGAGCTTCCTTGCCATCCATATTCTGAATTCTGTGTCTATAATTTCAGATATTTCGTTCTGGTTGGGATCCATTGCTAGGGAGTATATGAAATCCTTTGGAAATAACAAAACACTCTAACTTTTTGAATTGCCAGAGTTCTTGCACTGATTACTTCTCATCTGAGGGAACTGGTCCTTCTTTTTCTTTTTGAATTTGCTGTTGATTGAATGGGTTTTTTTTTTTTTTAATATTCTTTTTTCCCTTGAGAGTTTGTTGGTGGTATATGTTGTGTATAGTCAGTTGGCTTCATTTCTGGGTGCTTTCAGAGGGCCAAGGCTCTGTATGAGTTCCTTGGTTGTAGATAGGTTTCTATGAGGGTTTCACAGGCTTTGCATGTTGAAGCAGTGTATTTTGTTTTGCTGTGTAATTCAAGCTGCAGTTGGTGCTTAAATATAAGGGCAGATAGGCTTTTACACAGCTGCGCATGCTCCCTTTGTATTTCATTGTGTCCTCAGCAGTGCTCTGGAGAGAGGAGGCAGGGTAAGAGATGACTTTCTCTCGTAGTCTGTTCTTAAGCCTTGGTGGTATCCCCCTCAGCTACTGGCACTGTCTCACGTTTCCTTTGCTCTATGTGGGGCTTTGGTGGGCTTCTCTTCCTGCTCCCTTAGATATGATTCAAGCCACGGGTTAGGCCACCAGGAGACCTGAAACTCCTTAGGGACCTACCAGTCCCCTGTGCTTGTCAGTAAGAGTGGGTTGTGGGGTATATCTGCAGGTGGTCTGGTAATGCAGTGGGTCAAGCAAGGGTGGTAGATCCTCAGGCAGGGAAGTGGCACCGTGTGTGTGTGTGTAGCCAGTATAGTGACCATGGCCCGGGTTTGCAGCCCAGCCGATGGCTGTGTGGCCCTCACAACTTGCACTCCCCTGACCTGGTTGGTCTCTGTCTGATGTCTGTCCCAGGAGCAGGCGCAACCAGACTGGCCAGGCTTGTCTCAAAAGCTCTGCATGCCCGGTTCGTTGAGCCATTTCAGATGCTCCAAGCCACGGAGCTTCCTGGGGAAGAAACCTTGGCTGGCTGTCAGGCCACACCCATCCTGGACTGGTCTTCTGAAGAGAGGTTGCCTAGTTTCCATGCCACACTCTTCTCTGTATTCTGAGAGTGAAGGCTCCTTTCCTGCCCAAGCTCAGGCTACAGAGTTTAACTCAATACTCCTGGGCAGTGTGCTTGAGTCCTGGGGAAGTGGGACCAGGCCTGCACATTTGTCCTCTGGCCCCTTAGGATCAGCCAGCAGGCTGCCAGCAGAACACTCAGGCAGGGAAGTGGAGGCTGTTCTGTGGGCACTGTCTTGCAGGAGCAGCCAGGCAGGCGGTCTTTGAAGAGATGGCAGGCAAAGGGGCATGTGGATCAGATACACTCTGGTCCTATGGCAGTGGCAGTCTTACTCTCTTCGCCCTGCAGATAGCGGGACCTGCAGCCACTCAGTACAAGCTGGAGAGCCTTGGAGGATGGGCCCTATGGTGGTGTTTTGCTGCAGCTGCACGGTGGTCTGTGGGGCTCATGGCTAGAATATTGTAGCCAGGATCCCAGAGGACCATGGTGGGAGTGTGGTGCCCCAGGGTTCCTTTACTCAGCCCTCCCTTAGGTCCACACTGGAACTGGGGGCCAGTCCTGGTGCCTAGTTACTCCAAGCAGTCTGTGTCGCTTCTTCCCTCTTCAAACACTGTGTCTGCTTTGCCTCTCTATTGGCTTTCAGTGTTTTCTCTCAAAAGATCTGTTCAAAGTTGCGGGATTTTGTATTGTCAAGTTTTGGTGGTTCAAAGTGTGGTGGCTTACTTGATATTTTGGTTCCTTTTCATGGAAGAGGCGTTTTTCAGCTGTAGGTAGTTGGCCGTCTTGCCTAGAACTCTTTTTTATTTTCTTGATGATGTCTTTCAAAGAGCAAACCCTTGCTATTTTGAGATAGTCTAATTTATCAGTATTTTTCTTCATTTTATGCTTTTTGTGTTTTATCTAAGAAACTTTTTCTACTCTAAGCTTGCAAAGATTTACTCCTGTATTTTCTTCTAGAAGTTTTGTAAATCTAGCTAGTTTATTTCTATATTTGATCTTAGTTGCACTGTATCAGTATGATCTATATATACAGAGAAGAATAATTTGTAGAAGGTAATATTAGAAAGATACAGGCTGGGCATTGTGGCTCATGCCTGTAATCCCAGACTTTGGGAGGCTGAAGTGAGAGGATTGCTTGATCCCATAAGTTTGAGACCAGCCTGAGCAACATAGTGAGACCCTGTCTTTACCATAAAAAAAAAATTAGCTGGGGATGGTGGTGTGAGCCTGTAGTTCCAGCTACTCTGGAGGTTGAGGTGGGAGGATCACTTGAGGCCAGGAGGTCAAGGCTGTGGAACCTGATCATGCCACTGAACTCCGGCCTGGTTGACAGAGTGAGATCCTGTCTCTAAAAAAAAAAAAAAAAAGATACAGCTTAAATATTAGGATATCCTTTAATTAAATAGAAATAACAGGAAAAGCTTCATTTTGAAAACTGTAGGAGAGTCAGCAATATTGTCATGTTTTAATTACTATTTTCAAACTAGTTATATTCGTCTGTTCTCACACTGTTATAAAGATACTACTCGAGAATGGGTAATTTATGAAAGAAGGAAATTTAATGGACTCACAGTTCTGCATGCCTGGGGAGGCCTCAGAAAACTTACAATCATGGTGGAAGGGGAAACAGGCACGTCTTAAGTGGTGAGAAGAGAGAGAGGGCATGTGAAGGAGGAACTGTCAAACACTTACAAAACCATCAGATCTCATGAGAACTCACTCACTATCACAAGAACAGCATGGGGGAAACCGCCTCCATGATTCAGTCACCTCCCACCAGATCTCTCCCTCATGGGGATTGTGGGGATTACAAATTGAGATGAGATTTGGATGGGGACCCAGAGCCAAACCATATCAGTAGTTAAAATGATCTTGAATATGTTCTGAGAAAGAGTTTAAGAAAATAAATTTTCTTTCCTAGCTGGTTTCTTTCTTTTAAAAATTTATTTAGAAAGATTATAACCTAACTTGAAAAATGCGGTTAGTTGGTTTGTAGAGAGCTTCAAGGTAACTTAATTTTTATTGTACTATGTATCTATCAGTTAATTATTTTCTGTAGCTAGTCACTTTTGTTGATTATATTTAATTAGTATCAGGCCCCATGTGAATTTATATTTCTATTAGTTTATTTGCTCTGTTCTAGCTTCTGGATTTTAGAAAATAGGATTTGACTATTTTGCAAATATATGCCATTGATCATGAAGAGGACCGTTTTTTTTCTACTAGAGAAATTTAAAGTTTGAGGGTCAGAAGGATCTTGTGTGTATGTGTTTTATGTGTCCTTTTGAGTTGTGTGTTTGATGAAAATACCTCCTTATTTAAAATGCTTGGAATCTTCTAGCTTTAGGAGAACTTGTTAAACAGTAGAGACAGTTTTACATCAATAAACCTATATATTACACTTAAACTTCTAGCTAGCTGTAAATTAGATTCTAAGCAATTCAAACTGACAAGTTTTCAAGTTATAAGGGTGTTTCAAGTTAAAAAATTAAAAAATGTAATTATTTTATAAACTAGCTGAAATGTTTTGATTGCAGGTTGGAATTTTAAAGTAAATGTGGCCTCTGCAGTGATTTGTTAATGTTAACCAAAGCTACTTTATTTTCTAGGTGTTCATTGTACTCATGGCTTCAATCGCACTGGTTTCCTCATATGTGCCTTTTTGGTGGAGAAAATGGATTGGAGGTATTTGTATCTTGTTATAATGGAAGATGTATTTTGTAATAAAAAATTTTATTGATATTTTAGTTGCAGAATTTTGTATTGTCAAGTTTTTGGTGAACTCATGATTAATGTAATTTGAACTGCTTTTCATTTTAGATATGGTTAATCTTTATACTACCATTACTTGGTGTGTGTGTGTATGTGTGTATGTGTATATATGTATGTTTTGTTTTGTTCTTTGAGACAAGGTTTCCTCTGTCATCCAGGCTGGAGTGTAGTGGTGTGATCATGGCTCATTGCAGCATTCACCTCTTGGGATCAAGCAATCCTCCCACCTCAGCCTCTCAAGTAGCTGGGACCACAAGTATGTGCCACCCATGCCTGGCTAATTTTTTCTTTTTTGTCTAGTGAGGAGGTCTCCATATGTTACCCAGGCTGATCTTGAATTCCTGGGCTAAAGTTATCTTCCACCCTTGGCCTCCCAAAATGTTGGGATTACAGGCATGAGCCACCACACCCAGCCAGGTGTTTTGCATTAACCAGCAAATCACTTTGAGTGCTTATGAATTTCATAAACTGTATATTTACTTTTTCAGATTTTTTTTCACCTCTTACAGAATTATCAGAGACAGATTCTTCCAATATTTTGTATTTTAGTATTTTTGGGAGAATGTTACTCCATTTAAGCCAATCAACATGTCTTTATTGAGCATCTGTTATTTTTGAAGTGTGTTTTTAGATCCTGAGAGATTACGACTTTAGTACCCAATATTCTTAAGAGAATATATTACTAACTGAATTTTCTTGTTGGCTGAGGGAGCGTCATTATTTATGTTTACAAAGATTTTCACATAGTAGGTCCTTTTTTGAATATAATCAGTTGAAGTACACATATGATTTTGAATTTTGCAGTATGCATTGTTGGTGGTTCTGTACTGCATGTACTTTCTAGCTCTGACCATTCAGATGCTCTCCACAATGATCTCAGTTTCCTATGTCAGATTTAGCCTATGCTTATCCTCTCTTTGATGATCTAGACTCTTAGTGCCTGGATCTGTTGAAAGTTCCTGTAAAATCAGTATGCTTTTACTTTGCTCACATTGTTGTTTTTTTGACTGATGTTTTCCTGCAGAGCCAGACCTCAACCTTCAAGACGAAATTCTTCACAGACCCTATCTAGGTCTCTACTATATACTCATAGCAATTTATTTTTAGAATTTCAGAATTTTCAGAATACCTTATATTAAAACCTTTTCAGAATGAATGTGTCCCTTAATAGATTGAATGACTTGAGGGTGAGGATTGTGATTTGCCCATTTTATAAACTTCTGTTGTACTTTATATGGAGCCTTGAATATAATAAGTGAGTTTTTGATAAGCCTGCATAAATAGAGGATAGCGAGGAAATTGCATGGTGTTTGTTTCCTATAGTATCGAAGCAGCAGTTGCCACTTTTGCCCAAGCCAGACCACCAGGAATCTACAAGGGTGATTATTTGAAGGAACTTTTTCGTCGGTATGGTGACATAGAGGAAGCACCACCCCCACCTCTATTGCCAGATTGGTGTTTTGAGGATGATGAAGATGAAGATGAGGATGAGGATGGAAAGAAGGAATCAGAACCCGGGTCAAGTGCTTCTTTTGGCAAAAGGAGAAAAGAACGGTTAAAACTGGTAATGTTTAAAAATATTATAATAGGTTTTTTTTCCTTCTTCTGCAAGCTTGTTGAGATTTATAAAAATGTAATATTGGCCATGTTTCTTTAGCTAGGTTTGTCAGATGATTCATCCTAGCCCTTTCTAAAAGAAATTTTTTTTTTTTTGGAGAGAAGGTTTTGCTCTGTTGCCCAGGCTGGAATGCAGTGGCAGCCTTGACCTTCTGGGCTCAAGTGATCCTCCCACCTCAGCCTCCTGAGTAGCTGGGACTGTAGACATGTGCCAACACGACTGGCTAATTTTTAATTTTTACATTTTCTGTAGAGAAGGGTCTCACTTTGTTGACCAGTCTGGATTTGAACTCCTGAGCTCAAGTGATCCTCCTACCTTGGCCTCCCAAAGTGTTGGGATTACTGGCATTAGCCACTGTGCTTGGCCTTTAAAAGTTCTTAATAGCCACAAGTCTGTCTTTTCAAAGAGAAAAATTGCAGTTACGTAAATTTTTCCTGTTTTTGTTTCTTATGTCTTTAGATATTAGATAATATCTAAAAGAACTTTTAGATATTAGATTGAGAACTTACTATTTCTTTACAAAGTATTGTGAGATTTCAACTAAATACCTAGTGAATATTTTTACTAATGCTTTACAAAATTGTCACATAATTAAAATAACTTTACATATGAATTCTGCATCCCCCTCCCTGGGTGATGCTTTCATGGTTTCCATAAAATTAAATCAAGAAGACTCTCACTTCTCTAGCCAGCCTTTAATAATCTTCTAGAAATAAAAGAGCTAACCATAATTATGAGGAGTTATCTTCTTTTACTGGAGGATAGGGGAACTGTTGAGAGGAAAAGTATTGGTTGTACTTGTACACACACAAGTATATGATATAGGCCAAAGGGAAAAGTTAGGGAAAGTATGGAGGTAGTTGTGTTAATGAAATTATTAATTAAGGTTCCTAGTATATTATGGTTGAGTGGTATATACCACGACTCATTTATTAGTAGGCATGGTTCACAGGCAAGGAAGTAAATGCTTTGTTAGTTTATGTAAACCATGTAAGTTATTTTTGGCTTAAAAAAATTTTTTTTGTTTGTAAAACAATGTTTTAATTGCATTTATACATTTTAAATTTCAAGACTATAAGGACACTGAAAAGTGTAAATTGCTTCGAAACATAGAAATTATTTCAAAAGTAATTTATTATTTTATTCTGATTTATTATTTCCTGGATTTAGATATCTGAAATTACTGAGTCACATACCTAGAAAAATAACAATCACATTCTAAGGAAACTTCAATAAGCAGCATAGCATAAAATATAGGTTTTGTTTGTTTGTTTTTGGAGACAGGGACTCAACTCTGTTGCTCAGGCAGGAGTGTGGTGGCATGATTATGGCTCACTAGTGGCAGCCCAGCCTTGACCTCCCTGGGTTCAGTGATCCTTCTACCTCAACCTCCTGAGTTGCTGGGACTACTACAGTGTATCTCTTACAAGCACCATGTTGCTGGGTTTCATTTATTCAGACAACAGTTTTTGCCTTATCATTTAGTCCATGTACATTTCATGTAAAGATTAGATTCAAATTGTCTTACTTTTTTTTTTGTGCCACTAGTGGTATGTTCCTTTCTTGCCTTCTTTATGGTTGCTTTTATTCTTCTATCACCCCAACCCATTGCTTGTTGGCCATACATTCCTTTACTGTTCTTTTATTAGTTACTCAAGATTTCATGGCCAGGTGCGGTGGCTCACGCCTGTAATCCCAGCCCTTTGGGAGGCCGAGGTGGGTGGATCGTGAGGTCAGGAGATCAAGACCATCCTGGCTAACATGTGAAACCCCGTCTCTACTAAAAATACAAAAAATTAGCTGGGCGTGGTGGCGGGTGCCTGTAGTCCCAGTTACTCGGGAGGCCGAGGCAGGAGAATGGCGTGAACCCCAGAGGCAGAGGTTGCAGTGAGCCGAGATTGCACCACTGTACTCCAGCCTGGGTAACAGAGTGAGACTCTGTCTCAAAAAAAAAAAAAAAAAAAAAAAAAAGATTTCACTATACATCTTTTTAAAGGCTGGTATATATTAGTACTTTTGTCACTTTTTAGACAATGCAAAAATCTTATTTGTTTATTTTTGAGACAAGGTCTTACTCTGTCAGTCAAGCTAGAGTGCAGTGGCTCGTTCATAGCTCGTTGCAGCTTTAGATCCCTGGGGTCAAGGGATCCTCCCACCTAAGCCTCCCAAGTATCTGTGATTACAGGTCTGTGCCACCATACCCTGCTAATTTTATTATTTTTTTTGTAGAGACAATGTCTTGCTATTTTGGCAGGGATAGTCTTCAACTCCTGGTCTAAAGTAATCTTCCTGCCTTAGCCTCCCAAAGTAGTAGGATTATAGGTGTGAGCTGAGCCACTGCGCTTGGCCAAGAATTTTACAATCTTTTATTCCATTTACTTCTTCCTATCTTTTTTGGTATTGTGTATTTTAATTCTATGTGTATCTTAAACCCCATGATGAGACCTTTTATTTTTATTTTTATTTTTATTTTTTTTAAAGAGATAGGATCTCACTCTGTCATCCAGGCTGGAGCGCAGTGGTGTGATTGTAGCTCACTGTACTTTGAACTTCTGGGCTCAAGCTATCCTCTCATCGCAGCCTCTTGAGTAGCTGTGACTACAGGTGTGTGCCACCATGCCCGGCCATGGCATTTTTATACAGCTATTATTGGTTAGATATACCCACATATTTACCCTTTCTACTGCTCTCTCTTTCATGTATTTTTGTGGTTCCATTTTGGATAGTTTTCCTTCTAACTGAAGAGCTTCCTGTATTATTTCCTTCCATGTGGGTATGCTGTTGCACATTCTTTTAGTATTTGTGTGAAATTGTCTTTTTCGACATCATTTTGAAGAATGTTTTTTCTGAGTATAAAAATCAGGGAGGTTAGCCGGGCGCAGTGGCTCATGCCTGAAATCCCAGCACTGAGGCGGGCGAATCACGAGGTCAGGAGTTCGAGACCAGCCTGGACAACATGGTGAAACCCCTTCTCTACTAAAAATACAAAAAAATTAGCTGGGCCTAGTGGCAGGCGCCTGTAATCCCGGCTACTTGGGAGGCTGAGGCAGGAGAATTGCTTGAACCCGGGAGGCAGAGGTTGCAGTGAGCTGAGATCGCGCCACTGCACTCCAGCCTGGTCAACAGAGTGAGACTCCATCTCAAAAAAAAAAAAAAAAAAAAAAAAAAAAATCAGGGTGCTTGACAGTTTTTTTTTTTCTAGCACTTTGAGTGTTTCATTCCAGAATTTATTTCTGTTGAGAAGTTAGCTACCTTGTTGCTTCTTTGAAGGTAATTTCTTATTGTTTTTGATTTTCAGCAGTTTTACCATGATATTTCTACTTGTGGTTTTCTTTGTATTTATCCTGTGTGGTGTATGTAGGGATTCTTAAATATATAGTTGGAGTTGTTTTCCTAATTTGTTTTAGACAATTTTTGGCTGTTATCTTTTTAAGTATTGTTTCAGATCTATTTGTTCTTTCTTCTGGAGCTCAACCTAATACCAGTAGGCCTTTAAATTTTTTTTTTTTCTTTTTTCTTTTCTGGAGACAGTCTAGCTCTGTCACCAAGGCTGGAGTGCAGTGTTGCGATCTTGGCTCACTGCAAGCTCTGCCTCCCAGGTTCAAGCGATTCTTCTGCCTCAGCCTCCCAAGTAGCTAGGATTACAGGTGTGCACCACCACACCCAGCTAATTTTTGTATTTTTAGTAGAGACAGGGTTTCACCATGTTGGCCAAGCTGGTCTCAAACTCCTGACCTCAGGTGATCCACCTGCCTCTGCCTCCCAGAGAGCTAGCATTATAGGCGTGAGCCATCGTGCCTGGCCTAAAAATTTTTTTTTTTTTAAAAACTGTTTCCTGTGTTCTTTTTTATATTCTTTATCTTTTTGTTTATTTTTTTAGCTTGGATATTTTCTTGTTTTTTTTTTATTCTTTTTATTTATTTTTTTTGAGACAGAGTCTCTCTCTGTGGCCCAAGCTGGAATGCAGTGGTGCAATCTCAGCTCATTGCAACCTCTGCCTCCTGGGTTCAGGCGATTCTTCTGCCTCAGCCTCCTGAGTAGCTGGGACTACTGGCACATGCCACTACGCCTGGCCAATTTTTGTATTTTTAGTAGAGATGGGGTTTCACCATGTTGGCCAGGCTTGTGTGGATCTCCTGACCTCAGGTGACCCACCTGCCTCAACCTCTGAAAGTGCTGGGATTACAGGCGTCAGCCTACTTTGGATATTTTCTTCTGACCTATCTTGGCATTTACTAATGTCCTCATTAAGCTTTGTCTAAGCTGCTGTTAAACTCATCCATTGACTACTTAATTTTAATTATTTTACTTTCACTCCTGGAATTTCCATTTGATTTTTTAAAAAATGATTTTCAGTTCTCTTCTGGAATTCTTCATCTTGTCATTTCAGTTTTTGAAAATATTAAAACCAGTTTTTAAAAAGTCAAATAAAAAATAAAACTAATATGTCGGTCTCCTGTGGATCTTTTTTTAAGTTTTTCTTCTCGTGTCCTTTTGATATCTAGTCAATTATAGTTTTTTTTTTTTTCATATTTGAGTATTTTTGATTGAATACTAGACATTGTTTATGAAAAATTATGTAAATAATTTGAGGCTCTGGTCGTGTTATCTTTCTTTAGAGAGGATTTACTTTTGCTTCTACAGAGAATTAGGAGCAGAATATCTTAATTAAGGATTGAGCTGTTAGAAACTAGACTTCAGTTTTGGGGCACTGGTCTATTTTTGCTCTGCTCTTATTCCTATAGCCTGTGAGGATCTTCATTGAAAGTGTGGGGAATTAAATTGGACTCCTTCCACTTGAAGACCTGTAACTCCAGCTTTTATTTCCCATTGCTGTGATATTACTGAAATTTCTGTTCAGCTTCTTAGTGTCTTAGCTACCATTTTTGAAACAGTGCCTCTAGAGGAGAGTACTAGAAAGGAAAAGCTGTAGAAGATGTCTAGCTCACCTCTCTGGCCTCCCTTCCCTCTTGAGTTTTTGGCCCTTCAAGTCCTTATTGCCTTTCTAATTCTCTGAGGTCTTCAAATGAATTCTTTAACATTGTCCAGCTTTTTTTTTTTGTGGCTACAAAGTTAGTCTAATTAGGCCAGGTGCAGTTGCTCACACCTGTAATCTCAGCACTTTGGGAGGCCGAGGCGGAAGGATTGCTTGAGCTCAGGAGTTTGAGACTAGCCTGGGCAACGTAGTGAGACCTCGCATCTACAAAAAATTAAAAAATTAGCCAGGTATGGTGGTGTGCACTTGTAGTCTCAGCTACTTATGAGGCTGAGGCGGGTGGATTGCTTGAGCCTGGGAGGTTGAGGCTGCAGTCAGTGTGCTGTAATCATGTCACTGCATTCACCTGCACTTCAACCTAGGTGACAGAGTGATAGGCTGTCTCAAAAAAAAAAAAGCCGAAACCTTCTTTCTGTCTTTTTGGAGAAAGCAATTAGTCTTGATTTCTGTTATGAGTTGGTGATTTTTGAGAATATTTGTGCTTATACCTCCAAAGGCCGAATTAGGAAAAAAAAAAGTTCTAAAACTTTATGCCTTTTGGTAGTTTTTTCTTTTTTCAAACCATAATTAGTAAATCCTAAAATTATTAAATATTTTACTCATATAAGTAATATATTAAAGATGAAACAACATTAATCTTTAGTTTATTAAAGAAAGTTTGAAAACAAAAGAAACAACTTATAATCCTTCAACTTTCATACTACCACTGGTATTGTTGTCTTTTAAGAATAATTTTTCCCTATTTACTTATTTATTTAGCTTTAAAACATACACAGATGACTTAAAGATGAGTTTTTTTTTTTTGTAAAATATAAATGCAAACATCTAGGAGTATATAGAGTTAAAAGGCAAAATATTTCTTCATTCCCAAGCCATTTGCTCTCTACTTTTTGGTTATTTCTGTGCATATGCACAGAAAACGTAGTATAGAAGAATAACTTAGTGTAGAAGAATATATACCGGGGAGATACATATATATAATATACATATATACACACACACACACAGTATGTATACTAAAAATTATATATTGTACAAATTAAGTCCTATATAAAAGTAATACTAGATATACTAAGAAAGGAAAAATTTAAAATTTTTCTATTTGAGAAAGCAAATAGAACCTTTCTTTAGAAGACAAGAGAGGCTATCAATCTATAAAATAATAGCAGGCTATTAAGAAGAGGAACAAATTAGAGATCTTGGAAATGATAAGATTAAAAAACCACTTAGTATGTGGGATGAGTAGCAGAATGAAATTATCAAGCTAGAGGATCTAGCTAAGAAATCCTTCCAGCCTGCAGCATGAAAAGACAAAAGAAAGGTAAAATATGAGAAATAGTTTAGAATTAACTTAAAGGGAGCAATTTAACAGTATGATTTCATGGAGAGGACAAAATTCAATAAGGACAGAAAGTATTTATCTGAGGATTATTTTCTGTGGTGCAGTAGGGCTGGGTCAGACTGGTAATTTTAAGAAGCTAATGGAAGGCGAGAAAGTGGAGACAGAGTTGTGTTAGGGGTTCCCTGTACCACCCTCACTTCTGGAGATTTATTAGAATAACTCAGGACTCAGCATATGGTTGTACTCATAACTCAGATTTATACAGCAATGTACTAAGGATATACAGCTCGATCATAAGAGACAAAGACAAGTAGAGTCTGGGGGGAGTTAATGTGTAGGCTTTCTTATGCTCTCTTTTTCTCATGAGGGGTCATCCTGAGCTCACTCTTCCTGCAGCAATGTATTTGTGATGTTTCTGTCCATGGAAGCTCATTACACTCTCATTGCTCAAGATTTTTATTGATGGCCAGTCATGTAGGCACTCTCTGCTTAGCATGTAGTAAAATTCCAGGATCCCAGGAGGAAAAAAATTTATTCAGCATAAACTGTATTTTTGGGACAAGTAATCTAGGTTTGGTGAGCCATCCTTATCAGTTGACTGAGAACACTCCAAAAGTCAAATTCTCAGGTGCCATTCAGGAGCCAACTTTGCAAGCACTAGTGTTAGGTTAACCCTTTTCTGCACACTACTATAAACTATTCATTCAAGTGGCTTGGTTATGATAAAAAAAAAAGGAGCAGAAGGGTAATTGATGCAGACATAGTCAGAAAAGGCTTTTTAGTATGGGATAAATTCAAGCATATTTATTAGTATGGATAAGGAGCTAGTGAAGTCAATGAAGTTGAAAGTAAAGATTTGGGGAATAATGATAGAGAAACCTCTGAGGAGGTGCAAGGGAATGGAGGTCAAATGCAGTTTTTGGAGTAGTAGGTCTTCAGCAATAGGAGGGAAATATCTTTCTTAGTACTGGAGATGTAATTGAGATTGTGATTTTTTCCTCAGTAAGTTTCAGCTGCCTATGTATGAGAGTGGAAAAGACTAACGGTAGGTTGACTCAAGGTTGGAGAAATTCAGTTTGGGTGTGATGAAGAACAAGAGGGTAAGGGGCACTGAGGCTATCAGAGGAAAAATAATTGAAGCAATCAGCCATAGGTTCTAGGCTGAATAGGAAGTAAGGTCAGGATGAGGGTGCTGTTAAAATGTGTAAAGGAGAAATGAAGGGACTGTTAGTCTTGGTGAAATTGAAAAGTGAGCATAGTGACAGTAAAAGAGTTTATAGTGACGTGTTTTAGAATGCTGTCGGCACTCAATCAACGTGAGTTGTATTGAATCAAAAGGTAGAGTGGTTTGAAATGATTGTGGTATGGCCATGGAGCAGAATGTTCCAGTTGGACAAAGATGAGGGTCATTGTAAACGAGATGACCTATTGTAAAGGTTGTACAACAGGTCAAGTTATTTCAATGGATGCTGATGTTACCAATATAATGATAGAGGTTGGAATAGTCCGAAAGACCAACTTTTTTTGATGAATGTAGGGCAATATCTTTCAATACACAAAGGATAGAGGGTTTTACTAGTTTAGACTCTCTGACTGTAAATAGCAGAAAATAACTTAAACTGGCTTAAATATTAAGGGTACTTATTCATGAGTAAATTGGTGGAACTCAGGCACTGGAATGTGCCAGATTTTAGGACAATATTGGAACCTGGACCTGGAAAGTTACTTAGAACCTAGTTTCTGCTCTTTCTTCTTAATATCGCATCTCTGCTTTTGTCCCTTTGTTTGTATCAGTCTTCTCATTGTCTCTGTCTCTCAAGATTGGCTCTTCCTGATTCCTGATTTTCCTGGGAGATTATTAACTGTCTCAAAGCTTCTAAGGTAACCTGTTATAATTTTAGCCACATGCAGAGACTAACTGCTTGTCTCGGAATCCCAATTCCAAATTACCAGGAGAGAGAATCTGATGGCTTCAGATTGAGTTAGGGGTTATTCGTGCTCCCATCAACTTTGGCTGGAGTAGGATGTTATCTTGTAATGTCATGTAAAATGGCTATTAGGCCCCATCTTTGTGGGTTGGGAGGGCAGCCCTTAAAGAGAGTTGTTATGCCAGTACCCACAGTGGATTTCTGCTTTACTACAGCTGAGTGGTATAGCTGAAAGGAATTAGTGTAAACACAAGAGGGGCTTTTGAAAGAGATTAGGAAAGCAGTGAGGAGGTATAGAATAGTAGTTTAAATTACTGCCATGGATCTTGGGCCGTGGGAGAATAAGTAGCTTTAAGATGACATGATCTGTCTGGGGAGAGCTAGCTTTTAGTTGAGACACGGTACAGGGTGTTCAAGAAAATGGTTGAGGTGATGGGGAAGGTTATTTATGAAAAAGGAATTCCAGGGTTTACATTGGAACTCTTTGGGAAGGTGATTCATTGATAAGATGAACCAAGGAAAAGGGGCTTTAAAGCAGTGAGTACAAAACCATCAGAGAAGAAAGGGGACTGAAGAGTTGAATTGTGGATGGTGTCAACTGTAGTTGACCTATGGTTGACAGGGATGAGAAGCACAGATATAATTACTTACTACATTTATGGTTGGAAAAGCTTTCATTTTTCTTTTATTTCCATCTGAGGTTGAAGATAGTTAACAGAGGCAATCTAAGAGTGACTATTTTATAGATCACATCTCTTGACATAATGAAGGTATTTTTGGTTTGAGACTTTATATTTGTTAAGTACAGTCTTTTCTGATTCTTATATTGATATAACTATGTATTCAAGTAATGGACTCCTTGTAATTAATTCTGATAGTTCTCTTTGGGTTTATAACTGTGGCACATGTCCGATCCTGTGCTTGGCCCGTTACATTCCTAAGACACCTTCTTTATTCATCTTTTGAGTACATGTGTTACTAAGTTGGAAGAGTATGACTTACATGTATGTTGCTTGCTCCTTGAACTGATGTCTGAGATCATTTCTTTGAATACAACGATGAATGTATTTTCCTCATTATGAAAATATGCCTGTTGCATGTATATTCTTGTATACATTTTCTCTTTACACACACACACACACACACACACAGAGCTCTCTCTCACATAAATTGCCTCCATCTTCTGTAATATTTACTAAATTTCTGTCTAAAGGATCACTCATTTCTGTTGTGATAGCCATGCAGATTTTAATTTTAAGGCTAGCTGACTCTGTTTATGAAATATATTTCTATAAACATACTTTTTTAACTTTTGATTTTTCTTTATTTTCACAAACAGAAATAATTTGTTGAAAAGTGAAAATAAATGTCAGTGACTTTAATACTCAATTATAGTATGTTCACAATAATTCCAGACCGAAGACATTGCTATTTAAAATTTATTTTTAAAATTAATTATTTATTTTTTATTTTTATAAATAGAGATGGGTCTCACTGTGTTGCCCAAGCTGGTCTTGAACTCTGGGGCTCAAGCAGTCCTCCTGACTCAGCCTCCCAAAGTGCCGGGATTACTGGCATGAGTCACCACACCTGGCCACTGTTTAGAATTAGTGATCTTTCCATTATAAAGATTTAACTATTTTATGCTGAAGTGGCCATATTTTCAAGGAGTGAAACCATCTCATACATAACAATGAAGGTAGTCAGCTATAGACTTGGAATGAGATCACATATGGGGATGATATCCTTCTAGTTAGCCTAGTACTGCTGTACTGGTCTGTGTGTACATGCGGTCCTTCAACTCAGGCCTTGCAAGGCATGCCGGCTGTGCCATGTTTGTAAATGGGGCAGAGGAAGCTACAACAATGGAAAACTAAGCTGTTTATGTTAGGTACAGCTATTAAAACAAGGTAGGGATGAGGCTAGGCCCTTAACTTCCCTAAGGCATACTTTTCTAGCTACCTTCTGCCCTGTGTGTGGCACCTGCATCCTGGATGATTGTTCTCTTTTATCCATTGTGGATTTTTAAAATATAATAAATACGAAAAGCATCTTGATCTCTTGTTTGTGAGAGGTGATGCCCTGAGATTTAGCTTCAGGAATATGTCATGGCTCATGCTTCCCATATTTCCCAGGGAGGGAAATACAGGATTTTCTAACACTGGTTAAAAATGCAAATTCAAGATTTGGAAGGGCTGATATAATGAAATAATGAGCAGTATCAGCATGTGCAAATCTTGTTTAAAAGATTTTATTTTCTCCCCTCTTAGACTTTTTGCACATTTAGAATCTTGAAACAGTTTCTAGATCTCTAACATGAAAATGAAGATGGCTATTTTCAGGTTGCTTTCAGCTCTAGGTAGAAATAACCAGAATTGGCTTACATTAAAGAAACTGCATCTAGAAATAAATAAAAAAATTAGTGATCTTTCTTGGAGTTATTATATAATTTTGAATAATATAAAAATGGTATTTTGTCAGAACTATTGTAGTAACATTAAATAGCAAATTATGTTAGCCTAAAGTTACCAAGGATGATTTGTGTATGAAGTATATCATACTTTTTTTTATTGGACTTCTACCTTTCTTTTTACTTATTTGTTGTGAAAGAAAATAGAGGAAGTTAAAAAAGAAGTTGATGCATGGTAGGAAAGATTAAGGAAGAAGAACAATAAATGGATGACAGACATTTACTAGATGATTGGGGTTAACTTTTATAACCAGACTCAGTAGTTGTTAGATCTGTACTGATGCTCAGTATTTATTGGCTCTGTTAAATTAAAAATATTCAGCCTTTTCAACCCTATAGAAATGTTATTAAAATATTTCTATGGTAATATTGTGGGAAAGTGCTTGGTTGAATGTGATCATATTTTCTATGTGTTAGTCCTTTTTATTGTTTGTTAAAAATATAAATAGTGTTTGTGTTTTTAGTAGTAACTTAGGTTAATTTGGCCTTTGCTTTTATTTTGCCCATTTCAGAAGCTAATGTAAATTTCTTAACTTTGCATAGGAAATCCACGTTGATAAATGAAGCTAGAGACTTTCTTTGTGTAAAACTTAAAAAGAACATCTCATGCTGTTAATACCATCAGGATTAGGATGCTTAATATTGAACTCTCTAAAAAGAAGTGTTCTTTTTTAATTAGCATAAGATACAATTTTATAAGGATATTGAAATTATCTGAGCACTCAATAAGTAAATATATTACAAACCTCATCTGTCTGGTTGAGCTTTCTTTTAAAAATACTCTTTTTTTCCTTTAGCTGTTGTACTTAATGATAAAAATGGTTTTAAACAGAAATGCCATTGGCTAGTACAGAGAAATAATGGTATAATAGTAGAGGGATGGTACTCTTTGATCCTTGGGCTTATGAAATTCCTAAATTTTGGTTATTTAAGGAAAGCAAAGTAGAAGACAGATAAGTACAAAAAGTGCTTCAAAATTAGGGACAAAAAGTAGGACTAGTGTCTGCTGGAAGGACTCAGGATTCTTCTGGATTTGACGAGAATGTATGTGGATGAAGTATTAAGTGTTCTTTTTTTCTTTTCTCAAGTGGCTCAGATTGCCAAGTCTTTGCCAGAAGGTTGAACGTTGTAGCTTGTAGACTAACTTTTTTATTGCCTAATTACATTAACAGCTAGAATTGTTTTATAGATTTTTCGTAAGACTGATGCCAGTCCCTTTACGGACCTTAAAAGAACTGTAGCATACATCTAGACTATTTTTTTTAGGTTTAAAAATTTCCAGAAGTGTTCCTTATTTGTTTGATATTCTCTGTCTGCTTTACTTCGCTGTGATATTTCAAAATATGTAGTTCTGAGTTAAAAAATTTAGATTAAAAATTCCATGATGAGTAATATTTTGTTCTATTAGTATGTTAATATATCCAGTGACTGTGGCTTAGCCACTTTGCCTACACTCTTACTCTGGTTTACAAAGATAGAGGTTTTGGTGTTTATCCCCTTAAAGTCCATACTTCACTCATAGTAACACAACTCCTTTCCCCTTCTCTCCATTGGTGGTTGGTATAGTGTAGGCCTGTTCAAATTCTGTCTTTTACCACTTGATTTACATAAAATCTTTGTGCCTTATTTACTCATCTGTGAAATGAATACAGTACAGTCTATTTTTTCAGTGTTGTAAGGATTAGAGAGAATGTTTGCAAGATGCCAGACATTCTGCTTGGATCTCAGTAAATGGTAGATAAATTATTATTACTGTTATGATTTGAGAAGTGCCTATAGAGTACATACGTATATTGAAGAAAACCATGTGCTGGATTTAGGAAAACTAGTGTACAATCTTAGGGGAGCTTATACAGCAGACCATTTCTGTTAGATATATTGACTTGCTAAGATTTGTGAAAACAAACTGATTTATCTCTCAGTCTCTTCTTTGTAAATGAATTTGAACTCTAATAAAATATTTTTCTTTCCCTTATTTTTCTTTTTTTTTTTTTAAAGGGCGCTATTTTCTTGGAAGGTGTTACTGTTAAAGGTGTAACTCAAGTAACAACACAACCAAAGTTAGGAGAGGTACAGCAGAAGTGTCATCAATTCTGTGGCTGGGAAGGGTAATAAATATTTTAAAATTTTTAAATAAAATTTACTCTTATTTTACAACACTTACAATTAATACAAGCATTGACATATCTTCTTGGCTCCTTGAAGTTAGTATGTTTGCAATAGAATACTTTAAAGGTGTCAGATTTCGTTCAGGACAATCAGTGCAATAACCAGACAGTTGAGTCAAAATTAGATGACTCACATATTTTCCTAAAGTAATAGAAAATTCTTGTTTTCACTGTTTAGTATTTGTTTCATGTCTTTGACTCTACTGCTACTGATTAATGTTTGAGCTAGTCTCTCAATTTGATTAGAGGGAAGAGGTGAAATTTGGATCTGCCTCATTTTCCAGTTTTTCTGTAATCAGAAGTCTAGGAAAATCAGCTTTAAATATAAGCAGTGAATGCCATGACTTGAAAATATCTTTCAGACATTTCGTAGTGGATTCAGGAGAGCATACATTGCTCTTATCTGTTGCTCTCAGGTCTTGGTCTGTGGTCATTTCTGCTGATCATTGGTATCTGTGGCAGAGAACTGTAATACAGTTGAACGTAAGGAAAAAGGATTATTGTTAATTCCTAATATAAATTCCTAATGAAAAGAACTTTTATTACTGTTACATAAATACTAGATAAATCATCTAGAAGTAGTTTTAACTAAAATATGAAAATAATGAAGAAATAAGATCGGTTTTAATGTTGTGTTAAACCTTAATCTTGACCTACACCCTTGGTTTTAATGTTGTGTTAAGCCTTAATCTTGACCCATATTTCTCCTGTGTTGTCCCTTCTGGGTATCTTTTGAGGAGAAAGTTGCCAACCTTGCAGTTATGTCAAGTTGGCAGTCTCACGTTGGGGAAATATGGGGTCTAGAATATCATGTAAGGTAATTAAGCCAAGATTTAAACTTCTTCCTGAAGTACAAGACTTGTAAACATACCTGCTTTACTATTTAGATCATATATACTAATATTTTAAAATTAGCTCAGTGATTATACCATAGCAGTGGTAATTTAGAACTCTGTTAACTTGCATTCTAAAATGTCAAGAAAATGATAATCTTTTATTAGTATTTTTGTGAAAGTGGATGTTATTCCAGCTGACATTAATCTCATCATAGGGAGAACATTGTGATAAATGTGTGATTCATTTGAGATTGGTTTAAGACATGTATTGCTTTGTATGGATACCAGCCACGATAGTAATACTGTGTTCTTTTTTAAGGTCTGGATTCCCTGGAGCACAGCCTGTTTCCATGGACAAGCAAAATATTAAACTTTTAGACCTGAAGCCATACAAAGTAAGCTGGAAAGCAGATGGTACTCGGTAAGTTAGACTTCTAAAAAAATTACACAAATAACCCTAATGCTTGAAGAATATTGTTTTATTGTTAGAAAAGTTTACACTCTTGAGAGTGTGAATTTCTAATGTGAACAGCAAAATAAATGTTTCAAAAATTATATATTTTTTGTTTTGCTAGTGTTCTAAGCTGTATAGCACAGTTATCTCTCATTCTGCTAAATTTTTGGTTTCAGAGCTTAGCTAGTTTAACATAAATCTATAACTAGATGTTAAGTTTGAAAGTGTTTTTCTCTTAATGATATGGTTTTTGGTATGTCTGCTGCCCACTGCCTTGTTTTTTAATGATATTGGACATGTTAAGGTTAATAGATAAATTGCCAGTTTGTAATCTAAAAATGATGAACTCTCTCTGATTCATTCTGTATTCTCCTTTGAATAATTTGCCTTATTCTCTTTATATACTCGTAAGGTTGTTGCATTATTACAACAAAGCTTAATTTCAAATTTTATATTTCTAAGTTTTAAGATTTTTTAAATTTGAGACAGGATCTTGCTCTGTCATCCAGGCTGCAGTGCCTTAGCACGATCAAGGCTCACTGCAGCCTTGAACTCCTGGGTTCAAGTAATCCTCCCACCTCAGTCTCCTGAATAGTAGCTTAGCTTCCTGAGTAGCTGGGATTATGGGAATGTGCCACCCTGCCTGGCTATTTTTTAAATTTTTTTTAAGGATGAAGTCTCCTTATGTTGCCCAGGCTGGTCAAGATATTAGTAGAAATTTTATTCTTCCTCAGCAACATTTTATTTTTTTCTTTTGTAATCCATATTTTTTTGCATCTATTACAGTTTTGCTATATGTATGTATTCATTTAGCAAGTTGAAATAATTATTTTAACAGATATTAACATAGAA
Organism: Gorilla gorilla gorilla; assembly: GCF_029281585.2. Taxonomy (NCBI): domain Eukaryota; kingdom Metazoa; phylum Chordata; class Mammalia; order Primates; family Hominidae; genus Gorilla; species Gorilla gorilla. The sequence continues at coordinate 113,062,238 of NC_073229.2, read as the reverse complement.
GTCATTAACTATTTCATAATAAAATGTTTTGGAATAACTGGCAGTACATATATATTAGCTTTTAAGTGTTATTTTGAAGATGACAGATTCTATTTAATTTTTATGAGTTTTGGAAAGTCTTAAGTGGCAGTTATACTCTTTGTATCATGCCATCTCCATCTACATTTAACATGTAGTTACCTTAAAAGATATATATGGAGAAAAGAAGTGGAGCAGATACAACTTATTTTCAATATTAGGTGACTATAATGATATTTTAACATTATATGCTTTCTAGAATAAGTGTTTTATTATATTTGATTTTTATTGGGAATATTTAAAAATATTTTCATTCATTTTAATTGTCTGCCTCTGTTGGAAACGATTTTTCCCCTCAGTTTAGCATTTTTTAGCTTTTTAAGGGTATTTTATAGGTAAGACATGTTCATTTGACAAAATTCAGAAAATAACATTAAAAAAGAAGAAAATAAAAAAGAAATTTTATCACCTAGAGATTATCACTACTGTCCTTATGGTATTGACCTTTTTCTCTGGGTTATATGGCAGGTATGGTTTTTATTATTATTATTATTTTTTGAGACGGGTTTTCACTCTTGTTGTCCAGGCTGAAGTGCAATGGCACGATCTCGGCTCACCACAACCTCCGCCTCCCAGGTTCAAGTGATTCTGCTGCCTCAGCCTCCCAAGTAGCTGGGTTTATGGCATGTGCCACCACACCTGGCTTATTTTGTATTTTTAGTAGAGACAGGGTTTCTCCATGTTGGTCAGGCTGGTCTCGAACTCCCTATCTCAGGTGATCTGCCTGCCTTGGTCTCCCAAAGTGCTGGGATTACAGGTGTGAGCCACCGTGCCTGGCCTATGGTTTTTATTATTAATGCTTTGTGTACTAATTCAAGTAGTTAAATAACAAGTATTTGATATTTATATGTTTATTTGTTCGTATTATTTTGAACTTCCTTAATGAACTAGCCTTAAAAATTAATAATAATGCATAATGCAAAATTGAAACAGTGTAGAAATGAAAAAATGTGCCTTGTGTGCTTGCAGCAGTTATACAAAGAAAGATATAGATCCATATACAGAATTTGGATCATTTACCATTCTGCACCCTTCCCTGTGGATATGTGTTTTTGATGGATAAATGAAAATTAGCCTTTCTGCTTATTTTCAGAATATTAAAATTATATTTATTTAATATGGTGGGTTAGATTATGTTCAGAATCTATTAAATTGGTAGTAAGGATGTTAAGGATGTTGTTGAGACATACATTTTAATAGATACGTAAAAATGTCTTAACAAATGTCTTACTTCTGTGGGTGGAGAAAGAGTGGAAAACGTGAGGTCAAGGTGTCTATCTCTAGGCTTTACACTATGAAATGAACTGGGGATTTGGGATTGAGGCATAAATTTAACCTCTTAGGAGTTTCATATTTTAGGTACTCTTTTTTTTTCTGTTGAAATTTATTTTATTATCTTATTTTTTTGAGACAGGGTCCTCACTCTGTTGCCTAGGCTAGAGTGCAGTGGCACAGTGATTGCTCACTGCAACCTTGACCTCCTGGGCTCAAGTCATCCTCCCACCTCAGCCTCCAGAGTCGCTGGGATTACAGACATGCACCACTATGGCCAGCTAATTTTTAAAATTTTCTGTAGAGATGTGATCTTGCCATGTTGCCCAGGCTGGTCTTGAGCTCCTGGGCTGTAGTGATCCTCCTGCCTTGGCTTCCCAAAGTGTTAGGATTACAGGCATGAGCCACCACATCTGGCCTTATATACTCTTTACTTTCTGCATTGCTTTCTTCACAGTATCATGGTAAGCTTTGGGCAAAATAATAAAGCCTGCAAAATTTGTCTCTTGTTTCTGCCATCCAACTTTTGTTGATTTTGTTCTTCCTCTGTAGTTGTGTACCCCTTTCTGTGTGTCTTGGTATCGTTAGACCCCTAGATGATTGGCTAAAGTAATTTTTTATGAAGTAATTGGTTAAGATGTTTTTGATTGCTAATGGAAATATCTAATTTCTCCTAGAACCAGGCTCCACCAAAAACAAAAGGAAAACCCTGAGTATTTATTGAATACCTACTCTGTTTTAGGATACTTTTTTCTGGGAGAGAAAAAATTTTGCAAGGTGTTTCTGGGCCAGTGTAAAATCTATCTTTTGCGCACTAGGATTTAAGTCCAGTAGCATGGAAGAGGGACTTTCTGTGATTGAATAAGGTGAAAAGAGCCTGAGGAGGCTGTAGAATGGTCTTAGAGGCTATGAAATCAGAGTAACTGATTAATAGCTATGAGTCCTGGACTCCGTCGTCATTAAAGCTATGTCAGGATACAGTGTAGGATTTCTTTTTATTATCCTTATTTCATAATTTAATGGCAATTTATTATATCTAGTAACAATATTTAAACCAAGGATCTCTGAAATTGAGTGTAATAGGAAACCTGGATATAGTTAACAGTAAAAGGTATTGTGTAAGAATTTTGCATTAGCCTGACCAAGGCCTGAGGGCCTGGAGATAACAGTAAGTAGAGTGGCTTTTTTTTTTTTTTTTTTAAAGAAATTGTGTTTTGCTATGTTGCTCAGGATGGTCTCAAACTCCTGGCCTCAAGTGATTCTTCCCTGTTGGCCCCCTGAAGTACTGGGATTATAAGTGTGAGCCATTGAACCCTGCCTGGAGTGGTTTTGACAGGAAACTTTAATGGATTCGAAAACATTGTAGAATAGGGAATATTTCTGAAATGTAAAGCCGGGTAATAGAAACAGAAATATGAAAGTTATTGAAAATGAAACAGTGAGAAATTTATATTAGTTGTAATAGGTGAATTGATGGAGACTAAGCCACTGTGATCTCAGAAACAGATGAAAGTTTGTTTGATGGAAGAATTAATTGTGTTTTGTGTATTTCAATAAACTCATACTTTTAAAAATGAGATATCTTTAGTTTTTATAGTTCTGAGTACTTTTGGTTGCAGTTTTTGATCTCTAATAATTAAGCATTTAAAAAATCTTCTAATTTGGAATTATGTCAGACTTAGTAAGTCTTCCAAAAATAGTACAAAGAATTTCCATGTGCCCTTAACCAGATTCCCCAAATGTTAACATCTTATATTATTACAGTACAATGGCCAAAATCAAGACATTAACATTGATGTATTGATTATTGACATTATTCAGATTTCACCAAAAGTGTCAATATTATGCCCTGTTTCTGGTCCAGGATCCAGTCCAGGATCACGTGTTTCATTAGGTTGCCATGTCTCTTCTTTTTTCTGCAATAATTCTTTTTTTTTTGAGGCAGAGTCTCGCTGTTGCCCAGGCTGGAGTACAGTGGCACGATCTCTGCTCACTGCAGGCTCCGCCCGCTGGGTTCACGCCATTCTCCTGCCTCAGCCTCCCGAGCAGCTGGGACTACAGGCGCCCACCACCTCGCCAGGCTAATTTTTTTGTATTTTTAGTAGAGACGGAGTTTCACCGTGTTAGCCAGGATGGTCTCAATCTCCTGACCTTGTGATCCGCCTGCCTCGGCCTCCCAAAGTGCTGGGGATTACAGGTGTGAGCCACCGCGCCCGGCCTCTGCAATAATTCTTTAGGCTTTCTTTCATAACTTTGACACTTTTGAATAGCATTGGCCAGTTATCTTGTAGCATGTCTCTCAGATTGAGTTTGTTTGATGTTTCCTCATGATTCAAGTTGGGCATGCTTGCAAGAACATCACAGTAGTAATATTCTGCATGTCATTTCAGGAGGCACATAATGTTGAATTCTCCTATTAGTGATGATGTTAACTTTGATCTCTTGATTTAGTTGGTGTGTGCCAGATTGATAAAGTTATTTCTGTTTATTATTTTATTTTTGGTTTGTACTTTATTTATTGATAAAGGCATGTCTGCCATGATAAAGTTATTTTTCCTTTGTACTTAAGAAGCTGTGAGGGAGATACTCTGAGATCATGTAAATATCCTATTTCTTATACTTTTCGCCATTATTTTTAACATTCATTGATGATTCTTACCTGAAACAGTTACCGCTGTTATGTTTGCTTAGTGGAATTCAGCTCTTAGGAAGAACTTTCCCTTCTTTCTCATTTCTTTATTTTCTTTCTTTTTTTATTCCTATCAGTGTGGACTCATAGACACGTATTATATTCTGTGGGTTATAATCTTAGTAATTATTTTATTGCTCCAAATGTCTCATTTGACCATTGAGAGCCCCATCAAGTGACTCCTGTCTTTTGACATCTCTCCCTCATTTTTTGAGTACTTTCTTGTTTCTGGCACCCCTAGATGTTGCAGACTTACCTTGTACTTTTCCTATCCCAGCCCTGGAATCAACTGTTTCTCTAAGGAGTGGTATTTAGAGACCAATTTTTGCGCACAAGTTGGGCTCATTAGTACCGGGATGTCATTTCTTCTAGGCCCTCTCAGAAGATAGAGCTAGGAAATGTGTGTGTGTGTGTGTGTGTGTGTGTGTGTATACATAAATACACACCTATATCTATTTCAGTATCTGTATGTATGTGTATGCATACGATTTTTTTTCAAAATCATGAGTTCGTACTGATACTTCCAAATCTAATGCACTACCATAGGATTTATTGAATTTTTTCTCATTTTCTATTTGTAACTCCTCTCTCTGATAGGGAGACACTTGGTTTTCATTATCCATAATATTTACTATAATACACATAAAGTAGTTTTGGAATTGCTATCCAAAGCCACTGTGAGAAATCCATTTGAATAGAGTGTAATATTTGTGAACAGTTGGTCTGACTTTAGCCTTAGGGTATATAAAGTGTACTGTGTTCCAAAGTTACTTAATTATTTTCTCTCTTTCTGCCAACCCCTTTAGTGTAGATAGTTTTCATTTGTAATACAATTAGTTTCATTTGTTTCTGCTTATATTCTGAGTTTGCCCTCATCCTTTGTTGATTTTAATTTTTCATTTTTCTGAGTGTGTGAAACTCTACTATGATTCAGAGTATGCTCTGAGAAATGTTACTTTCTCCTATCCCTTTTAACCCTCTCCCTTTCTCTTATCTTTTCATTCTGTTCCTACCCACCCCCTTAAATAATCAGCCTCATCATTTTCTGATTTACCCTTCTTGCATTTCTTTTTGTACAGATGAGCAGATGCACTTTTCTTTTTCCCCTTTCTTTTAGGAAAGATACCATACACTTTAGAATTAGATAGTCTTTTCACCTTGCTTTTTCCATTTAACAGTATGCTCTAGAAACCACTGCATTTCACTTCACAGATATCCTCATTCTTTTTTTACAGCTGCATTGTACCCATTGTGAGTAGTTTATTCAACGACTTTCCTATATAGAGATATTTAGATTGTTTCCAGTATTTTGTAATTACAAATGATGCTGTGATTAATAACTTTGAGCTGACTTTCCCCCCATATTGTTGAAAGTCTAACCTCAGGGTCAATTTCTAGAAAGAAGGATTGCTGAGTTGAAGGCTGGGTGTATATGAAGTTTAGTTAGATACCACGAGTTTCTGCTCCAAAAGGGTAGTGCCAGATTGTATTCCCACAGGCAGTTTGTGAGAATGCCTGTACCACCACAGCCTTGCTAACAGAATGTGTTGGCAAATTTTTTCACCAATCTGGTTAGTGAGAAATGGTATTTCATTCTAGTTTTAATTCTGAATGGAGTCAAACATCCTTTCATATGTTTAAGGGCTATACTTATCTTTTTTGTGAATTATCTGTCCTTGTTTCTTTTCTGTTGTCTTTTGACTTTGTTCATGTTTTTTTGCCATACAAAATTTTATTATTTTTATGAAGTCAAGTTTATTAATTTTTATTGCCTCTTGATTTTGATTTATAGTTAGAAAGCCTTTCCTTATACTGAGATTAAAGAAGAATTCTCTCATATTTCTTCTAATATTTGTATGGTTTGATTTTTTTAATCTGGAAGACTTTTTAAATTATAGGCAGTCTAGCATTTCTACATATTTAAAAACTCCTTTTATTGTCATTGTTATTATTATTACTTTGCTGTGAAGAATTAATGCATAAATTCATTTTGAGTGAAGGCTGTCTTCTAAGGTTGGAACCGAGTCATAATGATCCACTTGGAAGTATGTCATCCTGATAGTGACCACCTTCCCTGTGTACTGGGTGTTAATATACAGAAGGCTTATTTTAAATGTACTATTCAGCAGTGTGTTTTGTTATTTCTTTGCAGTATGTTTTATAATAATGGAAGGCTTTTGAGATGAGAAATGTATGGTTTTGGTAGGAGTTGAGGTCAAAAGGAAGGCCTAGTATCTCTAATTCTGATCCACAGGGTTCTAACTTAACTTTGCTAAGTAAGACATGGATTTACAACTGTTTTATATAGTGCATGCTGTGCACCTACTTCCCAAATGCACTTTGATTTTTTTTTTTTTTTTTGTCATAAAGAATCTGGGCTCCTTCCTGTTCTTCTCTCTACAACTCAGCCTGTATCTGAGTGGTACTAGCTATTCTTATATTGCTTTTCTATGGAGGAAAACACAGTCTTCTAGAGCTGAAATCTTAAGAATGTTTTGGGAAGATTAGAGAGCTTCTTTAGAAAAAGTTTCCAGGCATTTAATCATACTTAGTATCTTAGTTCATTTTTGCGGCTATAGCAGGATACCTCAGATTGGGTAATTTATAAACAACAGAAATTTATTTTTCACAGTTCTGGAGGCTAGGAAGTTCAGAATCAGGATGCTAGCAGGTTCAGTGTTTGGTGAAGGTTGCTCTTTGTTTCCAAAATGATGCCTTGTTGCTGCATCTTCCCATGGCTGAAGGGGCGAATGCTATGTGCTCAAATGGTGGAAGAGCAAAAGGGCCTGGCTAGTTACCACCAGCTCTTTTGTAAGATCACTAATTCCATGCATGAGGGCAGAGCCCTTGTGGCCTAATCACCTCCTAAAGGTTCCATCTCTCAGTACTGTTGCACTGGAGATAAAGTTTCACCATGAATTTTCAAACCGTAGCACTTGGTTATATTTTAACTTGTTGAATTTTTGAATTTTTAAATTTTATTTAACTTTTTCCTGAGCTTTGAAAATTATTTCTTGTTACATTCCCCACCACGAAGACTTTAGTAATACACTAAATTATAGTTTCTGTTTCTTGGATTCCTCTGTGTGTCAGGTACTGTGCTAGGTTCTGGGGAAACAGCAGTGAGCAGTGTGGACACTGTCCCTATCTCATAGAACTTGCAGATAACTATTTAACTAATAATAAATTATTTGTGGATAATTGATTAACAGCTTGGCACAAATTCAGTTTAGAGCTTCAGCACATATCTCATAGCCAGATAAATTCCCAGTTGATTAAATAAGTGTAAATAAAATTTATTTTCTGAGAAAACAAGATAGCAGAATAAATTAGGTTAGGTATACCTCTGGCACATGTTTCGTTAGCATTCTTTGGATATTTAGGTAGTTGGATCTTGGGTTTAGGAGAAGAATATGGATTGAAAGTACAGATTTGGGAGACAATAGTATGTGATAGTAAAGACAGGGATGTGGACAGGCTGTTGAGTAGAGGAAGCAATGGTGACTGAGAGTAGGGGAGGTGGGAGAAAACCAGGAGAAATATCTGTCATTCAAGCTAAGGGAAAGTAAAAATGTCCCCAAAGAAAGGTTAAATCTTATAGAGAATTAGTAAGCTAAGGAGTGAAAAGTGTCTGTTGAATTTAGCAACAAGATATTTGGGATTGGGTTGGGATGTTCTCCGTTTTTGTATAGTGTAGAGTAGGGCAGTGGGAGTAAGTTTAAAGTGATGACATTTTTCCTTTAAACATTTCCTCTCTTTCTTCCTTTGGCTGTTGTTAACAAATGTCTCTCCTGAGGGAGATTCCATGACAGCAAAGAGAACATTATTAAGAGTTAGTGAAAGTACCTTATTTCATCCAAGAGACAGGTATGGCAGGGCTTTTTATCTGTCAGTGTCTGCCTGCCTGCCTGTCTGTCTCACATTGAAATTCAAATGTGAGATAATTGGCAAAAATTGTTCATTAACTTGTGTATTTGGAATAAAAATGAAGTTGGACTTTTCCTATCAGATAGTGGGACTTTCGATTTGGCTGAGGTTTTGCTAGTGAGAGTTGGTCAAATGAGTTTTACATAGCAAGCATTTTTGTGTAGATTAAATCAGCCAAAACTGCAGTTTTGGGATTTTGATGAAAATAGACTTCAAGCATTTGATAAAATAAAATCATTTTGTTTAACCATAATATTGGTGAAGGTGTATTGAAATATAACACTCCCTCTGCCCCCTCCCCCCACTTTCAGAGTTAAACAAAATGATTCTCAATGAAAGACTTGCAGTTACACTTGATAGTCGCTTTACTATGTCTTTATGCCTCCTTGATTAGATTGTGCTTCAATTTTGTTGAAAGCTGCCAAATAATCAAAGTGTATTTTAAAGGAACTCGTTGAACTTCTGACATTCCCTAAAATACATTTAACTTTTTTCTTAATATTTCTTTTGTCTTGAGTACTCTTGTTTCATTATTTTCATGGCTTTCCCCAGGAGGGGGGAGTCAGTTCTACTTGAGTGTAAATATAATACCAGGAAAAGTGATATAATGTTACTACAGTTACAGTTGGAATTGAACTGTCTTGTAATTGTGAAATCTGCTTTTTCACAGATATTCTGGGAAAAGATAGAATTTTATAATAGGATTTATCTGTGTACTTAGTTTATTAGCAGATTTTGTAATGCAATTAAATAAATTGTCTTCAAAATAATTCAACATCAATTGAAAGTGATGAAGACTTAGAACTATATAAAAATTTTAGAATTAATTTTCATGCATTTTATTTTAATTCTTTCTGCTGAGAGTTTGAGTACTATAAATTTAATTTCAACTATTATTGAATCAGTAGGTAAAAACCAAATGTTTTTAATAAGTACTGTTGTAAAACAAATAGTAAAGTAAAAGATAATAACTCAGATTATGCTTGACACAGGAAAAATGTAAGGCTATGGGAATAATGTAACAGACCAACAAAAGGGCTGGTGCTGTGGTTGCAATTTTTACATATGTATCTATATCTGTATTTATATCTTTTGACTTACATATTTATATAATACACACACATATACAAGCATACCCTGCTTCAAGAAAAACTGAATATAAAAGGTAAATTTGGGACTTGCTTTATAAGGAAAATTATTGCAGGGAATAAAAAAGCCACTTAGGCATTTATGGAAATGTAATTTATATTCAGCTTTTTATAACACATCTGTTTAAGTAGGTGAGGTATATTTGTATAATACTTCTTGAAGGAAATTATAGACAGGTTTATTTTCCTGGATCCTGGTCTGGGAATTTCCTCCCTCCCTCCCTTCCTTCCCTTCTTCCTTTCATTCATTCATTCATTCATTCATTCATTCATTCAGAAATTATATTGAAAACTTATTTACCCCTAGGGCTCTGTGTTAGATGCTGCATGGATTAGGACTGCTTAAGACAGAATCCTCAGCTTTAAGTTTTTCCTGTAATCTAGCTTTAAGTTTTCGTTCTAAACTTTTTCTGTGAAGGACCTAGTAGTAAATATTTTATCATTTGTGGGTTGTGTGGTCTCTGTCTCAGATAAAAAGCAGCCATATCCCACTGATTTTACATAAACCAAATGATGTATTTCAATAACATTTGGTGGGTGTATTTCAATAACATTTGGTGGGTGTATTTCAATAAAATTTTATTTACGAATTAGCAGGTCACATTTGGCTTTTGGACCATAGTTTGACAACCCATCATTGAATACATTCTCCTTAAAAGACAGTCTTTACATCTTAAATGTTCTTTCTTTGTAAGAAAGTGTAAAAAGTGAGCTTAAGGTAGGGAAACATATTTAATATAAAGATTTTTTAAAATTTGCTTTTTTAAAGTTTTGAAGTAAGATTTCTTCCCATTAATTGTAAGTTCATGCTAAGCCATTGGTACTTTGACAAGATTTTTTATGTAATTTACTAAATGTATACATTTGAAAGACAAATTTTTTTTTTCTCATGAAAATCATGTCCTATGCCTTTGTTAGAGCAGGGTGCTCAATGTGTGGTCATACTACATGTGCCCTGACAAATACACTTCGTGACTTGTGAATAGCGTGTTGTAGAAATAGTTGTTGTGTGGATAAACTGCAGTATGTTCAGGCAGCTTCTGTATTTGCTGCTGTAACAGTATTTATTTATTTATTTATTTATGTAGAGACGGAGTCTCACTCTGACACCCAGGCTGGAGTGCAGTGGCGTGGTCTCAGCTCACTGCAACCTCTGCCTCCTGGGTTCAAGTGATTCTCCTGCCTCAGCCTCCTGAGTAGCTGGGACTACAGGTGCATGCCACCACACCTGTCTATTTTTTGTATTTTTAGTAGAGACGGGGTTTCACTATGTTGCCAGGCTGGTGTCAAACTCCTGACCTCGTGATCTGCTCGCCTCAGCCTCTCAAAGTGCTGGGATTACAGGCATGAGCCACCGCGCCTGGCCTCTAAAGGTTTTTATACAGAACCATGCAGTTACCCCAGGTGGTTAATAGCTTGCTTGGGTCCCTTGATATGTATCTCATTAATAATGTTTGTAGTGTATGTTTATGCTAATGACTGGAGCTGAATGTTCAGACAGGTATAGTGTGGATAAGGTAATGAGATGCTAGACTGGAAAAGTTTTACATACTGAGGAGAATATTAAAGAGGTTTCAGATGTCTCTGGAATAATTTTCAGTGAACTACAAACAAAAAAGTATATCTTATTTAGGAACAGAATGAGTCAAATTATGATCAATTAGGTATTGTGTATACTGCTTTCATTTAGATTTGTTCACTTAGCTCTTTATAAATTTCTTTTTGGCTCTAGTTTTCTTCTGAAAGCAAAGCAAATAGCTCCTGATATGTAACATAAGAACTAGAGATGAAATGAATATTGGAATTAAATAAGAATTTATCTCCTATCTTATTATTTACAAACAAATATCAGTTATAGCCATGACATCATATCTAGTATTCAGGAATTCAGCAGTAAATAAAGTTATGTCTGGGAAGGACTTTTACTTTTTTAATTGTTCTGGGGAAACTTAGAGTTTTTGTGGAGGTGTCTGAGGGACCAGACTCCAGAAAAGTAAAATATTTGTTTCAAATCATGTAAGTAGATAGTGGCAAAATCAGCATCATTCTGTATTCTAGTACTTGGGCTTTTATAATTAGGTTTTGGCTGGGCGTGGTGGCTCATGCCTATAGTCCCAGCACTTTGGGAGGCCGAGGTGGGTGGATCACTTCAGGTCAGGAGTTCGAGACCAGCCTAGCCAACGTGGCAAAAACCTGTCTCTACTAAAAAATAGAAAAATTAGCCAGGCGTGGTGGCTTGCACCTGTGATCCTAGCTACCTGGGAGGCTGAGACACGAGAAACGTTTGGACCCGGGAGGCGGAGGTTGCAGTGAGCCGAGATTGTACCACTACACTTCAGCCTGGGCTACGGAGAAAGATCCTGTCTCAAAAAAAAAAATAAAATAAAAAAATAAAAAAATAAATGAAATTAGGTTTAAGGTAGTTTTTCCTCATAATAATGGAAATTATACTAACTATACTAATTTTAGGACTCAGTCAATGTTTAGTGTCATACCTCTGGTGATAACCAAAACTCTTAGAGAGAATGTAGGCCAGATCTCGTCATTTAAAGACCCCAGCCCTGTTTTTAATAGTAGTTTCATCAGAACTATAGTTAGGGATCCAGGCCAGTTTCCTTGCAACTGGGTGGGACACAATAAAGCTCCTGTGTTTCTTTTTTATCACGGGGAAGTGAGACTACCAGAGAATATTTAGAGGTCAACTCAGAAACACTGTTTATTGATCTGAAGCTACGTTTGATGGTATCTTGTGGTAAATTGGTTTAAAAAGAAGGACTCTTTGACTCCGTCCCCAAGCCTAAATCTTTCTTTAAGTCCCCCTATATGAAACAGATAAAAGCAGTAATGCTTTGGTTGCTGCAAATTGAGGAAAGCATATGGGGTTGCATTCTGGTGTGGCGTCTGAGGTTACCATGGAACTTTTTAGGGCAGCATTTCCAGTTGCGCTACCATCATAGGAAACTTTTATTAAAAAAAAAATTCAGAGATTCAAATTCATTAAGCCTGGATTGGTTCTGAGAAAATGCATTTTTGAAAAGCACCCCGATTACTTGTGATTTTTAACCTGATTTGGGAGCCGCTATCTGTAGTGCCTCGTGGAACAAAATTTAAAAATCAGTGACCCAATTCAAAGTAGTATTTAGCCAGCTATTGAGTTAAGAACATACCTGAGAATTTCTCTGTTAGTTGGTGGAGACCCACATAAAATGCTTATTATACAGCACTCAATGCATATCAGTTATTGTTGTTATAACTGAAGACTGTTTTGAAAACCATTATTACATGAGAACCAACATTGATTTCCCAGAGTTCACTCAGAATTCTTTTAGGGTGTGGTATAGTTATTGCACAAGAAGAAAATTAAGCAAAGGCAAAACAATCTAACATTTTAAAACCAAATCTTTGAAATACCCATTGGCTAGTAGCCACATCTTTAGGATTTACTAAAGGATAAAAAGGTCCCTTAAATAGCAGTTTCTTTAATCAAATCCTAACTATGAGAGTTACTACTAGTTAATAGAGATACTGTCTTTGAAATGGTATTTAAAAATAAAAAACAACCAAATTTATTACCTATTACCAAAATCTGCTAGAGAACTCTTAGAGCTGAGCAGATACAGATAAAACTTTGATTGCAAACATAGGTGCAACCCTAACTCAGAATTTTCAGTTGGCCAGGTTCTGGGGGTAGCAAACATGTGAAGCTTTGAAAGATTAAAACAAATGAATTTTTCGTTAATATTTTCAAACATTTTTTCCCCTGTATAGAGCTGGGCTACTGGACCCAAACAAATGAGAAACAAGGAATACAGGATAAAGAGATTGAATTTGTCTCTTTGTTCATTCATGTAGTTAACAAATATTTATTGAACATTTACCATATGCCAGAGATTGTGCTAGCTGTGGTAGGCTTAGCAGGTAATTAGAGCTAAACTATATGATGATGATGATGATGATTGTTTTTTGAGACAGGGTCTCACTGTTTTGCCTAGGCTGGAGTGGAGTGGCACACTCATGCCTCACTGCAGCCTCGACCTCCCACCTCAGCCTCCAGAGTAGCTGGGACTATAGGCGCGTGTCACCACACCCAACTAATTTTTGTCTTTTTTTTGTTGTTGAGATAGGGTTTCCCCGTGTTGTCCAGGCTGGTCTCAAACTCCTGGGCTAAAGTGATCTGCCTGCCTTGGCCTCCCAAAGTGTTGGGATTACAGGCCTGAGCCACAATACTCAGGCATGATTATTTTTGTATGCTGCTTTTTATCTTAACATGAGTATATTTCATTGTTATAACATGTATTTTTAAAACGACTTAATTGCTGCCAAGAAAAAATAGTTCACCCTCGATTATAGGGGCATTTAGACTCCAGTTTTTTTGTTGCTATAAATAACTGTACTGATCTTCTTATACCCATCTTTGCATAAATTTTGACAAAAATAGTATTACTTAGATATAGTATGGAAACCTTTGAAGTCCTTGATATACCTTGCTAGAGGTTGTAGTGATATGCTCCGAACAGCAGTGCTCGAGTGTACATCCTTGGCAATTTGGGGTAGTTTCACTTAATATAAGTAATGTAGCCAAGTTGACAATTGGAAAACGAATTTTTTTCTTAAAAGATTTTATTGATGTAAAAATTAAAGGAAAATGAATTTTAAAATTGCTTTAATTAGCATTTTTTTTTTGAATACTAGTGTGGTTGCACAAGTTCATTCTGTATTTTGGCTATAGCAACAGTTATAACAAGTAATACTTGTTGAACACTTAATGTGTATTAGGCATTGTTCTCAGTACTTTACATAGAACATTTATCTCATTTAATACTTACAACGCTATAAGATAGCATTGTGAATAAGTAGCTTTTTCAAGGTCACAGACACAGTTATTGTAAGTAGCAGGACTGAGATTTGAATGCAAGTGATCTGGCCCCAGAGCCCAGAATCCTTTTTGCCAGGTCATGTCCTCATTATGTTTTCAATATTTTGATAGTTATTTTTACTGTTTTATGCTAATAGATGAATTTTTCTGTCTTAAAATATATTTTTTTCTGATAATGTCTTCTGTCTTCCTCATAAAACATTAAAAAGAAATTAAAAAGTTCTGCCTGTGAGAACTTTTATCCCACCCCTTGGGATAATCAATATTAAGAGTTGGATGTTTGGTTTCTTGAGACATTATACCTTCATCTTCTTACCTGCTGTTTTCTTTCCTTACTTTCTGATCCTCCATGTAATGGGATATGATATAGACTGTTCTCTTATAAATAAATAATAGAAAAACTCTTAATTTTTTTTCAAATTCCTTTGTGATGGTAATTCAAATTGCATTGCTCCTTTCACTTAATGGGATAATAAATATATTTGCAGACAATATTTACTGCTTTAATAGATAACTGATAAGCTACTGTAAGCTTTAGAAGGACTCAAAGACAATACAAGACACTAGAGGAAAATAAAAGTACAATTCCTACTCTCAGCAGGAAAATGAAGTACAATTTAAGATGTAGTAAGAGATATAACAAAACTATGTATAGTACCAGACAACTAAGTAAGAGATACTAAAGAGCTAATAAAGAGCATTACTTGATACTCTATATGAAATATGACTGCTTGTTTTGATTTTAAGAGTGTGATATTGGGTGTTCATAGGTGGATTTTTAAATTTTATATAGGAAATAAGTAAGATATATTTAGTATTGAGTATTGATATTTAGTATTGAGTAGTGCTGCTGACCAGATGGAAGAACATTTGCTTCGACCCATCTCAGCAGTAGAGCTTATCTGTTAGATGAGGTGTTAACTGGATTTTCATATTTTTTTTTTACGATTCTGTGATACTTTCTTAACTCATTATTTGCTCACATACTCTTATTCATTATGTGTGATTATGGAAGTGGCAAATGCTGGCTTGGATAAAAAAGGGGAAAAAACTTTATCCTCTTTGTGAATCAGTGAAAAATTGTTTGAAATAATTATAGTTGATTTTTCTAGAATGCATGCTTTATACAAAAGAAAACTGAAAGTAATCAGCGAGTCAGGGACAAATGTAAAATAAAACAAAACTTTTGGGAAAATTCTTTTGATCTTTTCTTTTCATGAAGATGGATTACTTTATAAAAATTAAAACGTTGTTTACATGCCTCTGTGATAGGTAGTGCTGCCCAGAATACGTTAAGTGGCTTTTAAATTTTATTCCATACCAAGGTAAATCTTTAGAGCAATAAATGTGGCATACCCTGATGGAAGATCACTTAAAAGAATGCTGTATTTTACATATTTAACTTGTATTGCTACAGAGTTCTGAAAAGCATAACCTGTTACATAAATGGTAATTAATGCAAATGAGTATATCATTTGATTTTACACTTTGAAGTCTAATGAAGACACTGTACATTCTCATTATGAGAGCTACTTAATCTGAAAGTAACTAATTAAAATAAGAGAGGCTTCTTATATACAGAACTGGTTGATTCATGAGATTTATTTACTAGTATTGGAACCAATTACCTGATCTGTGCTACGAATAGTAAGTTTGCAGTGTCCTGTTATTTTGCAAGCTTTTCAAATTCTCTTAATTAGGTCAAGATCAATGAGTATGTCTATATCTTACTAAACCTATCTTATTATTAATTGTAGTAGTTGAAACTTTTTCTAACTTGGACTTGATAAGCATTTTAGTAAAAATTTCTTTTTTGCCTTGTGATTCTGGTCTTATAATGAAAAAATGATAATGTCTTAAAAATGTGTTTCCCCATTATAAAAGTCATTTGTATTCATTGTAGAAAAGTTAGAAAATGAAGATAAGGAACAGGACAAACATGAAAAACATATGTAATTTCACCAGTTAGAGATGGTTGCTGCTTACATTTTGGTGTGTATGCTTTTAGACTTTTCCCTCTGTCTATATATATTTTTTGTTTCATTGACTAAATGAAAAACATATTCATTCCACAATTTTTTAAGTGTCTGTTATGTGCCAAGTACCATTCTAGATGTTGCAAATTTTAGTGATCTCTGCTATAATGGAACTTTCATTAGGTGAAATATGTTTTATATACAAACTGTTTAGTATATTTTACTTATAGTTTAGTAACATACTATTTTGGCTTAATATATCCTAAATATTTTTCTACTTCATTAAGTATTTTTCTATTAGCTGATTAAACATAAAATTATTACTTGGTTAAGATAATACACATGTATACATATGTAACAAACCTGCATGTTGTACACATATACCCTAGAACTGTAATAATAAAGATATATATATGTATATATATATATGTAAGAACAAAAAAAAGAACTCTTGACTTTACTCACAGAGTATCAGTCATGCAAAATGTTAGCGTATAAGAAAAATAGATGTATTGGGTCAATTTTAATGTAATTACCAGCTTGTATTGACCTGGTCTCTCATAGTCTTATCTGGTTCTTTAGATATTGTGTTCATTTTCTGTCTTCTGATTACCTTGTCTTTTAGCTCAATCTTGTTTTTATCACCTTTTATTATAAAGCAGTTAAAAAATGTTAAATCAAATAATACTGGAAAGCTTACAATGGAGAAAAGCTAGAACCCATTCTCATCCCTTCCTCCTCTCAGTCTTGCTCCCTCAAGGCAACCACTTTTAATTATTTTTATTTTCAACTCTTGTAAGTACCCCCAGATCTGTAAATTATTTATTTATATCACGGTCTGTTAATCACCTTTATGTGAGTTCCTGCGGATGTAGCTTATCAAAGTCTCTGTGCCCACCTTTCCTTCCTCTTAGTCCAAGAACCAAGAAATAAGTTTCTCTCTCCTTTTTTCCTGTCTCCTGCCAGTGAGCTGGCAAGGGAGTCTGGGAAGTGTAGTTTGCTTGCTTCTCAAGCCAGGTTACACCAGAGAGCACACAAGTGCAGAAATGGGAATGACCACCAAAGGGCAGCTAACTTGCCCAAGGTTCAATGTCGTGACCCCTCTGCCACTGCAGGTAAAGTGTTCCTATTGTTGGAATTTAAATACTTTTATATATCTTTACAAATACCCTATTATCAAGTGTTTTCAAGGTTTTAGTCATTTTATTTATTTCAGTTATCTTTTTGTTATCCGAAAGACTTTTCTTTCTTAGAGCCTTCTGTGATTTCCTGACTCTATATATAAACTGTGCTTCCAACTGTTTTCCTGGTTGGATCTAGCATTCTGGATTCCATCTAACTTTTCTTTATTAGAAAAGCTTTCCAGTATTATTTGATTTAACATTTTTTAACTGCTTTATAATAAAAGGTGATAAAAACAAGATTGAGCTAAAAGACAAGGTAATCAGAAGACAGAAAATGAACACAATATCTAAAGAACCAGATAAGACTATGAGAGACCAGGTCAATACAAGCTGGTAATTACATTAAAATTGACCCAATACATCTATTTTTCTTATACGCTAACATTTTGCATGACTGATACTCTGTGAGTAAAGTCAAGAGTTCTTTTTTTTGTTCTTACATATATATATATACATATATATATCTTTATTATTACAGTTCTAGGGTATATGTGTACAACATGCAGGTTTGTTACATATGTATACATGTGTATTATCTTAACCAAGTTAACTTTTCTTTATTCTTCCTTCTCCTTTATTTCTTTTGGTTTATTTTTTCACTTTGTAAGGATATCTCTCTAAGTCAGTTCCTAAGAATATGCAGGAAGTAAACCATATACACGCCTGGTTTATGAAAACACTATTGCTCTGGCCCTATATGGAATAGTTTGGCTGTATACAAAATTTTAGATGGAAATGATTTTCCCTCAGAATATTAAAAATCTTGTTTCTTTATCTTCTAGTAACCTCTGTTACTGATAAAAAGTCTGTTTTTCTTTTCAGATTCTAGTTATTGATAAGTGGTCTACTCTTGCCATTGGAAACTTTTAGAATTATTTTTTATTTTTGTCCTAAAATTTCCCAGTGGATGTGTGTAATTATTTGTTGTTATTCTTTCCCCCTCACCCCGCTCCCTCAGTTGACTGTGATGGTCACTTGTGATGGTGATCTCTTTGGATCTGAAAACCTGAGTTCTTCCATTAAGGGAAATTTGATCTCATCTCTGATACTTTATTTCCTCTGTTTTTTTTTTAAATTTTCCCTTTCTTCTTAGAACTATTGGTTATTAGACTTCCTAGATTCTTTTCCATGTCTAATCTTTTCTCTTATAATTTTTACGTCATCTCTTTTTCAACTTCCTAGGAGGTTCTCTTATTTTCTTCCTTTCTTTTTGTTGAATTACTTATTCTGGTAATTATGCTTTTGTCAATAGTACATACATTCTTGTTCTCTGCCTGTACCTTTTCATGACAACTTGTTTTTGGTTTATGGTTGTGATAGCTTCTTGAATCTCTATGAGAATACTAGTTAAAAGCATATTTAAAGTTATCTTTCTCTTCCTTGAATCATC
This sequence comes from Gorilla gorilla gorilla, assembly GCF_029281585.2. Classification (NCBI taxonomy): domain Eukaryota; kingdom Metazoa; phylum Chordata; class Mammalia; order Primates; family Hominidae; genus Gorilla; species Gorilla gorilla. The sequence continues at coordinate 113,043,698 of NC_073229.2, read as the reverse complement.
TTTCTTCTTTATTTTCTAGTTTCTTCAAATGTGTGGTGATCCTTGCTTGGCTGTGCATTTGAAACGAGGCAGAGAAGCTGCTTGGAAGCTCCATGAATGTGGGCTGGGTTTGTCAATTTCTGACCTTTGCTTTATGATAAGCAGTTGTGCTTAGGTGCTCTTCCCTCACTACCCATTTGGTTCAGTTTCTTTTGCTTTCTTTTTTTTTCTGTTCACCCTCCCACAATGTTTCAGTTTCTTTAGAGAAGAGCTCTCTGATTTTTCTTTTCTTTTGCTTGAGGAATAACCTGTGTGTTGTGTGTATGAGTTGTGAGAATTTAATTGTTGTACATAGCTAAAAATAACCAATCCCTCCTTTTCAGTCCATATGTCACTGTAGTCATCCTGTGCACTTGATGTTTCTGGGTCTGGATCTTCTTTGGGGTTTTGTAAAATAGGCACCTCCATCTGTGAATCCTGCTACCTCTGTGCATGCTTCTCAGCACTTTTCAGTACTTCTCCGTCTATTTCTTGTCAACCAGAAATTTATTGAAATAGTGCATCTGCTGATGCTCTTTTCTCCTTCCCTTCATTATCTTCATTGTTATAGCCATTTCTAATAAATTACCCTAAAATTACCCCAAAATATAACAGTTTAAAATTCAAATATTTAGTATCTCATCATTTCTTGGGAGCAGTGTGGTTGGGTGAGTCTTTTTTGTTTTTCTTAAATCCATAGCCTCAAGCATTTATCCCTTGTTACAAGCAATCCAATGATACTCTAAGTAATTTTGGAAAGTACAGTTAAGTTATTGTTGACTATAGTCACCCTGTTGTGCTATCAAATAGTAGGTCTTATTCATTTATTCTTTTTTTTTGTACCTATTAAGCTGGGTGATTATGGTTCAGTGTCGTCTATCAGATTGCAGTCAAGCTGTTGGCCAGGGCTGTTATCATTTCAAGGGTCCACTTCCAAGCTCATTTGTATGGTTGATGGCAGGCCTCAGTTCCTCAGCTGGCTGTTGGCATGAGACCTCCATTTCTTACCAGTGGGGAGGAAAAACTTTCCTGTACCCACTTAGGTTCAATAGTTAGGGGCCTACAAATTAAACTGACAAAACATAGATTAGCAAGAGAAAAAACAAAAGTTTATATATGTATGGAAGCACATAAAAGAAGTGGCTTACAAGATGGTTGAAGTTAGTATTCCTAACTTAATGGGACTATGCCTAAAGTTTGTATTCCTAACTTAATGTCTCAAGTTTGTATGTCTAATTTAATGGTGGAAAGGGAAGGTGGAGAATAGGCATCAGTGTAAGAAAAAAAATGGAATTCTTTAGGAAGGATAAGTGGATTTTTAGAGGAACAAATAGGAGGTAAGAAATGTTTGTTTTTATGGGGGGGAATGGTCTTTTCCATCTTCTTCGTGGCCATAAACTCCTGGAGAGGGGATTTATGATAGTTTTACTCTCAGCCTTCTTTCTGGGAGTGAAGCCACCTAGAAGAAAGGATTTATGGTAGCTTAATTCCCAGAAGTTTCTGCTTTTAGTCAGATAAGGAAAGCTCTGAACAGCCACCTTTCTGCATTTGTTGACTCTCAAATGTCTTCTGGTTAAAATAATCTTCATACCAGCTCTGGGGTTCCGAGTGGGTTCTCACAGCTGCCTGAGTGTCCTCACCATATGGCAGCCAGCTTTACTTATAGCAAATGATCTAAGCGAACACCCAAGATAAAAGTGGTAGTCTGTTTATAATCTAATCTAATCTAGCCCAAGAGGTGACATACAATCCACTTCTGCCATATTCTATTTGTTGTAACATGTAAGTCTAGCCCAAACTTAAAGGAGGGGAATTAAGCACCATCTCTTGAGGTTAAGAGTGTCAAATAATTTTGTGGACTTTCAGGACATATTTTTCAGGACCATATAGCTTTATACTTAAAAAAAAAAAACTCTGCTATTATTTCAATAGTGTCTTGGGAAGAATCATTCTATTGTATGGAACATTCCATTGTATAAGTGCATCATACTTTGAAAATTTCTGTGTGGTTGTAAATTTAGCTTGTTTTGAAAGTTTTGCATTTATAAGAATACCATGATAATATTATTCTAAATAACTTTTTTAAATGAGTAATTATTCATCTGATAGATTATTATAGGAGTTTATTGCTATGGTCTGTATACTCTAGAATACATTTATGGAAATACGCATACATTTTCTTTGGAGCAAAATCCTCCAGTATATTTATTATTGTAGCAGTTTTTGTAGTAAAAACTACAAACAGCATGTTCTGAAATAATTAATGTATTTTAATGATTTATTGAATAGATTCATCACTGAACAATTGTCACTTTTGATTTCGTTTTGGGATCTTATGACTTCGCTAGATGGCAGCAGAGGACCAGGTTTAATTCAGACTGCTTTTGTGAAGCAGTAGAATTCTAGTGGTATCCAGTGCATTGGATATCTATTTTATAATACAACCCAGAATATTAGCTGGGGATTATTAAGAATTTAGTAAGGATTAGTGGGATCATATATACAACATTACTGAAAGCATAGCCATTTTGACAATGTTGATATGTTCTTTTGTGCATTGCATCTGAATTATTATATTTGCAAATGACCTTAAAGTGCCATTTTGGACCTTTTTTGGTAAAAACAATGTAGCCATATTAAAGTCCCTAGAAGTGTTTTTTCTGTATCAGGAAACTGAGACATTCTTAAGTTGAAATCTCAGAAGGGAAGAATGATATGAAGATTCTCTTTTATCCCATTTGGATTTTTTTTTTTTTTTTTGCTCTTAATTGTGTTGGGAGCAAAGGAGTCTAATAGAAAAACATGATGTTGGAATGTAGCTCTTTTATTTATAGGCAGTGAAATTTATGTTCATAGGATAGAAAAGTTATTTGACTTGTATGTGGTATATGAGGAACAGTAATTTTTATATATGTGCCCTAATGATATATTTTGGGGAAAAAATTCTATAACCATATGTTTTAAAATCATATATAGGATTTTTATTTTCTGGAGGAACTATATTTGGTTTTTGCATGTTTGATGGTAATTTGCTTCTCAAAAGGCAGTAACGTGAACTAGGTAAAGAAATCAGAAAATGAGCAATTCCGACAGTGCTTTTAAATTGTGAAGTCTGATTTGAAGATTATATAGGTGGCCCATCTTAGTATAGTATCTCTCTGGCTTTCAGCCCAGATTTAATGTTGCTGTTATTTTTGCTGGCAGGTGAGCTTCCTTGGACTCATTTTATTTTAGTAACATTTTGGAATTTAGAAATTTAATTTTTAAAATACTTTTGCATGGGCAGAAAACTAAATTTTATCTCCCTATGAATTATCTGGAATGGCATTTAGGTCTTTTACATCTTATGTTAGTCTGATAGAATGTAAACTACTGGCTAGAGTTACAGGATATAATATATAACTAGAACAAATCAAATTGCTGCATGAATTACAACCTTTAAGCAGCTGAACTTTGAGACTGCTCTATGATGTGGCCTTGGTAGTTGGCTTAATGTTATGAGTCCATAATATATTTATTTTTATAGTCTCAGTAGTATTAGCTGTTGAAATTGGTGCTTCTAGGATTTCTCCTGGTACTTTTATGTGAACTTGAACAAAGACTAGTAGCAACCAGTTAATTTCTAATAGTTTGATTCATTAAGAATTACTTACTAGTGTTAAAAGGAAAATAAAAATGGAGGTCACAGTTTAGATATATCCCAAGGCCAACTGCCTATAACCCTGTAACCCAAACTCAAGTCATTCTGATTCCCCTGAAACACTATCTCTACTTATAAAAGAACCACAAAGCATGAGGTTTATATCTTTGCCAGCATGATTCAGTGAAATTAAACCAATCAGCTATAGACAAATATAAACAGCTCCACTTGCATTAGAATAATGTTAGTGTCTAATGGCCAGTCACGAAAAAGGTCAAAATACTTTCTCCTTTATAAACTGCTATAACTCCTGTGAGGAAGCTTCTTATGACTTGAAGTTTCAGATCTCAATCTGTACTTTTTGCATGACAGTGAGCTTTAAAATTTTTCCTAACTTGATCTAATTTTATGTTTGATACCAGTAAATGGAGAAATTACAACTCTCTTAAAACATTTGGTACACTTAGATACGGTTTTGTTATTTAGATTTTTCCTTTGTGCATGAAGCAATATTAAATAAAATCAAGCATCATCATGTTGTACATCTTCTACATGTGTTTTTAATTCTCTTTCTTAAAAATACCTTGTGTTATTAGCACATTTCTGAATTTAAAATAATGGGTGATCTTTATAGTAAAATATTTATGGTAAAGTATAATGCCTGTGTTAAAAGTAAATTTATTTCAAGTTTTCTTATAGATTATTAAAATCCCTTTCAGTGAAATTTTTTTCTGAAAATGTTCATTGTTCTATAGAAATAACATGAGAGTATGAAAAAGATGGTGCTTGCTTTAAAGGAAATTCCTAATTTCTGACAAGTTTTAAATGGCTGCTGTTTTGACTACACACTCAGAGCTGCGAAATACAATATTTTGATATGTGGTCAATTTCAATGGCAGTAAAGTTTTAAAAGGAAAAAGAGTTTGTGTGTATTTAAGAAAAGAAAATTGAAGGTGTGGTTCATGCCCTAAAATAGGTCAAAATCTAATGAACAATATGAAGTATAATTGCATATAAATGACATGACATAGACTCTAATAGTGTGGGAGTTCTTAGGAGGATGATGAGTGAAGGATGAGTAACAGGGGTGAGGGGAGCAACGTGAAGAAAGTCATGAGGTAGAAACAGCCTGAGCTGGACCGACCTGATTAATAATTGATATAAATCCACAATCTTTGTAAGCTCTTACAGATAAGGCAGTTAGGTGCTTATGAGAAAATTGTTACACTGGTGGCTGCATAAACCCTTTGTTTATATTTTGAAGCATGTCAGAGTTTTAATGATTGCTAAGCCATAAGCTTCTGATTTAAACTTTGACTATGATGTCAACTCCCACTCCTTGAATTGTTCTTAGGAGGCTATTAAAATGGGAGATCCTTTATCTCAATCTTCTTGAAGTTTAGGACCGCCTGATTTGCTGAGTCAGTTGGTTAGCCCCATAGCCTTTGAGGCCTTAAAAGAGCTGTTTTTTTTTTTTTTTGGAAATCGGGTAAAGAGTGTGGTAAGAGACTATTTTCCATAGTGATACAGAAGACAGGGAAATGAACACTCTGAGGAACAGTTGCTGTGGCGGTGGAAGAGGAAGCACTTCACCTACTTATGTGACTGGAGGAAGAAAAAGGTTGTGATGGCACAGAAAGCTAAGCCTAAGGGGCTTTCCCAGCCGGAGGCACAGGAAAACCCTATAGTAATTCTCTCCCAGTCATCCTTCCCAACACTTTATTTCCCATTTTCAGTATAATTAAAAGACTGTTAGGTGAACCTTTTTTGGGACTTAGTGAAAATTTTACTCAAAGTAGCTTACATTTAGCATTCATTCAATGAATCTAGCCAATAGTGAATTTCAAAGGTTGCATAATATAAAATGTGAAAATTAGAAGACTGATTAGAATTAACTTGTGATCATACTTAGTTTTTCTTTTCTTCTTCTTCTAGTACTCTTTGCTCTTTTTAATCCTAGTTAGGATCAAAACAAGCACATTTCTGTAGCTAAGAAGAGAAAATCTATTGAATATAACTTTTGGACAGATTCTTCAGTGAAAACTTTTTTTTTCAGATTAAAAGAATTTTTAAAATTCTTTTGCTTTTTTTGGACATCTGCTGTCAGGCTTTCCATTTTCATTCTCTCTCTCTCTTTTTCTTTTTTGAGATGGAGTCTTTCTCTGTTGCCCAGGTTGGAGTGCAGTGCCATGATCTCGGCTCACTGCAACCTCTGCCCCCCAGGTTCAAGCGATTCTTGTGCCTTGGCCTCTTGAGTAGCTGAGACTACAGGTGTGTGCCACCATGCCTAGCTAATTTTTGTATTTTTAGTAGAGATGGGGATTCACCATGTTGGCCAGGCTGGTCTCAAACTCCTGACCTCAGGTAATCTGCCTGCCTTGGCCTCCCAAAGTGCTGGGATTACAGGTGTGAGCCACCATGCCTGGCCCTGGCTTTTCTATTTTCTTTTGCAATTTGAGTGTTAAGGGTGGCTTGAGGTTATTTAGTCTAGTGCTTCTCACAATTCTATGTGTATGTGAATCACCTGGAAATCTTGTTAAAATGCTAATTCTGATTCAGAAAGTCTAGGCTGGGGCCCAAGATTCTGCATTTTTGACAAGTTTCCAGGAGATGCTAATGCTATTGGTCCAGGGACCACATTGTAAGTAGCAAGAATTGACTCCGTTTTCTCAGGTTATAGATGAGGATATCAAAGCTAGAGAGACCAAGTGGTTTTTACAAGGTCCCATACCTAGTTAGTAAGGGTGGACTTTTAATTTTTAATCCGATAAAGTCATATTTTTCAGCATAAGGAAATACTTAAAAACCAAGAGAAATCTTCCTCTTCCCCTAATTAGATGGCAGCTCATTTGTTAAACCAACTTTATTCAATTTGAATCTTTAAGATGTGTCTTAAGATTTTCTCTTCCATCCTTATTGCTTTTGAAGATTTGAAGAAAAATAAATAAATGGATACATTGATTTATTTGAATGTGTCTGTATCCAGTTATTAGAGTCCTTTCTTTCTGGACTTTAGATGATCAGGAAACAGGTTTAAGTGACCTTAGGAGATAGTAAAATATATTATATTCAAATCTAGTTTCTGAGGTAGAAGCTTCTTGCTATGGTAGGGTAAATCATGTTTTTATTTAAAGTGACTGTTAATGTACACTTTGTTTTCAGACATTTACAAACTGGAGGAGGTAATGTAACTAGTTTTTTGTGTCTTTGGTAGTGCCTGTATGAATACTTTTTGCTCTTGTCTGTGAATCTAGTCTGGTTTTTCTTGTGCCTTAAGAACTTTTAGGATTGTTGCAGCACTGGAGGTGGGGTATAAACGTGTGTAAGTGCATGCTACTTGGGGGATATGGGACTACATAAGAACCCTTTCAACCCTTGATAATTCCATAATTCTCTAATTCTTTGAAGATTGGTGAAAAGGAGGAGGAAGCATATTCTGTCCCACGGAAGTGGCAGTTAATGAGATGCATGTTGCCCTTAGCAAATGAATTTAGTCCTAACTTGACAATTCTTTTTAAAAAGTGAAAGATATGCTTTGATAATTTGCTCGTTGCACTTCCCCAAACTGTTAGTTGATTTTATAAATTTGTAGAGGGTGGAGACTTTATCAGTCAATTTTTATTGTTATGACAGTTATTATATTTCTTTTTGGTACATAAAGGAAACATGAACCCAAGTAGATTTAATTATAATTTTATTTAAGTTATCATTTTACTAATCTTTATTTTAATGAGATAGATTGTGGGACCAAAACATGGTCAATGATCATTTTCCATTGTGTATTATAGCTTTCGGGTTTATTGTGTATGTACCATTATTGTTAGTAAATCTTAAGAAATTCTTTCCGTATATTGGGATATTTCAGGCTCTGGGTTTGTTTTTATCATTCTAATGTTTAGAAAACAAGCTCTTAGACAGATTGAGACCTACCTGATTCAAGTTTTTAAAATATGAATTCTCTGTTTTGAGTTATCGCTCATTCAGTGCAGCGTCTGATTTTACAAAATTTACTTTGGTTATACCTATTCATAGAAAAATGAATTAAGGAACTATTTTACTATAGTTGTTGACTGCCTTTGTGTAAATATGTTTGTATGTTTGGGTGTGTGGTCTGTGGGTAACCTTTACCAAGAGTTACCTGTGATTCGTTTGTCTATGTTTCAAAATTTCTGTGTTCACTTATCTCTTTCTCTTCTGTGTTCAAAAGGGATGGCTTCCTCTTTCCTGTTTATAGGGTTCTTAAACTAATCCTTTCTGTTTTATTCAGGGTTTTGTTTTATCATTAACCCCAACTCTTAACTCTTCTTTGGATTGTGTAAAGTAGTACTAGTAGCAGCTGTAGTTGTAGTGGTAGTAGTTGTAGTCATAGTACTAATGATATCTAGCTTTAATTAAGTACTTAATTAAGTACTCTGTGCCTTGGACATAATAATAGCTGATACTATATTACTGTGTATTAATCACTGTTCTGGTATCCTTTATATATTAACTCATTTAATTCTTTTAATTTTTAAAATTCTGGTAAATTACACATAACATAAAATTTACATTTTAACCATTTAAAAATATGCAGTTCAGTGGTATTAAGTACATTCATATTGTGTACAACTGTCACCAACATCTATCTTCAGAACTCTTTGATTTTGTATAACTGAAATTCTATACTCCTTAAACAGTAACTTCCTATTCTCCCCATGCCCCCTGGCAACCACTGTTCTCCATTCTGTCTCTGATTTTGATTATTCTAGGTACTTCATAGGGAATGATATAGTGTTTGTCTAGTTGTGACTGGCTAATTTCACTTAGCATAATGCCCTCAAGTTTCATATGCTGTAGCATATATCACAATTTCCTTCCTTTTAAAGGCTGAATATCTTTCCATTTTGTGTATATGCTGCATTTTGCTTATTCATCTCTCCATGGATACTTGGATTGCTTCAGTGGTTTAGCTATTGTGAATAAGGCTGCTGTGGACATGAATGCAGTAACTCATTTAATTCTTAAAACTGTCTTAGGAGGTGAGGACTTCTGGTGAGGAAACAGACAGTTAGTCAAGTAACTTGTGCAAAGTTACACAATTAGTAAGAGCTGGTATGGGATGAATGGTTCTTAACCACTATAGTAGAGTGCCATATAATTTTCTATGCTGGTACCTTCTCTTTCGCCTACAGATATCTTCACCCCTCTTTGCTATATGTTAACATGTAATTAATGGTATGTAGTACAAATACTTTTAATGCTAATGTTGGCAAATGAACAGTTCATTTTATTTATTAGTGTTTGTTGCATTTCAACTATACTTCAACCCAATTACAAAATGAAGTTGAAACTCCTTAAGCTGGATTTTAACACTCCTACTTGCTCCCTGTATGCTTCTCTTTCACCATGGTGTGATCATTTATTATATGTAGTAGCTATATAATTCCTGGACAAGTTGGAGTGATAGAGTGCTTTGACTAGGACCTGTTAATTGGAGTATGGGAGATTTCATGGGAGTTTTGAATAGGAATTTGAAGATATGTATTTTGAGACAGGCTGGTGTAGTAGTATAGCTACATGGGCTTAGAAACAGACATATACAAATTCCTGAGCAGTGGAGGATGGCAAAATGAGAAGAGAATAAGCAAGTTGCAACTGTGAAGTTAAAGCATATAGTTAGGGGTTGGACCTTCATAATATTGGATGAGATTTTTGGTTCCAGTCTGCCTGCTTGATTTTTAGGGATCTAGATAGCAAGCACTATTGAGTCTGGAATTACAGGCTCTGGAACTTGGATTTTTCGTCAGAGCCCATAATTATAGCAGTCATACCATTGACAGTTTGCAAATTAATTTTTTAAAATTGTTGAGTAGTTTGGAAAAAATTTGCTCCTTCCTTACACTTGGTATTTAATATGTCATTAATTTTGTGGAATAAGAGAGAGGAATCTAGAAACTGACACTGGGCCCCATGCCCTGCCAAACTCTGTCATAGTGTTGCTTTTTAAATTGACAGATTTACACAAGCCTCTAAATCTTGATGGTTGAAGGGACTTTCTTGAAACAGATTTTGAAGACGATTAATAATCTGTTAATAGAAATAAGCACACACGGTACTTTGATAAGGCTTGAGATTTTTTGATTCTTTATGGTAGGTATCTCTGCATCTTCAAAATTTACTTGTGATGAATTAACTAAAATTAAAATGAAAGTTACAGTCTTTTGACTGTCGACTTTTCTATAGACATAATTTACCCAGTACTGTTTATTAAGATTAAACTGTTTAGATAAACAGGACATAGTAAAAAATTTGTGGTAGAAGCCACATATAAACTAAAGATGGCTATGCTTATGTAGAAGACATTTAAATGTTGGCAAATTGTCCAAATCTTCAGTGGCATGCTGCTGGCCTGCCGTTTAACATACAATTAACATTCTAAGATCAAAGACTAGTTAGATTAATTTGACAATTAAATTGGTGAAGAAGTGAATAGGCTTTGCAATTTAAAATTAAATAATACATGTTGTCTGCTTAATTACTGTTGTGTTCACGTAAGTGATCACATAATAGAAGGGAGCTGTGGGCTTAAAGTGAATTTAAGACCATAAAGCCATAATCAGTCACATCTGTTTCATGACTTTAAGTTGATGTGGTACGAGTGTGAAAGAAGAGCTCATCCTTTGAAGAGGCCTGCTGTACTTACAGAATCAATAAGTCAAAACAAAAATACCTGTAGGGTTAGAATCTCTTATATTGCCAAATGAAAATTTTGATAGTTTTTGGTAAAGAGATTATGTTAGAGCTATGTTGTCATTTCACTGACTATTAGCAGCAGTAAAAAGTCAAAAAATGCTTAGACAGTGTTACTGTATGTGTGTGTTCTTTTAAATTTGTTAATGTGAAACTGAGGATCTTAATATGAGTCCATTGAATTTCTGGGAAGATGACATAAGGTAAAGTCCTCAAGACTGCCCCCTCTTCAGACACAGTTGCAAGTCTTAGCCTCCAGAACTTCTGACCAGCTAGCTTCAATTTGGAGTTCTCACAACCCCCTCTTTGGATTCAATTAATTTGCTAAAGCAACTCACAGAATTCAGGGAAACTTATGTTTACTGGTTTATTATAAAGGATATTACAAGGAATACAGATGAAGAGATGCATAGGATGAAGCATGGGGAAAAGAGTGCAGAGCTTTCACGTCCTCCCTGGATGTGCCACCCTCCAGTAACCTCCACATGTTCTGCTGTCTGGAAGCTCCCCAAACCCTGTCCTTGGTCTTTTATGGAGGCTTCATTATGTAGGCGTGAGGGAGTAAACCATTGACCATTGGTGATCAACTTAATCTTCAGCCCGTTCTCCTTCCTAGAAGATGTGGGGTGGTGTTGAAAGTCCCAACGCTCTAATCTTGCCATGTTCTTTCCTAGTCCCCATCCCGAAGCTACCTAGAGCTGCCAACCATCAGTCAACTCATTACTATTACAAGAAAGCATCATTTTGGTGTTTCTGAGGATTTTAGGATTTGTATGCCAGGAAACGGTTGAAGAACAAATATATATATTTCACAATATCACAGATGCAAACAAATGATGTTTAAATTATCTGGTCTTTTTCTGAGATTCATTAAGTTTAGATTGTATTTCTATGGAATTATAGTATAAATCATAATTAGGTGCCTAAACTAGCCTCTAAAGCTTATTCCTAAGGTAGCTAAATTACTTATTATGTATATATACTATGAAAAATGACAAAATGTACTGTTTCAACACTGGTAATTAAGCAAACTGCCATTGTAACATAAGAAGTTTATGAAAACTATTTTGAATAATTTAAAAACTTTGGGGAAAACTGGATTTTATAAGATAAGGAGATAGAGACTATTATATAAGGAGGTTGTGAAAGGGGTTTTGACACTGATTCTTTATTGTCTAGTTGGATTAAACAACTTATTACTTTAAAATTTGCTTTATACAGAAGTGTCACTAGCTTTGATCAGAGTTTTCGTTGGTTCATGAATGGAACTAAGTTAAAGGAGGTGAGAAGGAGAAATATGTTTTTTCTTTTTAAAAAGTTGTAAAATATACTTAAGATTTCTTATTTAAAAAAAAAGAGTTGAAAGAAACAGGAAAAAAATGGGTTAAAGAAGACATGGGTATATCTTGCAAAAGAGGTTATCAGAGGCAGAATTTACTGAGCAGTGAGGTAATGAGATAAACAGGCAAAGTGTGCATGAGCCCCATGGGGAAGGAAGAAAGTTGGAGTTTGGCAAGTCAGCTGTTCTTGTATTGTTTTTTGAACACATGACAGGTGTTGGTGAGTAGGGGGCATGGTGTGACCAACTGCTCCTATGTGAGGAAGGTTTATATATTCTATCTGGGAAAGTGGTCTGAATTTTCTTTATAAGAAATTTTAGTATACTTGAATTTATTTCTGTATACTAATACAACATTGAGAATTAGCTTTCAGGGACTTGTGTGCCAATTCTATTGGGAATAAAAATGAGAAGAAATGTAGCTTGTATAGAAATAGCAGAGGTTTGGTAGTGAATTCTTATGAGAGAAAAGATGTACAGAGAAAGTAAACTCTAGAATTAGCATTATACACTTGTCTATGTTGAAGGATGGTAAATAGATGGTGTGTCTCTTGGCATGAAGTTACCAGGTAAAAGGCTAGTATTATGTAACCGTTGGTATTAAGGATATGTTAGGGACATTACAGTGGGATTTCATCATAGGCACATTAAACCTCCTTACATTTAGCTGTATATATTGAGGCAAAAACAACAACAAAAAACCCATTAACATGTTTTTTTTTTTTAAGTTAAAAAAAAATAGAGATGTGGTCTCACTGTCTTGGCCAGGCTAGTCTTGAACTCCTGGCCTCAAGTGATTCTCCACTTTGGCCTCCCAGAGTGCTAGGATTACAGACGTGTATCACTATGCTTAGCCTTCTTGACTGTAAGCAATAGAAATCAACTTTGGCTAATTTATGCAACGGAATAAATAAGGAGAACCACTTTTGGAAAATGGATAGGAATCAAGGGAAGCCAGCAGCAAGGACCAGAGCCAAGGTCAGGGCACAGGAACACTTTGATTAGGAAGCCACCATTAGCACTTGCTGACAATGTCTTTGCTGTTGCTATAAATAATTCTGCAACTATTCTTGTGCCTCTCTGTCACTCAAGTTAAAAGTTTTGGGAAAGGAACATGGATAGTCTGGTCTAGATCCTGAGCCTATTTCCAGCCTGCTAGGGGTAGGGAAAATCTGGGCCTTTGGTTTCCATCTAAACTCATGGTGTCCATCGTTTCTTCCAAACAAAATGGGACAATTACTGCTTCCTTCTTAAATGCCCCGTGGCTCAGTAAATATGCCCAGTTCCTGAAGCCAGAACTCGGAACTTCTCTCATTTTCTCAGTCACATATCCACTAAATAGCATATTGAATTACTGTCAGTCTGCAACTTGAATATCTTGAGTTTATCTATTTATCTCTAAAATTATTGTTACTACTGTCGTAGTCACTGTGATTTCTCACATGGTCTATTACAGAGGCCTTATAATTTCTCTTGTCTACAGATTGGCCCCTATTCTGTTGGGGTATACATTATGTGGTGATGAACTTTTAAAAATGCAGGAGAGATTATGTCATTAGTTTGCTTAAAACATTTTAGTGGTCTGCATTTATTTACCTCCCATCTCTCAGTTCGAGTCCACCCTTTTATTCTGTGTTAGGGGCTGGGACTTTGCAACCTACATTTCCCAGACTCCCTTGCCAGCTTGCTTTGTATTGAGTTTTACCACTGGGAGCACAGGCAGGAATTTGGAAGGTGAGAGAAGGGACTACTCTTATTCCCAGTTTCTGTAAGGACACCTCCAATAGCAAAGGACGACTATTACTCCATTCTCCAACTTCTTTTGTCACTGTCTGCACCAGTCTCGCTGTTCCCTCTCAGAGATACCAGCTTCTGGGCAAGGCATCCTAGGTAGATAGAGTGCCATTTGTATCACTTCCTAACCTGCTGGACTTTATTCCCTTAGTGGTTTGACCATCCTCTATTGGACACCTGTTCATAGGGATTCAAACTTAAGCTACAGGGCCATTTGTGGCCACCTCCTTAGAGGTTAGAGCATCCTGCCACATGGACCTCTTTCACCTTCTTCCAGGCATAGCCCTATAATGCTTTTCTTCCAAGCTCCTAGCTTTTCAATAACAGACCTCTTTCATTTTGTTCCCCTAGTCCTGTGGGTCATAGTGCTTCCTGCAACTATTAATCTCTGAGTTATTTCAGCCTTCCTGTTCTATGTTCTCAGCTTTCCAGTATCTTTGTAACCAGTGTGCTGTATTATATATATCTCCTGGGTTTGAATTCTGCATTATGGTTTCTGTTTGTCTCATACAAGTAGTTTTTTGTTTTCTAAGATAAAGTTAAAAAAAAAAGTTAAAATAACTGGTAGCTGGGGGTGGGGGGATTAAACAGATTTTCAGACTGAGTACGGTGACTCATGCCGGTAATCCCAGCACTTTTGGAGGCTGAGGTGGGAGGATTGCTTGAGCCCAGGAGTTTGAGGCTGCAGTGAGCTATGTTCACACCACTGCACTCCAGCCTTGGTGACAGAGTGAGATCCTGTCTCTGAAAAAAAAAAAAGTTTTCATAATTTCGATTTCTCTATTACTTCTTTAGTCTCATTCCATACCATTTTCCTGCTTTCTCTTTACACTTGAGTATTCTGAACCTTTTTTAGTTACCAGAACATTGCTGCATTCTATCTTGTCTGAAGGACATTGCACCTACTAGTCTGTGTACTCCAACCCTCCCATCCCTCATTTCTCTTCTTCTCTCACATTACAACCTATGCTGGGTTGACTCCTACATATTGAATGTGAGGGGTAATATACTGTAGAGGGTGTACAAACGAACTATTGTCTAAGTTTTAATATCAGCGTTGCCGTTGTGTCAGCGTTATGACATTGGGCAATGTCTCAGTTTCCTCATCTGGAAAATGGGGATAATAATTTTACTGACCTGGTGAGGTTGTTGTAAGGATTAAATGAGTTAATAAATGAGTTAATAAAAGTGCTCTTTTCTTCAGAACATAGTAATTGCTCAGTAAGTGTAACCTGTTGTTATTATCAGCTGTGCATGAATTCCTCTGGAATGCCTTCCATGATCTCCAAACTCTGACAGGCTCTACCTTTGTAGGCTCCTGTAATAGCTTCTACTTCACTGTTCTAATATGTATTATGGTTGGAATTATTTAATATCTTGTTTTCTTTTTAAGAGTGTAAATGATATGAAGTTGAGAAGAAAGTCTGTGCCATTTGCTGTTATAACCCTGGCATATAACCCTAGTACTGCCTAGCATCTAGACTGGCTCCAGGTCAGCCCTTTAACTTATATTTTAAAAAATAATTGATTAAAAAATTTAAGAGAAAAGCCATAATAAGTTTGATAGGGGCTAGGAAAAATGGATAGAGATAGAGATGGTGGTGAAATAAATCAATGTAAATAATCAGCTTTTCTGTTTTTATTGCCCATCAGAATGCTCTAGTATGGAGGCTGTATGATAGAAGAAGAGGAATATCTGTTGTTTTGAAGCCACTGTGGTACAAAGAACAAGGGTTAGAATCCTGTCTTAATTCATTGCCACTTTGCAAAGGGAAAATGTTTCTCTGGGTCTGATTATAGACTACATTTCTGGCTTGGTGGCTTTTTTCCCCCTTGTAAAGCTTTAATTTTGCCCCCTGTCTAAAAGCAATTTGTGTTTATTTCTAAAAATTTTGAAAGTACAGAAAAGCTTAATGAGGAAAGCAAATATCATTGATAATTCTAATACATAGAGATGGAGCAGCTCTTTACTATTTTGGTATAGGCTTTATATTTACGATATACATACAGTTTTGTCCTCCTCCTTTCCTCTGTAATTATTTAATGTATTCTGGTTTTAAACTTGCTTTTTTCCCACTAAATATATTGTAAATATCTTTCCATATTAATGAATATTTTTATCATTGTTTAAAAAATGCTTGACTAGTATGCTTTTACATGAATATGCAATATTTATTTTACCTATTTGCTGAATGATGGACATTTGAGTTTTTACCCTTTCACTGTTATAAAATATTATGATGAACTTTGTTGTACATACAGCTTTGCTTAACAAATATTGAGTGCCTTCCTTTAGTGTGTATTCAGGTAGACTGTGCAAGATACTTAAGCTGTGAGAAGGAACAAAATAGGTAGGATTTCTGCCTTCATAGAGTATAAGATAAATTCCTAAATTGATGATCAGAGTTGGGTCTAAATTGGTGACAACTTCAAATTACAAGGAGTTTAAGGACCATTTTACTCTCAGACTACTGGGAGGAATGTGAATTAGGACTCTAAGGTGGTATTAGTTACCATTGTTTTCTGTCAGTTTTCCTTCTCTTTAATTATGTACTTCCTAATTTTATTAATGTTTATTTGGTTGTTTTACTTAATTATATATCTCACATCTCAGCAACTGCTCTGAAAGATTATTTCCAGTTTTGGTAGAAAACCTGCATTTACAGTAAAGTAGTCTATACATCTGGCTTTTCTGTAATCCATATACCTTTGGTATATATACTTTAGCATTTTCTATCTGGGAAACGTGTACTGAATTAAATTTTGCCTTTTAATGGGAATGAATGAATATAATACAAATACCTATTGATAATTCTGAATATTAAATTTGCAGTTGAGATAATTTCCTAATTAATAAGAAATTATATTGCATCATAGTTATATACTAAGGCAGTATCTGACAGTTTGTGAGGTAGTTGCTTCTTTTTAAAGAATCTGGCTGCTTTCAGGGACTTTGGAGTGATGTGGAAATATTTCCACATTCCTTACATGAAATAGCTCATTACTTTTTGTTAGTATCACATAACAAAAGAACATATGATTTGGAATGACTGGAGTTCAAACTAAAAATCATAGCTCAGGAACTTGTGTTCCAAAGCCTGAAAATTTATGTGTGCAGAAGAATCCCTAAATACCAAGTGCTAAATAATTTCTCTGGTGTTTCTGCAGATGCAGAAGCTATCCTTTTGTAAATCCCGTCCTCTGAAGCTTTTTCTTCCTTAGTCTTTTAAATCTGTTTATACACATGTGTACATAGAAAATATTTTCTTTTGATTGATACTCTACTTGATTTAAAATAAAAGGTCTGATACTAAGATGTGTGTGTGTGTGTGTGTGTGTGTGTGTGTGTGTGTAAAATAAATGTATCTTCACCCTGGGATAATACCTATTGTGTTTAAACATTAAATTTAAAATTCTCAACTTCTGGGCAGTCAGTGAAAGGGGAAATATAATTTCAGTTATCATTATTACATGATCATAAGAGTAAACCATTTCTTTTTTCTGAATTCTAACATTTATTAGCTTAAGTCAGCTTTTCTTAAATTGTAAGTATAGAACACCAATTCTGTCAAATTTTAACAGATATCAGGATTAAGTTTAGGAAACAATGGACTAAATAAGATGAACAGATTTATTTATATATTTTACATAACTTTAAATATCCTAATATATATCTTGACTTTCTAAGAGAAAGATACAGTGGTTTCCTAACTTATTTGCCTTGAAATACCCTTTTGGTGAATATCAGCTTTGCAAAATGCCAGCCTAAGTCCTTAACAACATGATGGGTTGTGTGTCTTCCATGCCATTTTTGCAGATGATGTCATCATTGCTTTTTATTTGATCTTCCCTTTTGTTGATTTAAATTCCTTTTGAAACATAATCCAAGGCAAAGCTTACTTCTTCCAAGTAGCTTAGATTCTCTCTATCCACCAGGAATTGCTGCTTTTGAAAAGCATGTGCCAGAGGGTCTTGCGAACTAAGTATTCCTGTTGTCTGTGTGCCAGCTGGCCTGGCATTTGGTCTAGGAGTCTTTCAGATACACAGTCAGTCCAGACTGAGGCTGAATTTATTTTTCCTAGTGAAACCTGAGTCCCCACACTCCCCATCTACTAGGGCTGCAGCTATTATAGCAAGGGCCTGAGCTCTCCATCTGCTCCCCAGACACCTGCTGGAACTAATTATTATTATTAAAACTTAAAAAAAATTTTTTTCTATTATGTTGCCTTTTTTCCTTTCCTTTTTCTTTTTTCACTTTTTTTTTTTTTTGGAACTGATTATTTTGGAAACAGCAAAGAACAACATACTTCACAATCTAATCCAAAAACATAAGCCCCTTTGGTCTTCCATGCTGCTCTTTTCCATTTTGTTTGTACACTTGTTTTCCCTTCATCAGCTCTCCTATTTCTCCTCACCTATCCTAAACATGTGTACTTTGCTCTTCAGAACATTGGTTTGTGGTTAGCCAGTTATCCACTATTATATTAGCTTCCATATACTCTGTTAACTTGCATCTCTTCATGTAATATTTCTTATGTCCCCTAATCTTAGCTTGATTCAGCTGCATCTTTCAGTCGTTGCTGCCTTTTTTTTGGACATACCTCAGGTACTTTGCGGGTAGGAGGTTGGACAGTCTGGTCAGTGTTCTCTTTCATTTTCGTTGGTACCTCCAGACCACTCTTCTTCCAGTCTTTCATTTAACACCAAACACCAAACAAAAACAGCCTAACAAAATGATTCTGTTTCTTTGAGGCTTATGCCTTTTAACTTTCTAATCTTTTTTGCTATAAATTTTTTCTCATTCTTTGAAGACTTTGGTTCTTGGATTTGATCTTCGTTTTCACCCCAAGTCTTCTTATTATCCATTTGGTAGCATAGCTTCCCAGACTGTAATGTCCTCAACATCAATCCATCTGGACTTTATATGTGGTGTGAAATAGAACTCCATTCTTGATTTGCTGATGGGAAATCAGTGATGATAACCTAACCATTTGGAGAATGACAGGTTGTTAAGTGTATGAATTCCCCCATATATTGATTGAGTTTAAGAAGATAAGAGATAATTGAAAATCTTATGGCTGTGTTTAAAAATATTTTAATTTTATAGTCATAAATGAGAAGAAAAGTTATACCTGATATTGTGGTATCTGGCTATATCATGATATTGATTCAAAGAGAGGGATTAGCTGTTTTGCTAACAGGTATGGTAGAAAGAGCACTGGATAATTTAAAGTCTGGCAAATGGCAAATCACTTAATGTTTTTCACTGCTTTTTTCTATTTTGAAGTGGAGAGAATACCTAATCCATATAGTTATTGAGCTAGTAAAATACATTTATATATGTGTATATGTGTGTTTTGTAAACTTTGAAAGGCTTCAATGTTTAAGATCTCATAAAAATTAGAGAACCATTCTCTGTTAGGATGGATTCATAAGGTTACTCCTGAACATCACATTATCTCCATAAAAAACTTAGATTTCCCTATACTCTGTGTTTTCTATAGGAAATGAAAAAAGTTAAAAAAATTATTATTTGTGGACTAGGCGTGGTGGCTCATCGCTGTAATCCCAGCACTTTGGGAGGCTGAGGTGGGCAGATCACTTGAGGCTAGGAGTTCGCGACCAACATAGTGAAACCCCATCTCTACTAAAAAAAAGAAAAAAACAAACAAACAAATTAGCTGGGCATGGTGGCACACACCTGTAATTCCAGCTACTCTGGAGGCTGAGGCACAAGAATTGCTTGAACCTGGGAGGCGGAGGTTGTAGTGAGCCAAGGTTGTACCACTGTACTCCATCCAGCCTGGGCAACAGAGGAAGACTCTGTCTCCAAAAAAAAAAAAAAAATTATTATTTGTGATACTTTAATCTACATGATAGAGAGACTCTAGTGAACATTAGTCTACAGATGTTTAAGGTCTATGGAAAACCAGTATGTTATTTCTCATGACCCTGTTCTTGATATTATACTGTAAATATTAGCTTTTTAATGTTTCATTTATAGGTACATGATGTTGATTGATGGCACAAATGAAGTTTTTATGATTGATAGAGACAATTCAGTATTTCATGTTTCAAATCTGGAATTTCCATTTCGTAAAGATCTTCGTATGCATTTATCAAATACTCTCTTGGATGGCGTAAGTCATATTTATGTATACTATAAAATTAAACATTGCCATTTTTCTTTTCCTTGTAAGTAAATGTGTATTTCTGTTGGTTAAGAAATTTCGAATGAAATCTAACTTTTGTTTTTTTTTTTTGAGACAGAGTCTGTCTCTGTCGCCCAGGCTGGAGTCCAATGGCATGAGCTCGGCTCACTGCAACCTTTGCCTCCTGGGTTCAAGTGATTCTCCTGCCTTAGCCTCCCCAGTAGCTGGGATTACAGGCATGTGCCACCACGCCCGGCTAATTTTTGGATTTTTAGTAGAGAAGGGGTTTCACATGTTGGTCAGGCTGGTCTTGAACTCCTGACCTCGTGTTCCACCCGCCTCAGCCTCCCAAAGTGCTGGGATTACAGGCATGAGCCACTGCGCCCAGCCAAATCTAACTTTTATTAGGATGTTAAATTTCATTTATTTCTTATGTATACTTACATTGAATTAAGGTCCTCTTAAAGAGAGATCTGCCAACTGAATCTTTGAGCATAAGTAAGACTTTGAGATATTTTCTTTGGTGGAGAAATTTGTTAAAGATATGTAAAGAGTGTTAAATGAGTGCTCTGGTCAAATATGTATACATATGGATAGTTATATAATTTTGCATGAAGAGAAACAAATGTTACATGTGGTTAGTAACTTGTCTTTTTCCCCACACTTAGCAATGTGTTTTGGACATCTTTTTCACATAAATGTCTGAATGGTTTACCATTGTGTATATAGAGACCATAAATTGGGGTTTCCAAACTATCTTGACTGAGAAAATTGTAGGGTTAAAAAATTGCTTGTTTAAAATATGACCCTTTCCAATAGCATATCCTAGACCATATGAATTGGAATCTCCCAGGGGCCTACATGTCCATACAAGTGACCAAGTGATTGTAATTAGGCAAGTTTGAGAAACAGTTCTGTAATTTATTTAACCAGTTCCCTTTTGTTGGACATTTTGATTTTTGTATTTTTTCCTGTATCTAGTAAATTTTCATTCCTATGACAGCATGAGTAACAAAATACCACTTTCTAATAAAAATGATATATATACATATGTACATGTATATGTATCTATATGTGTATAGATTTAACTATCATATTATAGTTAATGTGACTGGCACCCTTGGAGTTGTATAGTACATAAAAGTCATAGTCATTTGTGGCAGCTCTGGTAGTTGGTTCATGGGAACAGCAGGAACATTTTAGTTTTTGTTATCTTTATTTAAGGTACTTTTTTAAGCATTATAATTAATAAAATATAAGAAAAGAAAAGACTTAAGTAATAGCATTTGTCAAAGTTTAGTATAGTTTATAATTGAACTAATGTTTGTTGAGTGCCTATTATGAGTTGCTATACCAAGAGTACGGGTATTGCTTAGAGGGTTGAGGAGAAGGCCTCACCCTTGAAACATTTTACTTAACTGAGCAGGGTGGAGAATGAATGGTAATGATGGAAGAGACCTTTGAATAAAACAATAACCCAAAGAGAGGTATTTAAGTCATGAGGTAGTTTAGAGGAGAAATAAATCACATCTAGTTAGTCAGGAACTAAATATGTTTTGTGTAGGAGTTGGCATTAGAAACAGAAAGATTTCTATAGAAAGATTTTTGATGGACGTGGGCTGAGGGCATTCTAGGTAGGAAATAATGCTTAAAAATTAGATATTTAACCATCTACAGATTTAACTTAGCAATACTATTTATTTCACCTCAAACTTGGATAACTGAGAGCAGCATAATAGATTCTTGTGAAGTTTTAAAAATAGCAGTATGATTCATGATGTCAATTTACTTGGGCTAGAATTATAGTTGCCATATCTGTTTTTTTGGTTAGTTAATTAAAACAGTCCTGTAGTTTCCTGTTTCTTCTACATTTTCATGTGCAAATTGTTTTTGTAAAATTCCAAATCCAAGAATAATTCAAACCACCTAATTGTCTGACTGTCAGATGTGAGCATTGAAGCTTTTGTTTTGCTTTGCTTAGCTATGTTCTTTGACCTATAAAATGTGGAAAATAGGAATTTAGAAATACTGCATTAATTCACTTGAAACACATCAGTGAAATTTAATCAATTTAATATTGAGACTAAGATAAGAATATAGCAGTTAATCATTAAAGTTAATGGCAAGAATTTTGGAAAAATTCCATGTCTTTTTCAACTGTTAATTTTTTATAAAACACTACATGCTTATTGTTGAAATTTTAGAAAGTCTGTAAACATAGAAAAAATAAACAATCAAGAGATGACATTTTATATTTTGATGTTAAAAGGAAATATCCTTTTAGTAACTTTGTTGTGCTAATAATTATATAACATGTATAACCAATATGTATATAGCTGACATTTAATATATGTTATGTATCTGGGGTTCTGTTATTCCTCTTCAATCTGAAGAACTGCTTTTAGGATTTCTTTTTTTTTTTTAATTTAGTTCTTTTTTTTAAAAAAATTGAGACACAATTTACATACTGTGAAATTCACTATTTTAAGATGTTCAATCTAGTGGTTTTTAGTCTTCTCCACAAGGTCATAAAATCAAGACCACTATCTAATTCCAGAACATTTCATCACCTATATGGACTGTGATGATTAGAACCAAGGGAGCCTTATATGAAAGATTTCAAGGAATGAGTTACAGAGATGAGCCTTGAAGGCCCACGGGTTTTGAAAACCCTTCAGTGGTTCCCTGTTATTCATAGCACAAAAGCCAAACTATTCAATATAATATTCTTTATATCTGAAGCATGCCTGTGTCTTCAGTCTCATCTTTGATTGTGATTGCTAATCACAAATACTCAGCTTTGGACAATTTACCCCAAGCCATCTTTTTTCATGCCTTTGTTATACCATTTGGCCTATCCACTATCCTGCTGGAAAATATACTCTGCATCTTTCAGGATGCAGCTAATGGTCATGTACCTTATTACCAAACTTTCTCTTACTCTTCAAGTAGAAATAACCACACTCCTTGTACTTAGGCTTAGATAATGCTTTCTTACAACAACAAAATATATTTTTCCTAAATCAGTGTGTTTTTTTTGTAATTTTAGATGGTTGTACATGGAATTTCTGTTATAAAATTAGATAGCAAGAAAACCTGTCTGGTTTCCTAGTAAGAATATGAGGAAAGAAAAATAATTTTAGGTCAAAAACATATTAATAATTAAAATTTTATGTAATACTGCGTTTTATACCTGTAGTCATCCTTTAATGTCCTTATCTTGTTCTGTCAAACTGCATTTTTTTTGACTTTTTAATGGCTATGGTAGATTTGCAGTGATCTGTTCATACTCTCTTGCCCTGTTCCCTTTGAACAAAGCCTAGTAAAGTGGCATGAAACCAAGAAAGGCCACATGGCTCACATGGGAATTAAATCTATAATGAGGATGCCATTTATTGTCATAGATTTTATGATTAAAGTAATTGGTGTATAACAAAATTTAAAGCATCAATGATTAAACAAAAATATTTTTAAAAAAGATCCTGACGTTTAGAATTTAAAATTTGTAGTCTTCCTACCCTTAATTGTCACTTAGTAATTCAAGCATAAAGCAAAATGTAGCATGGAAATTCAAATATGAAAAATATGATGAGATATTGTCAGGTGATTCTATTTCAGTATAGAATAAATGCATGATGGGGATGGGGGGCTAACAGTTTATTGATATGATCTCGGTACAAGTGTGTTCACTTTGAAATTTCATCAAGTTGTATATTTATGGTTTATGTGCTTACTGTGTGTATGCCATATTTCAGTTAAATTAAAAAAATTGTTATTAAAGTATGAAGAAACTTACCTTCTTTTCTCTTTCAAGGAGATGATTATTGACAGAGTAAATGGACAGGCTGTTCCTAGATATTTGATATATGACATAATTAAATTCAATGTAAGTACCTATAATTTATAAAATACAAGTTATTACTGAAATAATGAATGTATTTTTGACAAATAGTCTTTGGTGCTGCCTTAGAGATAGTAGGAAAGAAAATTTGTGACTCAGGTTACTCACTGGGTATCTTTTTGTTAATCCTTTTGTATCTCCTTTTCTTTCTCTTATTGTTAATTTTCACACATTTCTTCATTTTAGGTTTCTTTAACTTGCAAGTGAGTAAAGAATAATGGCATAACTCTGATAAAATAAGACAGCATTTCATAAAATGAACATTTCTGATTTTAATTATCCTGTACTTGACTTTTTTCTTTTAAATCTCATGAGTTTATTTCTGTCACCAAAACAGCAACAAAACAAAAGAGAAACTGATTATGAGCTGTTGAATGGGTAATAAATTGCAGTATTAATTCAGGATTGCATTAATCCAGGTTATTAAAAGGCATTTTTTCCTGGACATTTTTAATGCACACATCTAATTTTTTGATTGAAATTCTATATTTAAAACAAAGAGCTTCAAATTTAAGAGCCTCAGGGCCAGAAAACATCAAGTTTTATTTTGTTCTGTTTGACTGTATTCCTCAAAAGTAATGCTTTCCAGAACTGGCTTAATCTTATCACAGATCTTGGAATAACATTCATTGGCCTATAACTAGACATAAGGGGTAGCGGGGTGGCTTTGTTTCTTTGTGAGTAGGGAAGTTCTGTCTCCTTTACTTCTTGACACTGAGCTCTGTTTTAATACATGTTCAGTGTGGGCTTACTCTCACTTCTTAGCTGAGTACTGTCTCTTAGATAGCAGTTTTCTAATACTTTTTAAAAATATGAAAAATTTCACCATATAGAAGAGTCTGAAAAATAATATAAGGAATACTCATGTACTGACCAGCTAGATTTGTTAAAACTTCATACTTTTGGTCCACTTTCTTTTTAATAAGACATGATTCATTACGAATCCAATAGAAGTTTCTTAGTTACACCTCTCTCCTAATCTCAAATCTCTTGCCCAGAATCAGCCTCTACCCTGAATTTGGTGTGTTTATTGTTCCCATGAATGTTTCAGATACTTTTACTACCTATGTGTGTATCCATGAAATATATATGATATTCTTTTGCAAGGTTTCTGGTGTTATATGTTATTGTACTGTACCTTTGCTGACCTTTGCTCAACAAGATAATGTTGAGATTTATTTGTACTAATATGTCTAGATTTAGTTCATTCACTTTAATTACCATTGAGTATTAAATTGTATAAATATACAGAATTTATCCTTTTTCCTTTTGATGAACATTAAGGTTTCCATTTTTTGCTTTTATATTACTGCTATATTGAACAATTTTATGTTTTTTTCTTGTGCGCACGTGAAAATTTCTCTAGGACGGTTGTTCTCATTCTTGGAATGTAATTACCTGGGAAGTGTTTTTAAAAACTCTATTCTGTCATTAGTGTATCATGGAGATGGTGATTAAATCAGCAGCTTGAGCTATATTATCTGCATTGCTAAATTTCTCTCAGAAATAGTTGTTTCAGTTTGCCAAAGTTCATTTTATCACACATTTATATTATTGCCAATTTGATGTGTGTGAAATGGTATCATCCTGTTTTAATTTGCTTTTCCTTGATTACTAGCAAGGTTTAACATATTTCTTCTTTTTTTTTTTTTTACTTGTTTGGAATTTATATGATTTAATTGCAAGTTTGTATAATCTTATAATACAATCTTCTGTTTTTTCTATTTGGTTGTCTATTTTTTTCCCTGATTACCAATGAAGTTGGACATATTTCTGAGGTTTATTTTTATTTGTTTGTATTTTTCTTTTGTAACTTAATTGCAAGTTTGTTCTATTTGGTTTTCTGTCTTTTTTTTTTCTTGTTAATATGTAGGAGTCAATTATCTTTCCTAGATTCTAGTCCTTTCCTGGTTATATGTGTGGCAATATGTTTTCCAAATCAGTGTTTATTAATGCACAGAAGCTTTAAATTTTAATGAAGTCAATCTCATCAGACCTTCCCAAATATTATACTTTTTGTTTTGTTTAAGAAATTAATCTATATTTTATTCTAAAAATGATTGTTATGCTTTTTGTCTTTAGGTCAATAATTGTTTATTCAATACATATTTATTGTGTGCCTATTACCATATTTCATGATTTTAAGCCACGTATATTTTTACATTTCTGATATTGGGATGCATTTATAATTGAAAGTATCGTATATTTAATTCTTTAATTTACTATGGAGTCTTTATGGATGATTGACAATATTATTTATTTTGTATCACCAAATCAGGGCCACTGTTAGAAAAAGAATTTTTTTGAAATAATATTTAAAATCTTTTCAGTCCCTTAGTTTATTAGCTTGTCCAGAAAGAATTTCATCAATTATCTTTTTTTTTTCACCCTCTGACTCTCAGCATCGATCATCTTTTATATGTCAAGTACATACGTACTGGGTATACAAAGATGAATGAGACATAATTTCTTGCCTTTAAAGAATTCACATGCTAGTGTACTGGCTTCCAAAGAAGGCCATTTGCACAGTGTTTCATTGGAATTTGGGAAGAACACAGGAGAACTTAAAAAAAATTTAATATTTTATTTTGTCTGTTTTATAACATTTTACATTAAAAATGTAACATTTTATAATATTTTACAGTTGTATATGTATACACATTTTTAAAAAATAGGCATTTTTTAATGTATTTGTTAGGATATGTGTTTAGATTGGATATAAAATTAAAGCAAATTTGCAGACTATTGATGAAATATAAATGTAAAGAAATAATTATAATTTTAAAATCATAAACATAACAAAGGTATATAAAAGATATAGTGGTATTAGAGAGGTGAGAGTATTCCAGCTTCCCTGGGTATAGTTGAGTCACTGAAGCGTGGAATTGCAGACCGAGAAAGTGACACAAATTAGTTTTGAATGATTGAGTCATGGAGGTCAGGAGCATTAGATGGTTTGTTAGCATACATTTTTTTTTTTTTGAGACAGTCTTCCTCTGTCGCCCAGGCTGGAGTGCAGTGGCATGATCTCAGCTCACAGCAACCTCTGCCTCCCGTGTTCAAGCAATTCTCGTGCCTCAGCCTCCTGAGTAGCTGGGACCACAGGCGTGTGCCACTATGCCCAGCTAATTTTTGTATTTTTAGCACAAAAATACAAATACATGAGGTTTTGCCATGATGGCTACGCTGGTCACGAACTTCTGGCCTCAAGCAATCTGCCCACTTTAGCCTCCCAAAGTGCTGGGATTACAGGTGTGAGCCATCTGCACCCGGCCTGTTAGTATACTTGATGGATGGTAAGGTGTGGGACATAGCAAAAAATGAGAATGGATTGTTAAGTAGAGGGCCAGATTACTTGAATAAGGCATTTTAACTTAGTTCTTTATGTAATAAGGCATTGTTAAAGGGTTTTCATTATAGTAATGATATGAACATACTTTTACTATTTTGAAAGATAACTAGTGGCAGCATGGATAGTGTTTTGAAGGGAGTAAGAACTGAAACAGGGAGACAAGCTAGTCAATAATTATTGAGTGTTTCCTGTAATCTCTTCTCAGTGATTCAACACCTATCTGTTGAGAGCTTAACTTTGCCCATAGGCATTGTGGATTTGAAGGTGAACTTGCTTTCAGTCTATTCTTGAAGCTTGGTGAATTTATGTATAAAGGTAGAAGGCTTCTTAGAGGGAATTTAGACATTTACATATGTTTTAACAGTTGTTAGACTTCTTTTATGTTCTAAAAAAAAAAAAAGGGCTTACTTATTCTACTTTAATTTTATAGGTGTCTGAATTCTTTTAATAACTCTAGTAAACCAGCCTAACATTTTAGATTTTTCAACCTTGTTGACGATGTTGATTGCATAGAAGAGATGACACATGGACTGTATGGTTATTTACTAGCATTTCCCCAATAAATATCCTTTACAGATGGTTGTATGCCTTTATGTAAAGAGAACGTGTGCTACCTCATACCTCTCACTCACTTTGTCTCTCTCCTTATTCTTTGCTCAGTATCAAAGTTGTCATCCTTCTAAAGTTGAGAAAAAGACATCCCCAAGGTATATTTAATGTTTACTCCTTAAGCAAGTGCTGCCACCCCTATGTAAACATTAGGTAGAGTAAATGTTAGGTTGGAGAATATACATTGGAGAAGAGGAAAAAGACAGAAAAGATGGGGGAAAAATGCACTTAAGGTGTGTCCAGTTGCAAAGTAAAAGAGTAGCTTATGTGCCATTGAAGCGATAATTACTAATCTGGATGGTTACTGTCAACCAGATAATATGTTATAACTGTGTTTGTATATGCCACATGGATAGGACGAGACTTACCCTCAATTCATACAAAAGTGTTCATGTACTTTTTATTTCACAGTTCAAACCATATATGCTTTAAGAACATTCAAGGGAAAGTGTATTTGAGGGAGAGAACTATTTCTTTATAACTGTATAACTTTGAACATATTATGTAAACTTCTGTGTTAGCTTCCAGAGTTGAGGGTGTATTTGATACATGTCTTCTACTTGTGATGTCTATAGCATTAGCACTTTAAACAACAAAAAACATTGTAGGTAACTGTGCGACTTATTTTGGTGTGTTACTCGCTTGTACTTTTCTGAATTCTGTGGATTTTAGTTTTTATACTGTAATAGGGTACTGTTAAAGGGTTTCAACTAATTTATATAAATAAAAAAAGACTAGTGAGTATATATTTTTTCTATTTTACAATGATTCTGTACCTATAAATAGTAAGTATATTAATACTTTAATTCAGATGTAAAATTGTTTATTTTATTTTTTATTTTTTAAAATTTGGAGGTGGTGGTCTTGCTCTGTTGCCCAGGCTAGCCTCAAACTCCTGGGCTCATGTGATCCTCCTGCCTCAGCCTTCCAAAGTGCTGGGACTACAGGTGTGAGCCACCACACCCGGCCTAGATGTGAAATATTTCGATCAACTTACAGTAGAATTGTGCCACTTTCTCATACTGTTTTATACAGTTGTATTTTAAAATAAGTCTCTTTGTGTGTTTAGATAGTTGTATTGTTAGTCAAACTAATTATTAGGGTTGGTATATATGTTTGTGCAGGCTGTGCACTGAATAACTCCAGAGGATGCTGTTTACACAGACTATTATGTACATTGTGGCAGCCTTGATAATTATGCTGATAAAATAGTTGTTAGAGTTGAAATTTAACTAATTCTTTATTTAATTCAGTCACAGCCCGTTGGAGATTGTGATTTTAATGTTCGTCTGCAGTGTATAGAACGAGAAATTATAAGTCCTCGACACGAAAAAATGAAGACTGGGCTCATTGACAAAACACAGGAACCATTTAGTGTCAGAAATAAGCCGTTTTTTGACATCTGTACTTCAAGAAAGGTAAAGTTTAATTTTTTTTTAAATTAGTGCTAATAATGTCTCATAATTCAGCTTACAAGATGAATATGAATGACATTTTGCTGCCCAGTTGTCTTGACTTTGTCAGAAAATACTCAAATTGGGTATAGTGCTGTTTTGGCCAAACATGGTACGACTCCTAGGCTTTTTCTCTTGAATAAGATTCTCAGTGGTGGCACCTGAAACTAGGCTGTTTCCCTTTTTCTCATAATAGTTTTTGTTTCATGGTCATTGGTCATACTAGGTTTTTTAAAAAGCTATAAGCAACATAGAACTATATTGAATGAAAATCATTAGGCCTGCTCCTACACATCCTGAAGGTAAAGTGTTTGGTACGTACTCTTATTAAAAAGATACATTTATATGTATGTGTATGTATATATATATATACAGAGATATATATAGATATATACACACACACACACATACATTGAAGGTTTTCTTTTAGTATTTTTGTTGTTTCCACTTAAAATGAATCATATACTAAGGCCAGGCTCGGTGGCTCATGCCTGTAATCCCAGCACTTTGGGAGGCCAAGGCGGGCAGATCACAAGGTCAGGAACTCAAGACCAGCCTGGCCAATATGGTGAAACCCATCTCTACTAAAAATACAAAAATTAGCCAGGTGTGGTGGCGCATGTCTATAGTCCCAGCTACTCGGGAGGCTGAGGCGGGAGAATCGCTTGAACTCAGAAGGTGGAGGTTGCAGTGAGCCGAGATTGCGCCACTACACTCCAGCCTGGGCGACAGAGCAAGACTCTGTCTCAAAAAAAAAAAAAAAAAAAAAAAAAAAAAATAGAATCATACTAAATATTCCAAGATGTTGGTTCTTTTTGTTTTGCTTTGTTTTTTCACTTAACAGTATGGCTTGGAGATATTTCCATGTCAGTGCATAGAGATTTGCCATGTTATTTGTTAAGTGATGCATGGTAATGATAGTAAAGATGTACTATACATTATGTTGTAATTGATGGGTTTTTAGATTGCTTCTAGTCCTTTGCTGTTACCAACACTGTTTCAGTGAACATTTTTGTTTATATGGGTGGATATTTCTTCAGGGTAAGTAGAATTTTTGGTTTAAAGATTATGAGTAATGTTAGTAACTACTGCCAAATTCCTTTCCAAATAAAGCAATTTTGTCTCCAGCAGATGAGAGAGCTCATTTTCCCATTGCCAGCACTCTTTTTTTTTTTGATCTGTAGGCAAGGCAGTGTATTGTAATGGGAAGGTGAGTATGAGTTTTTTGTTTTGTTTTGTTTTGTTTTGTTTTGAGGCAGGGTCTCACTCTTGCTCAGCCTGGAGTGCAATGGTGCCATGTCGGCTCACCACAGCCTTGACCTCCTGGGGTCAAGTGATCCTCCCACCTCAGCCTACCGAGTAGCTGGGACTACAGGCACATACTACCATGTCCAGCTAATTTTTTTGTATTTTTTTCTAGAGACGAGGTTTCCCTGTGTTGCCCAGGCTGGTCTCCAACTCCTGGGCTCAAGTGATCAGCCTGCCTTAGCCTCCCAAAGTGCTGGGATTACAGGTGTGAGCCACCATGCCTGGCTGAAAAGTTCATTTTTATGTAGTTAAATTTGGCAGAATATTTCTTGCATCTTCTGGTTTTCTGTCTTGCTTAAGAAGCCCTTCATCTCTAAAATGTTTTTATATTATGTTCTAATATTGCTATGATTTTGTCTGATGATTACATTTAGATGCTCTATTTTTACTCTTCCATTCCTTCAGGGAATTGTCTTCTGTTTGCATAGTCTATTTAGCATCCAGTTTCTTCTATTCACTGTCTCTTCTTCATGCCCTGTGTTCTCACATGAACATACTAATTCTGTTTATGCCTCATCTTCTCCATTTTCCTTTTCATTCTCTTTTTTTCTTTGTTATTATTTTTAGTATCACTCATATGACTACTATTATTACTGGTACTACTGTTATTGCTGATGCATAGTTTGTTTTCAGTGGGATATTTACCAGATCTAGTGTTTAAAAGCAATTGTACCTTGGTGTTTCTGTTTTTTTTAAGACATGACATATAAACTGCATATTGACTATTTCCTAAGACTTTTCTCCATTTCTCATTTGTGCTTTTGGTGAGATTCTTATTTCTTTGTATATAAATTATACATAGTGTTTTCTGTGTGCCTGTTATGTGTTAGGATGTCTGATTTATTGAACCCACCTTTTAATTTGTTTTTCTTCTCTGACTTCCTGTTTTCCTTTCTTCCTTGTTTTATAATTTGTCTGCAGTTTTGAATATTCGTAAGACATTCTTGCTTTTGGTAGTGGTTAACTTTCTTAGCAAACCTGATTGATGGTTCTAATTCATGGATATGTTAGTTGGCAGTCATAAAGCTCTGCTCTCCTTATCAGAATTTAAATGTATTTTGAGCCTGCATACCACATGGTCCCATGCTTGATTGTATACTGATAAACATTTGAAATGTTTTAGAAGTTTTAGAAGGGATAAGGGGGCACATTTGGCATTCAGAAGAAGGCCAGCTGGCTATATCCTAAGAAGCCTGAAGGAATGTTACACCTTTTGTGAAATTTGTCATATTCCAGAATCAGGTTTGTAGCTTCACAGATTCAGAAACTTTGGGAGGCATTTGCTCTTTTTGTATTTCTCTATTGTGAGTTGAATTTATAGTTCAGCTTTGATACTGGGTTATGAGTACTTTTACATTAAAATTGCACGTGTCATCCAAGAAGTTGCATTGTGGTGGGATTTTATTTTCTAAACCAGTGTTTTATATGCCTAGTTTAGGGCATTTGAAAAATTGGTAGCCATGAAGAACCATGGTCTGTTTACATTCAACCCAGGGAATAGTACCCAAATAATTTATATTTTTTGGGAGGAGGGTGGTTATGATAGAATTGTACAAAAATAAAGCAACATGTGCAATCATGTTTTAAACTCTTCACCTGCTCCTACTCTAGTCCGCTTAATTTGGTGTCAGTCTTTGGATATGATATTAGCTGTAAGCAATCCTAGCACTATTGAGTGGCTATCTTTTTCATTCAACAAATACAGAGTGATAATCCTACTTTTATTATGATTTTGTGTAACACCTGCTTGGCATGGGAATTTTGGTTGACCTCTGCCGCTATGATCTTTCGACTGTTCACTGCTTGCCTTTTGTGTCTGTTTTGGCAGCAGGGATATTAAGGGGGTACCTACAAGAGCCTGTGTGCTACTGTGCCCTGTCCAATAGGTTGGGTAAAGATAAAGTTAATATTTAACCATCTGCTCTGTCCACGGTGGAAGTCTATTAACTGAAACTGTGTTCTCTTATGAGAACATTTTCTAAATTGTAAATATAGTATAAAAGTTGGGCAAAAGCCAGATTCCTTTGGTTTGTGTTCATTTTTAAAAAATGAATTTCACAGGTTGTGCTGTCATAATTCAGAGTTCAGCATTTAAGAAAATATGTTTAGATAGTATAATTTCATTAGTCAAATCAGTACTGCTTAGAAATATTTGCTAATGTGTAATATCAGAACTATTTTTTAGGGATTTGAAACAATTATGTGGAACAACTTGTTATGTAGTTTTTCACTAGAAAGACAGTGTTCTTACTATGTTTTTCTTTATACTTAGCTTATGTAATTCCTTAAAATCATAGGATATTTCTTTTTTAAAAGCAATTCTTGCTAGGCGTGGTGGCTCACACCTGTAATCCCGGCAGTTTGGAAGGCCAAGGCACTTGGATCGCTTGTGCCCAAGAGTTCGAGACCAGCCTGGGCAACATGGCAAAACCCTGTCTCTACAAAAAATACTAGAAAATTAGCCGGGCATGGTGGCAAATGCCTGTAGTTCCAGCTATTCAGGAGGCGGAGGTGGAATGATTGCTTGAGCCTGGGAGTTTGAGGCTACAGTGAGCCAAGATTGTGCCACTGTACTTCAGCCTGGGTGGCAGAGTGGGACACTGTCTTGAAATAAATAAATAAATAATAAAAGCAATTCTAATTTTTAGAATTTTAAATAGTCTCCTCTCCTCACTTTCAGTTCTTATTATTGTTTTTTGTCCTTAATGTCTCTTACTGAAGTATTTTCGGTTGTAGAATACAAAAGGAAAACACTTCATAGCAGAATTGGCATAACATGTAAGACCTTAGTAACACCAGTTATAGGATAATAACTACAATTTGACAGGTTATTGCTGTGGAGATTTTTATCTTTGCTAATGGGATGGTAAAATAGTGATATTATGAACCTTACAGCATTTTCAGGGAAGTATAGATCATTTATTTTAAGAATGGTAGCTTTTATGAAGTTTTAAACAAAATTTACAGCTATAAAACATGCATACTAATTTTGTAGAAAAATAATAGAATTTCATATCTGTGTATCTTTAAAATCTCAAAGATGATTCTGATTTTAGGAATTTATTAATATTGCTCTATAACTCTTTGTTTTGTTTAATTTGATCTGTTAAACATAATAAAGGGATAATTGTTCAGTTTTTAACTTTAATATACAGTCAGAATACAACATCCAAAATAGTAATAACAAGCTGTTTTTCAAATTGCGATTCTATTTACATTTCCAGTTTGAAGGCCAATTCAAAAAGAATTATTGAGTAGACTATATATGACTAACAAAACTTTAAAAACATGCAGTAAAAAGTTTCTCTGAAAGCTCCCCATCCATTTATCACCTTCTCAGTAACCATTGCTGTTAGCTTTTAGTGTATCCACCCAGAATTTCTTTATCAATAAATAAACACATTTATTTATATTCTTACTATCTCCTTAAAGTGATGATTTTTTTTTTCTTTTTTTCAAAACAGAGTCTTGCTCTGTCATCCAGGCTAGAGTGCAGTGGTGCGATCATGGCTCACTGCATCCTTGACCTTCCAGACTCGAACAATCCTCCCAACTCAGCCTCCTGAATAGCTGGAACTATAGACCGGAACTACCATTCCTAGCTAATTTTTTAATTTTTTGAGTGATGGGATTTTGCTATATTGACCAGGCTGGTCTCAAATTCCTGGGCCCAAACGATCTGCCTGCCTCGGCCTCCCAAAGTGTTGAGATTACAGGCATGAGACACCATGTCCAGCATCTTGATTTTTTAATATACTGTTCTGTCGTTTTCTTTTTTTCTTTAAAAAAAACTTGACAGTATCTCTTAAGTCTCTTCACTCCAGTATTGGTACACAGAGATTAGATCATCTTCATTTCTCTTTAACAGTTGCACAGATTTTCATTGTATCAGTATGCCGTAACTTAGTTAATACCATAGTCATAGACATTTAGGTTATTTTTAGTCTGTTGACATGGTTTTTTTTTTTTGCATATAGATATTCAGTTGTTTCTATACCAATTGAAGAGACTAGCCTTTTCTCATTGAATTACTTTTGCACCTTCATAAAAAACGAAGTTTGTTGTGTATGTCTGGTTCTGTTTCTAGACTGTCTGTTCAGTTCTCTTGATCTATTTGGCTGTCTTTACTCAAGTACCAAACTGTCTTGATTATTTCTGGTTGTTGTAAATCTTGAAATCAGATAGTATTAATGTTCCAACTTTGTTGTTCTTTTCTAAGTTGTTTTGGCTATTCTAGGCCTTTGCATTTTCATGTGAATTTTATAATTAGCTGTCAATTTCTACAAAAAAGCCTACTGGGATTTTGGTTGGAATTGTAATGAATATATAGGTCAATTTTGGGGAAGAACTAACATCATAACAATGCCAAGTTTTCTAGTTCATCAACCTGGCATATATTTTCTTTTATGTAGGTCTTCTTTATTGTCTCTCAGCAATTTTTGTAGTTTTAAGCATGAGATTTTGCTCATCTTTTTTCAGATTTATTTCATACTTTTTGATATGGTCATAAAAGTCTTTGAAAAATTTCCGTTTCTGACTATTGGTAGTATATAGAAATACACTTTTTTCCCCAAAGGAGTACGTTGATTTTTGTATTTTGATGTTTTATCTTACAGTCTTGCTAAACTCAATTATTATACTAATAATTTTTTTGTGAATTTCATCAAAATTATTACATAGACAATTATATAAGTGAAAAAGGTGCTACTTTTCCCTTTCCAACTTGGATGCTTTTAATTTTATTCTCCTGCCTTACTGCACTGACTAGAATCTATTGTTTAATGTTGTATGGAAGCAGTGAGAGTGAACAGCCTTGTCTTCTTCCACATCTATAGGGAAGGAAAATTTTGTTTTTTACTATTAAATATGATGTTAGCTATAGGACTCTAGGATAGATGCCTTTTATACATGGTTAGGTTTTAAACTTGAAAGCTGATAATTTTGACATACAATCTTATTTATCGAACTCTCTTACTTTTGTTATTGCTTGCAATAATTTTGCAATTTTTTTAGGTATTCATATTAAGTGTAAATAGTGATATTTTTACTTATTGGATTTTTCATACATTAACTTTTGTCTAGTTTGATTATACATAAATACAGTTTTAAATTGTGGCAGTAGTTATGGGGATTCTTGTTTCCTGATTTGAGTGGGAATGCTTCTGGTGTTTCTTCAGAGTATGATATACTGCCTTTAATTCTGAGATCTGTTTTATCAGGTGAAACAAGTATGCGTTTGTTTTATTTTTAACCAAGAATGGGTATTCAGTTTGGTCAAATGGCTTTTCATCTACTATAGATCGAATACTATTTTTTTTTCTGTTTAGATCTGTTTATCTCATGAATTATATGAAAATATTTCCTGATGTTGAATCATTCTCTCATTCCTGGGATAAGCCCTACTTTGTCTTAATATATTATTTTAAAAATTGTACTGCCCAGTTTTTTTTTCTAACTTTTTTAAAGGATTTTTGCATTGATGTTTATAAATAATCTTGATATGTTGTAAATCTTTGGAAACTTTTTCATCAGCGGTACACTCTGTTATACTCTGTTTTCATCAGTGTAAATAAAAAAAACTTGGTTTAAAAAAATATGTTCTAGAGCTTTTTTTTTTGTTGTTGTTGTTGTTTTAAGACAGGGTCTTGCTCTGTTACCCAGGCTGGAGTGCAGTGACGCAATTATAGCTCACTACAGCCTTGAACTCCTGGGCTCAGGTGATCCTCCTGCCTCAGCCTCCCGAGTAGCTGGGACTACAGGCACGTGCCACCACACTCAGCTAATTTTAAAATTTTTTGTGGAGATGGTGCCTCTCAATATGTTTGACCAGGCTGGTCTTGAACTCCTAGGCTCAAGGCTGTGCTCTGGCCTTGGCTTCCCGAAGTGTTGGGATTACACGGTGAGCCACCATGCCTGGCCAGAGCAGTTTTAATAAAAACATTGGAATTACCTGCTTTTTTAGGTTTTTGAGGAATTCCTCCACGGAATTATTTGGATTGTAGTGCTTTGGGTTTGGGTTAATATCTTTTTCACTTCCTATGTGAAAATTGGTACATTTAAATTTTTCTCTCCCTTTGAGTGCAATATCCATTTATTAAAATACCTGAAGTTTCTTCTTTCTTTTTTTTGGGGGGTATTTTTTTGCACTTGATCTTAGCCAAGAAGTTGAGAACTGATTTTTTAAAATGTGATAGCTATTTAATTTTTTTCTCCTCCCATGAACTTTTAGATTAATTTTTTATTTCTGCTCTTTTCCTAAGCCAAGCCTAGTTCTGTTTTTATTTTATTTTAGAGATAGGATCTTGTTCTGTCACCTAGTGGAGTGGAATGGTATGATGACAACTCACTGCAGCCTTGACTTCCTTGGCTTCAGCAATCATCCCGCCTTAGCCTCCTGAGTAGCTGGGACTACAAGCACGTGTTATCATGCCCGGCTAATTTTTGTATCTTTTGTAGAGATGGGGTTTCACTGTGTTCCCCTGGCTGGTCTTGAACTCCCGAGCTCAAGCAGTCTGCCCACCTCGACCTCCCAAAGTGTTGGGATTACAAGCGTGAGCCACCACAGCTGGCAAATATCTGATAATTTATTTGTCATGTTAGTAAGGGTTTCGTGGTTTTGGTTTATTTTTTCATCTTTCCCAGGATTGTGAGAGTTTTAAAATTTCTAGTAGAAGAGTCTTTATTTTCTGAGTTTATTCTTAATTTAAAAATTTTTATTATAGTGACATGAGAGAATATTATCTGTACTTTTCTACTTTTTGGAATTTATTATAAAGTGTCATCAATTTTATATATATATAAATCTCATTCATATGTCATTTCAGAGGGAAATTTAAGAAAATCATATAATGCATACTAAAGAGAATTCATACTTTCATATGGTGAACCTAAAGATTTATTGTCCCAGATAACTTCCTTTGGAGTAGTAAATCTTATATATATATATATATATATATATATATATACACATATATATATACACATATATATGTAAATCTTATATATATATGTATATATATGTGTGTGTGTGTGTGTGTGTGTGTGTTTTTAATAGAGACAGAGTCTTGCTATATTGCCCAGGCTGGTCTCAAACTCATGGGCTCAAGCAATTCTTTCACCTCAGTGTCCCAAGTAGCTGAGCTGCAGGCGTATACCACTGTGCCTGGCTAATTATACTACTTTCTAAAACTTTCTGGTACAGATCTATCACCTTAAAATTCTGGTAGTTACTGACTTTTTGTCCTGCTCTGAAGTTTAATGTTTTTATATGATGTTTTTCATAGGCATTTTAGTAGATGTTTTGGTAAGTTTGTACCAAATCTGGTAGACAGACAATATTTTAAACTAGAAAGCTGTATTATTACTTGCTTAGTCTGAGAAGCTGCTTTTTATGTTTCATAATTATTTTCCCCTTATTTTCAGGGAATAGGTTATCTGTGTATATAAGTAGATGGGAAAGACCACTCTAAAATTGCTCATTTGTTGAGTGATAACATTTCCTGATATATTCTTGTCTAATTGCCTATTTTTCTGCCCAATTGGCAAAAATAATAATGCATTCTCTTCTTTGACAAATTTCTCATGTTTACTTTTCCTGTTGAAATAGTATGTTGTCTTTCTTTATTTTCTGCTTGTCTGTGTCTGGAACTCTGTACATTTCCCTTAGAGGGAGTCAGTTGTGTATAGTTAGGATCTAGTGAAAGAACATGCAAAGAATCACTCTTGAGTGATTTTAGGAAATTGTGCTTGATTAAAAAAAATAAGCAAGTCCCTGTCCCCTTTCCCCCATTTCAAAAGCTAGAATTAAAAAAGAAAACAAAAGAACAGATAATCTCTTGAAGTTCCTAGTGGCAAAGCTTTTCTCTGCTTGGAGTCATTTTACTTTCTACTGTCTAGTTAGACTAGAAAAATTTTATGTGGAAAATATTTTTAAATAATTTGCTTATTGCTGTTTCAAAAGTAAAATGTTTGCTTTATAGGATGAAAGAGTAGTAAATGTTAAGATCTCCTTTCTAATAACTGTTGAGAGTATTAAATAGACAATTACAAAGGTTATTCTTTTACTACATTTAATTTTTCAAGGACACATCTACTTTTAAAATAATTTTATTAATATTAGTTATTTGCATGCTTCGTTAGGCAGGAATTTAAATTTTATGTTTATGTATTTCATTTGGCATTCAGATTTATTTTCTAGGTATTGCTTTTCTTTTCTTTATTTTCTTGTTTATCACTAAATATAAATTTATAAGTTCTTAAGTGTCTGTTCAAGACTAGTAGTTCATAAAACCATAAGGCTTGTTATTTTTATATCACTGTTCTATGACTGTATCAGTGTTGTATTGTTTGTATCATAGTAAAAGAAACAGAACCTTTGAGAGTTTGTTATGGCAACTGTGGTTGAAGAGAAGAAAGAATTTTTGCATAAACATGAAGATCTATTGTTCACACATAGGGATTTTCAGTGATTATGCCTAATTTTTAATGAAATTACAGATATAATGGTGCAACTGCATTTTGATTTGAAAGCAGATGCAAGATAAAATGAGGATGACCATTCCTTATCATGTTTGTGGTGTTCAGTTTTGCATTATCTAGTCTATTAATATGTCATTCATTATTGATTATAGAATATGGCCTGATGGATCCTTTCAATCTCATTCATATGTCATTTCAGAGGGAAATTTAAGAAAATCATATAATGCATACTAAAGAGAATTCATACTTTCATACGGTGAACCTAAAGATTTATTGTCCCAGATAACTTCTTTTGGAGTAGTAAATCTTATTCATTGACACATGAAGAAATAATTGTATCTCATGCCATATATATTTGAAATATTTCTATGAAAGATTTTTAATTGTAACATGGAGAATTTTCTATGTTTGCTAAATATGAGAGCTAATTTTTTTTTATAATTAACATTCAAAAAATACCTATTTGTAGATTCAGAGGAAAATGATGATTATTATTTTATTTTATTTTTTATTCTTTTTTTTTGAGACAAAGTCTCGCTCTGTCACCTAGACCAGAGTGCACTGGTGCTATCTCGGCTCACTGCAACTTCTGCCTCTTGGGTTCAAGCGATTCTCCTGCCTCAGCCTCCTGAATAGTTAGATATCAGGTGTGCGCCACCACACCCGGCTAATTTTTGTCTTTTTAGTAGAGATGGGGTTTCACCATATTGGCCAGGCTGGTCTCAAACTCCTGACCTCGTGATCTGCCTGCCTCGGCCTCCCAAAGTGCTGGGATTACAGGTGTGAGCCACCATGCTCTGTCAAAAGATGTTATTGGCCTCCAAAATAAGTAAGAGGCAGTTACTTTGCCTAAATCTGATCAATTAATTGTTCTGTGATTGTGAATTTGCTGCAGGTTAACAAAGCCATAGGATTGACATAGATCACATGACTGTATTCACATTCAGCTGAATACTTTTCTAAAAATTATACTTTAAGTTCTGGGATACATGTGCAGAACATGTAGGTTTGTTACATAGATGTGTTA
This sequence comes from Gorilla gorilla gorilla, assembly GCF_029281585.2. Classification (NCBI taxonomy): domain Eukaryota; kingdom Metazoa; phylum Chordata; class Mammalia; order Primates; family Hominidae; genus Gorilla; species Gorilla gorilla. The sequence goes on along the minus strand of NC_073229.2, from coordinate 113,003,897 downwards.
CACACATGTGCCATGGTGGTTTGTTGAACCCATCAACCCGTCATCTACATTGGGTATTTCTCCTAATGCTATCCCTCCCATAGCCCCCAACCCCCGACAGGCCCACATGTGTGATGTTCCCCTCCCTGTGTCCATGTGTTCTCATTGTTCAACTCCCACTTATGAGTTGAAGATGCAGTGTTTGGTTTTCTGTTTCTGTGCTAGTTTGCTGAGAATGATGGTTTCCAGCTTCATCCATGTCCCTGAAAAGGACATGAACTCATCCTTTTTTATGGCTGCATAGTATTCCATGGTGTCTATGTGCCACATTTTCTTTATCCAGTCTATCATTGATGGGCATTTAGGTTGGTTCCAAGTCTTTGCTATTGTGAATAGTGCTGCAATAAACATACATGTGCATGTGTCTTTTAGTAGAATGATTTATACTCCTTTGGTTATATACCCAGTAATGGGATGGCTGGGTCAAATGGTATTTATGGTTCCAGATCCTTGAGGAATCGCCACACTGTCTTCCACAATGATTGAACTAATTTACACTCCCACCAACAGTGTAAAAGCGTTCCTATTTCTCCATATCCTCTCCAGCATCTGTTGTTTCCTGACTTTTTAATGCTCGCCATTGTAACTGGCATGAGATGGTATCTCATTGTGGTTTTGATTTGCATTTCTCTAATGACCAGTGATGATGAGCATTTTTTCATATGTTTCTTGGCTGCATACATGTCTTCTTTTGAGAAGTGTCTGTTCATATCCTTTGCCCACTTTTTGATGGGGTTGTTTTTTCTTGTAAATTTAAGTTACTTGTAGATTCTGGATATTAGCCCTTTGTCAGATGGATAGATTGCAAAAATTTTCTCCATTCTCTAGATTTCCTGTTCATTCTGATGATAATTTCTTTTGCTGTGCAGAAGCTCTTTAGTTTAATTAGATCCCACTTGTCAATTTTGGCTTTTATTGCCATTGCTTTTGGTGTTTTAGTCATGAAGTCTTTGCCTATGCCTATGTCCTGAATGGTATTGCCTAGGTTTTCTTACAGGGTTTTTATGGGTTTAGGTCTTATGTTTAAGTCTTTAATTCATCTTGAGTTAATTTTTGTATAAGGAAGGGGTCCAGTTTCAGTTTTCTGCATATTGCTAGCCAGTTTTCCCAACACCATTTGTTAAATAGGGAATCCTTTCCCCATTTCTTGTTTTTGTCAGGTTTGTCAAAGATCAGATGGTTGTAGATGTGTGGCGTTATTTCTGAGGCTTCTGTTCTGTTCCATTGGTCTATATATCTGTTTTGGTACCAGTACCATGCTGTTTTGGTTACTGTAGCCTTGTAGTGTAATTTTGAGGTCAGGTAGCATGATGCCTCCAGCTTTGTTCTTTTTGCTTAGGATTGTCTTGGCTATATGGGCTCATTTTTGGTTCCATATGAAATGTAAAGTAGTTTTTTCCAATTCTGTGAAGAAAGTCAATGGTAGTTTGATGGGGATAGCGTTGAATCTATAAATTACTTTGGGCTATATGGCCATTTTCACGATATTGATTCTTCCTATCTATGAGCATGGAATATTTTCCCATTTGTTTGTCCTCTCTTATTTCCTTGAGCAGTGGTTTGTAGTTCTCCTTGAAGAGGTCATTCACATCCCTTGTAAGTTGTATTCCTAGGTATTTTATTCTCTTTGTTGCAATTGTGAATGGGAATTCACTCATGACTTGGCTCTCTGTTTGTCTGTTATTGGTGTATGAGAATGCTTGTGATTTTTGTGCATTGATTTTGTATCCTGAGACTTTGCTGAAGTTGCTTATCAGCTTAAGTTGATTTGGGGCTGAGACGATGGAGTTTTCTAAATATGCAATCATGTCATCTGCAGACAGAAACAATTTGACTTCCAGTCTTCTTATTTGAATACACTTTATTTCTTTCTCTTGCCTGATTGCCCTGTCCAGAACTTCAATACTATGTTGAACAGGAATGGTAAGAGAGGGCATCCTTGCCTTGTGCCGGTTTTCAAAGGGAATGCTTCCAGCTTTTGCCCGAGTAGTATGATATTGGCTGTGGGTTTGTCATAAATAGCTCTTATTATTTTGAGATAAGTTCCATCAGTACCTAGTCTATTGAGAGGTTTTAGCATGAAGAGGTGTTGAATTTTATCAAAGGCCTTTTCTGCATTTATTGAGATTATCATGTGGTTTTTGTCATTGGTTCTGTTTATGTGATGGATTACATTTATTGATTTGCGTATGTTGAACCAGCCTTGCATCCCAGGGACTAATCCGACTTGATTGTGGTGGATAAGTTTTTTGATGTACTGCTGGATTTGGTTTGCCAGTATTTTATTGGGGATTTTTGCATCTGTGTTCATCAGGGATATTGGCCCTGAAATTCTCTTTTTTTGTTGTGTCTCTGCCAGTTTTTGGTATCAGGATGATGCTGGCCTCATAAAATGAGTTAGGTTGGAGCCTCTCTTTTTCTGTTGTTTGGAATAGTTTCAGAAGGAATGGTACCAGCTCCTATTTGTACCTTTGGTGGAATTCAGCTGTGAATCTGTCTGGTCCTGGGCTGTTTTTGGTTGGTAGGCTATTAATTACTGCCTCAATTTCAGAACTTATTATTGGTCTATTCAGGGATTTGACTTCTTTCTGGTTTAGTCTTGGGAGAGTGTATGTGTCCAGGAATTTATCCATTTCTTCTAGATTTTCTAGTTTATTTGCATAGAGGTGTTTATAGTATTCTCTGATGGTAGTTTGTATTCTGTGGGATCAGTGGTGGCATCTCCTTTTTCATTTTTTTATTGTGTCTATTTGATTCTTCTCACTTTTCTTCTTTATTAGTCTGGCTAGTGGTCTATCTATTTTGTTAATATTTTCAAAAAACCAGCTCCTGGATTCACTGACTTTTTTTGAAGGGTTTTTTTTTTTGTGTCTCTCTCTCTCCTTCAGTTCTGCTCTGATCTTAGTTACTTCTTGTCTTCTGCTAGCTTTTGAATTTGTTTGCTCTTACTTCTCTGTTTCTTTTAATTGTGATGTTTGGGTGTTGATTTAAGATCTTTCCCGCTTTCTCCTGTGGGCATTTAGTGCTATAAATTTCCCTCTAAACACTGCTGTAGCTGTGTCCCAAAGATTCTGGTACGTTGTGTCTTTGTTCTCATTGGTTTCAAATAACTTCTTTATGTCTGCCTTAATTTCATTATTTCATTATTTATTCTTCCTTAATTAACTTCTTTATTTCTGCCCAGTAGTCATTCAGGAGCAGGTTGTTCAGTTTCCATGTAGTTGTGCGGTTTTTGAGTGAGTTTCTTAATCCTGAGTTCTAATTTGATTGCACTGTGGTCTGAGAGACTGTTATGATTTCCGTTCTTTTGCATTTGCTGAGGAGTGTTTTACTTCCAATTATGTGCTCAATTTTAGAATAAGTGTGATGTGGTGCTGAGAAGAACGTACATTATGTTGATTTTGCTTGGAGAGTTCTGTAGATGTCTATTAGGTCTGCTTGGTCCACAGTTTGAGTTCACGTCCTGAATATCCTTGTCAATTTCCTGTCTCGTTGATCTGTCTAATGTTGACAGTCGGGTGTTAAAAGTCTCCCACTATTATTTTGTGGGAGTCTAAGTCTCTTTGTAGGCCTCTAAGAACTTACTTTATGAATCTGGGTGCTCCTGTATTGGGTGCATATATATTTAAGATAGTTAGCTCTTCTTGTTGCATTGATCCCTTTACCATTATGTAATGCCCTTCTTTGTCTCTTTTGATCTTTGTTGGTTTAAAGTCTGTTTTATCAGAGACTAGGATTGCAACCCCTGGTTTGTTTTTTTTTTTTGCTTTCCATTTGCTTGGTAAATCTTCCTCCATCCCTTTATTTTGAGCCTATGTGTGTCTTTGCACACACATAGGAGCTGGGTCTCATGAGTACAGCACACTGATGGGTCTTGACTCTTTATCCAATTTGCCAGTCCGTGTCTTTTATTTGGGGCATTTAGCCCATTTACATTTAAGGTTAATATTGTTGTGTATGAATTTGATTCTGTCATTATGATGCTAGCTGGTTATTTTGCCCATTAGTTGATGCAGTTTCTTCATAGTGTCGATGGTCTTTACAATTTGGTATGTTTTTGCAGTGGTTGATACAGGTTTTTTCCTTCCATATTTAGTGCTTCTTTCAGGAGCTCTCATAAGGCAGCCCTGGTGGTGACAAAATCTCTCAGCATTTGCTTGTCTGTAAAGGATTTTATTTCTCCTTTGCTTACGAAGCTTAGTTGGCTGGATATGAAATTCTGGGTTGAAAATTCTTTCCTTTAAGAATGTTGAATCTCTCCTCTGGCTTGTAGGGTTTCTGCCAAGAGATCTGCTGTTAGTCTGATGGGCTTCCCTTTGTGGGTAACCCGACCTTTCTCTCTGGCTGCCCTTAACATTTTTTCCTTCATTTCAACCTTGGTGAATCTGATGATTATATGTCTTGGGGTTGCTCTTCTCGAAGAGTGTCTTTGTGATGTTCTCTGTAATTCCTGAATTTGATTGTTGGCCTATCTTGCTAGGTTGGGGAAGTCCTCCTGGATAATATCCTGAAGAGTGTTTCCATCTTGGTTCCATTCTCCCCGTCACTTTCAGGTACACCAATCAAACATAGGTTTGGTCTTTTCACATAGTCCCATATTTCTTGGAGGCTTCGTTAGTTCCTTTTCATTCTTTCTTCTCTAATCTTGTCTTCAGGCTTCATTTCATTAAGTTGATCTTCAGTCTCTGATATCCTTTCTTCTGCTTGATAGATTCGGCTGTTGATATTTGCGTATGCTTCACGAAGTTCTCATGCTGTGTTTTTCAGCTTTATCAGGTCATGTATGTTCTCTAAACTGGTTATTCTAGTTAGCAATTCCTCTAACCTTTTTTCAAGGTTCTCAGATTTGCATTGGGTTAGAACATGCTTCTTTAGCTCGGAGGAGTTTGTTATTACCCACCTTCTGAAGCCTACTTCTGTCAATTCCTCAAACTCATTCTCCATCCAGTTTTGTTCCCTTGCTGATGAGGAATTGTGATCCTTTGGAGGAGAAGAGGCATTCTGGCTTTTGGAATTTTCAGCCTTTTTGGGCTGGTTTTTCCTCATCTTTGTGCATTTATCTACCTTTGGTCTTTGATGTTGGTGACCTTTGGATGGGGTTTCTGAGTGGCTGTCCTTTTGTTGATGTTGATGCTATTCCTTTCTGTTTGTTAGTTTTCCTTCTAACAGTCAGGCCCCTCTTCTGCAGCTCTGCTGGAGTTTGCTGGGGGTCCAGTCCAGACCCTGTTTGCCTGGGTATCACCAGCAGAGGCTACAGAACAGCAAAGATTTCTGCCTGTTCTTCCTCTGGAAGCTTTGTTCTAGTTGGGCACCCACCAGATGCCAGCCAGAGCTCCCCTGTATGAGGTGTCTGTTGACCCCTGCTAGGAGGTCTCTCCCAGTCAGTAGGCACTGGGGTCAGGGACCCAATTGAGGAGGCCATCTGTCCCTTAGCAGAGCTGGAGTGCTGTGCTGGAGATCCGCTGCTGTCTTCAGAGCCAGTAGTAGGCAGGAACGTTTAAGTCTGCTGAAGTTGTGCCTATAGCTGCCCCTTCCCCCAGGTACTCTGTCCCAGGGAGATGGGAGTTTTATCTATAAGCCCATGACTAGTGCTGCTGCCTTTCTTTCAGACACCCTGCCCAGGGAGGAGGAATCTAGAGAGGCAGTCTGGCTACAGCAGTTTGTGGAGCTGAGGTGGGGTCTGCCCAGTTGGAACTTCCTGGAGGCTTTGTTTACACTGGGAGGGGAAGACCACCTACTCACGCCTTGGTAATGGCAGACGCCCCTCCCCCCACCAAGCTGCAGCATCCCAGGTTGACTTCAGACTGCTGTGCTGCCAGTGAGAATTTCAAGCCAGTGGATCTTAGTTTGCTGGGCTCCATGGGGGTGGGATTTGCTGATCTAGACCACTTGGCTCCCTGGCTTCAGCCGCCTTTCCAGGGGAGTGAACAGTTCTGTCTTGCTAGTGTTCCAGGTGCCTCTGGAGTATGAAAATAAAACTCCTGCAGCTAGCTCGGTGTCTGCCCAAACGGCCACCTAGTTTTGTGCTTGAAACCCAGGGCCCTGGTGGTGTAGGCATCCGAGGGAATCTACCGGTCTGCAGGTTGCAAAGACTGTGGGAAGAGCGTAGTATCTGGGCCTGAGTGCACTGTCCCTCATGGCACAGTCCCTCATGACACAGTCCCTCATGGCTTCCCTTGGCTAGGGGAGAGAGTGCCCAAACCCCTTGTGCTTCCCAGGTGAGGTGATGCCCCACCCTGCTTCAGCTCGCCCTCTATGGGCTGCACCCACTGTCTAACCAATCCCCATGAGATGAGCCAGGTACTTCAGTTAGAAATGCAGAAATCACCACCTTCTGCATTGATCTCACTGGGAGCTGCAGACTGGAGCTGTTCCTATTTGGCCATCTTGCCAGGCCTCTGAATACTTTTTTTTTTTTAAAGTGTATAACTCAACAATGTGAGCCACTACTTTGGCATTGTCTGACTTAGTAGGTTTTTTAGAATTTTAAAGTGAAATATGGCAGTTAAATAATAGCGTCTGCCCTTTCCACTTGCATAGAAGCCTCTGTTGGTCATTGTTGAAATGATGGAGGTATTTAGTTCCAGCACATTAATTTTAAAGTAGTTTTTATAGTATATTATATATATATATATATATATTTTTTTTTTTTTTTCTTTTGAGACAGGGTTTTGCTCTTGTTGCCTAGGCTGGAGTGGAATGGTGTGATATTGGCTCATCGCAACCTCTGCCTCCCAGGTTCAAATGATTCTCCTTCCTCAGCCTCCCAAGTAGTTGAGATTACAGGCATGTGCCACCATGCCTGGCTAATTTTGTATTTTTATTAGAGATGGGGTTTCTCCATGTTGGCCAGGCTAGTCTTGGACTTCCGGCCTCAGGTGATCTGCCCGTCTTGTCCTCCCAAAGTGCTGGGATTACAGGTGTAAGCCACCGCGCCTGGCCGATGATTTTTATACTTCAAGCAGAGCCAGTCTTACTAAAAGTAAAATATAGAGAACTTGTGTGTTATTATTGAATTATTGCAATAAAATTTTAAAATACTTTCAGAAATTACTTCAGTGAAGCCGTTAAACTCGTAGGTTTAAGTTAACTTCTCTAAGGCATGAGTGTGAAGACAAATGCATGAAAACTGTAAATCACAGATATGATTCTAATACACAATTGGAGATGATGTTGAAGAAGGGTGTCAGACAACTCTGTTGTTTATATGGAACCAGATTTTCTGTACCTTGTTTACCAAATAAGATGCTATCGGTTGTAAACCATGCCCCCTGCCCACCTTTTTCTTTTCATACCTTTGGAAATCTCTTACCCAGTGGTACATGAAATCAACTGTGATTTGTCATTGTAAGATAAGTGCTGTTTTCAGACATGTGAACGTGTGGGCTGTGAAATGGGGAGGTATATATTTCCCAAAAGAGGGAAGAACTCTATATTTTCTATGCTAATTGTAAAATTGGTTTGAATGAACCAGGCATTTGAATAGATTAGAAAGAGATCAGCATCAATTTATTTGTATTCTACCATTGTGCCATCAGTCTTGCCTTACTTTGTTGGACACGGGTACAGAGTGAGGAGAAGGATAGTGGAAAATGCAAACAATTTATATGAACATAAGGAATATGGCAACTATTTGGCATACATGTAAAAACAATGGTCATAATCAGAGCAATTTTGTATATTAGTGATAGCTGAAAAGCTCTAATAGTGAACTGTTTCAGTAGAAGACCAATAGAACACACTGTGCTTTGCAGTGGAAGAAACAGTACCACTGTATAACAAAGTTTGGTTGTAGACACAAAACAAAGGCAAGGTTTACATGTATTCAAATAAACATTTTTTAAAAAATATATGTATGTCAAACATATACACGCTGATTTGGAAAATAGGCTGTATTTATTTAAAAGTAATGATTTTCAAGTTAGTATCTCTGATTGGATGTTTAGAATGCTACCAAAATTTTGTTACTAATGTTTCGATGAATATCTCTTTAGATAACTTAGTGAAAGTTCATGAGTTATTTCCTTAGGATAAATTCTAAAAATGGAATCTTAGGCTCTTATCTATGCCACCAAATATTCTTGAAAGTTTGTGCTACTGTGTACCTCCACCCATGTGGTAGGCAGAATTTTAAGGTGAACCCCAATGCCTGTTGTGTAACCCCCTCCTCTTCAGTGTGGGTGGGATCTGTAGCTTGCTTCTAACCAACAGATGGCAAATGTGATGGGATATTGTGTCAATTATTAATTTATATTCTTACTTCTCAGTGTACCCTTCAATGTATGCTCTATGATAACTGACAGACTTCCTTTAAGCATTTTCATTTAAGAATTTTGGCATTTTGTAAATAATTTTTGATTATTCTTTTCCTTTCATTTTTACTTACATGTTTTTTAGAAAACAGAACGCTGGGCGTGGTGGCTCACACCTGTAATCCCAGCTCTTTGGGAGGCTGAGGTGGGAGGATCACTTGAGGTCAGGAGTTTGAGACCAGCCTGGCCAACATGGTGAAACCCCGTCTTTACTAAAAATACAAAAATTAGCTGGGCGTGGTGGTGGACGCCTGTAATCCCAGCTACTCTGGAGGCAGAGGTAGGAGAATTTCTTGGACCCAGGTTGCAGTGAGCCGAGATCGCACCACTGCATTCCAGCCTGAATGACAGAGTAAGATGTCTCCAAAAAGAAAAAAAAAAAAAGAAAACAAACGTGTTTTCAATTTATTGCAGGGTCCTTTTTGTTGGCGTCTTGTTTATATGTGTTTTCTTTCAAAGCAGACCTGTCCAACGGAACTTTCTGTAAGATGAAAATGTTCTGTAATCTTTGCTGTGTTCTACAGTGCCTCCTAGCCAAACATGGTTATTGAGTAGTGCTTGAATTGTGGCTAGTGCAGCTGAGGGAACTAGATTTTTAATGTCATTTAATTTAAATTTTAGTAACCACATGTGGCCATTGAATAGCACAGTTTTAATATATAGTTGTGTGCCACTTAACAATGTTTTGGTCAACTTTGGACTGCATATATAATGGTGGTCCCATAAGGTTATAACAAAGTTACCCTATACAGGTGTACCATTTTTTATCTTTTATACATAAATACTTACCAGTGTGTTACAGTTGCCTGCGGTATTCAGTACAGAGTATAGTTACATGCTGTACAGGTTTGTAGCCTAGGAGCAATAGGCTATATATTGTATAGCCTAGTGTATAGTTGGCTGTACCATCTAGGTTTGTGTAAGAACAGTCGGTGATGTTTACACAATGACAGAATCACCCAACAATGCATTTTTTTCAGAAGACACTCCTGTTGTTAAATGATGCATAACTGTATTTTTAAATTTAATTTGCTGGTATGTAGAATTTTTGTGCCTATATCATAGATTCTTTTTACATTTAAAGCAAAATAAAACTTACCTTGTGGTATACCTGTATGATCTAGTTCCTGCCCACCTTGCTGCTAATTTTCTATGATTTTCTTTTACAGTTACTGTTCACTAGTGTTTTTATTTCTTGTATTTCCACATATGATATTTTATAGTTCATGTTAAGACATTTGCACTCTGGAACTGTGCTTAGCTTTTATGGCTGCCTCTTTCTAGTTCTCAGCTAAATCTCAACTCTTTTGTTAGCCTGATCTCTGATTTTTTTTCCAACAACATTTTATTTAGAAAAAATTTAAATATACAGAAAAGTTGAAAGAATTTTATTGTGAACACCCATGAAGGCCTAGAGTCTATATTTTCCTGTACCAGCTCTAACACGTATTAATTCATCTATTTCTCTATCCATCCATTAGTCTATTTTTTGGGGTGAATTTCAGAGTAAATTGTAGACTTCCATTTATTTTCAGTTTTATTTTTTACTGGGTTTATCTCTTTATTTTGTTGGAGAAGTTCTTTACATATCTTGTATATTGGTCTTTTGTCAGATATGTTTTTCTGATATATTCTCCCACTTTGTAATTTGCTGTTTTATTTTCTTAACAGAGGCTTTTTTTTTTTTCTTTTTTCCTTGGACGGCGTTTTGCTCTTGTTGCTCAGGCTGGAGTGCAATGGTGTGATCTTGACTCACTGCAACCTCAGCCTCCCGAGTTCAAGCGATTCTCCTGTCTCAGCCTCCCAAGTAGCTGGGATTACTTACAGGCACGTGGCACCATGCCCAGCTAATTTTTTGTATTTTTAGTAGAGACGGGGTTTCACCATGTTGGTCAGTCAGGCTGGTCTCGAACTCCTGACCTCAGGTTACCCACCTGCCTCGGCCTCCCAAAGTGCTGGGATTACAGGCATGAGGCACCATGCCCAGCCAATTTTCTTAACAGAGGCCTTTGATAGCAGAAGTTATTAATTCACTCATTTGATTTATGAATTATTTTTCTTTTATGGATAGTGCTTTCTTGTGTCTTGCGTAAAGAAACCTTTGCTTGCCTAACCCAAGGTCAGAAATATGTTCTCCTATGTTTTATTCTGAGAGCCTGTGGCTTAGTTTTTATGTTTGGATGTATTATCCATCTCAAGTTAATGTTTCTGTTAGTAATGTGGAGTAGGAATTGAGATTCATATCACCCTCCCCACTAGTTATTCTAGCACCATTTGTTGAAAAGACTTCTTTTCCTGGACACCTTTGTCAAAAATTAAATCACCGTATTATAAATGTTGATGTATTTGTTGGTTGATCACCTGTTTTTAATTGCCATCCTATCAATGTTCACTCTTTTTATGTGATACCGACACACTTTCTGATAAAATAATGTGATAGATTTGCCACTATTGCAAATGCCTGGAACGACGGAATGGGTGATAGAGGTTGGTCTGTAGTTGACAGTAGATGGAGAATGATTTTGTAGTTGTCTGTTTTTATTATGTAAAATGAATCAGGGGATTTATACCTATTTTTCTATGACAGAGAATAGTTTATTTACACTGTAGTGAATTGTTCTGTGAAAGCCTGAATGAACTCAGTCCTAAAATAACTTTTAGGATATTTTTAAGGAGGAAAGTCTTTGAAAAACATAGTTAGCAAGTTTTAACATTTTTATGTGTCACCTTTGTTAATATGTCATTTTTAGAAAATTATCAATGTCATTAAAATGTTCAAATGTATTATATTGGTGTTGGACATATATTTTCTTTTAAATTTTGTTTTCTATGTATCTGTGTAACTTTAGCATTGTGCTATCATCTCGAGGGGAAATCCACGTGTATGTTTGAATCCCTTCCCAAATGTGTCTCTCTAATTCCCTGAGCCCACTAAAATCTCTACTTGTTTCCTTTTCTCTTAGCAGTGGCCTTTTGCCTAGGGAAAAAATATGGATTTTCTAAGTTTTGCCATATGTTAAAATCGGGAAATGCCCCTAGAGAAAAACTGGCTGTATAAATTCAGTTCACTTTTTGACCCTTCCCCTGACTGCGCAGCACTTAACAGAATGTTTTAAAATTTGAAGTTTATCAGCTTTTCCCGTTTGTTTTCAACTTATTTATTTTTCTTAGTTCTAATTTTGTTGTTGTTTGTTTGGTGACTAGGGAATGTAGTTGGTATGATTTCTAGGAATTTGCTGTTTTTTTTTTTTTTTTAGTGGCCTAATATATCATCAGTTATAAACATTTCTGTGAATGTTTTTATGTTATAGTTTTGTCATAGGTAAGAGAGGAATATTAAAATGTTTCAGTGCTATTACATTTTGTCTTTTTTCTAATATATTAAAATTTTAGCACATAAACATTTGTTACTCATTTCTTCATTATGAATTTTATTATCGAAATCAGTTGACACCATTTTTTCTTTCAGTTTGCTTAGGCATATTTTATACAGAAATATTAATTTCTTTTATTTTGCTTTTGTTTACTTTGAATTTTGCTTAATCGTATTTTGCTTAGAAATATTAATATAGGTTTGCATAATATTTAGTTTTCCTTAAAAATTTTGCTCAACATGTGCTTCTATATATTTTATCTTTTATACTTTCCTTTTCTTTGTTCTTCTTTTTGTATTATTGGATAGTTCCTCAAAATGCCCTATATTTCAGACATCTGATTTTTAGCATAGCATATTTTTCAGAAATTTGAGAATGTAAAACATATGCTTTCTAAAATTTAATTAGCACATTTTTTTCTTTAGTGTTTCTAAGCAGACTTTTGCTTGGGGATGTATAACACACACTGAAACATACACAAATCATAAGTTTGCAACTTCAGAATTTATTTATTTATTTTTTTGCATGTGAAGGTCCGGTTGTTCTACCACCACTTGTTGAAAAGACTATTTTCGTTTCATTGCTTTTGCTGTTTTGTCAAAGATCACTTGACTGTATTTATGTGGATCTATTTCTGGGTTCTATTCTGTTCCACTGATCCATTTGTCTGTTCTTTTGCCGATATTATACTGTCTTGATTACTGTAGCTGTATAGTAAATTTTGAGTCTGGTAGTGTCAGTTGTTGCTCTTATTCTTCTCCTTCAATATTGTGCTGGCTATTTTAGATCGTTTGCCTCTCCATACAACCTTTAAAATCAGTTTGACAATATTTAGAACATAACTTTCTGGGATTTTGGTTGGGATTGTGTTGAATCTGTAGATCAAATTGGGAAGACTGACATCTTGACAATATTGAGTCTTCCTATCCATGAACATGTGCTGTCTCTCCATTTATTTAGTTCTTCTTTGGTTTCTTTCGTTGGAATTCTGTAGTTTTTCTAATACAGATTTTTATATGTAGTTGTTATGTTATCCCTAAGTATTTCATTTTTGGAGGGTGCTAATGTAAATGTTATTGTATTTTAAATTTTGAATTTCACCTGGTATATAGGAAAGTGATTGATATTTTTTCTATATACCATTGCTGGTATGTAGGAAAGTGATTGAGTTTTATATATTTGTGTCCTGAAACCTGGCTATAATTGCTTATTAGTTCCAGGAGTTTTTGTTTATTCTTTTCATACTTTCTGCATAGGCAATCATATCATTTGTGAAAAAAGACAATTTTATTTCTACCTTCCCAATATTTATACCTTTTACTTGTCTTACTTTATTAGCTAGAACTTCAGTATGATTCTGAAAGGAGTGCTGACAGAGAATATCTTTGTCCTGTTCTGATATTAATGAGAAAATATTTGATTGTTTTTTGATTCTTCCTCTCATATTAGCCAAACATGGAGGGCTGGGTAACTGGCCAATGTTTTAAAATTTTGCTTTCTTTATTTAATAGTGTGGAACTGCTAGCCTCAGATAAGTCATCCATCATCATCATCATCATATCATCATCATCAGTAATATATTGTTAAAATTAGACTTTTTCACTGGATAATTGGTAGGAGTCTATAGGTTTTCTTGTGATAAGTTCAGTCCTCAGAAAGCACCATTCGTGTGGCATTTCAGGGCTTAAATTCTTAATACTCTTTGCTTGGTTTCCAAGTCTAAAACACTGTTCCACATATGATTCTGTACAGTCTCATATCTAGTCATATTGCGGTGCTGAGAATTGTAGTTCCAGAGAGGCATTTGTGGAGATAGGGTTTTGAGAATGTTTGTGAAATGTTTCTATCAAGACCTACCTAGTAGGTGAAATAATTTTTGAAAGGTGAAATAAAGATCCGCAACTGTAGCAGGTAGATAGAAATGCCCCTTTCATTGTTGGATGGGAGACATATATTGTAAGAGAGTGATCTATTAGAAAATATGTTTGATGTGGAGTACTTTTAAATAATGATTTAGCAGCTGTCTGTTGGTAGAGATTAATGAGGTAGAGTGGAAGAGAATGTCAGTAGAGTTGAAAATATTTAGGATCTTGGACACTAGGATGCTGAGTAGATTGTCCACATGTATGGTAGCATACATGAAGAAGACAAGGATGATTCAAGTACTAAAGTCCTTGTTGGTAGTTTGATGAATTACATGGAAAAGTTAGGGTTAAGATTAGAGTAGCTGGTGGTTATGATGCCAAAGGATTAGGACTCTTTACTCAAAAGTAATGTAGTGTCTTGGAAATAACATTAAATTTCTAGGAGAATGCAGATCCTACTGTTTGGATGGTTGTTTTGTGGCACATGTGTTTATTAGCTGCATGAGCTCTTTCATCACCCCTTTCAGAATTTGCCCTTTTTCATTCTTCTTTTCTTGGGGCTGTTTAATTCATGAGCCCCGCCTTGCCTTTCCTGTTACTGTATCTGTGAGTGTAACAGACTATTTCTACTTGAAACCTTCCTCTTAATGACCTTCTCTTTTCTATAGTTCAGTTAGGTGCTAAGACATCATTTCAGGAAAAATGACTTTATCTTTTATCTACCAAAAAATATATTTAAATTTTATATAATTTTGGGGAATACTTAATGTTATGAAGAATACTATTCTTGACATTAAATAATTTTTTCTAGGTCTCATAGATGTTATAATAACTGTATATTTCAAAATTAAATTTTCTAATAATTTGCTGTTTATTGAATTATGAACTAAAAAAGGAGGTTGAAGATATTAAAGGACTAGTATTATTATCTTTATGGAAACTGTGATGTGGATATAATTTTACCTATCAGCAAACAAATATGTTTAACAGAAGTCTTTTTATTTATTTTTAACAGAAGTCTTTTTATTATGACGTAAATGTATGGTCACATAAATGGTTTTGGCTAACTAAATATAGCTCTGTATAGAAAAAACATAATGATTAAATTTTGCAGTCATTTATTGCTGATTTTAAGAGAAGTTAATTTTATTAAAACTGTTCTCAGTATGTATCACAAATTTATTTTTCTCTTGTTGATTATGGCTTTTGCAGCACAATTACAAAACATTTTAAACTGGGTTTATCATACTCGTAATGAATTGGTAGTTAATTTCATAGCCTTATTTTATCAGTAACTGTGCATTCATCTTTAGCCTGAGTTGATTTGGTTCCCGATGGACAAAATAAACTTTTTTCTTTTTTTCTTTGAGTCGGAGTTTCACTCTGGTTGCCCAGACTGGAGTGCAATGGCAAGATCTCGGCTCACTGCAACCTCTGCCTCCTGGGTTCAAGCGATTCTCCTCTCCTGAGTAGCTGGGATTACAGGCATGTACCACTATGCCTGGCTAATTTTTGTATTTTTAGTAGAGACGGGGTTTCACCATGTTGGCCAGGCTGGTCTTGAACTCCTGACCTCGGGTGATCCACCCGCTTCAGCCTCCCAAAGTGCTGGGATTACAGGCATGAGCCACCGCGCCCAGCCCAAAGTAAACTTAAATTATGCTCCTGGTTAACCCAATGTCTTGAGCTTATGTTTCTAATATGCTGACTTTCAAAAAATGATAGTATATTTGGCTGTATTTTTAGGTGTTTAAGAATACTTAGGAACAATTGCACATAATGCTCAACCTGATGGAAATTACAGATGGTTAAAAGAAAATAAACTGTTACATGTTGACTCATCTTACATCTGTATAGAAGAATGATTTTAAAATGATGTGAATAGACTTGGATGGTGAAGGCATGGGATAGGTTAGTTATCATTTAGGTTCAGAGGTTGGCAAAGTACGTGAAGGAATAGGGTTAAGGTTGCTGATTAGTTTGAGGAGACATGATATAGTTCAGAGTGGTTTATTAGTTTTCTGATAGTTGGAGAATATGAGTGTGTGTGTGTACACGTATGTGTTGTGTGTGTATTTAGTGTATTTATATCTACACCTCCCCCCACTTTTTTTTTTTTTACTTATTTTTTTGTAGAGACAGGATCTGACTTTGTTGCCCAGGCTGGTCTTAAATTCCTGGCTTCAAGCGATCCTCACACCATGGCCTCCCAAAGCGTTTGGATTACAGGTGTAAGCCACTGTGCCTGGCCCACATTTTGGGTAGGATGACCAGAAAAATTAAGCTGTAAAAGATCCAAAAAATGTACCTTTTAAATTCCATCTGTCTGATATGTCTGAAGTGAGATAACTGTACCTACTTAGTCCAGATATATGGTATGAAGAGGTTCTGAATACCTTGCATATTCCTTTTTGCTGTCTGAGAAGAAAGGGGTTTAAATGAAAGGCATGTATATATTTAGGATGCCTTTTACATACGCTAGACCAGAGTGGTTTTTGCTCTAGAGTGTACAAGGTGCCACCGTTGTTCTTCATTGTGTCTCTAGAGCTTGCAACAAGCTAAAACTTATCTTTTGGTGCTTCAGGTCTAAACTGTATTCACTGGCCAGACTTTAAGGATTGAGTTCAAAGTTCCAGTGTTGATTTGTATGTGAATAGTTTTAGGTCTCCATATTATTGTTTGGAAATAATGAGAATCTCTCCCCCAGCCTGTGTGTCCCCTGTGTCCCCATTTCCTCCTTAGACTGTGATTACTTCTAGGAAACAATGACATTGAAATTTTAAGTACTCATATATCTGGGTCACCTTTTCTAAGTTTTGGTGTATTGTAAATCAATGCTTTTTCTAGATATAATTAGAATAGGTTTTATTACTGATTCTAGGGTGCTTGCAAAGGTTTTTTTGAATGTTATTTTCAAATGGAAGCTTGAATGACTCAGTTTCATATACTTGAGAACAAAAGAGTAATAAATTTAAATTGGTGTTGTTATTGGTTTAAGTACATTGCTTTTCCAATACCTAAAATATACTTTGCTTAGTCTTACCTCTGATACCTAGTATTTTATGTCAAATACCTCATTATGTGCTATGGGTTTTGTCCCACTCGTTCTGTTCATTCTTTTTTCTCATTAAAGATTTTCATTTCTTCCCCCTTTTGTGTACTTTGCCCTTCTTTTTGCATGTTCTTAGAATTCTTAGTCTTAGCCTAGGGACTATAAGTGCACATATATGTCCCCCATGTACTGTATACACATATGTGCACCTCATGAGAAGATTGTAACTCACTAGACTGAAGTAGGATGGAATCTTCCTGGGAGATAATGTACATATAGAGGCATGGAAGTTAACTAATAGAACTTTAATTTTGACATTGGAGCCTAATAACAATAAAATGGATGAAAGTCAGTATTGTTTAAAGGTGTTATGTCAAATCCCAGTGAACCATGTAATTACTTTGCTGCATTAAATTGTTGATAAATGCTTAATTTTAAGTACAGGAAATCACTGTAACAGAGGTATACATATTTTGCTATTTTGTTCACAATATATTTCATACAACATTCTAGATAGAAATCTTAGGTCTTATTTTTATATGATTTTGAGCTTTCTCTTTCTGTCCTAGCTTAAAATTGATACAAAAAATAGGGAAATGTTATACTTTTTTATATTGTGGAAAGTAAAGTTTATTTCTGAAAGTCTCACTTCCATTTTCCTGTTACTTTATTAGGCTGCAGAACATGTTTAGTTTACAGCTAAAATGCCATTTGGTATCCCAGTGTGGGTTGTCCTCATCCGGAGATATCAATGTCTATTAAAGTGAAGCTAAAGGTCTCATCTGTGATGGCTAACTGGGTCACTTTACTCATTAACAGAGAAGGCAACTATCGCATCATTCTACAGTCTCTCACTTCCTGAACAGCTTCTTGGCAATAATGCCTCACAGGGGAAGTCATAAGCTTTCCTGCTGATGGGTGTGACTTTGAGGACAGCTGAAATGGTATCAACTAGAGAAATACAGTGACAAAAACCTATTGGAATACGTTTAGGCCAACCGCATGGTCCTTGCTTCAGATACCAGCCTCAAGTTTGGGGGTCCCTAGGGCCTCCTTTACTTCAGACTTGCTGGCTTTAGATACTGAGGTCCCCACTGACTCCCTCAGATTTGATAATTCACTGGCGTGACCCAAAAAACTCAGAGCACTATACTTAGAATTATAGTTTTATTATAATGAAAGGATACATACTAAAACCAGCCAAAGGAGAGACACGTGGGCAGAATCTGGGAGGGGCTCAAAAGCAAAGCTTCTGGTTGTGCTTTCCTAGTGGAGTCATGGATGCTGTTACCTCTTCCTGGCTATGATGTATGACAGTCCAGGGAAGTTAATGCAAGCTTTTGGTGTCCACAGTTTATACTGGAATTTGTTCACATACTGTCCCTGTGTCTGACCTTTAGTCTTTATCTCCTCCCAAAAGTTCAGGCTAATACATTTAGTTTCTAGTTCCTTTGGAGATCAGAGCTGACAGGGTATTCCAGGAAGCTCCCATCATGAGTCACATTGTTAGACTCTCCAGTGACTCCAGGTACTCTTATCAAGGAGGATATCCCCTGGGCCTAGAGATCATTTCCCAGTAGCTGAGGGCAAAGGCCAGGCCCTCTCTTTGGTAAAGTGAATTCCTCAACACACCTATTTAAACAGAGGTATATTTTTGCAATTTCTCATATTACTCTTTATTTGAAAATCTTAAATTTTATTTTACAAATAAATGATTTTCCCTTAATGTTCAAATTAGAACTATTTAGCCTTTTCCTTTTTTTTTAATCTGTCTACTTTTTCTCCCTCATGACATCCAGACCAGTCATTTATGCAGTTTAGTTGTATTTTTACTGCATTATGTATTTATGGCCAAATATCCATTGTATTCGTATATTCATTTCAAAAGTACTTACTATTCTTCTAAACTGATAGGTCATGCTTTTCTATCCACAAAACAAATATTCACTTATATTTCTTGTCAGCTGCAATCTGGATACAGAGTATAGCATGAACAAAGGTTTAATGATATCAAAGTATATAAACATTTTAGAAAAGGTGAGCATTTCATTGTGATTTGATTATAGACATATTCAGGAGAGTTTTCCCAGGAAAAAAAGGGCTTTAAAAACCATACTAAGGCAATTTGGACTATAGACAGTGAAGGGCATTCAAATATTTTTAGATATGACCATGACACACAACAAATTGTTTGTTTTAGAAAGTCAGTGAGTAGCATAGGGAGTAGAAATAGTTTGAAGAAAGGAAATTTACCTAGAAGCAACTCCGTATGCCCAGTTAGGACGTTATTACTGTTGTCTTCACTGGAGATATATATAGGTAATAAAGGATGATTTATTAGGAAGTTATTAACTTATGAGAGGTGACTTTAGCTTTTTTTAAAAATCTTACCCCTTTCATAATACGTACACAAGTCTAATCAACTTTTAAACTTCTCTAACAGTTTTTTATGTTTTCATTTTATAAAACCTCTTGTGATAATACAGCCTATGTATTTTTCTACCTAACCTATAACCTATGGTTATAAACTAGCCTTACCAGCTTATTTTTATAGATTCTTGCACTGTGTTATTCATTTTATATTTATTTAACACACATTTGTTAAGTGAGAGCTTACTGTGCACCAGATTATTGTAATAGATGTTGAAAATACAATGAATGTAAGATGTGATTCCTGACCTCAAAAAGCATACATATCAATTTAGTAGTCAGACAGATGGGAAAAGCTTGTGATGGAGGGAAGCATAGGATACTTTGATAGTTTATTGAAGGAGCATATAACCTAGACTAGAGTAGAGATTAGGAGAAGATTTTTGGGACTCTGACACTCTAGTTTAGAATAGCAGCTAACAATATGGACTCTGGAGCCAGAATGCATTTGGATTCTCAGTTTCTTGCTGTGTAACCTTAGGCAAGTTCTTAACTTCACCTTTAAAATGGGAATCACAATAATCCCTACTGTATATGGTAATTATGAGGCTAAAAATGTTACCGAGCAAAAGGGCTTGCTGCCTGATGTGCTAGAAGCCAATACTATGACACTTGAGTTTTTGGGAAAATAAAAGCTTTTTATTGCAAGTCGACTAACAAGAAGAAAGGAGTCCAGCTCAAATCTGTCTCTCTGTGCTGACTTTCAGGCAGTAATTTCATTAGAAAAGGTTTAGGGAGTGTGTTCAGGGATTGGTAGGTGATTGGTGGAAGGAGAGGAGAGGTCTGGAAAGTCCTCAGGCATGCACAGCTATTTATTCATACTACCTCATGGATCTCATGTGCAAGTTTCAGGGGGAGTTAGTATGCAGCCTGCGGTGGAAATTTGATCTGTGACACCGGCAAGTTCGTTCTGTGCAAACGCCAGTAGGCCATATCGGTTCCAGTTGATTTCAGCCAGGTTTTAAATCTCATAAGTGGAGGGAGTTTCAGCGTTTCAGCAATTTGTTTCTTTTTTTAATTTGCCACCCTGCAGGCTCAATAATTTCTGCCAGTCACTGGTTTCTTTAACTCTTTAGGGCATAGTTTAAAAATAAGTTAAACTATGTAAAGTGTTGGAACAGTACCTAGCATATATTAGTAGTTTTGTATGTATTACCTCCTTCTCTTGCTCTTCTCATCATTTTCTAAAAATGAATATGTAATTAGTACTCAGTAAATATTTGAATAAATACTTAAATGATAGATGAAAATATAATTGCTGTTTTGTTTCCTTAGAAGTCTTTAAGCATCTCTATTGAAAGCATTTAAGGTAAAAAAACTATTTTATGTGTATTTAGGTCCATATTAACTCATAAATTCATGAGCTTCATAAAGTGTAATCTCATATGATATGTAAACAATGTTGAATTTGACTGCTTGTAGATGAGGATGTCCTCTCCAGTTGGTCTCACGCGTCCGTCTTACCGTATACCCTGTCCAGTTCAGGTTATGGCCTGGCACGTATAGACATTTGAGTTTGGGGTCTCCCCACTAGACCCTGCCACCTGCTCTTCCAAGATAGACATGGAGTAAACTCTTTTACATCTCAAATACTTAACACAGTGGTTGTCACTTATTGGTACTAAGTGAATGTTTGTTGAATGAGTGAATGATGCCTAAATTATGAAATTAAAAAGAATAATTAGAAATCTGACAAAAAGAACTTTTATTTTTCCATGAGGATGTAGTTGACTACTTCTTTGTGGATCTATGAAGGGATTTTGGTAAAAATAAGACTAACGGCAACCAAAATTAAGAGGGTATATTTTCTAGAGAAATTTTGTTTTGAGATTTTCTAACTTGTCAAATAGGATTCACCAGAATTATTATGCCTCTTTTTAATTGCAATAATATGGGTTAATGAAAGAGCCAACCATAGTATTGCAAAAGCGATTTATATATTGATTAGCTAACTTGAATGACATAGTTGTTTAGGCACTATTGGTAAATAGTGGCAATCAAGTCATTCTTTTTTAAAAGAAGATAATGATGTTGGCTTTGTGATGAGCAAGAAGGATGACTTGTGGGATTATTATTTAGTGATTAGAAGGACATTCAGAATACAGAAGCATTGAATAATCCTAACCTGAACTAGAAGTTAGAATTTGGGATTGAAAACCAATAAAGATTAGTATCCAGGGGAGTGCAAATTTCCATTTTTGGGGGGTTTTTAAAACTAAACCTTGGATTTGTGGGAAGTTATGAAAGCACATAAAAGAGTCAAGAGATAGAAGTTACTATATTGAGTATTCTCAGGCAATGAGTTGAGGCTTTGTGGGAATATCTGTTCAGAAGATGTCTGAGTAGAATAGACCAGAACTGAAAGGTGGAGGTACTTTATTCTTTTTTAAGTATTCCATTGGTGTATTTTTCCATACTATAATGAATTGATACTGCCAATTCATATTTCTAATAACATTGGAGATTCAGTTTCTTCACTGTAGTCTTAAGCTGTCATTTTGCTTATTATTTTTAAAAGGCTCCTTTCTATGCTTTGTAACTTTGCAGTTTCTATTTTGTTTCTCATGTTTCTAATGTCAAGCCTTTTGCATTATGTTTCTCTGCTTATGCATTTATAACAACTTGGTTTTCGGTTACATCATGATTCATAGACATAAAACATCAACTCAGAGTCAATCATATGGTAACCTTTGTCAGTTCCTCCAATCTTTGGTCCATGCTACATGCCCTCTGTAGGATATTTCAGATGGTATTCAAAGATAAGATTATGTTCATAAGTAAGCAAATTTAAGTTTTATAGGAAAAACCTTATGAAAAGTATCATGCTTTATTAAAAATTGATATATAATGTCTACTGTTTTACTTTTCATCCAATTATCTTCGAATTTTTTCTGGAGGGAAAATTATCAAGAAAACTGTAATTCTGAAAAGGATTGTATCCTAGTTTAGGGTGATTGACCAGATATTCCACTTTAAATTTCTCCAAGATTTTTCAATTAACCATTTCTAAATTAAGATTCTTTTATTTGTTAGAAGTGTTTTAAAAACATCTAGGGTAATTTAAGTAGAACCACGTTTCTGAAGAAAGATTGACAAGGAGAAATTGTAATTATGTCATCACATTTAAATGTTTTTACTGTCAAATTGAAATTAAGGTATTATTTAGGCACATTGGCCAAGGCTTATGTTGTTATTGGGTCCTCATATCCCATTAGCATGTCCTAATGCTGGCTTGGTTTCTAGCATTGGAAGGCAGTCAGGAAATATCTATCTCATGAACACTGCATGCACTTGTATTTTTATTGGGATGTTAATCAACCAGTGAATTATCTATGAAAAACTTAGCTTAGTACTTCTTACATTAGGATACCAGTGCAACTCATGAATAAGTTTTACTTTATATATAGAAAAGGAGAAAAAGAAACAGTAGCTTATTTTTTGAATGTAATATCAGACACAAAAGAATATCAAAGTGAGTTTAAAATTATATCTGATATTTAAATTATTAAATAAAACCTGACTTTTCAAGTTGTGCTATTTTAAGCACATTGAGACTCTTTTTGACTTTTTGGTAACTCTTTTTTTCATGGAGACTGTGCCTGACAGACTCTTCTCTCAAAGGCTGTCCATCATCGTTGCTGAATACACTTCCCAATGTTTGGTTTGACTTACAACCTTGGCCTCTCAATTTCTTTGAAATTTTCATCTCAGCGACTTAATTTTGAAATTTGGAAATTCATTCCTACCTATTACTCAGTATCCTAAATTTGGACATACTGCTTTGATACAACTTCCATCATTAAAAGCAGCTGGGACATTTCATCAGCTTCACCATCCAGTGAGCTATGGCTGTTCTGTCTTCAGTGAAGTCCGGTCTTAGCCTTAGGAGGGGAGAAGTTGTTTTTATTGTGTACACTATCTCAGCCAAAGTGGCTATTTTTTATATCTGAGATTATGAAATTCTTTACAGTTCTCCTTACTTTCTTAAAGTGGAAGTTGAGGTCATTGATTTGTAGCCTTTTTCTTAATTTTTTTATTACAAAAATGGGTAAAAAAATTTTTTTTGCTTTTGTTAGGCGATATCTAATTCTGTTGCCCAGGTTGGAGTGCAGTGGTGCAATCAGGACTCATTGCAGCTGCAACCTCTGGGGCTCAAATGATCCTTCTGCCTCAGCCTCCTGAGTAGCTGCGACTTAGGTGCATGCCACCATGCCTGGCTACTTTTTAAATTTTTTGTAGAGACAAGGTCTCGCTATGTTGCCCAGGCTGGTCTCAATCTCTTGACCTTAAGTGATCCTCCCACCTCAGCCTCCCAAAGTGCTGGGATTACAGGTATGAGCCATTGTGCCTGGTCATTGATCTTCTTTTTAATTAGGTATTTCATGCAGCAAAATTTTCTGTAAATATGCTTTAGCTGCATCTCTCAAACATTAATCTACTCTGTTTTTGTTTTCATTCTGTTTAAAATACTTTAAAATTTCGCTTTTAATTTCTTCTTTTATTCTTGGGTTATTTAGAAGTATGTTATTTAATTTTCAAATATTGGATGACTTTCCAAATATTGACATCTAATTTAATTCATTATGATCAGAGAATATACTTTGAAATGTGTTGTACGCATTTAGGAAAAAAAAGCATTTTTTCCTGGTTTGGGTGGAGTATTTTATAAATGTCAATTAAGTCAGGTTGTTTTATAGTGATCTACTCTTCCATATCCTCACTGGCTTTCTGTCTGCTTGTGTTCTGTAAGTCTTTTCAAGATGTCTTTACTACTAGTGATTTTTTTTTTCTATTTGTCCAGTCATTTGCTCAGAGAAGAGTGTTAAATTCTCTATGTATAATTGAGGATTTCCCCACTATTTTTCTTATCTATTTTGTCAGTTTTATTTTGAAGCTTTTTTTAAGGCGTGTATACATTTAAGATTGTTACAGACTCCTGATGAATTGACCCCCTTTGTCAGTATGTATTGTTTTCATCTCTAGTAATTTCTTGTTCAGAAGTTCTCATTGTCTTATATTAATATAGCCTAGATGCTTCAGCTTTTTTCCATTAGCACTGGATTTGACATCTTTTTCCATCTCTGTACTTTTTACCTAACGGACTCTTTATGTACAAAGTGGGCTGTTGTAGACACTATATATATAGTTGGTTCCTTTTTTTTTTTTTTAAGAGGGATCTCACTCTGTCACTCAGGCTGGAATTCAGTGGCATGATCTTGGCTCACTGCAACCTCCGCTTCCCAGGCTCAAGTTATCCTCCCACAGCAGCTTCCCAAGTAGCTGGGACTATAGGTGCGCGCCGCCATGGCCTGGCTTTGACTATGGTTTTGACTTTGGTTTTGACTATGATAAACCTACATTTTTAAAAATATTTTTTGTAGAGATGGGGTTTTGCCATGTTGCCCAGGCTGGTCTTGAACTCCTGGGCTCAGGCTATCTGCCTGCTTCTGCCCCTCAAAATGCTGACATTACAGACATACATCCAGCTGGTTCTTGATTTCTTAAAAAAAATTATTAATAATGACAATCTCTGCTTGTTGATTTTGTAATATTGTGGTTTTTAGAAGAAATATCATTAGAATGAAAACAATCTGGTTTAAATCTACTATCATACTACTTGATTTACTACATGGCTTGCCCCATGTTTTCTCATTTACTTTTTTCCTTTTGTCTTGCCATCATTTAGATTACTTGAGAATGTTCTTATTCCATTATATCTCCACTTTTTGGGCCTATTAGATATATATATCTTTGTGTATATTTTAGCAGTTGTTCTAAGGTTTATAGTGTCTGTTTTCACAATTTACTTTTAAATAATAGTATGCCACTTCCTAGTTGGGGTTCTTACCTCATTTCCTTTTATACAATTTGTTTTTACATATGTTATAAATCCTACAATACATTGTTAATATTTTTACTTTAATTAGTCAATTATATTGTAAGAAAAGAAAGAGGAACACAGATTTCTTATATTTATTCTAGTTTTTAACCATTCCAATGCCCTTCATTATTTCAGTTTAGATACAGATTTTATTCTTGTATCATATTCCTTCTACCTGAAAATTTTCTTTTAAAATTTCTTATATTCTAGCTTGGTGGAAATATGTTTTATCAGCTATTGTCTGTCTGAAGAAGAACTCTACTGTGCCTTTATTATTGAAAGATATTTTCATTTGCTAAAGATTTTTGGATTGACATTGTTTCTATTAATATTAGTATGTTAAAGGTGAGGTTTCATTGTCTCATGGCTGGTGTAATTTCAGATAAGGAGTCTGCTGTCAATCTTATTTTTGTTCCTCTGCCTGTAATCTTTTCCCCCTTCTTGCTAGGTTTTGACTATGATAAACCTACATTTTTTTTTTGTTTGTTTTTCTTAAATCTTTCTTCCTGTCCTCTTGGAGTCCATTGGGGTGTGTGTTTGTGTTTATGTGTTTAATTAATTTTGTAGCAATTGGAGGCATTATTTCTCTCAGTTGGTTTCTTTGCTTCCTTATATCTTTCTTTTTGTTTTCACATTCCAGCTGTACAAATGTTCTGTCTTTGGCTGTAGTCTCCCAGCTCTTTGATTCTCAGCACTGTTTCTTTTTTCCCTCTTTTTTTCTTTTTGTATTTCAGTTGGAAAAAGTGCCACATACGTTTCTTCTTTAAGTTTAGTGACTTTTCTCTTCTGTGTCCAGTCTGTGGATAATCTCATTGATTATCATTCCCACTGATTAACATTCTTTTTCTCTGATGTTGTGTGTTTTTATTTCTGCATTTTCAATTGTTTCATTTTTATTGTTTCCATCTCTGCTGAAACTCCATATCCGTTTATGCATGTTTTCCACTTTTTTGTCTAGATCATTTAAAATGTTATTTTTATTTATTTATTTGTTT
This sequence comes from Gorilla gorilla gorilla, assembly GCF_029281585.2. NCBI lineage: Eukaryota > Metazoa > Chordata > Mammalia > Primates > Hominidae > Gorilla > Gorilla gorilla. The sequence goes on along the minus strand of NC_073229.2, from coordinate 112,977,949 downwards.
TATCAACTTTTAAGTTCAGGGTACATGTGCAGGATGTGCAGGTTTGTTACATAAGTAAACACATGCCATGGTGGTTTCCTGCACAGATCATGCCATCACCCAGGTATTAATTCAGCATCCATTAGCTATTCTTCCTAATGCTCTCCCTCTCCCCATGCCCCCCACAGGTGCCTGGTGTGTGTTGTTCACCCCCATGTGTCCATGTGTTCTCATCAATCAACTCCCACTTATAAGTGAGGACATTCAGTGTTTTGTTTTTTCGTTCCTACATTAGTTTGCCGAGGATAATGGCTTCCGGCTCCATCCATGTCCCTGAAGGATACAATCTTGTTCCTTTTTGTGGCTGCATAGTATTCCATTGTGTATATGTATCATATTTTCTTTATTCAGTCTATCATTGATGGGCATTTAGGTTGATTCCATTACTTTGCTATTATAAATAGTGCTGCAATGAATTTACACATGCATATATCTTTATAATAGAATGATTTATATTCCTTTGGGTATATACCCAGTAATGGGATTGCTGGGTCAAATGATACTTCTGCCTTTAGGTCTCTGAGGAATCACCACACTGTCTTCCACAATGGTTGAACTAATTTACACTCCCACTCACAGTGTAACAGTGTTCCTTTTTCAGGCCAGGTGCAGTGGCCCACACCTGTAATCCCAGCACTTTAGGAGGCCGAGGCAGGCGGATCACGAGGTCAGGAGATTGAGACCATCCTGGCTAACATGGTGAAACCCCCTCTCTACTAAAAAGACAAAAATTAGCCAGGTGTGGTGGTGCGTGCCTGTAATCTAGCTACTCAGGAGGCTGAGGCAGGAGAATCTCTTGAACCCGGGAAGCAGAGGTTGCAGTGAGCCGAGATTATGCCACTGCACTCCAGCCTGGGCGACAGAGTGAGACTCCATCTCAAAAAAAAAAAAAAAAAAAAAAAAAAAGCGTGTTCCTTTTTCTCGACAACGTTGCCAGCATCTGTTGTTTTTTGTAAATGTTATTTTTAAAGTCTTTGATAATTCCAAAATATAGGCCCTCTGTTTGTCTGCTTCTGTTGACTGCCTTATCTTTGAATATAGGCCATTTATTTTTCCTTTGTGTATGTGTGTGTGTGAGACAGAATTTTTAAATTAGACGTCTTTCGTGGTTTTTTCTTTCCTATATGAACAAAAGAGACTGAGGTAAGTATCATTATGCTTGGTAACAGGCATACTTCTTTTAGTTTGTTAATAGGCTTCATTTGTGAGTGGGGAGGGGTAGTGGTTGAATCAGCCTGTTCTATGTGTTGCTATATAATTACATCTTCAGTGCTCCAAAGAATTTATATTTTCTCAGCAGTTGGCTGCTGTTACTTGTATTTATTGTAATGCCTAGAGTATAAAAGGGTTTTCTCCTGGTGTTTCTGTTTCACGTTTAGCTTTCAGTAGGCTCTGCTCCCCTGTACCACAGAGTGTTCTATTTTCATACTTCTAGTACTTTTCCCCATATGTAAACAACTGTTTCTTGCCGCTCAGTGCCAGACTTGTGAAGACTGTGGAGTTTTCTTAGTTTTTCTTCTCCAGCCTTAGTATTAAGCAGAACCTGAGCACCTGAATCGCAGGCATGGGGTTTTCCTCAGTGGGTCTTCCCTCTCCCTCTTGCCGGTGAAGTTTTGCCTTGCATAGGGATATTTTGTCAGGACCAAGTCTTTCTGCTTTTTATCAATATAATAGCATTAGTCCAAGTCTGTCTCCAGCTTCTTGTATAGCTGCATATGAATTTATTCCCAGGTAACTTTTGCATCATATCAAGAAGGGTTTGGAAAGCAGGAGGGTTTTAATGTCTGTGCCCAACCAAGGTGGGGGCATTCTCATGTTTCCTGCCCTGCCTGTGGTCTTTCTTGTGAAGCCTGATAGAAGCCTGAGAAAAAGTTTGTATCTCTTGTGTTTTGGGCTTCCAGGGATTCTAAACTGTTCCACTTGCCCAGACTTAGTTTTTAAGAATTGGTCAGTTGTTGTTTTCTTTGTACTCACTTATGGCTGCCACTTCCTCTTCCTTTTCTCTACCAAAGAAGACATGAGTTCATATACTTCATCCTCCTTTGGAGGGGCTGGGATTCAGTTTATTTGGTTGCCTGCAGATGTCAGCTTTCTGATGGCCATAACAAAAGTTATTATTTGATAGATTATCTGCTTTTTTATTATCATCAGTGTAGAAGCAGCATTCTCTTTACTTTTTTCACATCGTAAATGAATGAGGAACTTTTTCTTAAACCAACCTTTTAAAGGTATCTTCAAAGAGCAAAGCACTTCTAAGATTATGAACATAGATCTATGGAATGAATGAGGGGAAAAAGCATTTTCTTAACATTAGTCAATCAGTACTTGTAGCTTGGGATAACATCTGCAGTTATAGTCTCATGTATAATTTGAAGAATGCTGTAAATCAGAGACAGCAGCAGGAAAAATAATGGAAACTGGCTAAATGACTTAAAAGTTGACTCTAATGATGAAGATACTGATATATGGAAGATGGCCATAATAAGTTTGGATACTTTTTTTTTTAAGGATTGTAAATAGACAAAAGCTAATATTTCTAATTTAATAAACACATTACATATATGATCTGATATGAATATATAAATCAGTTAATATAAAGTATACAATATTAATAACATTTTAAGATTTCATCTCTATTCTTAGAAAACCTTTTTTCCTTCAAAAATTTTATCTCCCTTCATATTCACTTTATTCATATAGTATATTCTATAATGCATTTAAAGTCTATAAAATTTTTGTTAAATATACAAATGGGGTCTTGCTGTGTTGGCCAGGTTGGTCTTGAACTCCTGGCCTCAAGCAGTCCCCTGCCTCAGCCTCCCAAAGTGCCAGAATTACAGGTGTGAGCCACTGTGTCTGGCCAAGTCTATAAAATTTAAGTGGCTATTGGAGGACCTATATATTTAGGAACTTGCAGAAATCTTTGGGGCATTTGTTTCAGAGAGTCATAAGACTTTATTTAGTTATCTCTTTATTTTTAGTTAAAGTCTGATGTAATCTGTTCTGAGTGATTTTACTTTACTCTCTGAATTAAAGCTAGTTGCTTATGTCTGATGACCTCAGTTTCCTTTTCTGGCAAATTGAGTAATAATTCAAAACTTGAGAATACACATCTCATGAGGAGTTATGTATTTTGAATTATATGTTAAGTACCAAGCACAACACTCCATTGTAGGTCTTTGATACATGATAGGTGATATCATAAATATTATGTGTCAAGTAAAGAAAAAAATATTGTCTAGAGTAATGCAGAGGAGCTCTTATTTTGACCCATGAATTTTCAGTCCTTTAAATACTCTGATTTATAAAAAGAGTAGAATAAAAAATGAAATTACTTTCATTTCTGCAGCGGGTAGCATCATATTATGTAGAGTCTTGCTAACTGGCTATTTTTTATTGTTACTTTATATACAGGCATGGTCCATTACACGAATTTGAGAAGTTTGGTTGAAGAATGGAAACTACCATGTTAACTTGCCATAAATGATGTACCTACAATACAAGTAGAGCAAATGAAAGATTAAAGGTTACATTTTTTTAACCTTTTTTTTAAAAAAGAGATTATTGTGGTATTTGGTTTTTATTGCATCATTGCTCAGCAGAAATGCTATGAATTCAGTTTTTTTTTTTTTTTTTTTTTTTTTTTTTTTTTGAGATGGAGTCTCACTCTGTTGCCCAGGCTGGAGTGCAGTGGCACAATCTTGGCTCACTGCAACCTCCACCTCCTGGGTTCAGGTGATTCTCCTGCCTCAGCCTTGTGAGTAGTAGCAGGGACTACAGGCGCGCGCCACCACACCGGTTAATTTTTGTATTTTTTAGTAGAGATGGTGTTTCACCATATTGGACAGGCTGGTCTTGAACTCCTGACCTCGTGATCTGCCCGCCTCAGCCTCCCAAATTGCTGGGATTACAGGTGTGAGCCACCATGCCCAGCCAACTTTTTCATCTTTCAAAACTGAAACTCATTAAAGACTACCCCCCAAGCCTCTGGCAATTACTGATCTAATTTCTGTCTCAGTGTCAGAAAGGAACATTAAAATTTTAAGGAAATATAGATTTTTAAACTCAAATTTGAAGTGCCCGCAGTTTAGAGAAATTATAGATTTTGAAGGATGAAATGGCAGAGAAGATGAAGTCACAGTTTGGGAAGAGAATCACAGATTTTTGTTGCAAGTGAAATACGTACTTGAAGTTTTGGTTGTTGCTTTTGGAAAGCAAATCTTGTAAACTCTTTAAGCATAGTGCTTTCAAGAGTGTGTGATTGTGATAAAAGGGATGTATAACACACAGCATATCCAAAAATTTAGAAGACATATTTGAATCCTGGAACTATCCTGAATTTTCTGTTAATTGGCCAGAGTCTAGATAACCTGGTGTTGTGGGAGGGACCTGGTGGGAAGTAATTGATTCGTGGGGGCTATTTCCCCCCATACTGTTCTCATGATAGTGAGTTCTCATGAGATCTGATGCTTTTATAAGGGGCTTTCCCCTTTGCTTGACACTCATGCTCTTGCCTGCTGCCATGTAAGACCATGCCTTTGCTCCTCCTTCACCTTCTGCCATGACTGTGAGGCCACCCCAGCCATGTGGAACAGCAAGTCCATTAAACTGCTTTTTCTTTATAAATTACCCAGTCTCGGGTATGTCTTTATTAGCAAGTGTGAAAATGAACTAATGCACCTGGCTCTGTGAAGGTATGTTTTGTTCTCTTCCCCAAAATGCAGAAATTTATGTTTCAGGCCTCCATCAGTGATATACATGTTGAGTTCTTCAAAATAATAAAAATCTGTGAAAGAGATACATTAAAAGTATGTAATCAGTCAGAATTAATTAGAGGGTATAGGGTCTATAACTCTGTTGATATGGCATTGAAAAAACTGTTAGTTGTATTTTTCACGGTGTATTCTTTGCAATGAAATTCTCTGCTTGGAAAAATATAAAAAAGACACAAAAAAACCCCAAAGTAAGATTAAAAACATTCTCTAAGGGTTCTTGGAAAACACAATGTATTTTTGGATTATAATCTCCATGTTTGAGCTGGTTTGTGGTTACAAATTCTTGCCCCCAAGCAAGTTTGTTTGTAGCTTTGGACTATAATCTTCATGTTTGAGCTAGTTTGTAGTTACAAATTCTTGTCCCCAAGTATTTCTTTGCTTCTCCTGTTTTTGTGTGTGTTTATTTTTTATTCCTTTTATCTATTACTTTCCAGAATTTCTACTTTCACTTTGTTTTTGCTTCTATGTCTTTCTTCCTTTTGTGCTGGCTTAGGAATACATTTAAAAATATGTTTTCAGTGCTTTATTCATTATTTTGGTTGTTGTAGTTAGGACTATTGTTTAGAATATCTAGCCTGCCAAGGAATGGAAATTTGTGTGTGCGTGTGTGTGTGTGTGTGTGTGTGTGTGTATTCAAATCTTACGATGAATTAACTTAGATTCCTTTAGACCTATCCCTTTCTCTTATTTTGTATTTCAGTTCTTATAACTTATATATTAAGAAGTTTTTATAAAGCTTAGCAAGAAGTTTAAATACTTTTAAAGTGATTATTATATTTTTAAAGAATACATGTGTATTTATTTTATAGCTACTTGAAGGAAATTTTGCCAAAGAAGTGAGCCATGAAATGGATGGACTTATTTTTCAGCCTACTGGAGTAAGTTCATTTGTCTGTGTGTGTGTGTTCGTTTGTGTGTTTGTGTGTGTGTGTACACAGATATACATATACATACACATACACATATATGCCTCAAACTTATTTACTTGGGATTGATTACTGCTGTGATTGCTACTTTTCCTTAAAACAAATTGCTCATTATGAAAGATTTTATTTATATCTAAATACATGTAATACTAAAATGAGCACCTATCTGTTTTTCACTCAGCTTAAGAAATAAGCATTGTTGGTTGTTACATTTCAGAGAAACCAGTCTTTTAATATAATTAGTTATTAAAAAATAATTTTCTACCAATAGCATTACATAAATGTTTATTTTCTTTTGTAACTTGGTATACTTTTGTGTATTAATCTCTCTAAAACTTCTCTCTAAAACAGTAAAAGTTTACTGTAGAGTAAAATTCAAACTTTGTCACTACTTGACAAAAAATAAAACTTTTGAATATTTTTTCCATGTTAAATTTTTGAAATGCACTGAAGAACTTTTACCAACTTAATGGTCGAATCATATATTTGAAGTAAGTTGTATTTTACTCTATAGCAGGCTTTCTCATTCTCAACCACTGATGTGTTGGGCCAGATAATTCTTTGCTGTGGGAGCTGTCTTGTGCATGGTAGGATGTTTAGCAGCATCTGTGGTCTCTACTCACTAGATGCCAGGAGTGTAGATGCCAGGAGCACGCTCCCTATTCCCATTTGTGACAACCAAAAATATAGTCTGACATTGCCCAGTTTCCTCAGAGAACATAATTGGCCCTACTTGATAACCCACGTTTTGTAGAGCAGTGTTTTTCAAAATGTGGCCTGTAGAGGAGGATTAGCACCACCCAGGAAGTTTCACAGATGCAGCTCAGCCCCACACCTATTGAGTAGAAACTCTGGGGATGGAGTTTAGCAGTTTGTGTTTTGACAAGTTCTCCAAGTGATTCTAATGCGTGTTCAAGTATGAGAGCTACTTACTCTATAGGAAAGAGTTTATTTCATGTGCAACCACCTCATCATATGCTGCTTTTTTTCTTCACCAACTCTTCTTTTAGTAATTAGAGTATAAGCTAGTTGAGAATTTATATATGGAGACATCAGACTGGGTGCCTGGGGTAAAAGAAAGGGAACTAATAATTTGAACACAGTGTATTAAATACTGTACAGGTTGAGTATCTCTAATTCAAAGACTGATATGCTATAAAATTTATAATGTTTTGAGCACCAGCATGATGCTCAAAGGAAATGCTCGTTGGAGCATTTTGGATTTTTGTATTAGGGATGCTCAACTGTTAAGTATATATAATGCAGATATTCCCCAATCTGAAAAAAATCAGAATCCAAACCACTTCTGGTCCTAAGCATTTCAGAGAAGGCATATTCAACCTATGCATGTAAAGCATTATATCTTTACGTGTATAATAAATCTCTGCTAAAATGCAAATTTAGAGACAATGTGATATGTGATTGGCATCTGTCTGTCTTCTAGCCCCCCTTGCCAAACAAAGAACAGAAAAATCTTATCTTCTGTGGTTAAGGGAGGAGGAGAGGGAGGAGGAGATGGAGGAGCACTAGAGGTTAGGGACGGAAATGGAAGAAAATACTATTTTAGGAAAATTAAAGTTGAATCTTTTAGTTCTAATATATTCCAGTCTCTCTAGACTGAAAGAAGCAAAGTCTAAATATAACAATAAATTCAGAAAATTTCAGTGTGTGAAACTCATGGTTCAGATCTGTACATATATGGCATATGTAGGAAAAATGGCCTGACAAATAAGTGAGTCTCTTTCTTGGATGTCTAGTATAGGCAGTTGATTTGTCAGTCTGTTCCCTTTCTAGTAACCATACTTTTTTTTTTTTTTTTTTTTTTGAGATGGAGTTTTGTTCTTGTTGCCCAAGCTGAAGTGCAATGGCGCAATGTTGGCTCACTGCAACCTCTGCCTTCTGGGCTCAAGGGATTCTCCTGCCTCAGCCTCCTGAGTAGCTGGGATTGCAGGTGCGCACCACCGTGCCTGGCTAATTTTTTGTATTTTTAGTAGAAACGGGGTTTCACCACGTTAGCCAGGCTGGTGTTGAACTCCTGATCTCAGGTGATCCGCCTGCCTTGGCCTCCCAAAGTGCTGGGATTACAGGCGTGAGCCACCGCGCCGGGCCGTAACCACACTTTTTATTACAATGACTTTGTAATTGATATCTGGTATTAAGTCAAGTCTCCCTGTTGGCCAGCATTACCTTAAATATTTGTTGACAATTGGTTTAACATGAAAGTTTCAGAATCAATTTGTCATGCTACCCAGAAATTTTTGTTAGGAGTTTAATTGGAACATCTTTGAATTTAGATTAACGTGGAGAAAATTGATGTGTTTGCAATGTTAAATCACTTTCTCAATGAATGCTATGGCTTTTTTTTTCAGGTCTTTTTCTGTTCTGTAATTGAGTTTAAGTTTTTTATTATTGTTATGGTAACTTCTAAATATTTGTCATTTTCTGCTTTTGTGGTAAATCGTGTCTTTTTTTATTGCTACTTCTAGTACACTGCCACATTACTGATTTATTTTATTGATTCAACAATCCTGTTGAATTCTGTTAGTTCTCATCATTGTCTAATTTTACACATTGACCAGGACCTCTAGTATTGAATTAAGTATTAGTTCTAGTTAGATAAGGGAGAAGACATTTATACCTTCTTCTCAACCTCAGAGGGGATGTAACTAAATTTTCTCCATTAAGTATGTTTGTGGTAGATTTCTGTTAGATATCCTTTATTGTGTTAAGAAATTTCTGATTCTGTTCTTCCAATAATTCTTTTTAAAATCATAAATAGGTTTTGGGCTTTAACACCTTTTAAGGCATTAATTTTAAGGCAGTAATGCCTCTTCGGTATCTACTAAGGTTATCATGTCATTTTCATTTTTACACCATTTATGTAGTAAATTACACTGATTTTTCTCATGTTGACCCATCCTTGCATTCCTGGGATAAATGCTACTTGATCATGATATATATAATTTTTTAAGCATACTTTTGGATCTAGGTATAATTGCTTCTTGAGGATTTCTGCCACCTTATTTCTTACAGTTCATTTTTCTCTCTCTTTTTTTTTTTTTTTTTTTTTTTTTGGAGACAGGGTCTCACTTTGTTGCCCAGGCTGGTGTGCAGTGGCACAAACATGGCTTACTGCAGCCTCAACCTCCTGGGTTCAAGCAATCCTCACACTTCAGGTCCCCAAGTAGCTGGGACTATAGGCGTGCACCACCACGCCTTGCTAATTTTTGTATTTTTCGTAGATACGGGGTTTTGCCTTGTTGCCGAGGCTGGTCTAAAGTTCCTGAGCTCAAGCAATCCGCCTGCCTCAGCCTCCCAAAGTGCTGGGATTACAGGTATGAGCCACTGTACCTGGCCAATTTTTCTCATTTTTTATATTCAGAATAATGAAGGTAATATTTTTTATTGTTGAAAAAATTATGTAAGTTGCACATAATCCATGGTAATGCCTATCCATGATTTAAAAAAACCAATTAAATGAGTGATTTGTACTGAAAAATAGAACAGTCTCTTACCAAACAGTCTCTTACCTTTTTCTGCACTCTAAGTACTACTCCTAGGAGGCAATTATTTTCCTCTTTTTTTTTTTTTTTTGGCTTTTGCTTCTACAGTTCTACACAGTCTATGCTGTTCTTTTTTGGTTTTGTATTTTATACATAATCTGCTTACTTTGTACTGTGGAAGAATAGGATTGAGCCCTCTAATTCCACTAACCCCCTCCACACCCCTTTCTCCTTCTGTCATCCTATTGTAATTACATCACATATTTGGTCAAATTAATATTCAATTTTTATATTTTTATGGTGACATAAATATTGTTCCTATCTGGGTCAAATAGTATACAATTGTATTTTCTTTTTTTAGAAAAGTCTCGTCACCTAGCATTAGGAATATTTTTGGTTATTATGATTATTAATATTTCTTTCTTTAAACTCTCCAAAAGAACTGTTTAATTTTTTTCAGTGCAGTCAAATATATAAGGTCCATTTTTCATTTGAAGGAATTCTTTCTGAACCCTTCCATTCTTCAGTCCTGCTGCATAGCCTTTTCTTCTTAGAGTTTCTTTTCACTATTTCATCCAGGAAATCCCTTTTACCTTTCTTCTCTGATAGATTTCCCTACTTTTTTGACTTTATCTTTTCTGCTTTTTTGATTTGAGTGATCTTGAAAACCTAATGCTGTACAAACTGGTCCTTATACTTATGGAGCTTTTGTTTCAGCTGTAAACTGAACATGTTATTCTCAGTGGTCTCTAATCTGTTCTACAATTTTATGGCTCTGACTTAGCCCCAAATTTTTTATTGTGTTTGTGTAGTTCTGTGCAACTTGGTATAATCTTGATTATCTCGTAATAAGTCAAGCCTCCCTGTTTGCCAGGACGTTCTTAAATATTTGCAGACATTTTGTTTAACACGTAAGTTTCAGAATCTGTATGTCATGTTACCCAGCAATTTTTATTAGGAGTTTAATTGGAATGTCTTTGAATTTAGATTAATTTGGAGAAAATTAATGTGTTTGCAATGTTAAATCATCTTCTTATATACTAGAGAATTAGGGAAAAGGTGCAATAAACCGTAGCTCAGGACTACCTGTCTAAATGTCAGAAATTTCCAGAAGTTTTAGATCTACTCTTAGTTTACATATTCAATTTTGTATTTTTAAAAACTTCATCTCGTAAGTTATAACTGATAGCAATATTAGACAATAGAACTAAAAAGGAGAGAGTAATTGTACTCAAATTCTCTATTTGTAATAAGCTTCCTAAGACACTGGCTTTCTCAGCCTCTTCCACCTTTTGGATGGCTGTCTTTATACTTGTCTTCTAAGGTAGTTCTATCCCCCTTTCCTTCTCTTCATAGAGAAAAGTGTATTTTTTATGGCTGTAGCTGTTTTGGTTAAATCAACCTTTAACCCATGCCTTTTGTTTTGCTTCTAGTACTCTATTTCTTCGTTCATATTACACATTTCTACTAGGGACAACCAATCTTCAAACAATCACTGAAGTCTGTTAAGTGGCTCATCACTTTGTCTTTTTGGGTTGTCCTTGCTATTTATTCCTTATTTAAAAAAGACCATGTCAGATTTGGCTCAAATTGTTTTATACTCAGCCTATTTCAGTAGCTTCTTAACTGCTCTTTGTATCTGTATTATCTTTCCAGTCTACCCCTGTTTTTTGACCTAGTAAAATTATACTATGGAAGAAACCCTTATATGGGGGAGACCAGTACTGACTGATAGAAATATAACATGTAACACAAATATGATCCACATATATACTTTAAATGTTTCTAGTTGCCACATTAAGAAAAAAAGTGGTAAAATTAATTTTAATAATATATTTTACTTAAACGACTATATCAAAAGTATTATCATTTCAACATTTACTCAATATGAAAACAATTATTATTTTTGTACTAAGTATTTGAAATCCAGTGGGAATTTTACACTTGCAGCATGTCTTGGACTCGCCACTGTTCAAGTGCTCAGTGGCCATGTGTGTAGTAGACAGTGCAGGTATAGATATATTGATTTATTGTTTCCCATTTCTTGTATGTGCTCATGGCATTTGTACATGATTCATTTGTGATCTTCAGTTCAATTGTAATTCTCTGTGTGATGATAGATTTTTCTTCTTCAGCTTGCAGAACAAAATAAAGTTACATTTCTTTATTCAAATGCAATAGGCAGGCTCCTACACTCCTTCCCCTTCCAAATCGTAGTGCATTGCAGTATTGCAAGGGTCCCTTTTTTATTTTTATGTTCTTCCCTTTTAAAATTGTGCTTTGAGTTGTTTATTTCTTGTTTTTTGTTTGTTTGTTTGCTTTTTTTGTTGTTGTTTTTTAAAAAATTATACTTTTAAGTTCTGGGATTCATGTGCAGAACATGCAGGTTTGTTACATAGGTATACACGTGCCATGGTGGTTTCCTGCACCCATCAACCTGTCATCTACATTCAGTATTTCTCCTAATGCTATGCCTTCCCTAGCCCCTAACCCCCCCGCACATGCCCCAGTGTGTGATGTTCCCTCCCTGTGTCCATGTTCTCATTGTTCAGCTCCCACTTATGAGTGAGAACATGTGGTGTTTGGTTTTCTGTTCCTGTGTTATGTGCTTCGAGTTATTAAACGTGTTCTATTCAAGGGGTCTTGATTCCAGACTTCAGTTTCTGTAACGGTGAAATGCTACTGAGTTTGTAGATGGAAACCATTTTTTGTGCATTTACTGCCTTCAGCCCTCTATGTTGATAGTGTTGAAGAGAGGTGTTTTTAAGCCATACCTGTTAGTCTGATGGTAGTATTTTAGGGTATAAAGAGTTGAAAAGGTAGTTGCTAGGTTTCTTTCGTATCACCTTAGTCATGAATATTTAATCTTAAACCTCTTTAAACAAAATTGACACATACATATTTGCATTAAATAACTATTCCTCTATCATCACTTTTATAGCAGCTTGGTCAGAAGTGATACACCTTTGTCTAGAATTAGATCTTTCCTTCCATGACAGTCTAGGTCCTGATCATCAACCTGTACCTTCTACTTCTCTGATATGGAGATTTTTCTGTTCTCTGGTAGCAGCTGATCTCATTCTGAGGACACCAGTCTAAGAGAGATGAGATCTTAGATTCCTGTGCACACTCTGTGTCTTCATTGCTCTCCATTCCATAGGATTTGTGGGAGATTGATTTGCTTTCATGAAGCTGAAAGCAATATCTTTTTCTATCTTTTCTCTTGAAAAATTGTTACTAATTGCCAAATTGCTTCAGAACTAAAACTGATTGCTTAAATGATTATTCTCAAAGCAAAAATGGTTCTCTTTAAAGATGCCTTGCTGTTTCTAGCTACCCCTCACAAGCTCTCTTTTGGTTATATTTTTGCCTCACAAAATCTATGGGCTGTGGTTATATTTTTGCCTCACAAAAATCTATGGGCTGTGGTTATATTTTTGCCTCGCAAAATAATCTGAGGTTATTAGTCCTTTCCTTCCTTATTTCTTTTTAAACCTCCATTGTCTAGGATAGTGTTTAGCCCAGTATGTCTTAGAAACTGTTTGTTAAAGGAATGAAAATGCATCTTTGTGTTTTCCCCAGTCTTTCAGATTTGACTAGTTTTTTATGTTAACAATGTAGGTAAATACCTTTTAAATTTATAGCTATTTTATCTTCCTTGCTGCATAGGAATATGTGTAATCTAATTTATGCTGTTATCTTTTTTCCTTTCAAAAAACTTATCAGTGGCTTTCTTTAAATTCCCACTTTTCTTTGCCAAGTCCAGAATCCAAACACCATTCTTCCCTAAAACAATAACATGAGTTTTGTCCTCTGCATATTCTCTTCAGAAACTTCCCAGTGGGTTAGGAGTGGTCTGTGGTTAAACAAACAAACAAACAGACACCACTGAATATCTTTTTGATTCTCCAGTTTTTCATCTGTGAAATGTAGAGGCTGTAAGAGCTTAGCTTTGAAATTCTCTTATGGTCATATGATGATCAGTGCAAATGATATAAATCAGTACTTGAAAATTCTTTCTTTCTGCCAATAACCTGGTGAAAATCTACTAAGTAATGAATTTTTAATAAAAGAAGAAACTCTTTTATTTTAGTTTCCTAAAAATAATTTATGTTTTAAATGGCAAGTTAGACAATTAAAATAAACTAGACTTCTTATGAAGTTTGATAGTATGACTATTACATGACTGTATTCTATTGATTTTTTTCTCCTGCCATCATTTCTTTTTTTGGTGGGGGAGACAGAGTCTTTCTCTGTCGCCCAGGCTGGAATGCAGTGGCGCAATCTCGGCTCACTGCAACCCATGGTTCCCAGGTTCAAGTGATTCTTTAGTAGAAATGGCATTTTACCTTGTTGGCCAGGCTAGTCTTGAACTCCTGGCCTCAAGTGATTTGCCCACCTCGGCCTCCCAAAGTGCTGGGATTACAGGCATGAGCCACCACACCTGGCCATCCTACCATCATTTCAATAGACTTTTCACTTTTATATCTTTTATCTCCTAAGTTGTTAAGATTATAAAATATATGGAATGTCTCTGAAAGGGTCACATTTTGTTCATCAGTGGACGTGGTCAGCTTCTTCCAAAAGTATTAATTTATTTTTATTAGAACAGATTTATTTTATTTATAACAGATTCTAGATTAGTTTACATTTATAACTTATTTCAGAAAGCATGTTTTACAACTACCTATTTTGGTAACAGTTTAATTGATGGCATAGCACTGTACTATACTAGTTATAAGTATCTAGTTCATCATTTTCATTTTCTATGAAATTTTAATGATTTCAGTCTTTGTTTCTTAATGTTTTATTTCTGATTGTAATTTCTCATGATTGTTTTCTGTCTAGTTTTTTATTTCTTAAAAGCACATGTTACCAAATTTAATTCTCTTAGTTTTTATCACTAATCTGTACCTTTCATCATATTTTTGGTGTGCTCTTTAATTGGATGGTTAATTTCTAAAACAGCATCTGGCTGTAAGAAGGATGTGGTACATAATCACATGTCTACCCATCCTAGTTAATTCAGTGGTTATTTTACATTCCTACTATATTTTTTGGTAAATATTCTAAAGGGTATTCTAAGTATAAATATATATTAACGGTGCCATCCAGAATAGGCTCCAGTTTTGCATAAATCCATTCGGGTAGCAGGAGGCAACTTTCTCTCTCAAACGCAAAATTTCATTATATTGAATTGTGTAGCCTTTGTTATTTTTTCCTTATTTTGGTTTTGCAATTTCAACCTCAGATTCTCCTGCAAAGGCTGATTTTTTCCTATTTTTAGTTTATCCTCAGTTTAGGCCACCATCACCAGAGTGGTCTTATGTATTCCACTTTCAGACTTTTGATTTGCCAAAGCCCCAGATTAAACCTGTACTTAGCTCTTATGCAGAGATTTATGACTTTTCTACCTCTTTAAAAAAATGGAAATATGTTTCTATTAAAATAAAGTTGAATGACATTATCAGACACTATATGATATTCTGCTAAAGAAAACAGAGTTTAAGACACATTTTTCTAATAATTCTTATTCATAAATTCTCTTTATGACTTTAAAAGAAAGAATACTTAAGATTTTTCTCACTTCTTTTGTGCTTATACATTGTCATCAGTTTCCTTTTTACCAGTTGAAATAGCCTTTTTCTGATTGCTGTTTGTATATTCAAAGGAACCACCTTAATTTTCCTTTTCACCTGCACTAGGTCTTATTTGTAAGGAGGAAGTAAGAAAAGAGTTGATTATAGACAGATGTGGCTTCCAGTGGTGAGAGCAGACATGATTTTAGGTGGTCCAGGGACAGGGCATCAGATGACACTGCATCATACAATGAGAAATGTAGTCCCATTCTTGTTTTTATTCAGTCTTTCAGATTATAAAGAGAAAGTCTATTTCTAGTTTTTAATATCTAAAACTTGCTGATCTTTTCAACAAGTGTGTGGGCCCACTTTTAGACTATTCAATAGGCAACATATCTACTAGAATTTAGTATTGATTAATTTCTATCTTTTCTAATTTTAGGACTACTGGTTATTTAGGGTAAGCAATACCGTTTTCTAGAATAGTATAAACGGTATACCATTTGTTATAAAGTTTCCATTTAAAATATATATTTTTTAGATTTTTAGAGTGAACTAATTTAAAGAAAAATATAATAATAGTTGTGGTATTTTGATGTGACAGAAATCCTGGGCCGAGCATGGTGGCTCACGCCTGTAATCCCAGCACTTTGGGAGGCCAAGGCGGGCGGATCACGAGGTCAGGAGATCGAGACCATCCTGGCTAACGTGGTGAAACCCTGTCTCTACTAAAAATACAAAAAATTAGCCGGGTGTGGTGGTGGGCGCCTGTGGTCCCAGCTACTCAGGAGGCTGAGGCAGGAGAATGGCATTAACCCAGGAGGCGGAGCTTGCAGTGAGCCGAGATTGCACCACTGCACTCCAGCCTGGTCGTCAGAGCCAGACTCTGTCTCAAAAAAAATAAATAAATAAAATAAAATTTAGAAAACGTGATGGTACTAGCTAGTTACTATATTAGTTTCCTATGGCTACTTTAACACATTACCACACACTTGATGGCTTAAAACAACATACATTTGTTCCCTTACAGATCTGGAGGTCCCAGCAATTTGGGAGGCCGAGGTGGGCGGATCACTTTAGCCCAGGAGTCTGAGATAAGCCTGGGCAGCACAGTGAGACCCCATCTCTATAAAGAATGAAAAAAATTAGCCAGGCATGGTGGTACACACCTGTAGTACTTGGGAGGCTGAGGTAGGAGGATCGCTTGAGCCTGGGAGGTCAAGGCTGTAATGAACTGTGATCATGGCACTGCACTCAGGCCTTGGTGACAATTGTTTTTTTAAAAAAATTGAAAAAAAAAAAAAAAAAGGTACTTGTGATTGCATTTAGGGTTCATCTGGGTAATCCAGAATAATCTCCCCTGCCCTTGAATGGCCTTAATTTAATCATACCACCAAAGTCTCTTTTGCCATATAATGTGATGCATTCCTGATGTCTCTAGGTGGCCATTTTTCAGCCCACCAAAGTTATAGCTTAATAAGACGTTTCCGACGGATAGCTGTAGACCTTAATACCCAGTGTAATTTCTGATTCTGTCTTTGTAAAATTTGTAAATTACCTTTCTTTCTTAGACTTCCTATTAAGAGCAAGTTCTAAATGAGAAGTTTAGGACCCTTAATCAGGCCAAGAACTTTTTAAGTAAAATTTGCCAACATTTCAAAATTTTTCTTCTGGGGAAGTCTAAAACTTTTTGATGAACTCAGCTTTAATAATTAAGCGCAGGGCAAGTAATACATTGTTATGAGAAAAGTAATATAGTATATTAGAGGTAATCTGCATTTTAAAAATAATGTCAAAATGTGTATAAATTTTTCTTTTATTTTTAAATTGGAGGATATACAAATTTTATAATGTGTAGTTATTTTCCCTGAAAATCTTTTAAGCTGTCTGGAAGTCAATCCTTCAGTCTTTTGCCTGCTCTTACTATTCTTGGAGTACAGAAGGTAAAGGAGCTAGGGTCCACTCTTGGGTAAACTTTCACTTAACCTTGCAGTTTCAGTTTTTCTCTTCTGTTTTGAATCTTCTCCACCATAGCTCTGCCTTCAGCTTTTTCACAGAATAAACATATCTCCTGCCTTTTGCCCGCAGTGGAGGAGAGAAGCTAGAGTTTTAGTGGTCCTTCTATAGACTTTCCCTGGTCTCCTTGTTTTATGTCCTATGCCTTACCTTTATCCCCTGGCAGCCTTCTAGGTTACCTGTTATTTATATGACTCAATCCTTTCTGAGGCACTGCACCAGGAATGACTTGCATTGGCGTCCTTCTTTGCATGTACTTAGTATTTGGTTTTCTTTGCTGTATGCTGTGTTAACGTCTGTACTTTCTGTCTTTT
Organism: Gorilla gorilla gorilla; assembly: GCF_029281585.2. Taxonomy (NCBI): domain Eukaryota; kingdom Metazoa; phylum Chordata; class Mammalia; order Primates; family Hominidae; genus Gorilla; species Gorilla gorilla. Next base: position 112,960,797 of record NC_073229.2, on the reverse strand, counting down.
AAAATTACATTGCTATGGGTTTTTTTCTGCTATTGTCAGTCTCCTATTTTTGTTTTCCCTTTCTGTTGATACCTCTTTTTTTCTGTAACTCTCACCTTTAGTGAGGTTTTATATCAAAGCGGGCATAAATACATGTTTAGTCTACCATTTATCCTAAAATCTTTGAAACTTTTTATAGTGTGGTGTTGCATCTATTGGTTCCTATTAGCCAACAATTCAAGTAAATCAAGAAAGGGATAGTTGAGTGAAAGGGTGAGTGTATATAAAGTGGAGAACAAGTCCTGATGAAGCACAGGCAAAACCTGTTATCCATCCTCTGGTACCACAGAAACATTCCAAAGGCAAACGAATGGCAAAAGATGATGAGGATTACTAGTGGATCTACTTGTGAAAAAACTCCTTGGCCCAACTGTGTTTGGTGCTAGTTACTTAAAACTTAGCAAGAAGTTTATTCTGGTGTGTTACATTAATTATAATGAGTGAATTGAGGTTGAATAAAGGGTAGAAGATGTTAGTACTGTTGAAAAAAGAAGATACATCTATAGATATCTACATATTTGAGACAGAGTCTTGCTTTGTCGCCCAGGCTGGAGTGCGGTGGCGTGACCTCGGCTCAACTGCAATCTCCGTCTGCTGGGTTCAAGTGATTCTCCTGCCTCAGCCTCCTGAGTAGTTGAGACTACAGGCTTGTCCCACCATGCCTGGCTAATTTTATTTATTTATTTATTTTTGAGATGGAGTCTCGCTCTGTCGCCCAGGCTGTAGAGCAGTGGCGCAATCTCGGCTCACTGCAACCTCCGCCTCCCAGGTTCAAATGATTCTCCTGCCTCAGCCTCCTGAGTAGCTGGGAGTACAGGCACACCCCACCATGCCCAGCTAATTTTTGTATTTTTAGTAGATACGGGGTTTCACCATGTTGGCCAGGATAGTCTCCATCTCCTGACCTCGTTATCCACTGGCCTTGGCCTCCCAAAATGCTGAGATTACAGGCGTGAGTGTAATTAACACACCCGGCCAAATTTTTTGTATTTTTAGTAGCGATGGGGTTTCCCCATGTTGGCCAGGCTGGTCTTGAGCTCCTGGCCTCAGGTGATCCACCTGCCTCGGCCTCCTAAAGTGCTGGGATTACAGGTGTGAGTCACCGTGCCCGGCCAAGAAAGAAGATACTTTGAATCCTAGCAAGTTATTGAAGAATAGTGATAAAAAATACTATATTAAGATGATGATTCTGTTGAGAACAAACTCCCAAAAACCAGCTTAGGAGAAAGTTTTATTGTTTAGCTTTTGATTTAATATTCTACTTTCAGAGACATAACCATGTAACACATTCATAATTGGACATAGTTTACTTACTACTTTTATAAGAAGGAAAAGTTAATCAGTGGTTTAATCAAGGAAATAAAACAGGATATTTGTGTTTATAAAGAAGTACACTAATATCTTATTTTGACTAAGACACAGAGCAGTCATTAATCATCATGAAAGCCTGGATTCAAACAAAGTAGATTACCTTGCATTTACAGAATTATAGAACATCAGAGGTTATCTAGTTCACTCACTGGTTTCAAAAATATAAACTCCAATGTTCTAGGTTTCTGTGAAGTGCCTTAGGTGACTGCATGGAGGGATAGGTTACTAGGTCAGCATTCTGTTTCCATTGCAGTGCTGCTGATTTACTAATATTACTTTTATATATTGTGCTTGTAGATGAGATTATGTTTTAAAAAGGGCTTTAGCTGCTAAGTAAATGATGTTTGAATCAACTGCTTTTTTGAAAGGTCGCCAGTCATCTCCTTTAATTAAAAAATCAAGATAATTTTCACCCTTTTTTACTGGATCATTTAGCGTTAGTCTATATTCTGTTCACTCTTTCTTGAAGTACTTTCTTTTATGGCTTCTGTGACACCACATGCTCCTGATTCCTCCTAGTCTTTTGCCATTCTTTGCGGTCCCTTTCGAGCTCTTCCGTCTTCTACCAGCCATTGAAGTTTGGTGTTTGTCGGGGCTCAGCGCACCAGATTTCATTCTTTCTCATGCCCTACTCTTTCTAGTAGTCTCATCCATACCTATGACTTTAGTTCTTTTTTATCAGCATGTTACTGAGACTTCAGATTTCTATGTAAGCCCCAAATTTGGTTATCTTTTTGCCCACTCTGATACTGCCTTTTGAATTTCTCAAAAACATCAGAAACACAATACAGACAGTTCCCAGCTTATGATGGTTTGACTTATGATTTTTCTGTGGATAGTAATGCCGTTGTAAGTTGAGAAGCATCTGCATATCAAAGACAAACTCTATCTCTATTTCTGAAATGATCAAATAAGCAGACATACAAATGGGTTCTTTCCCAGCATTTCCACCTCAGTTACTAAATACAGTTACTTAAATCAGAAATCTAGCTGTCATCTTTGGCACCGTCCCCTTCCTTCATCTCCAAGTCTTTCTTTATCTTTTAAGTATCTCTTAAATTATTCCCTTTTTTCTCCATTGTCACTGCTACTACTCTAATCCAGTTTGTCATTCATTGCCTCTTGCTGGAACCACTACAGTGGCATCCTAACCAGTCTTACAGCATCCATTCTTGCCTCCCTCCAATCTTTTCTTCACTCCTTTTTTTTTTGTTTTTGAAATGGAGTTTCACTCTTGTTGCCCAGGCTGGAGTGCAGTGACGCGATCTGGGCTCACTGCAACCTCCGCCTCCTGGGTTCAAGCAATTCTCTAGCCTCAGCCTCCTGAGTAGCTGGGAATGCAGGCCCGCACCACCACACCCAGCTAATTTTTGTATTTGTAGTAGAGACGGGGTTTCACCATGTTGGCCAGGATGGTCTGGATCTCTTGACCTTGTGATCCGCCCACCTCCGCCTCCCAAACTGCTGGGATTACAGGCATGAGCCACCACGCCTGGCCCAATCTTTTCTTCTTTCCATATCGAGTGATCTTCCTTAATCTCTAGTGCTTTCTCCTTGTTCTCAGGTTAACCAACATTTCTCAGGAAACCAACATTAGATTTGGAGCCAGTTTACTTTTTTCTTTATCATATTTTGCCTTTTGGTTTCCCTGTGTGTTTTGCTGTTGATTCAAAAATAACTTTAATGTTTTTTATTTAAAGGTGGCTTAATTATATTATTCACAAACAGTGATATAAACAATAATATAAACAGTCAATTAGTCAGTTTGGGGTGCTGTAACAAAATACCATAAACCGAGTGGCTTATAAACAACAGAAATTTATTTCTCACAGTTCTAGAAGCTGGGAAGTCCAAGATCAAGGTGTTGGCAGATTCAGTGTGTGGTGAAGGCCTGCTTCTTGGCTTATGTTGTGTCCCACATGGCAGAAGGGGCAAGGGAGCTTTCCTGGGTCTCTTTTCTAAGGGTAGGAGTCTCATTCATGAAGGCAGAGTCCTCTTGACTTAATCACCTCCCAAAGGTCCCACCTCCTAATACCATCACATTAGGGGCTTAGGATTTAAACATAGGAGTTTTGGAAGGGACACAAACATCAGTCTGTAGCACAGTGTTTTAAAAAAATTTGAAATGTAACCTATACTTGACAAAAATACTTAAATATTTGAGAAAAACTTTGGTATTTTCTTCAAAAGGAAAAAATTATCTGTTTGTTTTCAGTATAAACTTATTTTCTTTCTAAGGTTTAAGGTTCAAGCTTTCCTCAAACAGAAATGATCATTTTTAAAAAGAACCACGATCAAATTGAATTTTCCATCTCATTATCAGCTTCTGTAATAAACTATGTTTTATTAGACTCCTATCTATATGGTTTTCAGTTCTGTGATTACACTTCCATTTTGAATTGCTAATTTTTGGCCATTCGTCACTTAAAAATGAATATTTTAACGTGATGATTTGGTATTTTAATATGCAGGTATTCGATCTTTTACATGATAGCTATTAGATTGTTTAATTTACAAAGTTGATAGTAAAATGAAATCTTATTTGTTTACTAGCTTTTATAAGTTGATTTTAGTGTAGATTTATGTAGCATATTACAGTTTTACATGTGGAAATAACATTAATTTTTAACCTTTTGAAAAATCAGCTTTGATTTTACTTTTATCATCTGGAGAAACTATGTTTCTAGACAAGAATTGTATGCCATTAATCTATCACTATGAAATAAAAACAGAATAGTGGATTGTATAATTGAAGTAAGAACAAAAATCTTGAAAGTATTTTTGTTTTATATTTAGAAAAATGGCTTTTCTTGTTGTACCCACTAACTCTACTATGGTTAGTAAAACATAATTGTTTCTATTGAGTCTAGAGTTATTTACTTTCAAGTAGTAGAGATATAATTGTTTTTTAATGTTTTCATCACTATTTTGATTTTCCTATAAGGTGGGACAGCTTGATTTTATGTATCTGGTATTCATCAGTTTGCATAGAAATTTAGAGTCAGCTTTGATTTTAATATTGCATTCTTTTGAAATATTAATATTTTTATTAAATCTTTACTACTGCCAGGTATATTGAATGTTATGGATAGATTGTAAAATGAAAATTGGAATTAGCCTAATACCTTGTCTTGAAGTACATGACAAATTAGAATGGTTTTCCTCTGTAGCAAGGATGTTACCATGGTGAGAGCTTCTGTTTCCATGACATTTGCTTGCATATTTTGATAGGTCTTCATTTGAAGAAGGGCTCTGTTTTCTGGCAGGCTGCAAAAGTGTCATTCTATCTTTTCTCAAAATGTGTTACTTTTATTGAAAAATATAATTTTCCAAGGAATTGTAATAGCAAAGTGCCAAGAAAGAAAATATACCTTATTTTATTTTTTTTTCCTTGTTCAACTTTTAGAGCACAGCAAAATATTCTTAGCTTGCTTTGTGTAAGGAATAAAAAGCAAAACATCATTTTCAAGTTTTTAAAATAAATATTTACTTTTTTTTGAATTTTGTTGGCAAAATAAACAGCTACAGATGCATAATTTGTAATCAGTCTCAGCTAGATATAGATATATCTGTACAACTAAAAGGAATTGCTAATGATGATATATTGGTAGCAGAGAAAGGGGAAATAAATATAAATAAGGACTTCACAAAAATGAAAGAAGCGGTGAATTCCTAGAGGGTAAATATACAGAATACCAAATCAGTTCTCATATAAATGATACATATTAAACACTTAATGAATTAGGGATAGTTCTTTTTATTAATAACTTATGTTTAATGTTGAAACATTAATGGTAGATTTTAAAAATTGTCATTTTACAGTGGTATAATTTTAATTTTTAAACTAGATAATACAATCACGTGGTTCAGAAATTTTAACATGTATTTAAAAAATACATAGAAGAAAATCTCCCTCTCATACTTCTTCCCAGTTTCTTTATATATATAGAAGCAAATACAAATGTGTGAATACATTCTTATTTTCATTCCACTTTTTCAAAAAGATAGCATATTATTTTACACTTTGCTTTTCAGAATTTGTCCGGGTATATTTTTAATGTCTATTTTGTTAGCGCTCTGATTTAGGCATCTAGGGAGGCATATTGGAATCATAGCAAAAATATAGGGTTTATTAATTGATATTTCTTATCCCTTATGCTTATAGCAATTCCACATTTTAGAAGGAAATATTTAAAAGCACACATTTTGTCTATGTAGGGTCAGAAAATTGATTTTCCTTTTGTTGTCCAAGTTCAGTGATAACTTTAGTGGCTCTTTCTACTGACAGACCAATTCATTCTGTAAGAGCTACAAACTGAAATAGTCTCTAAAGAATATGTATTTATACATGCTATTTCTTCTGCCTGAAACTATTTTCTTTTCTATATTACTCCCATTTATCCTTCAACTATCAAGTTAGATGTGCTTCCTTGAGGAAGCCTGGTTGTCTAGGTGAGCATGACTCTCCCCTGTGCCTCCACAGTATTCCCATTGGCCTCAAAGCACTTAACATGTATTAATTTTTAGTTATTTAAAAATTACCATTTCTCTTACTAGATTGTAAGTACCATGAAGACAGAGACCATCTCTGTCTCATTCACAGTGATATTTTTAGTGCTTGTAACAGTAGGGTGAATATTAAGTACTGTGCTGTACATGTAGGCAATCTGAATATCTGCTCCTCAGATTCACTGTACTTTCTCTTGTAGCTACTTAACTCATCCTTATTGCCTGTATAATTCTCAGCTTAAATTTTACTTCCCCTGGGAAACTTGTTTTTATCTTTTTGACTGTGTTACATTTCATTTTCTCAGCTATTATAGCACTCTGAACTTCATCTTTCATTAAATTCTTCACAGTTTTTTGTAACTGCTTATTATTTGTCTGAAACCCCCATTATCTTTATCTTACTGTCCTCTAGCACAGAGGTTGACACAGGCTTAGCAGTTGATCAATAGATACTGGTTTAAAAAAAAAGAATGAATGCATACTTTAGATCAGTGGTTCTCAACTGGCATGATTTTACTTCCCAAATAACATTTGACAGTATGTGGGGACATTTTTTATTATTTTGATTGGCCCATAGAGGCCAGGGATGCTGTTAAACCTCCTACATTGCACGGAACAGCCCCCACAACAAAGAGTCAACTGCCCCAATGTCAGTAGTACTGCTGTTAAAGAACCCTGCTTTAGACTGTGGATTTCTTTGCTTTCTCCATATTTTCTTAGATTTATAGATTTATAAATTTATAGGGCTTTTGAATATACTTGAACAGATATCTTAACCATTTTGTCTTTTTTCTTTAAATTCTATATTTTGTTACAATTTAACCTTTTGACGTATAGAAATTGTATGTATTTAGGGCATACAGCTTGATGTTTCGATATACATTGTGAAATAATCACTACATTCCAGCTAATTAACATCTGATATCTCTGTCTACCTGCCATTTTTGTACCCTTTGACCAGCATCATCCCATTTCTAGTTCCTTCCGTTTCCAGGCAGCCACCATCCTAATCTCTGCTTCTATGAGTTTGACTAATTGAGATTCCATGTATAAGTGAGATCATGCAGTATTTCTCTTTCTGGCTTATTTTTGCTTAGTACAGTGCTCTCCAGCTCCATCCACGTTACTACAAATGGCAGAAATTACTTTTCTGGGGGTAAGGCTGAATAATATTCTGTTATATGTACACCACATTTTCTTTAACCATTCATCCATCACAGGGCATTTAAGTTGCTTCCATATCTTCGCTATTGTGCATAAAGCTGCAGTGAATGGGAGAGAGCAGGTATCTCTTCATGATCCTGTTTTCAATACTTCCAGATACATACTCAGAGGTGGGATTGCTGAATCATAGGGTGGTTCTGTCTTTAATTTTTTGAGGAACCTCAATACTGTTTTCACTAATGGGCTGTACCAATTTACATTCTCACCAAAGTATACAAGGGTTCACTTTTCTCCATTTCCTTGACAACACTTGTTATTTCTTGCCTTTTTGATAATAGCCATCCTCGTAAATGTGAAGTGCTGTCTTATAGAGGTTTTGATTTGCATTTCCCTGCTGATTAGAAATGCTGAGCAGCTTTTCAATAGGTCTGTTGGCCATCTACTTTTCTTATTTTGAGAAGTGTCTATTCAGGGCCCTTACCCATTTTTAACAGGTTATTTGTATTTTTAATATTGAGTTGTATGATTTTATATATTGGATATTAACCCCTGTGGATGTATAGTTTGCAGATTATTTTTTCTCATTTCATAGTTGACCTTTCACCTTGTTTATTGTTTCTTTTGCTGTGCAGAAGGTTTTTAGTTTGATATAGTCCCACTTGTCTGTTTTTGCTTCTGTTGCCTGTGCTTTTGGTGTTATATCCAGAAAATAGTTGCCAAGACCAGTGTCAAGAAGTTTTTGTTTGTTTACTTCTAGGAGTTTTACAGTTTCCATTTTTGTGTTTAAATGTTTAATCCATCTGAGTTGATTTTTGTGTATGGTGTGCACCTTTTTGTCTTTCTGTTCACCCCGTACAATGTGGTAGTTAGTATATATCTTGGAATCTGGAATAAAATACTTGGGTCCAAATATCTTTTCTACCAATTTCTTTATGACTCTGTTTTGTGATCCATGAGAAAAGGGTACTATGTTAGATTGAACTACCTCATGGAGCTATTTTGAGAATAAAGTGATTTAAGAACACTCAAACCAGTAACTGGTGAAAAGTGAAAACTCAGTCGATGTTAGCCCTTAGAAGTTATTGCTGCCTTAATTATTCTGTGTAAAGGGCATAGCAGGGGATAAAACTAGAGAGGATGAATAAGGCTAGGTAAGTGGGCGCGGGGAGGTGGTCTTTGGTTGTTAGGTTGAGAAGCTTGTATTATTTTCAGTAAACCATCTAACCAGATGGATTCAGGATCAGTTGTATTTGATAGGGCCTGTTGATAATAGGGATAACAGTTAGGTTGATCACAATAGCCTGGGTGAAAAAGTAATAGAGGTAATTGGTGGAATATGGAATTGGTAGAGATCACATCAAAGATGATTCGAGAGTTTTGAACCTTTCTGGTTAGGAGCATTATGTTAATCAGAAATGGAAATCAGAATGGAGATGAACTAGTTTTTTGTTTAAGAATATAAATGATTCAGTTTTAGATTTAAAACTTTAGGCTGCCTTTAGGGTACTAATGAATAAGCCAGTGCCTGACATACTTTTATTTGGGAGAAAGTTAGGACAAAAGATGAAGATTTGGGAGTAATTTTCATTATAAGTGTATTTGGAGTCTTAGAGGAGTGGATGCTGTATAATGTGTAACAGTGAAAAGACAAATAATAGATTCTTGAAGAATGTGCGTTCATAGTTGATTCCATTGTTTTACTGTCTCTAGTAGCATTACTGTCTAGGATTTCTAAAGTTTACTTTAAAAATAAATGCTGTAATAAAACTAATATTATGGTAAGGACAGGGATCTTTCTTAGCTTCAGATGTGATCTTTATGAAGAAGGCATTATGTCTCAAGTTTTACTGTAGAACCTGGTGATAACTACTCACATTTTGCTAGTGGAAATAATAGAATAACATAAGCCTGCAAGGTGTTTTTAGATATCTCTGGTCTAGATATCCTGTTTTAGGCAAGCAAAATGCTGTTATTGCATTTTTACAAATGAGATAGATAAAGCCCACTTTGAACTTGCTTAAAATAATTACGTTAGTAGAGGCAAAGAGGGACTAAATACATTGCTCCTTTGCCGTTACTAATGCTAGCTTCATTTACATCAGGGTTTCTCAGCCTTGGCACCATTGACATTTTGGGCTAGATAATTCTTTGTTGTGGGCAGCTGCCCTGTGCTTTGTAGGATGTTTGCTAGCATATCTAGCCTTTAACCACTAGATGGCAGTAGCACCCCCTCCCCACCTCTTGTTCAACCAAAAATGTCTCCACGCATTGCCAAATATCCCTTGGAGGCAAAATCTCCCCTAGTTGAGAACCAGTGCTTTACACCACAAATATATATCACGTATACCTCCAGTTAGCTTCCTGTCCACTTTAGTTTTACAGACTTCTCTTTGGCATATGGCCATCTTCTACCTCTAAGCCAGGTTCTGTTCTCATCTGGTCAACACTTTCTTAAGCATCTTATTTTGCTGCTTGACGTTTACATTTATTATGTTTTTGACTTTACGATGGCAATGGATATCTTGGGTTATACTGGTAATTACGTTTACACCTAATATATCCCCAGTTTTTTTTTTAACAGCTCACCTCATACAATCAGATTTATTTCTATAAACTAAGTATTGTATTTATCAGTTAACTATAGCTCTGATAATTATTTTAACCTAGATACATGCTGGTAAATTGAATTATATTACTCTGACCATACACGAGAACATGTAGAATGGTGTTTTTATATCCTTGTTTATAGTTCAGCAAGATTCTGTATTTCAGGTTTCATAAATCATAAATATTTATTTCTAAAAGGCTTATTCAGTTTCTGTATTTGTAATATATTTGCTCTTATTATTTTGGGGATCATGAAAAAGGGATTATTTGGTAGTGATTTATATAATCTTTCATAAATATTGTTAGCTTATTTCATAATCTCAGATATTTCATTTTTAAATTAAGTATACCTGAGACAGATATTTTTGTAGTAAGTTTTGAAATTCTGTATTTTTAATTATTTTATTCAAGTATTTGAGCATTTTACTAGGTGTTTTATAGGCACAAAATTGATGTGATTTTTTCTGAAGGAGAATTACATTCTAATGGGTATTTCAATATATTTTACTCATAGAATCTGTGTCATTGTTGAATCTACATTCAATAACTGGGAGCTACAGTATTCTTAAAATACCATTTTCTAAATTAATTAATTAATTTATTTATTTGAGACAGAGTCTCACCCTGTTGCCCAGGCTGGCGTCCAGTGGTGTGATCTCGACTCACTGCAACCTCTGCCTTTCAGGTTCAAGCCATTTTCCTGCCTTGGCCCCCCGAGGTGGCTGGGACTACAGACATGCGCCACCATGCCTAGCTAATTTTTGCATTTTTAGTAGAGATGGTGTTTCATCATGTTGACCAGGCTGGTCTTGAACTCCTGACCTCAGGTGATCCGCCCACCTTGTTCTCAAAGTGCTGGGATTACAGACGTGAGCCACTGCACCTGGCCCCATTTTCTAAAATTTTATAATCATTAATTTTCATAAAGGTGCTTTGAAATTCCTAATAATATCAAGTCTAGTATTCCAAATTAATATGAATGATTTGGTGTGCAATGAGATGAGGAGTTACTTAAGTTTCTGAATTATTGCTATGTAAAAACAGAAGAGTTGATACATGTTGTTTTCTTATTAGACAAAATTGAGTCTTGATTTCCAGGCAAGAGAATGTGAATGGTATTTAATATCTATTATACAAATAAAATTACATATTAAAGCTTTTTAGAATTTATCATTAGGTACCTATTAGGAGATATTTTAAAACTATACCATCATTCAACTTTTCTAGATTTAATAACTTAGATTGATATTGGTTTCTAAGTGTTCTTGTAGTCACTTACTATAAACAAGTAGGAAACGGAACTAAAGGATGATTTGCCTGTAAGTATGAAATTTCCTTGGCAGAGGTTGAAAATGCGGTGGGATGTGCATAGTGTGTTTCAAGCTACACAAACTTACTGTTTTTCTTGGGCCTATTCTCTCTTGCTGACACTCCTTTCTCCCCTTACTTTTTTTGACCCTTTACTACTGTAATGAGCCACTGTTACTTAAAGGCCTGTGACTTTTCTGTCAAATAAGCTTTACTAGGAAAATGACTATATTTTATCAGATTCTCTTCATTAATGGGTTGACAATGGGAAAATGTTGCAGTTTCAACATTCCAAAAAAACTTATATTGAAAGCCAGTCTAAAGAGATTTATTTGTGATTATCCTGAAGCATGTATGTTACCTAAATAAATCTCTCAGGGCAAATATATGGAGGAAAATTTCCACTGAAAAATTATATATTTGATTTTATACTTACTCATGCTTCAATACAAAACTTGAGGGAAAATAATGTGCATTATTTTCTTACACGTGGCACAGTTAAAAGGTGTTTCCTATCAATTCCAATGATTTTTTCTTTCTTAGCAAAACTTAAGTTATATTGAATCGTCATTGTATGGACTTCCGTTTGAAGTAAGCAATCCTGTGATTATGATTTTTGCAGTTTTAAATAATTTATAAAAATCTGTTTGAGCTGGGTGCAATGGATTGCACCCTTCGTCTCAGCTACTCAGGAGGCTGTGATGGGAGAACTGCTTGAACTCAGGAGTTCAAGGCTGCAGTGCTATGACTGCACCTGTGAATAGCCACTGCATTCTAGCTTGGGCGAGATAGCAAGACTCCATATCTAATTTTAAAAATTAAATTAAAAATTTGTTAGAATGCAATTTGACTTGGATAATTTAAAAATACTAGTATTGAGACACTTAGCAATTTTTCCTTCCTAAGTATTTTTCTCATAATATGGCCCCACCCTCCATAATGCACACACTGAATTGGGAGACTTGCCTCTCCTTTAGCACATCCTATATTTCTCTACTCCTGTGTTTTTGCTCATATTTACTTCATGCTGCAAATCTGCATGAGTGAATATTACCCATCCTTCAAGGCTTACAATGTTCATTCCTCTATAATCAATTGTAAGACACTCAGGTAATACCTTTTCTTTTTTTACTTTGTACTCAGAATACATTTAAAATCCCCAAGTGAGATTTATCCCTGGGTTACAAGGTTGGTATAAACATATGCAGATCAATCAATGTGATATAACACAGTAACAGAATAAAAGCTAAAACCACATGATCATCTCCACAGATTCATACAAAGCATTTGGCAAAGTTCAACATCTTTTAGGACAAAAACTTCCAACAAAATAGGTATAGAAGAAAATTTTCTCAACACAAAGGCCATTTATGAAAAGGCCACAGCTAGCATCACAATTAATGGGGAAGAACTAAAAGCTTTTCCTGTAAAATCCGGTACAAGGCAAGGATTCCCCATCTTGGTGCTTCTGTTCAACATAATACTGGAGCTACTAGTAAGAGCAATCAGACAAGAAAAAGAAATAACAGGCATCTAAAATGGAAAACAAGTAGTAGAATTATCTCTGTTTGCAGATGACATGATCCTATATGTAGAAAAAGACTGTTACATCAAAAAAACCTGTTAATTCAATAAAGTTGTGGGATGCAAAGTTAACATACAGAAATCAGTTACATTTCTTTACACCAATCGATAACAGCCTATCTGAAAAGAGAATGAAGAAAACAATCTCATTTACAATAGCATCAAAAAGAATAAAATACCTAGGAATAAATTTAACCAAGATGGAAGAAATTGAAGATGATACAAATAAATAGAAAGATATTCCATGTTAATGGATTGGAATATTTACATTGTTAAGATGTCCATACTACCCAAAGCGATACACAGATTTGGTGCAATCCCTATCCAGATACCAATGACATTTTTTATAGAACTAGAGAAAAATAATTCTAAAATTTGTAGGGGACTAAAAACCCTGAAAGAGCCAAAGCAATTTTGAGAAAGAAGAGCAAAGTTGGAAGCATCACACTTCCTGGTTTCAAGTTATATTACTAAGCTCCAGTAATTAAAATGGTGTAGTACTGAAATAGAAACATACACATAGACCAGTGGACCAGAATAGAGGGCCCAGAAATAAATCCAAGCATGTATGTTCAAATTTTTGACATGGGCACCAAGAATACACAATGGGGAGAAGATAATCTTTTCAGTAAATGATGTTGGGGAAGCTTGAATATCCATATACAAAAGAATGAAATTGGACCTTTATACCATACACAAAAATCCACTTAAAATAGATCAAATACCTAACTGTAACACTTGAAACTGTAAAACTCCTAGAAGAAAACATAGTGGAAAAGCTCCTTGATGTTGGTCTTGGCAATGATCTTTTTGATGTTACATCAAAAGCTCAGCCAACAACAGCAATAATAGACAACTGGGACTACATGAAACTAAAAAGCTTCTGCACAACAGGAAACAATCAACAAAATGAAAAGGCAGATTGGGAGAAAATATTTGCAAAGCACATATCTGATAAGGGGATATCTATAATATTAAAGGAATTCACAACTCAGTAGCAAAAAACAAAACAAAAACAAATAATCCAAGGACTTGAATAGACTTTTTTTTTTTTTTTTTTCCAAAGAAGCCATGAAAGTGGTCAACAGGTGGCTGGGCATGGTGGCTCATGCCTGTAATCCCAACACTTTGGGAGGCCAAGGTGGGTGGATCACCTGAGGTCAGGAGTTTGAGACCAGCCTGAACAACATGGAGAAACCCCATCTCTACTAAAAAAAAGAAGAAAAAAAATACAAAATTAGCTGGGCCTGCTGGCACATGCCTGTAATCTCAGCTACTTGGGAGGCTGAGGCAGGAGAATCACTTGAACCTGGGAGGCGGAGGTTGTGGTGAGCTGAGATTGCGCCACTGCACTCCAGCCTGGGCAACGAGAGGGAAACTCCGTCTCAAAAAAAAAAAAAAAAAAAGGTCAAAAGGTGTATGAAAAGGTGCTCAACATCACCAGTCACAGAGAAATGAAAATGAAAACGTCATTGAGATATTACCTCATGCATATTAAGATGGCTATTATCGAAAATACAAGATAACATACAAAATAGTTGGTGAAGGTGTGGAGAGTAAGGGTGTCCCACTGTTGGTAGGAATGTAAATTGGTACAACCATTTTGGAAAACAGTATGGAGGCTCCTCAAAAGATTAAAAACAAAACTATTATATGACTCAGCAGTTCCTCTGAGTATATACCAAAAGAAATGACATTAGTACCTCATAGAGAAATGTATGCCCCCATGTTCATTACAGCATTATTTCCAACAGCCTACATATGGAAACCACCTAAATGTCCTTCAGTGGGTCAATGAATTAAGAAATTATGGTATATTTATGCAACAGAATATTATTCAGGCTTAGAAAGAAAGATCCTGTCATTTATAACAACATGGATGGAGCTGGAGGGCATTGTACTAAGCAAGATCAGCCAGACACAGAAAGAGAAATGGTGTGTGATTTCACTTACATGTGGAATCTCAAAAAGTTGAGTACACAGAAACAGAATGCAAAAAACACCTATTATGAAGCTACTTGGTTAATAAGCTCTTTTAAATGGGGGAGAAACAAACCCAGTTGGTAACTCATTAATAACAGCTTTTGATTATAGGTGATAAACTAATTCTGTACCTCCTTATTATAATTGAAACAGATATAAATTACTCTGTCAGTTCTAACTGTACAGTCTTCTGTGGTTAGAAATATGAAAAAATTAGCAAGCTCAGGTCAGAGGGAGAGCATGCTTTTTATCCCCCCTCTCAGTTGTGGGTATTCAAAGGGATTTGTTTTGTTGAAACTAGAAGCTACTGTTCAGGACTAGGAAGAAGGTTACCAGTGCTGAGGATGGGGGAGTTGGGGAGATGTAGGTTAAAGAGCACAAATTTGCAGTTACGTAGGCTGAATAAGTCTGGAGGTCTAATGTACAGCACAATGACTGTACTTAATAATATTGTTTTATATACTGGAAGTTTGCTGAGAGAGTAGATTTCAGATGTTCTTGACACACATGTACACACATACAAGGTAACTGTGAGGAGATGGATAATGTTAATTTGCTTTACCATAGTAATCATTTCACTATGTATATCAAACATTGTGTTATAATGTTATATACTTTACATATCAAAAAATTTCAATTAATTTTTCATTCTGTTGAGTAAATGCATTCCAATTAGGATACCTATAAAGTGAATATACAAATATATTGATTAGTGTGATTTATTTATATTTACATATTATATACATTAGGAAGTTATAATGCTTAAGAACAGTTATTTACAAAGCTTTTGTTTATTAAAATAATTTTTATAATCTCTAATTACATGGACAGTGTTGTACAACCACCTCCACTGTCTATTTCCAAAACCTTTTCTTCATCCCAAACAGAAATCATTTAACCACTAAGCAGTAACTTCCATTTTCTTCCATACTGTAGCCCTGGGTGACCTCTAATCTACTTTCGGTCACCATGATTTTTTTCTATTTTAAATATTTCATGTAAGTGGAATCATACAATATTTTCCTTTTGTGTCTGGCTTATTTCGCTTAGCATAATGCTTTTGAGGTTCATCCATTTGGCAGCACGTATCAAAACTTCATTCCTTTTTATATTTGGATAATATATGTATATACAACCTTTTGTTTATCTACTCACCTGTTGATGGAGACTTGTATTGTCTTTACCTTTTAATTTTTGTGAAGAATGCTTCAATGAACATTAACATACAAGTGTCTGTTTGAGTAGCTGTTTTCAGGTTTTTGGAGTGTGTACCTAGAAATGGAACTTCCGGGTCATGTGGTAATTCTGTGTTTGGCTTTTTGAGGTACTGTTAACCTTTTATCTATAGTGGCTGCACCATTTTACATTTCTGTCAGCAGTGTGCATGTTCTGATTTATCCACATCCTCACCAACACTTGTTAGTTTCTGTGTTTTTTTTTTTTAATTATAGTCACCCTAGTTAGTATGAAGTGGTATCTCCATTTGATTTTGATTGCATTTGTTTAATGATTAATGATAGTGAACATCTTTTCATGTGCTTGTTGGCCATTTGTATATCTTCCTTGGAGAAATGTTTATTCAAGTCTTTTGACTTTTAAATTTGGGTTTTGTTGTTGTTGTTAAGTTGTATCCATTTTAACAATATATTCTGGATATAAATAGATACATATCCAGGTTTATGTCAGATGTATAATTTGCAAACATTTTCTCCCATTCTGTAGGTTGTCTTTTCACTTTCTTGATAATGTTCTGTCATGCACAAAGGTTTTTAATTTTGATTAAGTCCAAACTATGTAGTTTTTCTTTTGTTGCTTATGCTTTTGGTGTCAAAACTAAAAATCTACTGCTAAATCTAAGATCGCGGAGCCTTATGTTTTCTTCTAAGACTTCTGTGGTTTTACATGTTACAGGTTGTTTATTCATTTTTTGTTAATCTTTGTATATGGTATGAGGTAGGCATTCAATTTCATAGTTTTACATGTGGAAAACCAGCTGCCCCACCTCTCTTTCTTAAAGAGAGGATTCTTTCCCTCATTGAATGGGCTTGGCATCCTTGTGGAAAAGAAATCAATTTGCTATAGATTTATGACTTTATTTATGTACTCTTAATTCTATTCTGTTGGGTCTATCTATTCTATTCTGTTTTTGTCTATCTTTATGCTAGTACCACCTGTTTTGATTACTGTAGCTTTGTAGTAAGTTTTGAAAAGTAAAAAGTGTGACTCTTTCAATTCTTTTCTTTTTTCAAGATTTTTTTTTTTACCAATAATTTTTTATTTATTTATTATTATTATACTTTAAGTTTTAGGGTACATGTGCACAATGTGCAGGTTAGTTACATATGTATACATGTGCCATGGTGGTGCGCTGCACCCACTAACTCGTCATCTAGCATTAGGTATATGTCCTGATGCTATCCCTCCCCCCTCCCCCCACCCCACAACAGTCCCCAGAGTGTGATGTTCCCCTTCCTGTGTCCATGTGTTCTCATTGTTCAATTCCCACCTATGAGTGAGAATATGCGGTGTTTGGTTTTCTGTGTTTGCGATAGTTTACTGAGAATGATGATTTCCAGTTTCATCCATGTCCCTACAAAGGACATGAACTCATCATTTTTTATGGCTGCATAGTATTCCATGGTGTATATGTGCCACATTTTCTTAATCCAGTCTATCATTGTTGGACATTTGGGTTGGTTCCAAGTCTTTGCTATTGTGAATAATGCCGCAATAAACATATGTATGCATGTGTCTTTATAGCAGCATGATTTATAGTACTTTGGGTATATACCCAGTAATGGGATGGCTGGGTCAAATGGTATTTCTAGTTCTAGATCCCTGAAGAATCACCACACTGACTTCCACAATGGTTGAACTAGTTTACAGTCCCACCAACAGTGTAAAAGTGTTCCTATTTCTCCACATCCTCTCCAGCACCTGTTGTTTCCTGACTTTTTAATGATTGCCATTCTAACTGGTGTGAGATGGTATCTCATTGTGGTTTTGATTTGCATTTCTCTGATGGCCAGTGATGGTGAGCATTTTTTCATGTGTTTTTTGGCTGCATAAATATCTTCTTTTGAGAAGTGTCTGTTCATGTCCTTCGGCCACTTTTTGATGGGGTCGTTTTTTTTTTTTCTTGTAAATTTGTTTGAGTTCTTTGTAGATTCTGGATATTAGCCCTTTGTCAGATGAGTAGGTTGCGAAAATTTTCTCGCATTTTGTAGGTTGCCTTTTCACTCTGATGGTAGTTTCTTTTGCTGTGCAGAAGCTCTTTAGTTTAATTAGATCCCATTTGTTTGACTCTTTAGGCCTGTTGAAATTTCACTTGAATTTGAAGAGCACGTTCTCATTTCTGTGGAAAATGCTGTTGGAATTTTCATAGAGATTGCACTGAATCTGTAGATTGTTCTGGGAGTATTGACATCTTAACACATTGAGTCTTCCTATCCATGAACATATGATGTCTTTCCATCTTTTTGTTTTTTTAAAGAAATCAGTGTTCAGTATACAGATGATTCACCTTGGTTAAATTAATTCCTACATATTTTGTTCCTCTAGATGCTATTGCACATTTTTTTTTTTTTTGAGACAGAGTTTCACTCTGTTGCTCAGGCTGGAGTGCAGTGGTATGATCATGGCTCACTATAGCCTTGACCTCCCAGGCTCAAGCAATCCTCCCACCTCAGCCTCCTAAGGAGCTGGGACTACAGGCATGTGCCACTATATTTGGCTAATTATTAAATTTTTTTGTAGAGATAAGGTCTTGCTTTCTTGCCCAGGCTGATCTCGAACTCCTGGGCTCAAGCTGTCCTCACACCTCTACCTCCCAAAGTGCTGGAATTACAGGCGTGAGCCACCGTGCCTAACCCTATTGTAAGTTTTTAAAAATGTCCTTTCCTTTTTTTTCTTTTGATTTTTATTGCTGGTGTATAGAAGCAAAACTGAATTTTTGTGTTGATAATTTCACCAAAAATAGTAAATTATTAGGAATACATTTAACAAAAGCCATGCAAGATCTCTATACTGAATACTACAGAACATTGTTAAGATTCATTTAAGGATGAGTAAATGGAGAGATTTACAGTGTTTATGAATCAGAAAATTCAATTTGGTTAAGATGTCATTTCTTCCCTAACCTATTGATTGATTCAGTGTAATCCTCATTAAAATCTCAGCAGGCTTATTTTTCATAGAAATTGGCAAGCTGATTTTAAAATGTATGTGGAAATGTAAATGCTACATTAGCTAAAAGTGTTTTGAAAAAGGAGAATAAAGTCTGAGGACTTACACAGCCTGTTTTCAAAATGTATAAAGTTATAGTAATTGAGACTATTCTATTAGCAGGAAGAAAGACATATATGTCAATGCAACAGATTAGTGAGAAAAGAAATTTGTGTGTGTGTGTGTGTGTGTGTGTGTATATACACACACATACGTACATACAGTCCTGTGCTTCATACCATAGAAATTAATAAAGCTGAAGTGGTTTGTATACCTAAAAATAACAGCTGAAACCATAAAACTTGTCTAAGAAAACATAGTAGAAAATTGTAATGACTTTAGGAAAATATTCCTTAAGTAGGTCACAAAAAGCACAAATTATATAATTTTTAAATGGATAATTTTGACATTACTAAAATAAAGAACTTTGGTCTTCAAAAGAAATTGTTTAGAAAATGAAAAAGCCAAAGACTTGTAGAAAATATTTGTAATACATATATCCAACCAAGACTATTTATTTACAATATGTAAGTAACTTCTTACAAGGCAGTAATGTGTCAAACAGCTCAGTGCAAACAAGAGTAAAAGGTTTGAAGAGACACTTCACCAAAGAAGGTATACAGATAGCAATAAACAAAAGAAAAGATCTTCATCATCTTTGTGTCATTAGAGAAATGCCAATTAAAATGATGAGACACACACTTTAGAAAGGCTAAGTTAAGAAGACTGACAATGCCTAGTCCAAGGCGGATATGGAGCAAATGGACTTCTCATTCATTTCTGGTAGGAATAGAAGATGTTACAGTTTGACAGTTCTAACAAAGCTAAACATGCATGTGCCATGTGATACAGTCATTCCACTCTCCTAGTTATTTACCCAAGAGTTAGGAAAACATGTCAATACAAATGTTCAGAGCAGCATCATTCATGATAGCCAAAAACTGGAAACAACCCAGATATCCATCACCTTGTAAATGTGTAAACAATTTGTGGTATGTACATACAATGGAATCCTAGTCAGCAATGAAAAGGAACATACTACTAGTATATGCACCAGGATAGATTCATCTCAAAAATCTTATGTAAAGTATTTCTTTATTTTTTATTTTTAAAGTATTTCTTATGTAGCTAGAAAAGGTACAGCTATAGTCATAGAAAGCAGATCACTGTTGCTAGAATGCTGACGGAGGGAATTGACTGCAAATGGCAGCAATAAATTTTTTCACATCCTTGAAATGTTCAATATCATGATTTTGGTCATCGTTACGTAACTGTATATATTTGTCAAGATTTGTTGGTTAATTTTATTCATTATAAATTATCCCTCCATAAAGCTGAACAAGAGAAAAAAACCTTTTTAAAAATGAAGCTTCTTTTAAGTCATAGGAAGGTTGGATAGAATCACTGGTTTTATTCTTTTTCTGGACTTTCACAAACAAGGGTCTACATGTCTTTGGTAGGAAAAGAAGAAAGGTCATCAATAAGAAGGTAGATATGTAGCCTGACTTGTTGGTTGAAGATTAAAATTATGTTTAGAAAAGAAGTAATTTTGCTTAATAAAAAGTTACATTAGGTTTAATACATTGAATGTTTAATTTTTAACTTCTTAGTAACGATTGTCATCATTTTAATTGGCTTTAGAAATACAAACCTGGTCGATGTGATGATATTTTGAAATGGAAGCCTCCCAGTCTGAATTCTGTGGATTTTCGTCTAAAAATAACAAGAATGGGAGGAGAAGGGTAAGTATGCACTTTTGTACTTTTTTGCGTGAAATAATACTGTTTGTATAAGGCTTCACCTCTTACAGGGTATTTCATATATACTTTACAATACTTTAAAGAAAGAAACTAAAATACTTTATTTTACAAAATATTTTACATATATACTTCTACATCAATTTCGTTTTCAGAGATTACTCCTTTGACCTGTGTCAGCTAACATTTAGCAGTTTCCTTTAAAGTTTACTGATCTTTGTTTTAAAATCATTTTCAATAACATAATAATATATTATTATATTAATAACAACAATATAAAAGGTAATAATAATATTAAAAAATGAATTTTGGCTGGGCGTGGTGGCTCATGCCTGTAATCCTAGCACTTTGGGAGGCCAAGATAGGCAGATTGCTTGAGCTCAGGAGTTTGAGAGTAGCCTGGGCAACATGACGAAACCCCCTCTCTACCAAAAACAGAAAAATTAGTTGGGCTTGGTGGCACATACCTGTGGTCCCAGCTACTTGGGAGGCTGAGGTGGGAGGACTGTTTGAGCCTGGGAGGCAGAGGTAGCAGTGAGCTGAGACTGCACCCTGCTGCACTCCAGCCTGGGTGACAGAGTGAGACCACTTCCCCCGCCGCACACCTCCCCCCAAAGAAAAGAACTTTGTTAAATTGTAAAGTGAAAATTTTACTAAATTTTGAGATTTTACTGAAAAATAATTCTCATATGAATTATAGATCTAGATATAAGATATGATCATTGGTATTATAATTAAGCATATCGAAATAAGTCTTTTACTTTGAAGGAAATTACTTCATGTTTGCATTTGCAGAGCAAATATTTTCTATACTTTTATAGGGTAAGTTCTTAACTGTTGACTTTCATTAAGATTTTTTATAATGTTTATTAAGTGTTAATTTTTTAATTTATTGGTTAATCTTCCTTTTATGACTTTTTTAGTTGCTATCTTAGAATAAAAGATGCTTTAGCATGAATATTTTCAACATTTTTCCAAAGCCTTGTTTTTATTTCACTTTTGTTCTATAACTTTTTAAGTATCTTGGCTAAGTAAATACATTACAACAAAATAAGAAACCCTTAATCAAGGAAATCAGAAAGAGAAAGTAAATAAGATAATACTAGCAAAGAGATTAAAGCTTACCAGTGCATCCTGTGAAATTTTTACTTATCAAAGGTAGAGCACAGATAGCATTTTTGCTAGCTGATGGAACAGGGGATATATGGAGTCCAGACTCCAAAAGATTAAAATATATTAAGAAACTATGCATTATCAAAGAAAGGAAACTGTGCATTGTGGTGAATCTTAAGTGAAAAGGTGGGTTTAATAAAGCATGTGGGTATTCGTTTTCAAACAACAGGGTATTTAACATTTTATTTGAGGCTGGGTGCAGTGGCTCATGCCTGTAATTCCAGCACTTTGGGAGGCCAAGGTGGGAGGATCACTTGAGGCCAGGAATTTGAGACCAGTCTGGGCAAAATAAGGAGGCCCTGTTTCTAAAACAAACAAAAATTAGCCGGGTATGGTGGTGCATGCCTGTGGTTCCAGCTACTTGGGAGGCTGAGGTGGCAGGATTGCTTGAGCCCAGAGCAAGACTCTGTCTCAAAAAAAAAAAAAAAAAAAAAAGAAAGAAAGAAAGAAAAAGAAACACACACACACTATCCCTAAATGTTTGTGGCTTAATTTACAATTGGGACTTAATGGCAAAAAGTTGTTAGAACAATTATCTGGAACCCCCAAGAATATATTGAGCTCTATATGAGTCTGATTATAATCCAAGGATAGATAAATTTGAGACTATAGGAATAGCTGGAATACACACACAGGAATGACTTTCAGGATAGTTTCAAAAATATCTTTCTCTTATCTAAACATTGGATAAATATTGATATGTTGAACATTCAAGATTAGTCTTCCTGACAAAGTGCCCAGTGTACAGATTTTCTCAGTTGCCAGTCAAATGTGGGATTGTTTATCACTAATCATGCAAGTTGGGTGTAGGTTTGATATGTTCTTCTGGAAGTGCCTTACAGAAGACCATCTCACTATTAGAAAAATTGAGGCTGAGAAACTAATTCTAGTGGGGCTATGCTTTTTTTTTTTTTTTTTTTTGACACAAGTGAATATAGTTCTTTGAAAAATAAGACTTCAAAGATGAAGTAAAATTTGTTAAACTGCTTCATTACTAAATCTTCTATTTTTCTTAATGCTATATTTATATTTGGTTAAAGAGTATAGACTCTCGGATTGTTTCATTGGGTTTTTTAAAAACAATTTACTTTTGCCTTTTACAGTCAGTTCTTAGTGGCACTTAAAGGCTTCATGAGGCTAAACATAGAATACTCATTTCTCTAGTAGTAAAAAATGTTATTTTTTCTTGCAGTTTCCTATTGTAATTAAACATAGCATGATGTAATTCAGTTTAGTAGTTTGTCATCCTAGTTTTGCCTTTATTCATAGTACGTTTTAAATATATTTTGTTCTTTTAAAATTTTACCTATTTAATGTCTTCTTCCTAAAAAATGGAATTACTTTTGAGTCTAGTGCATCTTTAAAACTCATCCAAATGTTTCTCTAAGGTGATTTTCAGATAGGAATATGCAATTTATATCAGTGTATGTACATTATTTGTGTAATGGGAGTCAATTTTCAAAAATAGAATATTTAATATGAAATATAACATGGTAACTATTACATAAAACATATTCGGTTAGCCAGAGTAATATGCTTTTTCTAAATGTAAAGAATGTTGTGCATTATAGCAGTCTTTACTGAATAAATGAGTTTATATCTAATGCTTAGCATTAACTCAGTATTTTAGAGAACACTGTAAGAAATATGCCTATACTAGTTTGAAAGGGGAGTAGCTATGTCTCTGAATCATTAAGCATGCACTAGTGAAGTGGGACTAAGCTATTAAAACACCATGAGAGAAGCTCATTTCTTTGATTGTACTTCCAAATATTTCTACAAAGCCTAAAATGGAATAGAATATCTTGAAGGTATAATATAAATAATAGTCTTTGAAAATGACTGCAGTAGTTTTTTAAGAGATGAAGACTTAGGCATTCTAGGTATGTTTTTGAGTTTGACTTTAATGAGGTGCTAATAGTATAGATTTCTGTTAGATTGAAATTTAATACAAATAGAAAAATCTGTTCTATGTGTTGAGTGCCCTGTTGATGGCAATTAAAATCCATACTTTGCTCTTCTTATCTCCTATTACCATTTCTGAAAATTTGAGATATATGTTAACTTAACATTGATTTATCATGGCCTAATATAACTTTTGTATATCTTAGCAATTTATATTGTGTTGAGTTTTATACACAATATAGATTTTCATCTGAGAGCTATTTGTTGTTTTAAAAACATGATGGCTTTATATTAACTAACTTGTGACCTAAAACCACGGTCATTGTCAAAAGCTAGAATTACAAAAGTAGTCTGTACTCTGGAAATTGCAAACTCTTGAGTACAATGTCAGTGATATATAGTGATTGGTATAAACTTATTATTTGTATAGAATAGTATTTTAGAGTGCAGGTTTTAAAGCTGGACTGCCTAGGTTATCTCCTTACTGTCTGTGTGATTGAGCACATTACTTTTTTCTGTGTGTCAAGTTCTTCATCAATAAAATAAGTTGGCCTCATAAGACTTCTGTAAGGATTAAATAAGCTAATATATGTAAAATGTTTAGAACAGAACCTGGTACATGGTAAACGTTTAAATGTTTGCCATTATTTTTATTGTTTTAATCAAAACAAATTTAAAAGTGCATCTTCCCTTCTTGCTGCCTCTGCAATACTATCTGTTACTTGCTGCACTAAGTCCAACTTTCTGTGTGAATCATTTCCTATTTGATTCCAATCTCTGTTAATTTTCTCTTTTAAAATGCATATATCTTTAGCTTTTTTTGTGTAATTTATCATAACTGTTAAACACCTGGAGAGCAAGAGCACAGCAAAGTCAGTAACTTTTCATTATAGAGGTTTTTGTAACAAGTCTCTTAAAATAACCTTGACAGTATATATACTGGTATATATAGCATATAGTGGTTAAGAACATAGGTTATTGGCCAAGTTTGCCCAGAACCAAATCCAAGTTCCACTACTTATTTGCTGTGTGGTCTTGTTACTTAACCTACCTAACCTTCCTCATCTGTAAAATGTCCACAGGAATAATGTTTATTTTGTAGATTTGTTGTGCTGAAGATTTATGTATACTCAATATTTAATTGCATGGGTAAACAAAGTAAATATAAGTCTGCCTTTATAGAATTTACAAGCTAATGGGCTAAGATGAAAAAATAATACTGCTTTATCAGGTTTTGTGGGGATTAAATAAATGATGCATGTAAATTCAGCATAAAACTCAATAAATAAATGTTTGCTTTAAAAAATGGTTATAATTATTAATTGAACCTCAGCAGAATGTATGGTTAAGTCATGGATTAAAAACATAACTCTGTATTATCAAGTGGAAAAAAAGTGCCCTGAATGAAGAAGCCTCACTTTGCTGTGAAAATATAAAAATTTTTGTCCTTCTAATAAAAAATATACATTCTAAAACAAGAATGAAATGTAATTTTTTTTTTTTTTTTTTTGAGATGGAGTCTCACTCTGTCTCCCAGGCTGGAGTGCAGTGGTGGGATCTCAGCTCACTGCAAGCTCTGCCTCCCGGGTTCAGGCCATTCTCCTGCCTCAGCCTCCCTAGTAGCTTTGACTACAGGCACCTGCCACCATGCCCGGCTAATTTTTTGTATTTTTAGCAGAGACGGGGTTTCACCGTGTTAGCCAGGATGGTCTCGATCTCCTGACCTGATGATCCACCTGCCTTGGCCTCCCAAAGTGCTGGGATTACAGGTGTGAGCCACCGCACCTGGCCCAAAATGTAATTTTTTACCTATCACATTGGAAATAATAACATTGTCCCTTTTGGTTAGAATGTGAGCAAACAGGTACTCTCCTAAACTGTTTGGTAGGAACAGAAGTTGGTACAACTCTTTCAATGGGCATTAAGGTAGTATATGTCCTGAGAAAATATGCTCCAATTTTGTGAAAGGAGAGATGTTGTTTGTCTTCTACATAGTTGTATTCTTAGTACATAGCATTGTGACTTGTTTATAGTAGGCACTCCAGAAATATTCAGTGATGGAATGTATATACAAACAAATAAGAATATGTAAAAGTATGTGTATAATAATTTTATTGAAGCATCATTATAATAGTGAGAAACTGGAAATATTCAATGTCTTTTTCACTGTAAAAGTCTTTTGTAAAATATAGTTGTATACATGTGTCTTCCTGTATGTGTTTCCAGGAAAGTTGCTAATAGTATTCTAAAAATCTCTAATAGTATCTTTTAGAAATTGGTCTAGTCTGTTGAGATACAAGATTTCCTAGAGCTTTGAGGTTGAACTCAGACCTAGCATCTACATTTGTTGTTTGATTTTATATTCACACATAGTTGTGTGATGTTAATAGACATACCAGTTTGGATTTAGTTAAAAACAGAAACACAGCAAATATTTTAACAGAATGAATTTGGTGTGAAGAATTGTCTGTTACGAAAGAACTGAAGAGATGAAAAAGTCTTGCAGAGGAAGCAAGCACTGCAGGAAGTGTCTACCACGCAGCGAACTGGGGTAACGAAGAAATGAGGGTAGATTATTAAAATTTAGAAGATTGGAGGAGGCCTTATAGGGTTCATAAGAAGCCAGTTGCTGCCCAGCTGTCATTCTTGCCACAAGATCTTGGAGGAAGGATTCAGAGGCTCCAGACAATTGATATACTGGGTTATAAGGCCCAAGTGGCAGAGCAACTTACACTATAGCATGAACTTGCTGCAGAGCCATCTTTTGTTCTGATTTCAACTTAAAAATGGTAGCCTAACAGGTTCCTTGGTCAATGAGTTGGAATACTGCTTCAAAATCCACAGTGATTGTTAATCTTTGTAACGTCCTTTTTAGTATCCACTGATAGTGCAAGTACAGTAACTTGTCTCTGGCACCTTGGAGAAGCTATCCTGTTAAGCTTCCAACCATTGGACCCCTAGAAATCTTACTTAGGCAATGGGCTCTTAATTTTTGTGGGTTTTATGTCTTCTGTCTTACATGTGTCTTAGCAAGATGTCTAAAGAACTTTATACTTCCTCCTTATCACTCTTAATAAGTACAAAATCATCAGCATTGTTGATCAGTGATTTGTTCTGTGTAGTGTCAGAGTGACCACTGTCTCTGAAAAAAATTAAAAAGAAAGACGATAACAAGTGAGAGAGAGAAATTGGAGTCCTTACACATGGATGTTGAGATTGTAAGTTGGTGCAGCCAGTGTGGCAAACAGTTACATAGTTCCTCAAAATGTTTAAGATAGACTTACAATGTGACTCAGCAATTCCACTCTCAAGTATATACCCAAGAGAAATGAAAACATATGCCCACACAACACTTGTACGTAAATCTTCTTATCAGCATTATTCGTAATAGCCAAAGGGTGGAAACAACCCCAAATATTTATCAACTGACACATGGATAAATACGCAAACAAAATAACTCTTCCACCAGGCACAGTGCCTCACTCCTGTAGTCCCAGCACTTTGAGGTGTCTGAGGTGGGCATATTGCTTGAGTCCAGGAGTTTGAGACCAGCCTGGGCAACCTGGTGAAACCCCATTTCTAACAAGAAACACACACACACACACACACAAAAGCTGGCCATGATGGCACATGCCTGTAGTCCCAGCTACTTGGAGGCTAAGGTGGGAGGAACACCTGAGCCTGGGGAGGTTGGGGCTACAGTGAGCTGTGGTAGGGCCACTGCACTCCAGCCTGAGTGACAGAGTGAGACCCTTCCTTAAAAAAAAGGAAAAAGAAAATACCTTTCATTTAGACGACTGTAGTGGATCCTCTTAAGCAAAGAGACTCTGGATATTATGCCAGCTGGATTTCAATTCAAGCTCTGCCACTCTTTACTCAAGTTATCTCTCTGTTGCTTGTGTTTCTGTAACTTCATTATGTGGATAATAGTGCCTACCTCATGTGGGACTTTAATGACATAATACATGTAAGTCCTTTAAACTACTGCATGTTACATAATAAATACTAAATATATATTTACTATTTTTTAAAAAGACCACTGTCTCTGTAGATTCTACTGTGGCAGAGAGCAGAAAAGCAGTATGCTGTGGCTGCAAGATATACTATTGGTCATTCTAGGCAAAGGCAGATGTCTTCTGATAGTACCACAGATTGGTACAGAGAAAAAAGTATTTGCCAACTTGTATATAAGATTTTAGAGGCTACGTTGATTTGTTTCGTTAAAGACAGCACATCTGAAATGGCAGCTGCACTTGGTTTAACAACATGATTAAATTTATGATAATCAAAAATCATTCTAAATCTTTGATGGTGGTACTAATTTTTGTATTTCCCTTGGAGATATGTTATTGCTTTTGGTTTATTTCCTTGGTAGGGAGGGCTGGTTGAAGGGGCTTTTATTTGGCCTTTCCTAGCATAATGACCCTTATTCCGTGGGTCAGACAGCCAATGTGGAAATTCATTTTCCAAGTATTTCTCTTCCAGTTATACATCCAGTAACTGGAAAATAACCGCAGGTTGTATTTGTGGACATACCGTCCCCCTTAGATTTAAACTTGAGCCAGTAATCCATTTATCACCTGATTACCCTAAGCTCTCCATTTAACTTATGGACTGCAGTGGCATTTTGGGTTCCTGGCAATTCGTGTCTGTTTAAAGTAAGTGTCTGGTAATCCCCTAGTGGTCTGGGTGTTCTTTCTTTTGGATTATAATTTTTTTATTAGATTTTTCTTTTGAAAGAAAGAACACCTGTACCACTAGGGGATTACCAGACACTTACTTTAAACAGACACGACCACTAGGGGATTACCCGTAGGGGATTACCAGAACAATCACTTTAGCAAATGCTGCTCATCCTTTGAAAAACAGTTGGAAGATTTACAGCAAGGGTCAGCACATTTTTTCTATGAAAGGCCAGATAGTCAATATTTTAGGGTTTGTTGCCTATGTATCTCAACTACTCAAGTCTACCATTGTGGTGCTAAATCAAAGCTAGACAATATGTGTATGAGTGAGCGCATCTGTGTCACAGTGAAACTTTATTTACAAAAACAGGTGTGAGGCCAGATGTGGCCTGTAGACTATAGTTTGCCAACTGTGGATTTACAGTACTGTACATGGTTGTAGTAGTATTGCAATGCCTTCTTTAAGGGGATCTGGCCTCCCACTTGTATTGGGAGGCTTAGGTATTTTTGTTGTTGTTTGTTTGTTTTGAGATAGAGTCTTACTCTGTTGCCCAGGCTGGAGTGCAGTGGTGCAATCTCAGCTTACTGTACCGTCCACCTCCCGGGTTCAAGCGATTCTCCTGCTTCAGCCTCCAGAGTAGCTGGGATTACAGGTGCCTGCCACCATGCTGGGCTGATTTTTTATAATTTTAGTAGGGGTGGGGTTTCACAGTGTTGGCCAGGCTGGTCGCAAACTCCTGACCTCAAGTGATCCACCTGCCTCGGCCTCCCAGAGTGCTGGGATTACAGGTGTGAGCCAACATGCCTGGCCAGAAGGTTCTGGTTTGTTAACCAGGTAAGGTCTGCACATTTAAAATTGAGAAATGCTAGCTTCCTAGCAAGCAGAATCGAATATATAGAATTGACTGCATGGTCTCCTTTACTTCCTATCGGAAAAGTCTTTTTACTCTGCTGACTAGAGTGTGCGTGTGTGTGTGTGTGTGTGTATTTCTTTTGCTTCAATTCATTAAAAAAAAAAAATAGAATGAGCTGGGTTTGGAAGCTGAGGCAGGAGGATTGCTTGAGCCCTAGGAGTTTGAATCCAGCCTGTGCAATACAGCAAGATCTCATCTCTGGGGAAAAAAAAAAAAAATTCGTTTTCTCATGCTTATTTGAATTAGTGTTACTCTTTTTGAGAAGGAAATTATGGTGGTAAAATATTTTTCTGAATGTTGAAGAACTGTTCTTATATAAGGAAGGATTAAGTATGGGGGAAAAAGTCTTACTACTTTGCTGAGCAGCATTTTTCTGTTTTCTACCCTCTGCCTCTTTCTCAAAATGAAATGTTTAATTCTTTCATTTATATTTTATTTAAAAATTATTTTAAAGAAATAGACATAAAACACTAATGTAATCACTATTATCATAGTATGCTTAATGACTAAGCTATTTGGCGTGTAGCTGGTTGTATTTTTTTATGTATAATATAGCTATTTTTATTATTTAGCAAATGACCCATAGTAACTGCTTTCTTATTTGAAAATATTCTCATCACCCAAACATATTTTAAGACAAATGCTTCGTTGGCTTTCAGTCTTTGAATGGTTACTGTTAACATTCTTGATTATGTTTTACTTCCAGTGTGCCTAGGAGAGGCAAGGAGGAGCTGTGACTGAACTCTTTTCAGTTCCTTTGCCTGGTTATCTCTTGGGTATTAGTAACTCTTGTTTTCTCTGTTATTTTATCCTTCCTGCATTCAGCAGAAAATCTTTCCCAGGCCACTTACCAAAAACCAACATCATAATCAAAGTGTCTACAAGTAACTCGTAGGAGAAAAGGAGCATGTGGCTTTAAAACATCTACTTATGACCTCACTGGAGTCAAATTACTTATTTTTACTTGTTAATTTACTGAATAGAAGTATATATCACCTTTGTTTTATAATTTGGTTCTTTGGAATTTAATTTTCATATTCATTTTAACACTATTCTTTACATTAGAACCTTTTGCTTATGTGATTTTTCTCAATTAATATATGTTTTCCTTAATTGCAATTTCTCTAAGTTACCTTTTATGTTATAAAAAGCTTGTTACCTGGTGGATATTATATAGATTAAATATTAGTTAAATTCCTACTTTGAATCACATTGAAGGTGATGGGGGGAAAATGAAGTAACTTAGGAACATAGGATTTGAATGCAGACCCTCATGAGAGATGAGATGGGAAGAACTGCAAACAAATCTTGAACTCCTTTTTTATTAGGTTTGTTTTTTGCTGTAATTATGGTTGTGAAACGCCAAACTACTTTAGAAGTGTTGTAGGATTGAGCAAATGTGTACTGATATTGGGAGTCAGGGTTCTCAGTGAGGAAGGAGAAAGATACAAATATGAAATGGAGGAAGGCAGTGAAGAACTCTGTGAGATGGATTAGAATTTTTAAAATATTTGAATATATATGTTCACATGTATGTGCATGTATATGAATATATATACATGATTGTGTTTGTGTATGTAATATGTGATACACATAAACTCATTTCCTAGCTCTGTCCACTGACAGGACCTATAAGCAGAGGCACCCTGGTAATAATAAGCATATCCAGCACGAAGATTTTGGTGTCTAACACCATTCCTCACCAAAAAGAACCAGAGATCTTCAGAGAAATGTCTTATTCTAGAGCTGGGTAGGGAGGATGCAGGATAGGCATAGAATACCTTCTTATGCCAGAAAGTAAGAAAGTACATCCCCAACCCGACAAAAACAATGTATGTCAAAAGGATGCAGGAGCCAACTTGAAGGTGCTCCCACTGGCCAGATCTGGGATATAGTGTGGACACCAGAAGGACAGTAATGAATTATGAACTTTGCTAAAAATAGGAATCTATGAGTCCATACTGCCATACTGGTAATAAATGAGCAGAAGAGATGGTTTAGCTTTTAGCAGAATGCTGATTGGTAAATGTTCTGAGTCCTGGATTTGGAAAATCATTTTGCCACCACCATAGTAAAGATCAGCTCTAGTAAGAATAATCAATGGAGTTAATGGGTGAAGCACACCAACATGGCACATGTATACATATGTAACAAACCTGCACATTGTGCACATGTACCCCAGAACTTAAAGTATAATAAAAAATAAATAAATAAATACAGCAAAAATAAATAAATAAAAAAGAATAATCAATGGATGCTAAGTCTGGGAGGGAAATTTTTATAAGATATTTTCATGGTTGTAAATGTCTTTCTGTGGATTGCTTATAACTTGCAAGGGCAAAATAATAGACTAGAGAGTTGAGAAATTGGACAACCCCTTACTAGCTTATCAGAGTTAACATCAGCAGTGAGGATAAAATGAACATTATGTACTAGGTCAGTACTATACCTAGCATTCTGACTATGGGTATCTAGCTCTAATCTGATAATGAGGAAGCATTAAACAAATCCCAAATGTGGAACATTCTGTGTTTTTTAAAGGGTCTCTGTATTATTCAAATATGTCAGTTTCATCAAACAAAATCTGAGGAATTTTTACTTAAAATATACATAATTTCAGATGGTCAAAAACTACCTGGAGCAATAGACACCTTTCGATGAAAGTATAATAGCTCTGAGGCTTGCCTTGTGTTCTTGACTATCCCCTTCTTGGTTGAGCGTTAGTTCATTTATTCCTTTCTGTGTACCGGGCACTGGAGTGTATTCAGTGATTATTTTCTAAATTGAATTTCTGAATTACAATTATCACAGCAGTTATAAAATTAATTTTGGTAATTTCTTATCAAAAATTGTAATTATTAAGGAACAATTCACAAACACTTTTGCCAAACGTTAATCACTTAAGGGCTTTTTGTTTTTCTCTCTCTTACGAGGAGGGAGCATTGACCTTTTAAAATGAAGCAATATAGAGACAAAGACTATCAAATAAGTAAAAACAATCTGAGATAACTGAATTTGAAGCACAGTAAGAAAAAACAGATATGAAATCATTTAAAAATAGTTTTGAAATCTTTTAAATCACTTAAATAACCATGTGTCTGATGTATGGTATACTGAAACTTAAGATAATGCTTATATGACAGATGAAGATTGCCTAAGACTGTTACTTAAACATGTAACAATAGGAGTAAAAGTTGCTTTTTGGAATCTGAGGTTGGAAAATTTCAAAGAGTTTAGAATTAACTTTCAAAAAATTTAGCTACATGGTTGGCCTGTCAAAACTTATAGTGTGACTTCAAATCTTATAGTGTGACTTCAAAATATGTCTTTGTCTTTTCAACCAAATGTATTTTGTTATGTTTTGTTATTTGTTCCTACTTTCATTGAATTTAATCAGAAAATTTAGTCTGTAAAATCTTTTGAAAACATTTTGTTAATCTTGTCTATAACATCATATGTTGTCTTTTCTGGATATTTCTTAGACATAACAACAGTGAAATTATTTTTACTATTTAAAGAATACAACATTTTCTCTTTGATTATGCAATTAAGTATTAAAGTTTATATTAGTAAATTCCTTTACTCTCTTTACTAGTTCTACCCCATATAAGAGATACTTGAAGCCTTACATTATAATTAAGTTCGCTTTGCATATTTAATACCTTTGTATTTAGATACTAGGTTTGATTTCTCCAGATATACAATTGATATTTCTGTCACCCAAATCATGCTTTTTGTTATTAAATCATGTACTTCTTTTTATTGCTTTTAATCCTAAATTCGTCCTAGCTTGATACTAATACTACCTGTCCTGCTTGCTTTTCCTTGAATTTGTTGTGGATCTTTTCTCCCATTCATGTATCTCCAGCCTTTTTGTTTCACTGTGGTAGGTCACTGCCAAAACTATCATGCTGAGATCCTCTGGTTTTCGGACATAGCAAATACATGATCACATATCCTCAGGGACCAGTAACTGATATACATTTATAGTGTATCAGTGTATAGTTACATGTTTGATGACTAGTCCTTTTGTGAAATTAGTTGGTAATGTAGCAGTGTGGCATAGTGGATGTTAGTTGTTAAAACTGAAAAGTGGTTCATTAAAGACAATTTGTCTTTTTGTGATAAAATTGTGTAATTTTTTTAGGGTTTTAGTCTGAGGATACAAGAGTCATAAAAAGCTAATAACCTTCACTCTCCCAACCTGTCCATCCAGCGTTTTCCTTGACCTTCACTCTGGACAGTTTCCCCCACGTTGCTAGCACTTAGCTCCAAGTGAACAAACTGGAGTAAACCCCAAAGCCATGTTTTTTGAGTTTTCCTGATTTGATGCTGTCTTATTAAAACCTGGAGGTTATCTATTAAGAATGTAATTATAAAGCATAATTTGTATGTAGTCAATATAGTCATTTTCAAGCATCAAACTCAATCCTTCATTGGAAAAATTCTTTTACTTTCTGAGTGTGTACTTGAAAATATAGTTGGTTTTATTTAACTCAGTCTGTAGCCTCTTATTTTTAACACAAGAATTTAGTCCATTCAACCTTTGTATGCTAAAGTATGTTGCTTTATTCCTTCTACTTTGTTTATTAGTTTTACCTCTTTTTTGTTTGCTTGAGATGGAGTCTCACTCTGTCACCCAGGCTGGCATGCAGTGGCATGATCTTGGCTCACTGCAACCTCCGCCGCCCTGGTTCAAGTGATTCTCCTGCCTGAGTCTCCCGAGTAGCTGGGATTACAGGCGCGCACCGCCACACCTGGCTGATTTTTGTATTTTTAGTAGAGATGGGGTTTCACCGTGTTGGCCAGGCTGGTCTTGAACTCCTGATCTTGTGTTCCCCCTGCCTCGGCCTCCCAAAGTGCTGGGATTACAGACATGAGCCACCAAGCCCGGCCTAATTTTACCTCTTTAACTTTCCTTTTTAAAAAATTGTTTCTGTGTGATAATTGGTATTAATTACATTTTCCTCTTTGTTAACCTGAACTGTCTATTAACTTTTCATTATATTATTGGTTACCTTTCCTTTCCTTATATTCATAATCAGATATATTTCTCTGTTATTACTTGAAAATAAAGTACCAACTCTCCCCCACCAAGATGTTCTTTTTTTTTTTTTTTTTTTTTTTTTGAGACGGAGTCTCACTCTGTTGGCCAGGCTGGAGTGCAGTGGTGTAATCTTGGCTCACTGCACCCTCTGCCTCCCAGGTTCAAGCAGTTCTCTGCCTCAGCCTCCTAAGTAGCTGAGATTACAGGCTTCTGCCACCATGCCTGGCTAATTTTTGCATTTTTAGTAGAGATGGGGTTTCACCATCTTGTTCAGGCTCGTCTTGAGCTCCTGACCTCGTGATGCACCTGCCTTGGCCTCCCAAAGTCCTGGGATTACAGGTGTGATCCACTATGCCCAGCCTCAAGATGTTCTTTTCATCCTCCCCTCATCATATAGAAATTTTAGAATACTTTCTAATACCTTACCTTTCTTCTTACTTTAGAAGTCTTTGGCATGCTTTTATTCTCACCACCCATTCCCCCTAGCTTTTATTGGAAAATTTTACTGGAACATTTTCCCCAACCCAATCCCTACAGGTATTACTGAAAAAACTTAGTAGTTTTTTTTGTCATTGTTGTTTGTTTGTTTTATGAATTTCTCTTACAGCCATGAATGTCACTTTTATTTCAAGAATTTTTTTGTTTGGATCTAAATTGTTTGGATCTAAATTTAAATTGGATCCAATTTAAATTTAATGGCATTTATATACTGCAAGATTTGTCACCTACCACTTTTTCCTTTTCTTCATTTTCTCTTTCTTGTTCACATTCATTTGTTCTTTGGAGTAATTTTCTCAGATGGGAATATATAGATTTTTAATCTGAATTTTTTGCCTAACTGCTAACATCTTTCTTTTTCCAGACAGGTAAATCATGTCTTACCTGGATATAGAATTCTTGGGGTGCAGTTCTTTTCTCCTTCTAATTGCCTTTTGGCTCCTTTACAGGTTTCTGCTGAGACCAGCTCGGTCATGGAGACCCCAACCCAGTGGCGCTAGAGAAATTAAAGACACACACAGAAATATAGAGTGTGGAGTGGGGAAATCAGGGGTCTCATAACCTTCAGAGCTGAGAGCCTCGAACAGAGATTTACCCATATATTTATTGACAGGAAGCCAGTGATGAGCATTGTTTCTATAGATTATAGATTAACTAAAAGTATTCCTTATGGGAAACAAAGGGATGGGCCAAAATAAAGGGATGGGTCTGGCTAGTTATCTGCAGCAGGAACATGTCCTTAAGGCACAGATCACTCATGCTATTGTTTGTGGTTTAAGAACGCCTTTAAGTGGTTTTCCTCCCTGGGTAGGCCAGGTGTTCCTTGACCTCATTCCAGTAAACCCACAGCCTTCAGTGGGGGCATCATGGCCATCACGAACATGTCACAGTGCTGCAGACATTTTGTTTATGGCCAGTTTAGGGGCCAGTTTATGGCCAGATTTGGGTGCCTGTTCCCAACAAGTTACTTTATTCCCATTTTTCCTTATTGGCTCACTGGGGCTCAAATCTGGTTTTTGGAGTGCTCTAAGTGGTGGCAGTCTACACAAGAAGGAAAAATATGTGTTCTTTATCTTGGTGGATCATAACTGGAGAAATGTTCCCTGCATCCTCTACTCTGTAAAGTGTTTCATCTTAGGCCTCAAATATGTTCAGCCCATAGGAAGGTCAGGCACATGACCTGGGGCCAATGTTGACCTGATCTCTAGGGTTTTTAGATTTCAGTGGCCTGTACTCTTCTCAGGATTTGCTGATTTTCCAATCTTTGTCTTTAGGGTCTTCTCAATCATTTCCCCTGCTAGGAAGCCCTCGAATTTCATACCTCACTTTACTCAGTAGACACTTGGATTCACAGGCTGATATTTTGGAGTTGGGTATGAGGAGAAGTCAGACATGTTTAGATTTATCATCTTCCTAGGATCCTTAATAGTTTATTTTTAATTTCCAAGTAGTCTTTGTCTTCTCTTTTTTGACTTTATTGTTTCTTTTCTTATTTTATAAATTATGACAAGAATGTTCTGAACAATTCCCTTCTAGAGAGGAGATGGGCAGAATAAAGATTTTCTTTATGGTCTAATGCCATATGTTCTATTTTAACTTCTATTTGTAATCGTCCTTACATTTGTCAAAGGCCTTTTTAACCCGTACTTTCTAAATATCTGAATCTAGAGTGAAACCCTGTCCCTAGTAAGACAAGAAGCTCAGACTATTCAGCTACTCCTCTGCTTCTGCTGCTCTTTGTCAGTATAATCTATGATTTTAGATAAAATCATGTATATTGTGTTTTTATTTTCTTTCAAAAAGTTTTCTTGCATTTAAATTTTAATTATATAATTCTATTTTTAACAATTATTTAAACTCATTACTATTTAAACGGTTCCATTTTGGGTGGATTAATATTTAACAATTATTTAAACTTTTCTGTATTTTAATTGGAATTGGTATTGACTGTCATTTCATACCCGGCTTTATTCCTTTTTCAGAACTTTTCTATCAGTTCAAGTAGTTTTATATATATATATATATTTTTTGAGACGGGGTCTCACTCTGTTGCCTAGGCTAGAGTGCAGTGGTGTGAACACAGCTCACTGCAGCCTCAACCTCCCAGGCTCCAGCAGTCCTCCTGCCTTTGGGCTCCTGAGTAGCTGTGACTACAGGTGCATGCCACCACACATGGCTAATTTTTAAATTTTTGTAGAGATAGGGTCTCACTGTGTTGCCTAGGCTGTTCTCAACTCCTAGGCTCAAGCAGTCCTCCTGCCTCAACCTCCCAAAGTGCTAAGTGTGAGCCACTGTGCCTGGCCTTAGATTATGTTGGTAAGGAGTATGTTTATTATTTTTTCATAACCATTATTTCTTCTTATGTCTTCCTAAACAGGAATGTTTCCATTATGGTGTAATTTGCAAAAATATATAATTACCTTAATTTTAGGGGGAAATAAAAGATAACATTACAGCAGCTTTCACTGATTTGTTTTTTTAAAAGTTAATTTGAAATGTTAATTCTATTTATATTTATTTTTACAAGAAGCTTTTTCTCCAAAGAGTATATAAAGACATTTTTTGCTTTTAGAATCTTGATAATATCTGTAGGATCATCAGAAACGTTTAGATTATGAAATCTTTTTTTAGTTTTTAAAATTTTTGTGGGTACATAGTAGGTGTATATATTTATGAGGTACATGAGATGTTTTGATACAGGCATGAAATATGAAATAAGTACATCATGGAGATTGGGGTGTCCATCCCCTCAAGCATTCCTTTGGTTTACAGATAATCCAGTTACATTCTTTAAGTTATTTTAAAATGTACAATTAAGTTTAGATGGTGAAATCTTGAAATGTGGAGAATTCCCATTTCTAAAAACATATTTGTCTTCCTAAGTTTGTATTGTATATATATTCAAAAAGAGTATTTTTCATGACATTGCTTTAGTCTACTACAAGAACAATTGTTTATAGTAAAAATATTACTAAGCCTTGGTAAAATGAAGCAGTTATATTGTAGTCTGGTGGCTTATATTTGATATAATTGTAGGTGGAATTTTTTAAATTAGCAATTTGTTATAGTTTGCTCTATTAAGATTTAGCCTAAAGTATTTATGAAATTCCTATATTTTTATTGCTAGACACTCCAAGTTCAAATACTTGTTTATATCCTCAGGATAAAGAAGGAAAGATTTGAGCTTTTTAGCCACTGTACATTTCTTAATTAAAACCAGTGAGGAATATATTAAATAGCTCTGATTATTAAAATAATTGTGAAATAATTAGTAATAGAATTATATTTCTTTAACTTGCACAGTCTGTTTTGAACCAAGTCATTTAATTTGGTTTAAAGAGTTAATTATGATGAGAGGATATTTAATATCCTCTAGCATATGACAGCTTCAAAATATAAATATGGTAATTTATTATAAAATGAAGAAAGCTAGGGCACATCATTGTTAATGCAGTCCTTTTATCTCTGGAAAATGGAACTCATATTAAGCTTTGACTCTCAAGGGAGAGAATATGGGGGGAGGGTATGGAAGAGGTTACTCTATTCTTTGTGTACATCAGAAAACTATCTTAGCAAACTAGACTTCCAAGTTTGGAATGATGGGATTATAGGAACAATTATGACAAAAGATTTTTGCAGAGCTACGTACATATAGTGGTGGAGCTAGTGGTTGATTTTGATTTTATTATATTGGCACCTATTATCTATGACTTCTGTTTAAAAAAATTAACCTTAATTGTAGGAAATGCTTTTTACTGTATAATAACAATTTAAGCTGTAGATTTTTTAAATGCCCATATAACATACCAGCATTGCCTAATATAAACACTACAGATTTAACAGTTGTATTTATATTAAATTATTACCATGTATTCTTTTAATAGAAACCTCTTACCAATGAGAGGGTTTCAGTATTTACAGCTCAAAGATGCTTTATGTTCATATTGATAAATGGAAGCCACTACAGGTTTCAGAAACATGTTTTCAGTCATCAAATGAAGTCCAGGTAATGTGACCTTTTGAACAGTACACTGTATTTTCATTTAATTGTTTGAAATTGATACTCTAAATTACTATAGTTAATATGTTAGTATCAAGAATATTTTTACTGACCACTGTGCAGTTACATGAGTTATTTAAATATTCATCAAATTTACTTCTTTTTGGTAGTGTTCTAATATTTATAAGTCGAGCTGGAATATGTAGTATTTAGATTTAAAAATTGCATGAGCGTTTAAGTGGGTTCATTGTAGAAGGCATAGACCATATCACATGGTCTCAAGGGAGTGTAGAATAAATTAACTGTAAATTACGTGAATTCATTACTAAGGAACAAAGACCTTTATTCATCTTTTTCAGAATCTATTTTATGGAAAAGAAAAAAAATGGACTGGCTTACTTGTCTTCAATTTACTTTTAAACTTTCATTGTTCTAAGTAGCAGTGCTAGTTATAACTGATTCATCACTATTCAGTAAGCGTTTATTGAAAACCATCTATGTGCAAACCACATTGTTAGGTGCTGTGAATAAAACGATGGATAAGCCCTATCCTGGAGGAGTGAAAACCTGACTAGGATGGCAGATATAAATAACTATTACTGTGCCAAATGCTATACTATTAGAGTAAATAAGGTTGGTGAAGGAGCCTAGACAATTTTATATATTCCACATATAAAACAGAAAAAATGTAAGGTAAAATATGAAAACATGTTCATTGTTAGTAATAGGACAAAGAAGCTTCCAGAGAAGATGGTTCACTTGAATAAAACTTTATAAATATGTAGGAATGACATTCAAGACAGAAAGCATAGCCTGAAAGAAGGCATGGAACTCGGGAATGTTTATCTAATAACTAGAGTTAATGGAAGTAAATAAATCAGGCCAGGACCACACTGTGATAGATCAGGAAAGCCAGAGTAAGGAATTAGGACTTACCCTGGAGAGGTAGAGAACAGTAGTAAATGGAATTGATATTATCTGTATTTTAGAAGGAACTGGCTAGGAGATAGAGACTGTCAACATATTCCAACCAGTTTCATAAGCCAGAAACCTGTGGACCATCTTTGCCTCCCTCACCTGACGATCCAATGAGGTACTGTCAGTTTTGCTTCCTAGATACTGCTTAAATCTATTGACTTGCCTCTGTTCCGTAGACATGATCGTTATTCAAACTAGCATTATATTGCCTGGACTAATGTGGTAGCCTCTAACTGGTCTTACCATATTACCCTTGCTCTCACTAGTTACTACATTGTTTGACATTACTAGAACGCTGCTATCTCCCACCCCAACCCCCTTCTTTTTCATTAATATTTAGTATTTGCCTGGTGTAGTGGGTTGAATTGTGTCTCTCAGAAAGGTATGTTGAAATCCTAACCCCTGGTACCTGTGAATGTGACCCTATTTGGAAATAGGTTTGTTGCAGGTGTAATTAAGATGTAAGTTAAGATGAGCTCATACTGGAGTAGGATGGGCCTTTAATCCAATGACTCATGTCCTTATAAAGAAGGAAGACACAGAGAGATTATACATGAGGGGAGAATGTCTTGTGACTATGGAGGCAGAGACTGAAGTGCTATAGCTGCACGTCAAGAAACACAAAGGATTGCCAGTGAACCACCAGTAATTAGGAAGAGGCAAGAAAGCATTCTTCCCTACAGGTGTTGGAGGGAACATGGTCCTGTCTACATCTTGATTATCAGACATCTGGCCTCCAGAACTGTGACATAATAAATTTTTGTTGTTTTAAGCAGTCCACTTTGTTGTGGTTTGCTATGAAAGTTTTGGTAAACTAATACTCTTGGTATACATTGTTTTATTTTTTAGCTTTCAGTATTTCTCTCCTTATATTTAGATCTCTTGTGAACAGCATTTATCTGGATTTATTTTTTATTGTTGTTACTCATTGACAATCTTCATAAATGGAGCATTTCATCCATTTACACTTAATTAATCATAAGTAATGAATTTTTGCCATCTTATTTTGTGTTATTTGTCCTGCTTTTTCTATACTTTTCCCTCTTTCTTGCCTTTTATTTTGATTTTTTTCCTTATTGTTTTTTTTTCCCTGCTCAATTTAAAGTCATACTTTGAGATGTTGGAGTTTTCTTGGTGGTTACCCTAGAAATTTTAGCACGCACATTTAACTCTTTAAATCTAAAGTTAACATTTATACTTTTCCAAGAAATGTAATTCTAATCACTCCTTTCCAATTACGTTTGTGTTTCTTTTATTATAGCCCACAATACCTTATTATTTTTGTTACATACAGTCAATATTTGATTGCTTTTCCTACATATTTACAACTTCTTTTGCTGTGTGTTCCTTCTATTACTTCAGACTTTCTGCCAGTAGTTACATTCTTTAACATTTCTTTTGGCTCTGCTGGTAGCAAGTTCAGTTGTTTTAGTGACAGTCTTTATTCTAT
This sequence comes from Gorilla gorilla gorilla, assembly GCF_029281585.2. Classification (NCBI taxonomy): domain Eukaryota; kingdom Metazoa; phylum Chordata; class Mammalia; order Primates; family Hominidae; genus Gorilla; species Gorilla gorilla. The sequence goes on along the minus strand of NC_073229.2, from coordinate 112,919,601 downwards.
CCTATTTATTGGATATTGAATTCTAAGTAAACAGTTAGTTTTTCTTCAGCATATAGACAGTTTTATTCCAGTATCTTCTGACTTTCCTTGTTGCTATCGACAAATCAGCTGTTCGTATAGTTGTCTTCTTACCCCAAAAGAAAGGTAACCTTTCTTTTCTTTGTTCTTGTTTTTAAGATTCAATCTTTGTATTTGATATACTGTAGATTTACTATGATGAGCCTCGGTATGGATTTTTTTTTCCCCCAACTGGAACTTATTAGGCTTGTGGAAAATGCATTACATTGTTTTTCATCATTTCTGAGCTTTTCCTGCTATTATTTCTTCAAATATTACTTTTCCCCATTTTTTTTCTTCTTCGCTTCTGGAATTTCACTTGATTAATTGGTTAAACAAATAAATATTTTCTGTATTTGCAGTTACTATTTTAGGAGCTTGTGATATATTCATGCAAAATCAGATCCCTGATTCATGGAACTTACATTTTATTTAAGAGAGACAAACAATAAACATAACAAATAAGTAAATTAGATAATATGTTGAAAGCTAAATCAGTATTTGCAAAAAAATTAAGTATAATAAGGGGTTGAGTGTTCCAGTTTGAAGGGGAGGAGTGACAAATTAAAATATTTTAAGTCCCATTGATAAAGTAAGATTTGAGCAAATAGTTGAAGAAAGTGAGGGAGTTAGCCAAGCAGATAGTAGATATGAGGGAGAAGCACCAGATGGAAGAAATAGCTGGAGCAAAAGATCCTGTATAGGCCTTGGAGCCTGTGTGGCAAGAGATGACTAAGTGAAGGAGGGAGAGAGGAGTAGAAGAGATCGGGCCCTGTATTATCTCATCTTATGGCTACTGTTAGGGCTTCAGCTCATACTCTGAGGGAAGTAGGAGGCATTGCTGGGTTTCAGGATGATAACTGACATTCGATTTGACTTTTTTTTTTCTTTTAATTTCCCTTTGAGAATCCCTCTTGGATAGGAAAGGGTCAGGAAAGAGTTCATTGTAGGAATCCAGGCAAGAGTTCTTGTGACTAGGATGGTAACATTAGTAATGGTGAGAAACAGTCAGATTCTGGATCTTTTGAAGGTGTAGTGTAGTGATTTTCTTTACTGTGTTAGTTTAGTTAAACTAAAATTGCGTTTTCCAGAATTCTCTTCCTTGTGTGGTACTAGATGATAGCTAGCCTTGAGAAATGTGTGATACTTGGAAGGCAGAAATAAAACAGCAGTCATTACATTCAGATATATACATAATCATTGCTCTGTTGGCTTACCTGTTAGCTTCTCTGAGTCATGGGCCAAATGAATGTATAGCTCCGTAGGAAAGGGAAACAGATTCTTCTGCAGGTCATCTACAGCATCAGGTTTAGATAAGATTGAAAACAGACTTGGGTTCCAGTTTGTCTCCATCAGTTCCAGTTTGTTCTCAGGCATTGCAGTTTGTCCTAGTTTATGTCCAGGCTTTCTTCCCAACTCTCTGCCCTGCTGTCATAGACTTTAGGCTCACCATCAAACACGGGGATACAGGCTTTTATAGACTTCTTCACAAGCTCCCATTAATGGTCTCTGGTTAGAAGTATTTTTCTGATCCTCCAACTATCTCCTTCAGGATCTTTACTCCCTCGCTTCTACCACAGTAGTATAAGGTCTAACTCTTATAATAAACTCCTGATTCTATATCACTGGATGGTTCTGCTTCCTAGATTAAAGCATAAGTGGTATATTGAGCTGACAGATTTGAGAGAGAGGAGCCATGATTAATTCCATAGGGAAGAATGTGGGATGAGTGGTTTGGGAACAAGGTTGAGGTTTATAATTGTTCACAGCCATTTGAGATTTATATGATGTATGTATATGCAGGACAGACTGATAATTAAATGGGAATGTGATTGATATCACCATTCCTGCTTCTTTCAAATTTTGATGCCCACCCCCTGCCCCAACACAATATTGCTTTTGGATTACTATTTTGCCAGGCAAAGGAAGTTCCTAGAGCTTTTCTTTATCTCTTTCTACTATAATGACCCTTAACCCATGTGTAAGAGAGTGCCTATGGGGATTCTGCCAGTTATTAAGTATGTCTATTCCAATTATACATTCAGGAATAGGAGAAAGTACCACAGGGTGAGTCTGTGGACTGACTGGGTCTGCTATGGGTCAAACTTGTGTTAAGACTTCACCCATCACCTGACTTCTTTAAGTCTTCACTTTGATGTGTTGTGTCATAGTAGTGTGTTGTGCCCCAAGAGTTGGCATCACTTCCCTGGAATCAGTATAGAGTATTTCTGAAAGGTCTGGATATTAATTTTTCTCCATGACATAATCATTCTAGTACAGGGGTGCCCAACCCCCAGGCCAGACCAGTATAGGTCTGTGGCCTGTTAGAAGCAAGCTGCAACAGCAGGAGGTAAGTGGCGGAGGAGCAAGCATTAACACCTGAGCTCTACCTCCTGTCAGATCAGTGGCGGTATTAGATTCTCATAGGAGCACAAACCCCATCGTGAACTGCTCATGCAAGGGATCTAAGTTGCGTGCTCCTTATGAGAATCTAACTGATGCCTGATGATTTGACATGAAATCTTCCCCAAAGCATTCCCCCACCCACATTTGTGGAAAAATCGTCTTACATAAAACTGGTTCCTGGTGCCAAAAAGGTTGAGGACCGCTGCTCTAGTAGATAGCAATAGGCCCTTCCGGGGATGATTTGGTACATAATTTAAAGCATATACTTGTGGCAAAACTACAGGGTCTTTCTGCAAGGGGACCTGGCCTCCCCTTGCATCAGGGGCCTTTGGGTGTTGGGACTGACTTATATCTGAAAACTGGGTAAGAGGGGAGTGGCAGACCATAGCTGGACCACAGGGAGCAGCCAGTTGGTTGTGAAGAAACTTGCTGGAAAATGTTGGAAAATCAGAGTTGGTCTGCTAGAAGCCACTCTTTGGTGGTGGGGAAATTTGCCATAGAATACCGGCAGGCTAGAGCTGGTCTGCTAGAGCCTTGGGGGTGAGTGCCACCAGGCTTCCCACACAATATTTAGCTGACAACTGCATCATAGAAAAACATCCAAACCAGAACCCAGGCTATGCCCTTGTAGTGTCCCTTCACTGCTCTGTACTCACAAAGCCTGACATTTGTACCTGCTGGCAAAGGAGCAGGGTTACAGGGTCCTGATCTTGTATCACAAAGCAGGGCAAGAGGGTAGCTTTGGAAATAAGAGGCAGTAAATTGATAACTTCCACAATTAAAATTGATAACTGGTACAGTTATATTTGAAGTATATAAGGGGGCCAAGTTATTATTTTGAAAGCCAGGGCAAGAATCTAGCCTTTTTTTCTTCTGCTTTTTTTTTTTTAATACGACACATACTTCAGATAGCCAAATGGTAAGTTTCTTTTTATGAAAGTTTTCCAGCCATGTAATGAAGAAGGAATAATAGACTATCACCATTTTGTAACTTCGAATGTATTTAGACCAGCACTCTTCTATAGAAATATGTGAGTCACACATGTAATTAAATTTTTCTAGTAACCATAATAAAAAGTAGAAACAGATGAAATTAATTCCAATAACATATTTTATTTAACTCAATATATCTAAAATGTTGTCATTTCAACATCAGTGTAATATGTATCACCCCATGTGTCTTTTCCCTTTGCTGATTTTCTGTGCATCCTTTTGTTGTAATAACTTGTAACTGTGAGTACAACATCTGAGTCCTTTGAGTTCTTCTAGGGAATCCTTGAACTTGATTCCCAATACCTCGATTTGGCTGTGTCTGGTACTTTCTCATAATTAGATTGGGGTTACGCACTTTTTGCAAGAATACCACAGAAATGATGTGCTGTTTTCAGTGTGTCATATCAGAGTAGATGATATAGATATGTCTCATTACTGGTAATGTTAACCTTCATCACTGTTAAAGGTGGTATATGCAGAGTTTCTCTTCTTTAAAGTTGCTGCTTTCCTTTTTCTAGTTAATAGGTTCTTGGAGAGTCTATGCAAATATTCTGTTTCTCCTCAAACTTTCTCCTACTAGTTGTAGCTTCTATTAGCAGATCCTGCGTGCAAAAATTATCACTGCAGTGTTCCTTATGGTAATTTTTTATTTCCAGGAAAAATACTTTGTTTTAACCTCTAAACAGATTAGAACTATATATACTTAGAAACAATAAGTTGGTTTTATTTGTAACCAAAAATATTCATAATTTGATGAATTTCCTTAGCTTGTTATTTATATTAAGCATCATATTTGTAATGTTTCGTTAACTTCCCAAATACTTGAAATTTATCTCATTTTAATTGTCATGATAGCAGATGATTATAATCCTGAGATTTTAAGCTACTTTCTCCTAAATTACTCATCTTGTTTAGTATATGTTATAATAACAATGCATTGAAATTCTTTGTCTTATTAAGAATCAACCTCACATCATAGCATAAAAAACTATTCATATGTAATAGCAGAAATCAGGTTTTCTAGAGGAAAAGAGCTAATGTAATGATTAGTTTTCTCTTCTTCTATTGTCTTCTGTATTTATAAAGAGTAGTAAGAACAGGCCGGGCACGGTGGCTCATGCCTGTTATACCAGCACTTTGAGAGGTTGAGGTGCGTAGATCACAAGGTCAGGAGATTGAGAATATCTTGGCCAACATGGTGAAACCTCATCTCTACTAAAAATACAAAAATTAGCCGGGTGTGGTGGTGCGCGCCTGTAGTCTCAGCTACTCTGGAGGCTGAGGTGGGAGAATCGCTTAAACCCGGGAGGTGGAGGTTGCAGTGAGCCAAGATCAAGCCACTGCACTCCAGCCTGGATGACAAGAGCAAAACTCTGTCTCAAAAAAATAAATAAATGAATAAAAGAAAAATAAAAAGGAGTAATAAGAACAATCCTATTCTTACCAACTATTTTAGAATGATTACTAGTTGTTGACAAAGCTGTTTTATTTCCTTATGTTAAATCATATAGTCAGGAGATGATGAACTCATGAAAGCTTGTTTGATAATGAAATTTATTGTATAGTGGCAAATGCAAATATAAATTCAACATAAGATGTAGCTTAAATATGGTATTTTTATTTCTTTGGGGGAAAAAAGGTGAAGAGTACCAACAAAATGTTTTTAGGCTTTATACTAAGCCATTTATATTTATCATTTCAATTCATCATACTAAACCTATAAAGTAGATGATGTTGCTATCTTCATTAAAAATAAGTAAACTCTTGGCATGGCTGCTGTAGAAAACAGTATGGTCATTCCTCAAAAAATTAAAAATAGAATTATCATATGATCCAGCAATTCTGCTTCTGAAAATGAGGTTTCAAAGAGATTTGTACCTTCATGTTTATAGCAGCATTATTCACAATAGCTAAAATGTGGAAGGGATATAGTGTCTGTAGATGAATGGTTAAGCAGAATGTGGTATATACATAAAATATAATATTATTCAACCTTAAAAAGATAGGAAATTCTGACATATGCTACATTGTGAATGAACCTTCAGGACATTATGCAAAATGAAATAAGCCAGATACAAAAAGACAAGTACTGTGTGATTCTGTTTATATGAGATGCCTAGAAACAGGAAGTAGAATGGTGGTCACCAGGGGCTGGAGGGAGTGGGGAATGGGAAGTCATTTTTCATAGGTGTAGAGTTTCAGTTCTACAAAACAAAACAAAACAAAACTTATGGAGATGAATGGTGGTGATGGTTATATGACATTATGAATGTATTTAATACCACTGAACTGTTCACTTAAAAGTGGTTAAGATGCTACATTTTGTTCTGTATATTTTACCGTAATAAAAAAAAATTGGAGGAAAAAACAAGTAAACTTCTTTAAAGTGGTTCAGGAACTTGTCTAAAATCACATAAGTCTTAAGTATAGGAATTAGTATTCAAACAAATCCTTGTTATACTCCAAAACTTACTCCTTTTCTATCATAGTCATGGTTTTCAAACTGCTCCATGAACAATACAGTGTTTTATTTGAGTGAAGAGTCTTCACTGCCCTTTTGTGCATTTTTAATACAAAAATTAATGTTTACTTCTTATGTTATTATTTCAGATCTAGCTTTGGGAAATATAGCGTATCTTCACATTTGGAAATTGTAGGACTAGCCCTGTAATGCCTATTTCTTCTGAGACATTGCTTCTGTAATCCATATCTTTTTCTCCAAATGAAAGGTGATGTCTTAAACTGTGACTTAGCAAGCCACCTATGCATTTGCCTTGCATGTGAATATAAATAATAGGGGTAACATTCTATTTTTCTTCCGAACTATAATTCTAGAAAACTTCTCTCTAATTGCTACTCATAAGCACCGTTTGAAAAGTTTTTAAAATCACCTTTACACTTTAAGTGAATGCTGCCAAACTTCAACAGTTAGCTATTGTAATGTAATCTAATATTGGAATTCATTTAGTGCTTACTGGTAAATTTTCTCTCCTACCTGGGACTAACTCTTCCAAGCCTTGTCAGTAGATCTGGGTCACTTAGCCACAGCACTCTTTGTCACAATCAGAGCATGCTGTGACTTCTAACAAGCCTTTCTTTCCCCCAACATAGTCTCACAACTTTTCCTTTGAGATTACAAAAGGAAAGATGAAAGAAGAACAGATTATTGATGACAATGATTTAAAAAGCTATCATGATATGTTAACTTGTCATGTAACTGTATGTGTAAACTTCAAATAATTTTTGAAACAGATATGATATGAGCTAGTTGTTTTAGGTCTTTTAAAAACATTCTTAAAAGAAATGCCTTTCCATTGCATATTTTAAATATATTTGAACAGAACTGATTAGCTTTTAAACAAAAAGTCATTTCCTCTCAGTTGTCTGTGATTTCTCTCTTTGGGCTATTGACCTTCCCTCCTTTTTGGAAGGTAAATGCTCAACTTTCTACCTTTATCCGATACATGTTAAAGTATTGTTTGTTTTGGCTTTGCTGTGTATATGTCCTATTTGTCTGAATCAGCATTTTCGCTTTACACCATATGCCCATAGAATTCAGGACCTCTTGTTTTTGCAGTGCACTGTCATCATGCTGTAAAAGAAAATGCATTTAATAAATGTTTTTTAACATCAGTTAACGAAGTATGTATGTTTCAGCTTTTTTCTTGTAATGTTTTAGATTTAGGTTATTTTTATGATCTAGATCCTTATGAAAAGAACACACGATCCTACTAATAGCAACGGAAAGATCAGGTTGTCCTACCAGTCGATAATTATTTGGGGTTATTTTCAATTATAAAGCTAGTATATATTTACGAGGAGGTGGAAAAAGAAAACAAAAGTTCAGAGCCATGAAAAGGAAAAGTCTGCCCCCTACCCATTACCCACATATAACCACCATTAATAATAATTACTCATCATTAAATCTCTTGAAAATGTGCTTTCGAAGACTTCATTGCTGGATGTTGGATTGTGATGCCACATCATCTCTCAGCTTTGTTATATGGAGCAGTTTTTCATTTCATTTATTTTAAATTTAAAAATTTTTGAAAATAATTTTAACTTCTATTTTACATTCAGGAGGTAATTGTGCAGGTTTGTAACATGGGGTATATTGTGTGATGCTGAGGTTTGGGGTATAATTGATCTTGTCACCCAGGTACTGAGCATAGTACTCAACAGTTTTGCATCCCTTTCCCCTCTTTCTCCCTTCCCTTGAGTCCCCCATTGTCTATGGTTACCATCTTTATGTCCATGAGTACCCAGTGTTTAGCTCCCACTTATAAGTGAGAACACGTGGTATTCGGTTTTCTGTTCTCACATTTAGAATAATGGCCTTCAGCAACATCCATGTTGCTGCAAAGGACATGATTTCCTTCTTTTTTATGGCTGCGTAGTATTCCATGGTGTATGTGTACCACATTTTCTTTATCGAATCCACTGTTGATGGGCACCTATGTCGATTCCATGTCATTGTTATTGTGAATAGTGCCACGATGAACAAGTGAGTGCATGTGTCTTTTTGGTAAAACAATGTCTTTTCTTTAGATATATACCCAGTAAGGGGATTGCTGGGTCAAATGATGATTCTGTTTTAAGTTCTTTCAGAAATCTCCAAACTATTTTCCATGATGGTCAAACTAATTTACGTTCTCATCAACAGTGTACAAGTGTTCCATTTTCTCTGCAGCCTAACCAGCATCTCATACCAGTCAGAATGGCTATTACTAAAAAGTCATTTCATTTCTTTTTTTTTTTTAATTTTACTTTAAGTTCCGGAATGCATGTGCAGAATGTGCAGGTTTGTTACATAGGTATATGTGTGCCATGGTGGTTTGCAGCACCTATTGACCCATCCTTGCCTACGTTCCCTCCCCTCGTCCTCCACCGCTCAACAGGCCTTGGTGTGTGTTGTTCCCCTCCTTGTGTCCATGTGTTCTCATTGTTCACCTTCCACTTATGAGTGAGAACATGCAGTGTTTGGTTTTCTGTTCCTGTGTTAGTTTGCTGAGGGTGATGGCTTCCAGCTTCATCCATGTCCCTGCAAAGGACATGATCTCATTCATTTTTATGGCTGCATCTTATTCTTATTCTTTTCTTTTTTCTCTTTCTTTCCTTTCCTTTTTTTTGAGACAGGGTGTCTGTTACCCAGGCTGGAGTGCAGTGATTTGATCACAGCTCACTGCAGCCTTGACCTCCCAGACTCAAGTGATCCTCTTACGTCAGCCTCTCGAGTAGCTAGGACCACAGGTGTGTGCTACTATGCTTGGCTAATTTTTTAATTTTTTGTAGAGACGAGGTCTTACTATGTTGTCCATGCTGGTCTCAAATTCTGGGCTCAAGCAATTCTCCTGCCTCGGCCTCCCAAAGTCTGGGATTAAAGGCATGAGCCACCATGCCTGATCCCGTTTTCATTTTTTGATCGCTTTTAATTCTGCTGTTCCATTTCTGAGCAGGTGTAAACTCTAGAGTAGCCCTCTTGCTTTCTCCTGAGTATTCTTTCCTACTTGTTTCACAGAATTCCTTTACTTTCTTCTCTTAGAATTTTCTCTTCCTGCTTCTGAAAAAGGAACATTGTGATTTTAGGAAAAATTTGGTTCCCTGGAAGAAGAGTAGGATGATATCTTTGGTGTCAGCAGAATGGAAGATAACTGATAAATGAATTTTATTGATTCCTCTAAGATGGTATTAATTAGTAGACATATTTTATGTATTACTTTAAAAAATTAATTCTGCTATTCCATAAATTATATCTAAAGGATAAATCCTCATGGGAGCTTCATATAGCAATTCAAATTTTCTGTTTGCTTGGTATAATAAAATTAAACAATGTTAGTTTAGATAAATGGAGCATGTGTTAATGTATATATATATATATAATTTTTTTCACACCAGTTACACGGGAGAAATATATCCTAATTCCAAAGTGTGAAATTTGAACTGACAGAATTATAAACATTTTTAACATTTTAAAGTATTTTCAATCTGTTCTATATGTGATGAGATATTTTTTGAGCCTGTCTTTGTCACATGTTAGAAAATAGTTCCTAAAAGCAAAAGCTCTCTAATTACTTTCTTGTTTTCATACATAAACATAAGTTTACTTAAAATTTTTCTGCTCTGTTATTCCAGTGATGTTTTTCTGTGTTTCTGTATTTATTTAATGATGCTTTTGAATTTCTTTACTGTTACAGGAAAGCTGTTTTCTCTTAGTTTTGCCTTCTCCCTTTGTTCTTCATTTCCCTTGCTTACCTCAAAAAAACACTTACCAGCTGGAAGTGTTTAAACTGTGAATTGTTGGGTATTGGCCCAACATGAAGAATCCTCTAATTTAATAAGCTTCTTAGAAGAGTTCTTGGTTCCATAAATTTGCTTCACCTTTTGTCTTACCAGCTTGTTAATAATAAGAATAGTATCAATTTGTGTGTTTAATGCTTCTAATATGCTTGATTTCCCTTGTATGTAGTTTATATACATTATCTCATTTAATCAAGCTTTTTAATGATTTCTGTTGGCTACAGTGAAAATTTGAGAAAGTTTTTTTATCTTCTTTATATAATTGCATCACATACATTAATAACATAAAGTATAAATTGGTGTCAGTTTTCTAAAGTAAGGAATAATTTTAAGATATAATTATTTTACATTAAGAATTTTAATTTAGTAATTATACATCATTCATTTTAAAATTTCTTTTATGTGAATGCATTATTTCTTCCTGTTTTGGAAGGGGTGTGTGTGTGTGTGTGTGTGTGTGTGTGTGTGTGTGTATTTTATTTATAGAGTTTAGTTTCCAGAACAGTTTTAAATTTACAGAAAAATTGAGTAGATATTAATAGAACAGAAAGTTCCCATATACACCTCTTGGGCCCCCCACAAACAGTGTACCCTATTATTAACATGGCACATTTATTACAATTAATGAACCAATATTGGTATGTTATTATTTATTTATTTATTTTTTGAGACAGGGTCTCACTCTGTCACCCAGGCTGGAGTACAGTGGTGCCATCTTGGCTCACTGCAACCTCTGCCTGCCAGGTTCAAGAGATTCTCTTCCCTCAGCCTTCTGAGTAGCTAGGACTTACAGGCATGTGCCACCATGCCCAGCTAATTTTTGTATTTTTTGGTAGAGACAGGGTTTCACATGTTTGCCAGACTTGGTATGTTATTTTTAACTAAGGTCCGTAGTTTATTCAGATTTCCTTAGTTTTTACTTGATGTCCTTTTTCTTTTCCAGGATCCCATCTAGAATACTACATTACATTTAGTTGTCATATCTCCTTAGGGTACTCTTGGCTGTGACATTTTCTCATACTTTCCGTGTTTTTAATGACATTGCCAGTTGTGAGAAGCACTGCTCAAATATATTATAGGATGCTCCTCATTTAGAATTTGTCTCTTGTTTTTCTCATAATCAGACTTGGGTTATGGGTTTAGGGAAAGAAGATCACACATGAAGTGCGATTTATATCACACTGTATCAAGAGTACATACTATGAACATGAATTTATGATTTTTGATGTTGACCTTGACCACCTGGCTAAAGTAGGGTTTGTGAGTTTTCTCCATTTTAAAGATAACCCATTTCTTCCTCCTTTTCATACTGTACTCTTTGGAAGGAAATCACTATGTGAAGCCTACACTTAAACACTGAAAAGTTACACTCTCCCCTTCTTAGGGTACTGTACAATTCTTTTTATACATTGTTGGATTTAACATTGGTAATAATTTGTTGAGGATATTTGCATTTATGTTTGTCTTAGTCTCCTTGAGCTACCATAACAAAATACCATAGACTGGGTTCCTTAAACAACAGAAATCTATTTTCTTATAGTTCTAGAGACTGAAATTTCAAGATTACAGCAGGGTTGGTATTTGGCAAGGGTTCTGCCCGTTGAGTCGCAGATGCTCTCTTCTTACTGTGTATTCACATGGCACAAGGGGAGGAGGAAAACACTCTCTGCTGTCTTTTCTTATAAGACTTCTAATCCTATTGTATCAGGACCCCACCCTTGTGACCTCATTTACTCTTAATTACTTCGTAAGAGGCCGTATTTTCAAATATAGCTATGGGCGTTAGGGCTTCAACATATGAATTTGGGGAGGGGGGACAGACATTCAGCCCTGCCTCCCTTCCCCCAATTTATATCGTTCTCACATGAAAAATACATTCATTTTATCCCAAGTCTTAATTCATTCCAGCTTCAACCCTAAAGTTCAAAGTCTCATCTAAATATCATCTAAAGTGGAAAGGGGTAAGACTCGAGGTATGATTCATCCTGAGACAAAATTCTCTCTAGCTGTGAATCTGTGAAACTAGCAAGTACTACTAAAATATGGTGGTGGGACAGGCATAGGATAAACATTCCCATTCTAAGAAGGAGAAATCAGTCTATGGCCATACCACCCTGAAGTGCCTAATCTCGTCTAAGAAGGAGAAATCAGAAGGAAGAAAGGGGTGTTATGTCCCAAACAAGTCCAAAACCTATCGAGGAAATTCCATTAGATCTTAAGGTTTGAAAATAATCTCTTTGATTTCATGCTGTGCCTTTCAGAACAACTGGCTTTGCCTTTTGGATCCACTGGGATGGCAGCCCCACCTCCATAGACTCCTGCCTCCAAGGCTCTGTAGGGTGATTTGTCCCCAAGGCTCCTGGGTAGCGATAACCTAGCTTGTTGAAACCATGAAGGAAATCATCCTTGCCCTTTAAGACTGTGGTGAGAATGGCAGCTCTCTGATGATCTCTAAATCACATTTGGTGGTGTTACTTTTTCTTGAAGGATAATGCATGTTCACCGCCTGATGGTTGTATGTTTCCATCTTGTAGAATCCATGAGGTCTGCCTTCCTTAATTCAGTCCTTTACAGTTCACACTGGCAGTGTATCTGCTCAGATAATTTCGTAGTCTCTTTACTGAGTGGTAGTACAGGCACAACCTTGGTGTTCTCCTCAGAAAGCCCTCATCTTTTGAAATATGAACAGACTGAGAATTTGCCACATCTTTGAGTTCTGGTTCTTTTTTGCCTAACAGTAGTTTTATTTCTCTTTCTCTTGCATTTTACTGTAAGCCATAAGGAGTAACCAAGCTTCTCTTTTAATATTTTGTTTAGGTATCTCCTCCTAAATGATGGAGACACCTAAACAAAGTATTAGAGAAGTTAGTTATCATTCTCCTGAGTGAATATCCAATTTCATTGACTGCGAGTTCTACATTGCACACATTCAGTTTATGACAATGTTCTTGAGAGACGCTCATCTGTAGTTTTGCTTTATCATGTTTATCTGATTTTGGTATTAAGGTAATGGTCTCATAGAATGAGTTAGGAAGTATCCTCTCTGCTTCTATTTTCTGAAACAGATTATAGAAAATTGAAGTCATTTCTTAAATGTTTGTATAATGCACCCAGTGAAAATATCTGGGCCTAGTGCTTTATTTTTGGAAAGGTTAATAATTATAGGTTCAATTTTTAAAATAAATATTGGCCTTGTTAGATTATCTGTTTCTCCTTCTATGACTTTTGGTAGCTTGTGCCTTTCAAAGAATTGATCCACTTTATCTAAATTATCAAATTAGTGAGCATAGAGTGTTCTTAGTGTTCTTTTATTATCCTTTTAATATCCATGTGATTAACAGTGATGTCCCTTCTTTCACTTATGGTATTGGTAAATGTATGCCTTCTGTTTTTTTCTTCTTGATTAGTCTGGCTAGAGATTTATCAATTTATAAAAATCTTTTCAAATAACCAAGGCTTTGGTTTTATTGATATTCTCTGTTGTTCCTGTTTTCAAGTTCATTGGTTTCTGCTCTAATTTTTATTATTTCTTTTTTTCTGAGTGCTTTAAGGTTAAATTGCTCGTTCTCTAGAATTTTCAAAAGTAGAAACTGGTTTCTGGTTTTAGATCTTTTCAAGTAAATGCCTTCAATGCTGTAAATTTCCCTGAAATCACTGCTTTCACTGCATCCCACAAATTTTGGCAAGTTTGTATTTTCATTTTAATTTAGTTCAAAATATTTTAACATTTCTCTTGACTGCTTTTTCTTTTTCTTTCTTTCTTTTTTTTTTTTTTAACACTCGTGTTATTCTGAAGTAAGTTGTTTAATCTCCAAATATTCTGGGATTTTCCAGCGTCTTTCTGTTACTGACTTCTAGTTGAATTCCATTATCATCTGAAAAAAACCTTAAATTTGTTATGGTGTATTTTGTGGCCCAGAATGTGTCTGTCTTTTAGAATGTTCCATGAGAGTTTGAGAAAAATATTTATTCTGCTATTGTTGGATGAATTATTCTATAAATGTCAGTTGAATTCAGTCAATTAGTGTTGCTCATCAACTCAACAACATTTTTGCTGCTTTCCTGCCTGTTAGATCTATCAGTTAGTAAAAAGGGGATGTTGAGGTTTCTAGCTACATAACAATGGATTTGCTTCTCTTTTAATTCCATTAGTTTTTGCCTCATATATTTTGATGTTCTATTTTTAGGCACATGCATGTTAAGGATTGTTATGTCTTCTTGGAGAATTGACCCGTTTATCATTAAGTAATACTCCACTTTATCCCTGGTTATTTCCTATTCTGAAGTCTATTTCATTTGAAATTAATAAATACAGATGCTCCTCCACTTATGGTGAGGTTACTTCCCAATATACTTATTGTAAGTTGAAAATATTGTTAAGTAAAAAATGCATTTAATACACCTAACCTGTGTAACCACCACAGCTTAGCCTAGCCTGCCTTAAATGTGTTCAGAGCACTTGCATTAGCTTATGGTCAAAATCATCTAACACAAAAGCCTGTTTTATAATGTGTCGACTATTTCATGTAGCTTATTGAATACTGTAGTGAAAGTGAAACACAGAATGGTTGTATAGGTACTCAAAGTATACTTTCTGCTGAATGCATGTTGCTTGTACGTCACCGTAGTGTTGAAAAATTGTCATTTCAACTGTCGTTAAGTCAGGAACCATCTGTACTCCAACCTTCTTTTGGTTAGTTTTAACTTGGTACGTATTTCTCCATCTCTTTTCACTTACCTGCATCTTTATGTCTAAAATGGGTTTCTTACAGAAAATATTAGTTGGGTCTTTTTCAAAAAAATCTTCTCTGACAGTCTCTGTTTTTTAATTAATATATTTAGATCCTTAACAGTTGAAGTGAATTTTGATATCGTTGGATTAATATCAACCATGTTTGTGTCTGTTTTTTATTTGTTGTACTTGTTCTTTTCATTTTTAAAATCTTCTCTTTTTCTGACATCTCTGGTTGAAATTGAACATTTTATATTATTCCATTTTCTCTCTTCTCTTAATATATAAATTATACTTCAGTTTTTTTTTTAAGTGGTTGTCCTAGGGTTTGCAATATACATTTACAAGTAATCTATATCTGCTTTCTAATAACACTACAGTACTTTGTGGGTAGTGCTTGTGCCTTGTAACAGAGTATCTCAGTTCCTCCCTTTCATCCCTTATAACATTATTGTCATTTATTTCACTGAACTATATGCTGTAATTGCCCCATACATTATCACTGTTATTACTTTGAATAGACAGTTATTTACTTCTGACTAAGAAGAAAAGCAAAATATTTTATATTACCGTCATTTATTCCTTCTTTAACATTCTGTTTCATTATGTAGATTTGAGTTTCTGACCTGTATCTTTTTTTTCTCTCTGTTAAGAACTTCTTTTTAATACTTTTTTCAGGACAGGTCTTCTGGTAAGGAATTCCTTCAGTTTTTGTCTGAGAAAATTTTTGTCCTTTTGAAGGTTAATTTTGCTGGATACAGAATTCAAGGTTGTTGTTTTTTTTTTCCTTTCAACACTTTAAATTTTAAGACACTGTCTTCTTGTTTGCATGATTTCTGAGAAGTCTGATGCGATTCTTGTTATGTACTCTTACCCTCTATAGGTGAGAGGAGTTTTTCCTCTGGTTTCCTTTAAGGTTTTCTCTTTGTCTTTGATTTTTTGTAGTTTAAATATAATGTGCCTGTGTGTAGATTTTTTCAGTTTTTATCCTGCTCGGTGATTGTTTTTTTTTCTTTTTTAGCTTCCTGGATTTGTAGTTTGATATTTATCATTAATTTTGGAAAATTCTTGGCCATTATTACTTATATTTATTCTGCTTCAGTCATTTTTCTTCTCCTTTTGGTATTCTAGTTACATTTTTAAACCTTTTAAAATCATCCCACAGTTCTTGGAATGTGCTGCTCTTTTTTTTGCTCTTTGCATTTGGGACATTTCTTTTTTCTTTTTTTTGGAGGTGGGGGTGGGGGGTGAAGACAGAGTCTCTCTCTGTTGCTCAAGCTTCAGTGGCACAGATTAGGTTCACTGCAGCCTCAACCTCCTGGGCTCAAACAATCCTTCCACCTCAGCCTTCCAAGTAGCTGGGACTACAGGCATGCACCACAACACCTGGCTGATTTTTGTATTTTTTGTAGAGATAGGGTTTTGCCATGTTGCCCAGGCTGATCTCAAACTCCTGAGGTCAAGCCATCCACCCAGCTTGGCCTTCCGAAGTGCTGGGATTACAGGTGTGAACTGCTGCACCCTGCCAAGTTCTGTTTTCAACCTACTGATGAGCCTATCATAGGCATTCTTCATTTCTCTTGCAGTGAATTTGACTTACTGTATTTCCTTTCTTCATTTTTTTGTTAGTGTGGTAAAATATAAAAACTGTAAAATTTAGTATCTTAATCATTTTTAAGTGTACAATTCAGTAGTAGTATAAATATATTCCTAATATTATGCCACCATCACAACCATCCATCTCTAGAACTTTTTTTATCCTGTGAAACTGAAACTCTGTAACCCATTAAACATTGACTTCCCATTGCTTCCTCCTCCAGCCCCTGGCTTTCTATTTTCCATCTATGATTTTGAATTGGCTTATTTCATTTAGCATAATGTCCTCAAGGTTCATTCATGATGTGGTATATGTCAGAATTTCCTTCCTTTTTAAGGTCAAATAATATTCAATTATATCTATATTCCACATTTTACTTATTCATTTGTCAATGCACACTCAGGCTGCTTCCACGTTTTAGCTATTGTGAATAATGCTATTATGAGCATGGGTTTACAAATGTGTCTTTAACACATAGTTTTTAGTTATTTTGGGTAAATACCCAGAAGTGGAATCTGGATCATGAGCCAATTCTATTTTTAATTTTTTAAGGAACTGCCATACTGTTTTTTTGCAGTGGCTGTACCATTGTACATTCCCAGCAGCAGTGCCCATATCCTTGCCAACATGGTTTTCTGTTCTTTTGATAATAGCCATCCTAATGGGTGTAAACTGGGATCTCATTGTAGTATGGATTTGCATTTCCATAATGGTAGTGATTTTGAACACTTTTCATGTGCTTCTTGGCAATTTGTATGTCTTTTTTGGAGACATGTTTATTCACATCCTTTGTCCATTTTGGATCAGGTTTTTTGTTGTTGCTGTTGAGTTTTAAATGTCTCTATACAGTTGATCCTTGAGCAACACAGGTTTGAACTGTGTGAGTCTACTTAACTTGGATTTTCTCCTGCCTCTGCCACCCCTGAGACAGCAAGACCAACCCTCCTCTTCTTCCATCTCCTCAGCCTACTTGACATGAAGATGATGAGGATGAAGACCTTTATGATGACTCACTTCCACTTAGTGAATAGTAAATATATGTATGTTCTCTTCCTTATGATTTTTATAACATTTTCTTTCCTTTAGCTTACTTTATTTTAAGAATATAGTATATAATACATATACAAAATATATGTTAATTGATTATGTTATTGTTATTGGTAAGGCTTCTGGTCAACAGCAGGCTATTAGTAGTTAAGTTTTGGGGGAATCAAAAGTTACATGTGGATTTTCAGCTGCATTGGAGGTCAGTGCCTCTGACATTGTTCAAAGGTCAGCTGTATTCTTGATGTTAAACCTTTATTGGATATATGATTTGCAATTTCTTTTTCCATCTGTAGGTTGCCTTTTGCCCTGTTGATGGTATCTTTTGATGAATACATCTTAAAATCTTTCTGTGAAGTCCAGTTTGTTTATTTTTTATTGTTGTATATTTTCTTTTCATTCATTCTTAGAGTTTCCATCTCTCTGCTGACATTAACGATTTGTTCTTGCATACTATCTATCCATTAGAGTTCTTGACATATTAATTGTTGTTACTTTAAAATCACTATCTCATTCCATAATTTATGTTATATCTGAGTCTGGTTCAGGTGTTTGCTTTGTCTCTTCAGACTGTGGTTTTTCCTGCCTGTTAGCATACATTGTGATTATTTTGTTAAATGCTGGACATAGTGTATAATATTTTGGATAATAGGAAGTGAAGTAGATTGGCCTTTAGTTTGAGGTTTCTTTTAGTCTGGCTAAGACCTGTGGGCTGTGTTTACTGTTTTGCTGCACATGTAGATGCCATCAGCTTTTTGTTTTTTGTTTTGTCCTTGTTTTTATGTTTTTTTGGGGGGGCTTTTATTCTTTCCTTTGTTGTTTTTGGGTTCTCTAAGAACTTTTTCTTAAATAGAGTCTGTGTGTTGTAGCTCTTACATTTGTAATCTATTTTAATTCTTCTGGAGCCCTTTTGGTGTTGTGGTAAGGTGTCAGGGAGGGGAGGGGAAGTGTTCTACAATCCTGTGACAAAATATCAGTCTTTTAGGAGGCTTGCATTCCTGGGCTTGTGACCTTAGTGTTTCTTAGGTTTTTTGTTTGTTTTGGCCTCTTAGATGAGACAGAAGACTAGATAGGGCTGGAGGTGGTTACTTTCCCTTCCCTCAGATCAGATAAGCCATTGTTATATTAGTTTCCCTTGAGGGCAGGCCTTTGTTATGTTGAATGATCTGGGCACATTTCTAAATACAGTCATGCTGGTGGGATGTCCTTAGGAGATTTCTCCTTGTGTGAACAATATAGAGTGTCCTAGATGAGGGATCCCCAACTCCCAGGCCACAGACCTGTACCAGTCCATGGCCTGTTAGGAACTGGGCTGCACAGCAGGAGGTGAGCATTACCGCCTGAGCTCCGCCTGCTGTCAGATCAGTGGCAGCCTTAGATTCTTGTTGTAAGTAAAGTTTTGGTGCCTCAAGAGAAATAATACTTGAATATAAAATTTTCTTTTTAATTCTGAGCAAGGCAAGGTACTTCTATAGAAGGGTGCGCCCTTACAGATGGAGCAATGGTGAGCACACAGTTGGACAAGGGATGGGAAGAGGTTCTTATCCCTGACGCATGTGGCCCCTGCTGCTGTGTCATTCACCTATTGGCTAGGGTTAGATGGCACAGACTAAACTAATTCCAATTGGCTAATTTAAAGAGAGTGACAGGGTGAGTGGTTTGGCGGGAAAAATGGTTATTACAGAGCAGGTAATGGGAATGAGTCAGGGTGGAGCAGGTAATTGGAATGAGTCAGGGTGGAGCAGGTAATCCAAAAAGGTTGCTTTTTGAGGAAGTTAAGTTTAAAAGTAGAAGGCAAAGAATTTTACATATTGACATATTGATTATTTGAAAAGAAATTTGGAACTCATATCTAACAACCCCTCCTCTTGCATTTCCTAACAAACTTTTTAACATGTCTTGGCTTAGTTGTTCTGCTTGATTTTCCAAAAGAAGCTTCTCTGGATAAGGTGGAGGACAGTTAAGGAAGGTTTTATTAAGTGCCATTTTTATGAGCCTCTGCACCAACCCACAGATGCATGGTGTGACACAGCACCTGACAAGAATAAATACACCCATTACAGCTGCGAGGGAAGGAAGAATTGAGGATAATATTCTTTTCCATTTACCAAACCACTTTTCTAGCCATTCTGTAAAGGGGTCATTTACCCCTGAGTTGTTGGCTAACTCATTGGACAGAGCAGTCAGACCTTGCAATGCCTTTGTTATACTTCCATCAGGGGCGGTGTTGTTTGGGATGATGGTATAACATTGAGTTTTAATCATGACGCAAACTCCTCTTTTTGCTAATATCATGTCTAAGCCTATCACAATTTTCCCAAGCCATCTGGCTAGTATCCCCTAATTGCTCAGCTATTCTTTAACAACATCTCTAGTGTAGTTAATAAATCGCTGTTGGTTATAATAGATGTAGTTTATCCAATCTACATTTTTATTAATTGTCACCCACCAAGATATTGACTCAAATCCTGCAGCTATTTGATTTCAGGCTTTAAATTGATCTGGTACTCCCCTTGGGACTCTAATTGTGTCTAAATAGATGTGAGAGTCGAAAGACCCATAAGGGGCTTCTTTTGCTTTATGATGTCTTTTTTTTTTTTTCTTTTTCTGGTTGATGAAATGCCAGGGTAAAAGGGATAGCCAATTGGACTAAAGCATAAGTGCCACTTTAGTTACTTGACAGAGTGTCCAGTAAAGGTCCATCATAATACCACTACACATCCACTCAGGGATGAATAAGGACTGATTGGTAAGCTTTTGAAAATTTTTAAGCTCACTGCATCCCTTCAGGTCTCCAAGGAACTCTAAGTTTCCTCCCTGTCGTGAGAGACACAAAGTGAGCTTAGTGTTGGGAGATGGAAGCTGGATGGCCCTCAGGGCTGACCCGCAGGGTGTCGGACTTTGACATATAGCAGAGAGAGAGCTTGGCATGATGTGTTACTCCAGGCGGTAGAATCCTGGAAAAGAGCTACCATGCAGCCCACGCCCAGTCGACTGGAGGACCACCCTAGTGGAAAGGGGACAATCTGGGCCTCTGGCCTGCCATGCATACAAGCATAACAATTGCTTTTGTTTAACGTGCGGAGGGAATATTTGATCTATTTCAACCAGGCATTTGCATCTTAGTATTGTCTCAATTGCCAAAGTTTGTTTTAAGTCTTTAACTTCTACAATAGCTATTTTGGTCTTGTTGTTAGACGGAGGAGGAGAAATTGTTCCGTTGTGAAAGGTTTTGGAAGAAGGCTTAGAGGAAGGTACAGGCAGCGGGGGATTAAAGAAACACATTTCAAAGAATCTAATAGGGTCTGTCCCTGAAACCTCAGCCCCCATATCATAAAACTGGCTTAAAGAAGGGAACCAGCTTAGAAAAGGGGAAGAACTTTGAGGGTTTAAGATAATAACCTGTATAGGATTACACTGGTTTAGCTTACAGTTGGGGGACAGCTGTCCCTCTAGTAAAATGAATGTATGGTTTTAGGAAATTACAAAAACCAGTTGGAGCAGTCTATTCTTGCTCTTTAGTGGTCCACAGAACTTTGGACCAGCTACAGCATAAAAGCTCTACATTGGTGGGACAAGACTCCTGGTTGACACTGGGGTCTTTATCAAAATCTCCCCAGATTAAATGGTCCCAATTCTCTAATGCCCAGTCTGACGAGAGTCAGGAGGGACAGAGGTACTTTTCTGAAGTAGAGAGCTGTCTATGACTTGGCAAGTCCCCACAGGGTATAACAAGGCAAGCATTAAATGCAATAGTTTGAAGCAAAATTGACTTGGTTATGTTAATAACTAGATGGTCAGCAATAGAGTGAGGAAAGAAGAAAGAGTATTAGAATAGAAGAAAGAGAGTTAAATTTTTCTTAGGTTTAGTTTGGTAGGGTTTTCCCTTGGGACTATGGCCCGTGACCTTGGAGGGGACGGTGCTTTCTTGACTCGGGTGCGATGAGTCCATCCCCTTTCCACTATAGGAACAGCATTGTTGGTGGTTAGCAGCACAAGGTAGGGTCCTTCCCGGGCTGACTCGAGTTTTCCTTCTTTCCACCCTTCGATGAGAACGTGATCCTCAGGCTGGTGCTAGTTTACCGGAAATTCTAGGGGTAGTACCTCTGCTAAAAGATTTTTAGTTTTGAGGTAAAGGTCAATTGGCAGATAAACCAAGTATATAATTTCTAAGAAACTGACCTTTTGTTTTAAATGTGGGGACATCAGCAGTGGACTTTATAGTCCTTGGTGCCTTCTTACTGAGAAATTTCCTTTAGCACCTATTTTTATTAGTTTTTAGACCAAAAAAAGCCAAACACCATTTTATATTTGACAGTGCTTCCTGTATGATTTTTATACCAGAAAAGCTAAATTTCACCTTTATATTAGTGTGTTATTAATGTTAAACTCAATTTTAATAAAACCTTGTAGACCTATTTATCCAATTTTAATGTCTGACCATAAAGTAAGATTTTTATAGACTCCTTTTAACCTTTTATAATTTTTGTTAAAGAGCAGGTTAGTGCTTTAAGAAAAACCTGTTGTGCTTTTATTTTAATGTCCAGTTCACAGAAAAACTGGATGATACACCTTTAACTTTAGCCAATATGTTTACACACAGAATTACCTTCACAATTAACATTTCAAAACTTGCTTAAACCTTTAAAAGAAAAAATTTTTTAACCTTTTAATGTATGTAAAAATCCACATTCTTATGCCTACTTATAATCCTTTTACCAAAGATATATTTTACTTTCCTTATACACCTTGCACATTCACTGTTTCTTCAATAGTTTTACATTCAGGAGGCCTAATTACTTTTAAATTATGCAGCATTTCTTGCATAAATTCCGTTTTATAACTTTTTTTTTCACGACTTTTACAATTCTTTGACATGCCTCAACTTTCTGACTTGTTGCAAACATCCCTTTCTTTAAACAACCAGTTATTTCAGGACAAAAATTTACCATATAACATTCCTTTTTACATAAATTCTTCCCCCCCCCTTTTTTTCCCCAAAGATGATAACCATTCTTTTCCAAAGTGAACTTCCTTCATGTCTGTGGACTAGACTGTCTAAGGCCACAAGATTAGAAGTTAGGATAATGCATGTTACACTGTTAACTTTTAGCAAACTTTACTTTTGTTGAAAACCTTGTAAGTTTGGGATTTCAATTATTCTTTGCTTTTAATAAGACCTCATTCAGTCCATATTAACTTAGAATTGGTATAGATGGGTCTTTCCTGATTCTGTAGTACTTTAAGGCTTGGCTGAGTGCAAATATGCCACACATTTGAGCAGACTAATTATTAAGCACTTTTCCTAACTCTGCTTCTATAAGAGTTTCCTTATCACTTACTGAATACCCATTGTGTCTTTTTCCCTCGGTCACCCAGGAGGAACCATCTATCCTCCTGTCCTGAAGGGAGTTCCTCCTAGGTCTGGTCGGACCTTTGTATGGTAATTAAGATTTAGATCCCATGTTAGGAAACCTGCTGGGTTAAGGGAATTTTCAGTGGTCAATGTTAAATCATCTTTTTCTAATGGAATAGCCTTATACTTTAAAGTTCTTAAGTCAGTAAGCTACCTTTTTGCTTTTTTTTTTTGGACTTAGGATAGTTCTGACCTGATGAGGTGTGCTCACAATGAGGTTTCCTCTAAAAGTTGTTTTTCTACTTTCTTCTGTTAGGAGAGCAGTTGCCGGTACAGATTGAATGAATTTAGGCCATCCGTGGGTTACTGGGTTAAGGATTTTTGATAGGAAGGCTATGGATTGTCAGTGGCCTCAGTGCTTTCGGGCTATGCCCCTATTTACACTGACAACAGGGTGGTATTGGAGTGTTACAGGGTCACAGAGAAGACCTTCAATGATCAATTATAGGTTTTAAATTTACCCTGGCTTTTAAAGGAATAGGATACACTCTTTTCTCTTTACTACTTCTATCTCTCTCTCTCTCTCTCTCTCTCTGACTCTGTCTCTCTCTCTCTGATTTCCTCTTTGTCTTTCTGTCTTTATCTCTCCGCCTGTCTCTTTCTTTCTCTCTCTCTCTCCCTCTGACTCTCTGTCTCGTTCTCTCTGTTTCTCTCTGATTTCCTCTCCCAGTTTCTCTTTCCTCTTTGTTGGTCTTTCCCTGCCTGTGCCAGCCGCTTATGCTGCTGTTCTCCCCTCTCCTTCCCCTTCCCCTAGCGGAGGGACCGGCTGGAGTGGAGCTACTCTTTCTTCCCCTGAGAAGAAAGGAAAGGGGGGTTCTGAATATTTTTCTTACTACCGGAGGTTTTTGTGAGGTTCAACCCCCGCTCATGGGGATTTCTCACCTCTTTTTGAGGTTCAACCCCCCTCATGGGGATTTCTCACCTCTTTTTGAGATTCAACTCCCCCTCATGGGGATTTCTCACCTCTTTCTGAGGTTCAACACCCCGCCCCCCATGGGGATTTCTCACCTCTTTCTGAGGTTCAACCCCCTCCTGAATGGAGATCTCTCACCTCTTTTTAACCTCCAAGACATCCCAACTGAGGAATACTTCACCACCCCCCGTGGCTTTCTTTCCCTAGTCCTGACTAAGGAATGCTTTACCGCCCCTGCGGTTTCTCTCTCCTTGGTATGTCTTAACCAAGGAATGCTTTACCACCCTGCAGCTTTTTCCTTAGTCCCAACCACCAAGGAAATACTTCACCATCTGCAACGACTTATCCTTCCTTGGTCTGTACACAGAATTGTCATGGCAGTGTATGAGGATCCTTTAAGCTGGGTTTCTGGCCAGTTTCTTTCCACGTTGCTGAGGGCTTGGATTATTCCTCACACTGGGTGGGTCCTGATTTCTCACCCCTGAGGCTGCCACAAGGGGGCGGGCCACGCCTCCTCACGAGAGAGAACCAGAGACCGCCCCGGGAAGGGAATGTAATCCCCGGCCAGCCCCGGAATTGTTATAAGTGAAGTTTTGGTGCCACAAAAGAAACAGCACTTGAATATAAAATTTTCTTTTTAATTCTCAGCAAGGCAAGGTACTTCTATAGAAGGGTGTGCCCTTACACATAGAGCAATGGTGAGCGCACACTTGGGCAAGGGAGGGGAAGGGGTTCTTATCCCTGACCATGTGGCCCCTGCTGCTGTGTCCTTCCCCTATTGGTTAGGGTTAGATGGCACAGGCTAAAGTGATTCTGATTGGCTAATTTAAAAAGAGTGACAGGGTGAGTGGTTTGGCGGGAAAAATGGTTATGACAGAGCAGGTAGTGGGAATGAGTCAGGGTGGAGCAGGTAATCGGAATGAGTTAGGGTGGAGCAGGTAATCGAAAAAGGTTGCTTTACGAGGAAGTTGAGTTTAAAAGTAGAAGGCGAGGAATTGAACATACTGACATATTGATTCTTTGAAAAGAAATTTAGAACTCATGCCTAACAATTCTCAAAAGAGCAGGAACTCTATTATGAACTGCACGTGTGAGGGATCTAGGTCATGTGCTCCTTATGATCTGAGGTGGAAGAGTTTCATCCCGAAACCATCTCCCCCTTCCCCTGTCTGTGGAAAAATTTTCTTCCATGAAACCAGTGCCTGGTGCCAAAAAGGTTGGGGATCACTGTCCTAGATGGTATAACCTACCACACACCTAGGCTATATGGCATAGCCGATTGCTCCTAGGCTACAAATGTGTACAGCATGTTACTATACTAAATATTGTAGGCAATTGTAACACAATTGTATTTACATATTATAACATATCTAAACAAGAAATCGTACAGTAAAAAATAAGGTACAAAAGATTTTTTAAAATGGTACACCTCTATCAGGCACCTAATAGAACTTGCAGGACTGGAAGTTGCTCTGGGTAAGTCAGTGAGTGGTGAGTGAGTGTGAAGGCCTATGACATTACTGCATACTCCTGTAGATTTTATAAACACTGCACACTTCGGCTACACTAAATTTATTTAAAAGTTTTCTTTAACAATAAATTAACCTTAGCTCACTGTAACTTTTTTACTTTACAAACTTTTAGGATTTTTTTTTTTAAACCTTTTGACTCTTTTGTAAAAAGAGTTAGGTTAAAACCCAAACACGGCCCAGCGCGGTGGCTCACGCCTGTAATCTTATCACTTTGGGAGGCTGAGGCAGGCGGATCACCTGAGGCCAGGAGCTTGAGACCAGCCTGGCCAACATGGTGAAATCCCGTCTCTACTAAAAATACAAAAATTAGCCGGGCATGGTGGGGCGTGCTTGTAATCCCAGCTACTGGGGAGGCTGAGGCAGGAGAATCGCTTGAACCTGGGAGGTGGAGGTTGCAATGAGCCCACATTGCACCACTGCACTCCAGCCTGGGTGACAGAGCGAGACTCTGCCTCAAAAGACAAAAAACAAAACCCAAACACATTGTAGAACTGTATAAAAATATTTTCTTTCTTGATATCCTTATTCTATAAGCTATTTTCAAAATTTTTAATTTTTAATGCTTTTTAATTTTTCAGTTTTACTTTTTTGTTAAAAACTAAGATGTTGCAGGTAGTGACTATCTGGGGCTGGTGACACAGGTGGTAAAGGAATTTATCAAGACAACTGTAGGTAAAGAAAGGTAGATTTATTAGAGAAAGTATGAAAATAATGTTGCAAAGTAGCAATGGGCAGCACAGCAGAGAAGGGGCTGTCTGCAAAGAGGCAGGGGCTGTAGAGAAGTTTTATAGGGTTGTACTGAGGGGGCTGCATGGGTCATTGAGTTCTCAGGTTGTTTGTGATTAGCCATCTGTCAGAAGAATTGTTCGTTGTTCTTTCCTACCTGGGGCTCCTTCCTCATTGTTGCTTACTTATCAGAACTCCACATAAGACAGAAACACACACATTAGCTTAGGCTATATAGGGTCAGGATAATCAGTTTCACTGTTTGTCACCTCCACATCATGTTTGGTTTGGAGGTCTTCAGGGCCAGTAACATACGTGGAACTGAAATCTATAACAATGCCATGTTCTGGAATACCTCCTGAAGGACCTGCCTGAGTTAATCTCTAAGTTAACTTTTTGTTATTGCTGTTAAATAAGTAGAAGGAATACATTCTAAAATAACAATAAAAATACACTATTGTAAATACAAAAGCTAGTAACATTTTCATTACTATCAAGTGTTAGGTACTGTACATAATTATATATGCTGTACTTGTATACAACTGGCAGCCCAGTAGGTTTGTTTATACCAGCATTACCACAAACATGTGAATAATGCATTGCACTATGATGTTATGATGTCACTAGACGATAGGAATTTTTCAGCTTCATTATAATCTTATGGGACCACCTTTGATAACCACATATCGTTGTTCCAAACATTGTTACGAGGCTCATGACTATAGTTACTTTTCTTCTCCCACTTTCTTATATGTGAGGGGATTTTTCTTGGATCTTTCATGTGAAAACCTTGTCAAAAGCCTGGAAATAAAACCCATCAAAGTATTAAGGTTGCCCTAAGACTAGGTCACCGGCAACTTTTTACTACCAAGTAATCCATACTCACTTCCAGTAATTTGTCAAAATTATCATGTAAGTGTTCTTACCATTTATTATGACTCCAGCAGCTTTTGTTCAAGATACGCTGATCTGTGCTGTTCTTGGCTGTGATTCTTTCTCTTCTCCTGTGTGTTTAGATTTTAGGGTGACAGTGTGCCCTGTGATCTGAATTCTCTGATGAGTCTTAGAAAAGTCATGTATTTTTGGTTTATCTTTTTTTCTTGTTTTAGAGTGGGAACGATGACTTGCACACTCTATTACATGTTGTAGCTGAAAACCAAAGTCTGTGTTCTTAAAATTTGTATATATTTGTTCTGTATTTCCTAACGATCACCTCTTTAATTGCTTAATGAAAAAATACAAGTGACTAGATGGTAGATCTGAGTTTTACAATAACTTGAATTTACTCTAAACATTTTGCTAATAACATTGGCCTATTTAAACGCAGTCTTAGAATTTTTTTTCCTTGGTATAATCTAGTATGATAGATACTAGGTGATGGAATTCTTGTGAATCCATTTTAAGTATATAATTTAATAAATATTTTTGAGGCATGTGTATGCCAACCTTTGTGCTAGGTGCTTAGGATACAAGGTGGCTTAGACATAGCCAATGTCTTAGTTGTTCCTAAGTCTAATAGAGAGAAAACAAGATTTAAAAAGGTAGCATTGTAGAAATGATAATGATAGAAAACTCCACTTTAGTGTGGAGAAGGAAGCATTAGAGAATATTTACATGAGAGCTGAATTTTGAAGGATAAATAGGAATTTATCAGACAGACTTGGTAGGAAGGTATTTCCAGGCAGACTAGAATATTTAAAGGCAATGGAGACTTGAAACAACATGGAGTAATTTGAAGATTGTAGGTGGCTTGTTATTTTTGGACCTTAGACTGTAAGGAAGGTTGTTATAATGAGATATAAACAGTAGGTAGAGGCCAGATCATTCTGAAGAGTTTAGCCATTATCTTTTAGATTTGGGGGTTTCAGTGAAAGATTTGGGCAGGTAAGGAAAGCAATCAGATTTGTGTACAGTCAAGCTAAGGACATTGTAGAGTGTGGGCTGAAAGCATGATAAAGCAAAGGACAGAGAAGGGATGATGAGAACTTGGAAAAAATGTTACTGTATATAAAAAAAGAGAGGATGAATTTGGAAGACCAAAAACAAACAAAAAATTAGATTTAGTGATTAGCTGTGGGGGCAAGGAGGAACCCCAGCTTCCTTCTTTAGAGAGGCTGGGATCATCAACCAAAATGTAATAAATATTATAAGAGTAGATTACTAATTTGATTTTTGACAGGGATGTATCAGTACAATTGCCCACCAAGTGGTGGAATGTATTAATCTGGAATTGAGAGTGTAGTTTGGATTTAAGGTAGAAATTTGGAAGTGATCAATTCATATGTGTTAAAACCATACCAGTGAATTAAATTGCTTAGGATAAATATAAAAATTAGGTACCTTTCTAGATAAAACTCTGGGTAACACCTATATTTAAGGGGTGTTAGGAGAAGAGCAGCCAATAAAATGCATATATTGAATGGAAACTTCCAAAGAGGGAAAGTGGTTCAGAAGAGAATGTGTCTTGGGACCACAAGAGAGGAAAGAAGTAGAGAAGTAATTTTTTAAAATACCATCCAAAGTTTGAACTAACATAAAAAACATGGTTTGACGTCATTATTTGTGTGATGATTTCCTTAACATTTGCAATTTTTTATCCAACAGGTTTTACCACTCCAGAAGCTTTTCTCAGCTAGAACGTGCCTTAACCCTTAATGAATGTTAAATACTCATCATATAATCAGATTTACCTTTTTTTCCTTATAAATAGTACTTTTGTATTTGCATAAGTGGTAGACCAGATTCCTAATCTGTTCGATAGTACTTTTCTTTAAAAGTGATCAGAAAAATTTTTTTTGAAATTATAATTTCATTAATGACATAGCAAATACCATATTCACAACCTGGGCAATTAACATCTCTGGAGCTTTAGGGATCAAATTTAATGAAACAGTAATAAGTACTAGGTAATTAAGGATGATTGGGAGGGTAAGTTTTTTGTCGTTCTTTCTAATTAAGTCCAGGGTTTGGATGAGAACACTAGACTCAGGAGAATGTTCCCAGAGAGGTGGTATAACTTGTATGAAAAATTAGAGTCTGACATGTGTATTGTGGTGTGTGTTTAGGTGAGGGTAAAGGGATTGTGGCTAGAAAATGATAAAAGGCTGAAGACTATAGAAATTTGTTATCATTGTAAAGTTTAGGTAGGGCAGAAAAAATATGTGAAGGTCTTGAAATCTGAAAAGTATAGATTTAATAATAATTTTATCTCATAGGAACTGTAACATATTGATAATGCCCGAAGTCTTTAATAGGTAGTGGAAAAGTTTAACTTTTTTACTTAGGATATTCTATCTAATTAATGGCACCATTAAATATTACTAGCATGCACCATTGGAGAATGAATGCTCTGTAAATGAATTCTGACTATAACCAATGCAATGGAAACATGTTAGACTAGGAGTTGAGCTCAACCAAGGTTTTAGTTCTCCTCTAAACCACTAGCCACAGAGTAGGGATGTCTTTTTATTCTTTACTGTGCACCAAATGCCAGCCTGGAGATGCTCAACACTTCTTGGACGATGAAATGAGTAGATGTACTGACAGATGAATCATTAAACACGAATGGCTTTTTGTTTCTTCATATGTAAAGTAAGAAAGATGACAAGGAATTCTGTTAGGTCATCTTTGAATTTCTTACCTATTTTTATGATAATATGTACTTTGGTACAAGTACCCTGAGAACTTCAAATTAAATTCTTTTGAAAGAAATAAAACATTTTGTTAAATACACGTCTTTTAAATGCAAATTGAAAACCAAGTGTCCTTGTATTTCAGAGGCTTTTTAATATAGATAAAATTTAAATTGAGTTCTTTAGCCAAGCTGAATAAATGTACAAGGTAAAAATGCAATCTCTTCATAAGTGTCACAGAGTAAACACTGGAAGTTGCAATAATATATATGTAAAGTATTTGTTTTTATTACAAATGTAAAGGATTAGAGGTAGTTTAACATTTGGAATGCAAGTATTAAAGTGCTGTAATCAAGTTGGAAGAAGCAGTATAAATCTGAAATTTTCTCAGTAACCAGTTGAATACATTTAGACTAGAGAATGAATCATTTATTTCAGTTCAAAGTTGCAGTGTCTGAGTTGAACCACAGAAGGAATAAAAAAGTCCACATTTGTTTAAGAATAGCAGATAACTGAATTCCAAGTGATAGCCTGTGATTTTCGAGGCAGTCAGAAAAGTTTCACGGAAGCTAAGTGAAGGGAAAGCCAAATGTCAAATGTGGCATTCCTTCATTAAGTAAGCATTTATTGATACCTTGCAGTATTCTAGGCAGAGGGATTGAGGAAGGCTAACCATGATGACCTCTCTAAGGCTATTGAATTTGCCAGTAATACACTTGCACTAAGTGGTCCTAGTGGACCTAAATCTCAAGTCTGCTATTTTCTTAATGCCCATTTTCTTATCCAAATAACTTGTACATTAGGCTTGAAACTGCTTTACTTAGATGTTTATTTTTTGTAACTCTAAATATGTATCATTGCTTTTAACCATTTTTATACTATGAAAAGGGATAGCCTTCTGTTGCAATGAGATTTGTGAACGTATATTTTAAAAGAAATATATCAACTAAACATCTGGTTTTGGATACTCTGTATCCTCTCTTCCACTAATTTTTAAAGGTTTTCCTCATATAATCTACTTCTTCACTGTGGTTCATTTATTTTTTTTCCCAATTGGAAGATAGCAAAAGAGTTCGCAGCATACATTTCTATGTGACTTTAAGCATATACAGAAATGTTGCAACTTTAGTCTGATTAGGAATAATAATAAAATAATATAAATACAAATAAGAAATAAAATAGAAGATAAGGGGCTCCAAACCTCTTTAAAGTATTTTTCTTTTGTTATACCCATTTTTTTCTTATATGAACTGATTTTTATGATATAGTCTTGTCATTAGGGCAAATCATAGGCTTGAATTAAAAGATCAGTAGACACCACTTTATTTTTTTTAATTTTTGTCAGCCCCCATCTATTAACATATCTTTCCTTCCATTTCTCCAGCCTAGTGCCTTGTAACAATAGGAGCTCTATAAACAGTACTTTTTTTTCCTTTCTTTTTTTTTTTTTGAGAGACAGTCTCACTCTGTTGCCTAGGCCGGAGTGCAGTGACACAGTCTTGGCTCACTATAACCTCCACCTTCTGGGTTCAAGTGATTCTCGTGCCTCAGCCTCCTAAGTAGCTAGGATTACAGGCGTGTGCCACTACGCCCGGCTGATTTTTGTGTTTTTAATAGAGATGAGGTTTCCCCATGTTGGCTAGGCTGGTCTCGAACTCCTGGCCTCAAGTAATCCGCCTGCCTCCCAAAGTGCTAAGATTACAGGCATGAGTCACCACACCTAGCTATAAACAGTACTTAAATGGCGAGTTAGCACTTTCTTGTGAATTTCTGTAATACACTCTATTCTTGCCCTACTTTGCCTCCTGGCCAGATTAATTCAGTAGCAGCTACTATTGAAGAGAATTAACCTAGGAGTGAAGTTGAATGGTCTCCTCTTGGTCTTCACTGATAGCTTGGTGGGTGGCTCCCCCACTCAGCCTTCTCTGTTTCTACCCCAGCAGAAGATTGGGACTTCTTTTTACAGCCTGCAGAGGATGGACATCTAGCTTCACCACTTGGTCTTTGCTGGCAGGGTTGGGGGTGGGCTGCTGTTTTTTTCTGTGGTGGTTAGCTAGAGTGGAGTGGTTATTGTCGAAAAGCTTCTGTCTTGCTAGGCTGCCCCCAAGAGAGGGCATGCTTTTCTTGGGGCTTTTCTTTTCTGGGTCTCCTCCCATTGGCGTTTTTGCGTTGTTGGTGTCTCCAGTACCCAGTCTGAAATACATGAGACAAAAAGAAAACCCAAAGTATTGATCATCATTTTGTTCCTTGGATCCTGAGCTCCCTTGTCAGACTGCCACCTTCTCTCCATCTTCTGAAAACAGTTTTGCAGGAACATATAATTTAATTTACAAAAGTTATATTATGCATAACCTAAGAAGAGTTGACACTGTAGTTGCTCACTAATTACTTGTTGAATTGAAATCAAAAATAGGTGCGTATTTCTTGAGATGTTTGTATCCATCTGAGATCTTTGTGATTTGAGAAAGGAAGAGGTGAGTAAAATAAACACCTAAAGCAGTTCTACCAAATTAATTTTCAAATCAACAATTTCTACACCTTTAGTAAACAATTTATAATTTAGAGGAGGAAAGATAAAAAGTATTATATTGAACAATAACTTCAGTCTTTTAGGATTGTTACATGAAATTCATTTTGGATGATCATTTATCTTTTAATTCTTCTAGTGCTGTAGATTAAATGAGCCTGGTGTTGTATTACTACACTATAGCTCCTTTGTGGAGCCAGTGGAGGCTTTCTATTCTTAACCATAAGTTCTCACTTATTTTGAGGCTGTCCCACACCCTGAAAGATAAAGTTTCAAATGAGTCAGGTGATCTTTTCACAAGTGGAATTAGAGTGCTCAGTTTACATTTTTTTTAAATTATACTTTAAGTTTTAGGGTACATGTGCACAACATGCAGGTTAGTTACATATGTATACATGTGCCAAGTTGGTGTGCTGCACCCAGTAACTCCTCATTTAACATTAGGTATATCTCCTAATGCTATCCCTCCCCGCTCCCCCCACCCCACAACAGGCCTCGGTGTGTGATGTTCCCCTTCCTGTGTCCATGTGTTCTCGTTGTTCAGTTCCCATCTATGAGTGAGAACATGCAGTGTTTGGTTTTTTGTCCTTGTGATAGTTTGCCGAGAATGATGGTTTCCAGCTTCATCCATGTCCCTACAAAGGACATGAACTCATCATTTCTTATGGCTGCATAGTATTCCATGGTGTATATGTGCCACATTTTCTTAATCCAGTCTATCATTGTTGGACTTTTGGGTTGGTTCCAAGTCTTTGCTATTGTAAATAGTGCCGCAATAAACATAGGTGTGCATGTGTCTTTATAGCAGCATGATTTATAATCCTTTGGGTATATATCCAGTAATGGGATGGCTGGGTCAAATGGTATTTCCAGTTCTAGATCCCTGAAGAATCACCACACTGACTTCCACAATGGTTGAACTAGTTTACAGTCCCACCAACAGTGTCAAAGTGTTCCTATTTCTCCACATCCTCTCCAGCACCTGTTGTTTCCTGACTTTTTAATGATTGCCATTCTAACTGGTGTGAGATAGTATCTCATTGTGGTTTTGATTTGCATTTCTCTGATGGCCAGTGATGATGAGCATTTTTTCATGTGTCTTTTGGCTGCATAAATGTCTTCTTTTGAGAAGTGTCTGTTCATATCCTTTGCCCACTTTTTGATGGGGTTGTTTGTTTTTTTCTTGTAAATTTATTGGAGTTCATTGTAGATTCTGTATATTAGCCCTTTGTCAGATGAATAGGTTGCGAAAATTTTCTCCCGTTCTGTAGGTTGCCTGTTCACTCTGATGGTAGTTTCTTTTGCCGTGCAGAAGCACTTTAGTTTAATTAGATCCCATTTGTCAATTTTGGCTTTTGTTGCCATTGCTTTTTGTGTTTTAGACATGAAGTCCTTGCCCATGCCTATGTCCTGAATGGTAATGCCTAGGTTTTCTTCTAGGGTTTTTATGGTTTCAGGTCTAACATGTAAGTCTTTAATCCATCTTGAATTAATTTTTGTATAAGGTGTAAGGAAGGGATCCAGTTTCAGCTTTCTACATATGGCTAGCCAGTTTTCCCAGCACCATTTATTAAATAGGGAATCCTTTCCCCATTTCTTGTTTTTGTCGGGTTTGTGAAAGATCAGATGGTTGTAGATATGCGGCATTATTTCTGAGGGCTCTGTTCTGTTCCATTGGTCTATTTCTCTGTTTTGGTACCAGTACTATGCTGTTTTGGTTACTGTAGCCTTGTAGCATGGTTTGAAGTCAAGTAGTGTGATGCCTCCAGCTTTGTTCTTTTGGCTTAGAATTGACTTGGCAATGTGGGCTCTTTTGGTTCCATATGAACTTTAAAGTAGTTTTTTCCAATTCTGTGAAGAAAGTCATTGGTAGCTTGATGGGGATGGCATTGAATCTATAAATTACCTTGGGCAGTATGGCCATTTTCACGATATTGATTCTTCCTACCCATGAGCATGGAATGTTCTTCCATTTGTTTGTATCCTCTTTTATTTCATTGAGCAGTGGTTTGTAGTTGTTCTTGAAGAGGTCCTTCACATCCCTTGTAAGTTGGATTCCTAGGTATTTTATTCTCTTTGAAGCAATTGTGAATGGGATTTCACTCATGATTTGGCTCTCTGTTTGTCTGTTATTGGTGTATAAGAATGCTTGTGATTTTTGCACATTGATTTTGTATCCTGAGACTTTGCTGAAGTTGCTTATCAGCTTAAGGAGATTTTGTGCTGAGACAATGGGGTTTTCTAGATATACAATCATGTCATCTGCAAACAGGGACAATTTGACTTCTTCTTTTCCTAATTGAATACCCTTTATTTCCTTCTCCTGGCTAATTGCCCTGGCCAGAACTTCCAACACTATGTTGAATAGGAGTGGAGAGAGAGGGCATCCCTGTCTTGTGCCAGTTTTCAAAGGGAATGCTTCCAGTTTTTTCCCATTCAGTATGATATTGGCTGTGGGTTTGTCATAGATAGCTCTTATTGTTTTGAGATACGTCATTTCACAAATGCAATTGGAGTGTTCAGTTTACATTTTTAAAAGTACTTTTAAAAAGTACTTTTACTTTCAGCTTGAGTCACTCTTCCCAGGCTTTATCCAGGTGGCTTAGGTTAGCTAGGGCTGTGTCCCGTGATGTACAGTCCCTTTACACAATGTTGGAGATAAAACTTGACCTCATGTCTTGCTTCATATTCCCACAGCCTCTCAGAGTCCTGTGGACAATGACTAGGGAGACAAACCATGCAAGCAACATATTTTTTAAAAGGTCAGTTTCAATAATGACTTAATTTTAAGTTATAATTTCATGGAACACTTTCATCACTTTCTTTTTCACAGTATTTTACCCAGTTATTAATTAATCTAAGTAGTGTATCTTCGGGAGGTAAGACAGTTATTTCCATTTTACAGATGAGGAAATCAAGAAAAGTCATTTAGTTTATGACTTATCCAAGAGCATTCAGTGCATTGAGATTGGAAGTGGCACAACAGACCAAGACTGGAACTCTAAATGTTTTCTTTAACCACCATCCTGTGCTTAGCCCAATAGACCATGCCCGTAACCAAATTAAATTTATATATCTTTCACAATGAGAGCAAGGGGGATAAAAAGATTATCCAATTAGAATTTTGTTATAGACATGGTCTGTAAATATCTAATTTTTCAGTCTGATGCATCAAGAATGTTAAATCATTATCATATCTCCTGTTTCATATGTAGCATAATAAAAAGCCCATAATACAAGACAATAATTTAAAAAAAAATATTTTCTTGTTAAGAAATATGGCAGTTATTTGAAAATAAACAATTCCATTTAATTTTTTTACAATGTAAAGAAAAATGTGATATGTATATAACAAACATAAATATAGTACATATACTTGTCATTAGATATATTCTATATCTGCACTTTATATATACATACACAATATAAGACACTGAAAATTTGGGATAGGTTTATAAACTATCGATGCTACCATGTGAAAGAATACTGTTGTGTGAAAGAATACTGTTGTGTGAAATAATTGGAATTTGGGAACAGGCTTATTTAATTTTCATTTCATCTTTGCCTTCCCCCTTAGTTTAAATGCATTTAAATATTTATCTAAATACAGTGTCAGATTGGGCTGCTATAATAAGAATACCATAGACTGGGTAACTTAAACAACAGATATCTACTTTTCATAGTTTTAGAGGATGGGAAGTTCAAAATTAGGGTGCCAGCATGATCAGGTTCTGGTGAGGCCCTCCTCCTGGTTTCCATATGGCAGCCTTCTTGTTGTATCCTCACATGGCAGAGAGAAAGGAAGCAAGTGTTATTGAGTCTCATATAAAGGCATTAATCCCATCATGAGGATTCTACTCTCATGACTTAATTGCATCACAAAGGCCCCACCACCTCATACCATCTCTTTGAGGGTTAGGGTTTGAACACATGACTTGGGGGAACACAAACATGCAGCCCATAACATATAGATATAGTTTCTTTTTAGAGTAGTTTGTTATATGTTGGGGAAAAGTTACCACTCAAAATTAAGGGCCTGAATTCTAGATTCATCTCTTATTCTGCTAAATATGTTGATTATGGAAGCACATTTGCAGGATTGTCTTTGAGAGTTAGCATCCTGATGTAGCAATTCATTTGTATTGTAACATCATGGAGATTTCTTTTGTGCTTTTTCTTTTTCACACTTTCTCCTATTCCTGAGATTCTCTTTTTGCACTCTATTAAAATTCAAGTCAACATCAGATAAAGCTGGGTCATAATGTATTGCTTTTTCAGTCAGCGGCTTCTGTTTTTCACATTGAGTATTTTCTTTAAAATGACTCAGTTTGAGGTGATACTAAAGAAGTTTAAAATTAGAGACCATAGGTCAGTTATCTAAGATTAGCAATGCCTATAATAAAACTAAAGTATTATCAGGCACACCAGCTTGTGCTTACAGTCCTAGCATTTTGGGAGGCCAAGGTGGGAGGATCACATGAGGACAGGAATTTGAGGCCAGCCTGGTGGGCAACATGGTGAGACCCTATCTCTACAAAAAATAACCAGAAAATTAGCTGGACATGATGTTATGTTCCTGTAGTCCTAGCTACTTGGAAGGCTGAGGTGGGAGGATCGCTGGAGTCCAGGAATTCAAAGCTGCAGTGAGCTATGATCACACCACTGCATTCCAGTCTGGATGACAGAGTGGGACTCTATTTTTAAAAAACAACACAACCTATTTATTATGCCTTTTATTTCCCAAGTCCAAATTAATTCTTCCTATGTTTGAAGTCCCATAGTATTTGATTATTAGCATTTATTTTATTTTGCCTTATATGAGCTGTTTACTTGATCCTCACAGTGTGTAATAAAGTGTTTTACACTTTGCCTATTCTCAAGTACATGTTTTAGATTAAATTTATCCCCCTAAAGGAAAGATCAACATGTGACCCCTTTCTGGTATCTGGTCCTTTGGTGTGGATATGTTGATTTTGTTTTTATTCCAGCTTGCTTCTCTTTAGACTATCAAATTATAGATTCATTTTTAGTTTTACTTTCTATTAATAGTGTACTTCACCTAGTTAGATTGTTTTCCCAGTAGTCTTTTAATTTCTCATGGTAAAAATAGATTATCATTTCTCAATTACTTCTAAATTCCATTCTAATAAATGCCATTTGGATATCCAGTCCAACTATAACAGTGCCTACCACACAATAGGTGCTCAAAAAATGAGTAAATGGGTGAATGAGTGAACTAACAAATGCTCCTTACTGCCTGTCCATTTAATAGTTTATCCGTGTAGGTATTTATCAGTATGGTTGCTATGTTCATGTATTTGCAGTTGCTAAAAATTCTTAAACTCCTTAGCGGTAAAGGCTGACTCTCTGCAAGTGGGCGTGAACATGCTACCTCAAACCTATTAATTTAAGATGTAGCAAGTTAATATTATCCAAAGTACATTGATAGTCTAAGACCCACTAAGCAGAATTGCATGGAATTGTTATATAGATTAAATGAGGTATAATGTGTGTTTGTAAAGGGAGTCTATATATCTGTAAAGTACTACACCAAGGTTAGTTTGGTTAAGAACACTTTTATTAATATGGAACTAATAATGTTATATAATATTACTGAACAGTAACTACATTTCTTAGAATATGCAGTGTACGTTTGAGCAAATAGACTGGATTGTATAAATTGTCAAGATTGGAACTAAGCTCTTCAGGAGTATCTAATTCTTGGTAAGGTGTCTTCAGGTGTTCCTAAATAATTGGAAGATGTAATTATGAGAAAAGTTATAAATGAATAATAACTAAGTATGTACTGTTGACAGATCATTATTGAAAAGCAAATTTCTAGATGTCAGCACTACAATTTAAAAGTGAAGCTTTTTATTTTGAATGAAATATTAGTAGTTTGGGTTTATTTGTACAGAACATTCAAAGACTGGATGTTGAAAGATTAAACTTGTCTCTAGAGATAATTTAAGAACAAGACTAGATTTTCTGTTCATTTGAAATTAGAAATGAAGGAAACAAATAAAATGGTTTATAGTTGAAAACATATTGTGAATTGGAAAGGATTTCCAGTTCCACTCAAGAAAACATTTAAGTCCATTAGTAATGTCTGGCCTTTTAATTTTAAGCCAAGAACAATTTACTAAGGATAGTCTAACTTTAAAAAAAATCACTGTGAAATATGTTTCTTGGTTTACAATTTTGAGTGTTTGGAAAGCTATATAATTTTTTTCTTACCTCGTACAAAAAGAGAGCATTTGTCATTTTTCTATAAAATTTTATTTTCACTGATGTCATTTTGTTATGCTCCTTACATTTGTACAATAGGATAGTACAAAGTACTGTGGTCTTATTATTCAATGGAAATGTGGCCTTTCAGGGATCATTTGCTTTCTAGAACTCTATTTACCAGTAGTTATGAACAGGTTGTGCTTCACTGTTAGGTTGATGTGGTTGCAAGGCAGCATTTTAAAAAGAGAAGAGTTTTAAATATCATGCTTGGAAAAGATCTGAAGGACAATTAAAATCTAATGTCTAATAAATAACCATTTTAATGCAGATATCATTTTTAAATTGTTATATTTCGTTCCCTTTCTTTAGTATAATAAGTCCATTAGTCATGATTTCTTTTAAGAACTACTTAGGATTGTAGGCAGATAAAGGCAATTGTCTTAACTGCTAGACAACATACAGTATATTTAAATACATATGTATGATAAAACCTTACACTTTTAGATCAGACCCTTTTGGAAGTCCAAATGTGGTGTGCACACTGGTTGAGTAGAAATTCACTTTTTTTTGTTTGTTTGTTTGAGAGACAGGGACTTGGTATGTTGCCCAGGGATCCTCCAGCCTCAGCTTCTGGAGTAGCTGGGACTATAGGTGCACTCTACTGCACCCAGCTCCAAAGTTCACCTCTGTATTGACTTTGTGGAACAACTTGCTTAACAAATCAATAATTATACATACATTTCAAAAAATATGTTTAGCCTTGCTAAGAGAAAAACAAAATCTTTCAAAGAATCATTAAGCAATTTCAATTGCATTTGTTTATATACAAACAATACACTACTTACAGTTTCTAGCATAACTTCTTTGTATATGCTCATTTCTGTAACAGTACAAGGCTGAATGAGGGAAACATATAATAGAGAAATGGCAAGCTGACTGAAAGATAGAGTTAAAATAGTTTCTTAATTCTGTTTGTACTTTCCAATATGGTAGCCACTAATGATGTGTAGCTGTTGAGCTCTTGAAATGTGACTAGACTGCAGTGAGATGTGCTGTAAGCATAAAATAACACACTACATTTTGAAGATTTGATGCAAAAAGAAAGAATGTAAAATATCTCACTGATAACTGATATGTATTGCTATGTTGAAATAATGTTTTAGAACATACAGTTAAATACAATGTATTATTAAAATTCATCTTTTTTAATATGACTACTACAAAATTTAAAATTATATATGCGCTTGCATTTCTAGATAGCACTATTAAACAGCACTGATCTGTATGATCTTAAACATTACAATACAATTATATATTGGATAACTGCAGCTTTAGCTTGCGTTCTAAAAGGAGTTCAGATGTTGTACCTGTTTTGGCCTCATTTTCCTTCTTTATATTCTCTCTCTCAGCCTCGGTCCAGTTTGAGAGCTGTTAGTGTTCCAGCATAAGATATAAGATTCTCTTCTTAATCCTCCTTTTTTTTTTTTTTTTCTGAAGACTGAGTCTCACTCTGTCACCCAGGCTGGAATGCAGTGGCGCAATCTTGGCTCACTGCAACCTCCTCCTTCCGGGTTCAAGCGGTTCTCCTGCCTCAGCCTTCTCAGTAGCTGGGATTACAGGCGCATGCCAGCATGCCTGGCTACTTTTTGTATTTTTAGAGACAGGGTTTCACCATGTTGGTCAGACTGGTCTCGAACTCCTGACCTCATGATCCCTCCGCCTCGGCCTCCCAAAGTGCTGGGATTACAGGTGTGAGCCACTGCACCTGGCCAATCCTCATAATATTTTAAGATGATTTCATCTTCCTTCCTCTAGAGGTCACAGACATTGGAAAGTCATTCCCTAAGTGAATATGAATAATACTATGTTTCGAAGAAGTGAAATGTGTGGTCTAGCTACCTTTCAGAGTCTCCTTTTCTCTCAGAGGAAGGCTTTTGCCTGCATGGTTGTATTGTCACAATCTGTGACTTATAGTTCAGATTCAAAAACCCCTTTTCTTACTGGAAAACGTATACAACAACAGGGAAAATAAAAAAATAAAAAAAATAGCATAAATGCCATTTTTAGAAGGCAGAAAAAAGTCTGCAAACCCCAAAGTGCTACTTAAAGTGATTGAAACCCAGCAGAGCCATGGGTGAAACAGCACTGCCGGGCAGGGAGCTGAGAGGCCAGCGTGGTGACAGATTTCAGAAAGCACCAGCACTAAGGGACTACCTAAAGGCCTGGCATCAGCCCTAAAGACCAAAGGCTGGAGCTGGAGCTACCATGGTCAAAGCTGAGATCTGGCATTAGGCAATAGCCACTTAGTCAGGGGAAGGAGGAGAGAGAAACAGAAGGTGTGGGAAAGTATCTAGTAGGATCAGACTTCAGCCAGCAAACAGAAATACATTTTCTGAAGTTCAGGGGTCATCTTGGAGAGTAGGGCTGTTACTCTTGGGACAATGGTCAGTGAGCTAACTAGGCAACCCCGGGGAGCTAAGCTGGCTGCAGAAGCCCTCCTGGACCTAGTGATGCAAAAAACTAATTTGAAAAAGATAGTTTCACACTGTGGCATGGAAAAGAGAGCCCTTGAAGATTGGAAAAGGCTGCCTTTATCCCTCCTTTCCGCAGCCCTTCCCTCTCTGGAACCTCCTACCTGGTCCAGGAAAATCTAATCTTTTCAGCCAACTTTGTAACCATAAGTTACAAAGTGTATTCATATGGCATCAATTCAAGCATACTCTTGAAACAGAAGAAAAACACATGAGAAAGAAGCATACTGGCAGATGAATTCTTCTCTGGTCCACTCCTCAAAACTGAGTGCATTAGTGCTTCTGCCTGTCTACTTAGATCTTGATTTTTTTGGTTTCTTTTATTAAAACATAATATTTTGAAGAGTAGAATCTGTTGTTCCAGCACAAAATGTAGTATCTACATCCTAGAAGGCCTTTTGTACTTTAGAGATCGTGTGAATGCTTTGGGTAGTAGCATTTATCATGATTGGAAGAGGATTGCCATCAGTCTCTCTAGATTAGGAAAAAGTGGTCTCAGAATGGTGGATTTTTTACAGTTTGCCTTTTTTTTTTTTTTTTTTAATGTTAGGGAAGCTATGAAGTGTACTTATTATTGCCAAATTCACCTACTCAAGGCTACTTTATGCATAGTGTGTGGCATTCACCCATGAGTTTCAGGCAGGGAAACAGGCACTGACATTAAGGATCCCAGACAGTTTGCTACTTTGAAGCATTAAATGGGTAGTTACCTGTTCAATTTTTTCTGCCTTTTTACTTAGGAGACTTTTCATATGTTGAAAGCACAAAGAACCAAGTGTAATAGTGTTCACATCTTTTCCAGATAGCATGTTCCTTTCAGGTGAAGGCTCAAGACCTGTATACTCCCTCCCCCGCCCCACCCCTCCACCCCCAAAAGAATAAAAACATACTCCAAATTGCATGTGATTTTAGGTGGTTTGAAGATCCTTTAAAGCTTCTCCATGGGCCCTGAGTTAATAGCTCCCATTTTAGAGTATACTTTTTTTTTTCTTCACACAGTGGAATCTTTTGGACTTCTTGTTTCTAGAGGGTCAGAAAGGCAGGCTCTGGATTTCTGATGTCATCTTTTCAGTTAGTTGTTATATTTAAAATTGGATTTACAATTTACTCATCTTATTGACTGATACAATAAAATGTAAATGATTATTAGTGTTTTGCTTATAAATTGCTTGTCTAATTTTTGCCTACTATCTAAAACATTTGCCAAAATTTCTCAAATAATCAATGCTAAGCTTAATTCATCACTGCTAAGTTTAATTCATCATCTTCTTCCTCTTTAAAGGAATTGACTTCTCTTTGTGTAGTCATATTAACAACAGGTATTTTAATGTCTTC
The DNA here is from genome assembly GCF_029281585.2 of Gorilla gorilla gorilla. Taxonomy (NCBI): domain Eukaryota; kingdom Metazoa; phylum Chordata; class Mammalia; order Primates; family Hominidae; genus Gorilla; species Gorilla gorilla. Next base: position 112,877,632 of record NC_073229.2, on the reverse strand, counting down.
GTCGTTTGATGAAGGATTGGCAGACCTAAATATATACCAGTTTGGTATTATTTAGTTTTAAAGTAATGATTCGTGTGATAGGTTCTTGCTGGTTTTTAAAGTGTGTATCTAAAACCATTTATGAGTGAATTTTTATATAGGTAATTTAATTCCAAAAACTATGTCAAGCTAAGTTAAAGAAGTTATAAAACATTTATTTGTGTCTTTTAGACATAGAAAGTTGTTTCACTTTATTTTAAGCTTCCTTGATATTTGCTTAAGTTACATTTTTACCTTGTGAAATAGTTGGAAACAAGCATGCCATTTTCAGGTATTATAGTAGAATTCTGTTTGAAAAAGTACTAGTCGAAAGAGTTTTTTTCTAACTTTCAGATTGCTGCTTGGAACCCTTTAAATTACAGAATCATATTAATGTGCCTATGTTACCTGATATCTGACAAGGAATCTATTAGTGCTGTTCCTTATAGTGCCAGTTCTTTGTATCCCTAAGTTATTTATATAAAATAGATAAATTTACAGTGTCTTTTTTCTTCCCACTAGTCATGTGTTTTATCTAATAGTAAAGATTATACCTTGAAAAATAAAATACAGAGGCACCTCTATTTTCTTGTAAAATTTATCTGATCTCAGAGACAACACCTTGCTTTACCTCATTTTACCACCAAATACAGAGTTATTTCTTTTCTACCAAAAAAAAGCACTTCAATGCATTGATGACATACTTATCTCATTGATGCATATTCATTCTAAGATTTGTCTCATGATGCTTGCTTGCTGCTGCTGATTTGCTCATCTTAATTTTTTCTTAAAGTCATGAGAACAATTTTTGTGTTTTTGGACTCAAGGAATATTGGCAGATTCAGTCTTTGCTTGGCTTCTTAACTGAAGTCTCTTTATTGTTGGGATCTCTTATGGTATTCTACTCATTTCTCTTTCCTTCTCTACTCTCCATTCTTCCTACTGCCTTCCAAATAATTCACATATAATCACATTAGACTCCTGACACAGAAGTGTTAGTCTTAGAGAGGCTCTTTTACATATCAATGCCATTTTGAGTATCACCTGCTAGAAAGTGAAAGGAGGCTCTGAGTTTTTGAGTTCCATAATAATAACAACCAAACTTCAGAAAATGAAGTGGAAAATTTCAGTTTGATCACAGCAATAAATTCACTTTATCTGTGCTGACCATAGTCAGAACATTTGCAAAGTGATGTTTCTTGACTCTTATACCACAGATGACTTCAGATGTGTTAGTACCAGGTAAGGATGTAATACCACAGAATTTAAAAATTTTGCATGAATACCTCTGGTTTCTTTTTCTTAAACTAAATTAAGGAAGAATTTTAGGAAGCTGTTAAGCTTCTTCATTACATATTTCTATTTATGCTTCATCTGTCATCTCATTTATAGGAATCCTTCCTTAAATTTCCCTAAGACCAGGTAATCTTTATCTTGTTCAGATCATATCAGAACTTTAGCTGTCAGTTTTGGTTTTGCATACCAAAATATTTTAGGGAAAAGTAATCTACATATAAGTTTGCTTCATATTCTTTCACTAAAAAATCTGTATTACATTTCTCAAGTATGTTTTAGACTGACATTATACCACTGGTTAGTTTTTCTACAAGGAGATATGTGTCATTTTTTGTTTGTGTTGCTTTTTCTTATTTATCAAGCAACCATTGATCACCTGCCATGTGTCACGCACTATGCTTAGAGGCTTGGGATTATGATATAAAATGTCTTATGATGACACTTGACAGCTTTTGATAAGAGACTCTTAAAATATGAAACTTTTATCAGTGGTTTCAATGTTGAGTCATAGTGCATCTAAAGGAATTCCATAAAACCAGCATTTTAGTGTTAGGGTTGAGAAGTCTTTAGTAATGAGAAGACTACTTTACTACATGGTTCATGTGAGCCTGTAATCAAATTTACCAGTTTTTTTTTTTAGGTTTCTTCAAACTTGCTTCCCTTTAAGATGATGAGCTCCCATGAGTTGGGGGAGCTCTACCTGGTCCAGAGTCTGACATATCCTATAAGTAATATATAATATGATTGATTAATGGATGACTCAAAGTCTTTGAAGAGGGTGAAGATGGGAAAGAGCCAAGATGAATAGAAGTTTGGCCTAGTTTTCCTCCCCTGTTGTTGCCTTTCTCTTTTTTTCTCTATTTCCCTTTTTGAGAAGCAGACCATGTTGAATGAAGATACCCTCTGAAGAAGTTGGATAGAGCTTTTCAGGCCCAAACTGATTTTATCACTTAGATTTGATTATGTTCTGGGAGATTATACTTAACCAAACTTCTTAATTATTATTTTTTAATGAATTTGGGGAGTATCCATGATTTATTAAGTGGAAAAAAATTAAGATGCTAAATGAAACATTTCATATCTTCCCATTAGGTTAACACACACTTAGATAAAAGTTTCATGTCTCTTTGATCATAAAGGAGAGTGAAATGATTCACTCCTGTCTTGATCATATTGAATATCATAGGAAGGAAAAAGAGAAGATTATTAATAGTTGCATGACATACCTTTTATTGTTTGGCTAGTTATGGGCAGGTGTTACTCTGGTAATTAAACAAAATCAATAAAATACATAAAATTTAAACAAATCACAGCAACAAAACAAAGGATTGATTTTTTTTTTTTTTTTCCTGAGACGGAGTCTCGCTCTGTCACCCAGGGTAAAGTGCAGTGGCACTATCTCGGCTCACTGCAAGCTCCACCTCCGGGGTTCATGCCATTCTCCTGCCTCAGCCTCCCGAGTAGCTGGGATTACAGGCGCCCGCTACCACGCCTGGCTAATTTTTTTGTATTTTTAGTAGAGTCGGAGTTTCACCACGTTAGCCAGCATGGTCTTGATCTCCTGACCTCGTGATCCGCCCGCCTAAGCCTCCCAAAGTGCTGGGATTACAGGCGTGAGCCACCGCACCCGGCCTGAAGTCTCTCTTTTAATATAAGCAGTCACATTGGCCTCTATGCAAGTTTGCCTATGTACAACACAATATTAGATATATTAGAAAGAGGCCAAAGCTTGCCAAGCTTAAGGTGGGTCCTGGTATATCCTTCCTCGAAACAAGGTACCTAATAATCTACATTAGCTAAACTGAGAGATACTACATTAGTGATTCTTTCCAGATAAAGTGGTTCATCAGCTTCCCCTGGAAAGAATTGTGGCATTACTCAAGCTTGTTTACTTATTTACTTATTTATATTTTATTTTTCAAACTTTTATTTTAGATTCAGGATATACATGTGTAGGTTTATTACCTGGGTGTATTGTATGATGCTGAGGTTTGAGATATGGATGATCCCATCACCCAGGTACTGAGCATAGTACCCAACAGTTTTGCCTCCCTTCCTCCTTCCTTTAGTAGTCCCCGTTGTCTGTTGTTGCCATCTTTATGTCTATGAGTACCCAGTATTTAGCTCTCACTTAGGAGAACCTGCGTTTTCTGTCCCTGCGTTAATTCTCATAGGACAGTGGCCTCCAGCTGTATCCATATTGCTACAAAGGACATGATTTTGTCCGTTTTTATGGCTGTGTAGTATTCCATGGTGTATGTGTACCACATGTTCTTTATCTAGTCCACCATTGATGGACACCTAGGTTGATTCCATGTCTTTGCTATTGTGAATAGTGTCACAGTGAACATGCAAGTATGTGTGTCTTTTTGGTAGAATGATTTGTTTTCTTTGGATACATCCCCAGTAGTGGGATTGCTGGATCAAATGGTAGTTCTGTTTTACGTTCTTTGAGAAATTGCGAAACTGCTTCCTACGGTGGCTGAGCTACTTTACATTCCTCCCAAGTGTAAAAGCATTTCCTTTTCTCCATAGACTTGCCAGTATCTGTTGTTTTTTGACTTTTTAAATAATAGTTGTTCTGACTGGTGTGAGATGGTATTTCATTGTGGTTTTGATTTGCATTTCCCTGATGATTAGTGATGTGGAGCATTTTTTCATATGTTTGTTGGCTGTTTATGTGTCGAATTTTGAGAGATCTCTACTCATATCTTTTGCCTATTTCTTAATGGGATTATTTGGTTTTTGCTTGTTCAGTTGTTTAAGTTACTGATAGATTCCGGATATTAGACCTTTGTTGGATGCATAGTTTGCAATATATTCTTCTATTCTGTAGGTCGTTTACTCTGTTGATAATTTCTTTTGCTTTGCAGAAGCTCTTTAATTAGGTCCCACTTGTCAATTTTTGTTTTTGTTGCAATTGCTTTTGAGGACTTAATCATAAATTCTTTCCCAAGGCCAGTATCTAGAATTGTGTTTCCTAGGTTTTCTTCTAGGATTCTTATAGTTTGAGGTCTTACATTTAAGTCTTTAATTCATCTCGAGTTAATTTTTGTTTATGGTAAAAGATAGGGGTCTAGTTTCATTCTTCTGCATATGGCTAGCCAGCTATCCCAGGACAATATATTGAATAGGGAGTCCTTTCCTCATTGCTTATTTTTGTCAACTTTGTCAAAGATTAGATGGCTGTAGGTGTGCAGCTTTATTTGAGTTTTCTATTCTGTTTCACCAGTTTATGTGTCTGTTTTTGTACCAGTATCATGTGGTTTGGCTACTGTAGCCTTGTAGTATAGTTTGAAGTTGGATAATGTGAAGCCTTCATCTTTGTTCTTTTGCCTAGGATTGCTTTAGCTATTCAGGTTCTTTTTTGGTTCCATATGAAGTTTAGAATAGTTTTTTTCTAATTCTGTGAAAAATGATGGTAGTTTGATAGAAATAGCATTGAATCTGTAGATTATTTTGGGCAGTATGGCCATTTTAATGATATTGATTCTTTCAACCTGTGAGCATGGAATGTTTTCTATTTGTTTGTGTCATCTGTGATTTCTTTTAGTCATGTTTTATAGATCTCCTTGTAAAGACCTGTCACCTCCTTAGTTAGATGTATTCATAGGTTTTTTTGTGTGTGTTTTTTGTGGCTATCTTAAAGAGATTTTGTTCTTGATTTGGCTCTCATCTCGAGCATTGTTGGTGTATAGAAATGCTACTGATTTTAATACCTTGATTTGTATCCTGAAACTTTACTGAAGCCCAAACTTATTAAAACAGTGTCTCTACAGCATGAGAATTAGAAACAAAGAGCCAGAGAAAGTGAAGTTTGATTACCAGTTGTACTTACAATCTGTGTGCCTTTAGGTAAATTGGTCATTTCCATTAGCTTCCATATCTATTAAATGAATATAATCATGGGACCTAACTCATGGCATTCTTTAAAAAGATTAAGTGACAATTCCTAAATTCATAATACTAAAAGAATATTCAAATTAAATTAATAGCAGAGAGAAAAGCAATGTAATATAAAATTATGCTTAACACAGAGCCTTGCATGTTGAAATTCTCAATAAATAATTTTTTGTTGTTGCATTTGTAATTATCAGTACTAATTTACAGAAACATATGCTTACTAATATACGCTATATATGTAAATTATACACACGCATATGTAGGACAAAGTACACACATACACATACATGCTCAGGGCTGCCATTTAGACCATCTTATTTGTAATCTAACTACTCAGGAAACTTAATTAGTTATCAGAAGTTGGCTTTGTGAAAATGTGATCAAAGAAAAAGAGTTAGATGATCCTGGAGGATATTTCATCCAGGCTTTAGTAGAGCTTGGAAAATTAGGCCTTCCACATTACTACATACCTTTCCAGCATTCATGTTACTCATCTTTGCTAATTATATCAGTGAGTCTCTGCCTTCCCCTCTATCCATCTACCTTCTTCTTCTTCTTCTTTCTTCTTTCTTCTTCTTCTTCTTTCTTCTTCTTCTTCCACTTCTTCCTCTTCTTCCATACGTAACATTCATACATACATTCTTCTTTCATGCATATACCATATGAACTCTGACAGATTTATATTTTTGAACTCTTGTTTGTCATTAACCGTGAACTTCAATATTTCATGCAAGGCAATTAATTTTTTCTTCCCTTTTTAATATCATGTATTTTCCAAATATGTATACCATGGTTTTTTAATGCATGCAACTAATTTAAACATCAAGTAAGCATGTATATTATTTCATTTAATCTTCAAAACATCTTTGTGAAATAAGTCATATCTATTCATCCAACAAAAGTACTGAGGCTAAAGAGGAGTTAAATGAGTTGCCTGAAGTTACATAGTTAATAAGCACCACAGTTAGGAATCCTGTCTACTCCATGATTTCAGGCCCACCTTTCCACAGGTTCACCACAACCTGAACAGAAAGATCCTAGAAATCCCCATTTATGAATCATCTCTCTTAGGATGGATTACTTCTATAAATATGTTCATTTTGTAGTGGTTTTTACTTGACTCAACTTCATAATAACCTTTCCTGACCTTGTAACTGCCCCCCCCCCCTTATTAACTGTCATAATGGAAGAAAATAAGAGATTACAGATCCTTGAGAAAAGAAAGAAAAAAGAATGTCGCAGGTGGGACGGTATCTAATAATTGGAGGACAGCTTTAGCAAGGAGGAGATGAGGAAGGAAAACTGAGAATATATGTCTAGAAATAACAGGTGAATTAAGGGTGGAAAAACCTGGAGATCAAGATTGGATGTTCTCCATTCAATTAGAAATGAAAGTTTGGGGAGTAAAGAAAGGGATGAATATGAGAGATAAGGACACTTGGAGGAAGGAGGCAGTCTGTAACAATTTCTGTGGGAATCTCAGCATTGAATCAAGCAGAGAAGTGTGTTTGAAGTTGTTGATAACCTTGTGCTTTAGGAATAGATTTTTCTGGCCATTTTTTTATTGTGATAAGATCCATGAACCATGAAATTTACCATTTTAACCACCTTTTTTCTGTCATGACAGCCTACTATTCAGCATTCAAACCATTTTCAAATGTACAAATCAGTGGCATTAAGTGCATTATTAATTTCCTGCCACTATTTTCACTTTCCATTTCCAGAACTTTCTCACCATCCCAAACAGAAACTCTGTAGCCATTAAACAGTAACTCCTCATTCCTCTCTCTTCTTCACGCCTGGTAACCACTATTCTATTTTCTGAATTTGTGAGTTTGCATATTCTGTATACCTCATATGATTCAAATCATACAATATTTGTCTTTTTGTGTCTGACTTATGTCACTTAGCATAATGTTTTCAAGTTTTATCCATATTATAACATGTCAGAATGTCATTCCTTTTAAGGCTGAATAATGTTCCATTGTAGGTGCATACCACATTAAAAAAATCCATTGTGTTTTTTTGTTTGTTTGTTGAGACAGGGCCTTGCTCTGTTGCCCAGACCCGAGTACAGTGGCACTATCATGGCTCACTGCAGCCTCAGCCTCCTAGGCTCAAGTGATCCTTTTACTGGGACTACAGGCGTGTGCCACCATGCCTGGGTAATTTTTTATTTTTTGTAGAGACGAGGTCTCGCTGTGTTATCAGGCTGAACTTAAACTCCTGGCCTCAAGCAATCTTCTTAATTCAGCCTCCAAAAATGTTAGGATTACAGGCATGAGCCACCGTGAAAAATTTATTATTGATGGGCATATGGGTTGTTTCTACCTTTTGGCTATTGTGAATAATGCTACAGTGAACATTGGTGTACAAAATAATCAATTTTAAAACTACAGTAAAAATCTTTTATGAAATTGCTGTTTTAATTATTGTTTCATACTATTTAAGTCATTCGGAAAGTCTGATAAATTTGTGTGAGGAAAAGAGAGTATTATATGACTACTTTTCACATTTTTGCTGAGCATATTCTAAGGTTGTGATGACCATAAACTGCTTCAGAAGTTCATCATCTAATAGAATGGAAAAATACTATTATTATTAGATCTCTGTCTCACTTTTTGGGAATAATCTAATTAGTTTCACCACGAGGGTAAGTGAGTCTTTAAGTCACTTATAAAGAGTGATCCTAGTCAGCTATGTAATTGTTTATACTCATGATTTTAAGACATTTTAGAGTTATGCGTACTACATAACATTGCCAGCACTGTGCACTGAGAGTTACTTTATTAATGGACATCTCATGCTTTCTCCTGTTATCAGCTCAGCACATGAGATTCTAGAACTTTGCCTTGAATGCTTAGAATATAACTTAGTCTTGCTATGGAGGTTGAACTCCCTCATACTTTATGTTAACTTTTAACTTTTAGTTGAACAATGCATATATCTAGGATAAGTGTAGTTATTTATAAACAAAAAACTTAAGACTGACAATATAGCCTTCTAGTTAATTGCTTTTAAATTTGAAGTTATTAAAATAGTTTTAGTATATATTATTAGTATAAATGTGTTTAGAGCTGATATCAAAAGAAAAGATAAAATAAATTGTAATAGCTGAAATTATTTTACATGAGATACTCAGCTAAGTAAAAAGTTCGTTCAAGGCCTTTTACAAATGATAGCTAGCCAGTAGTTACTCTGTTTGAACACAAGAATATAATGACTCAGTTAAGGTAAGTACTGTCTGTTTAACTCAGTAGGCTGATTCATATTTATACAGTCATGAAAATGATAAGGAATTAATTACTTAAAAATCAAGATAGCTAGCAATTTTTCATTTCTAATAATGATAAAATAATTCAATACCTGCCAAAATTCATATATATTTCATATATATATATATTTTTTTTTTTTTTCCAAGACAGGGTCTCACTCTGTCACCCAGGCTGGAGTGCAGTGGTGCAGTCTCGGCTTACTGCAACCTCTGCCCCCTGGGCTCAAGTTATCCTTCCACCTCAGCCTCCTGAGTAGCTGAGACCACAGGCATGCACCACCACACCTGGCTTGTTTTGTTTTGTTTTTTGTATTTTTAGTAGAGACAGTGTCTCATCATGGTGCCCAGGCTGATGTCAAACTCCTGAGCTCAATCTGCCGACTTCGGCCTCCAAAGTGCTGGGATTACAGGTGTGAGCCACAGCACCCAGCCCAGAATTCATACTTATTTTTATTTTTTTTTTTTTGAGACAATCTTGCTTTGTCACCCACACTGGAGTGCAGTGGCATAATCTCTGCTCACTACAAGCTCCGCCTCCCGGGTTCATGCCATTCTCCTGCCTCAGCCTCCTGAGCAGCTGGGACTATAGGTGCCCGCCACCACGCCTGGCTGATTTTTTTTATTTTTAGTTGAGACAGGGTTTCACTGTGTTAGCCAGGATGGTCTCGATCTCCTGACCTCGTGATCCACCCACCGCGGCCTCCCAAAGTGCTGGGATTACAGGCGCAAAATTCATATTTTAATAAAAGGGATGCATATCTAATATTTACTAACGAATTAGTCAAGTTAAAATTGTCACTATAGTAAAGACCAATTTAATTTATATTCTGTAAGTGAGACACTGAGGTGATTCTTTGTATTTTGGTTATAGTTCATGTTTCTGTCAGCATTTTGTAGAGAGTTCTATGAAGCTGAACTCATCCTTGAAATTTAGAATTGCCATAATTCTTTTTAATGTGGAATATAACAATCAGTCTTTCTGGGATCTGTAATTTCAAAAACAACAACATTTTTCTTTTTGATTGATCATAGCTATTATTGGAACAGCTGGTAACATGTGACATAGTACTATAATTTAGACTGAAAAAATTGATTTGTGAATTATATCCACTCAGCTTAAATTTCTCTGTTTCTAGTCTCCAGAGCATCTTTTGTACTTCTTTTTCTGCAGAAACGGCTTCTTAACATAATGTTCTTACATTTTCCCAGGGGAAGAGGAAAACTCCATAGTCAATTTTCTTACTTGTCTGAAGTATAAAAAAGAAACTCTTTACACAAAAATAGAGGGAAAAACAAAGTAAGATTCAGAATTTCCCAACACAGGAAATAAAAGATTTATTCCATTTAACCTTTTAACAAATGCACTTTACACATTTTGTGTGTGTGCGTGTGTGTACTTCAGGATTTCTGTTCATCCTGCAGTCAATGTCAAGGAGATGAGAATTTATGAATATGATGATTCAGATGATTTCAGATTTGAGACTAATTCCCACATAAATCATTCTCCCCTCTCATCTTTTGTAGGTAAAAGTAAGCCATAGAATAGTTTGTAGGATCATTAGATAACAAGTTAGGTAGGGAACTATTTTGTATTTAATGATTTCCCTGTTAAAATTCACTTTTCAACTATTTACTTAAGTATTCAAATAATAAATCAACTATCCATTTAGAATGATCAGGAAGGATCAATTTAGAGATTTTTTTTATTGTAAATTGACAAATTGTCATCACAATTACAATATTTATGAGGTACAAAGTGATGTTATATGTATACAAAGTAGAATTATTAAACCAAGCTAATTGACATTCTTCACTTCACATAATTACACTTTTTTGTGGTGAGCACGTTTGAAATTTGCTGTCTTAGCAATTTTGAAGTGTAGAATACACTGTTATTGACTGTAGTCATTATGCTGTGCAGTATATCCCAAAAACCTTTTTCTTCCTGTCTAATTGAAACTGTACACTTTGATCAACATCTCCCTGTTTCCCCCATCCCCTAACCTTTGGTCACCACCAACCGTTCACCTCTAGTCTATAAGTTAGATTCTTTTCAATTTCACATGTAAGTGAGAACATCATGCGGTATTTGTCTTTCTGTGCCTGACTTATTTCACTTAGCATAACATCCTCAAGATTCTTCCATGTTGTCACAAATGACAGAATATCTTTCTTTAAAGGCTAAATAATATTCCATTTGTTTATGTATACCACATTTTCTTTATCCATTCATCTGTCAATGAACATTTAGGTTGATTCCATAACTTGGCTATTGTGAATAGTGCTGCAGTAAACACAAGAGTGCAGATATCTCTTTGACATACTGATTTCAAATCCTTTAGATATATACCCAGAAGTGGGATTGCTGGATCATATCATAATTCTACTTTTAGTTTTTGGAGGAACCTCTATATAGTTTTCCATATGCATGTACTAACTTACATTCCCACCAATAGTATACAAAAGGTTTCTTTTTTCCTTGCAAAAACTGGTTATCTTTTGTCGTTTTGAAAATGTGGTGGTAGGTATGAGGTGGTATCTCATTGTGATTCTAATTTACATTTCCCTAATGCTTAGTGATATTGAACAATTTTTCATATACCTGTTGGCCATTTGTATGTTGTCTTTTGAGAAATGTCTGTTCAGGTTCTTTGCCCATTTTTCAATCAAGATTGTTTTCTTGCTTTTGAGTTTTTTTGAGTTCCTTATATATTTTGGGTATTAATCCCTTATCAAATGTCTGGCTTACAGATATTTTCTCCAAATCTGTAGGTTGTCTCTTCACTTTGTTGTTCTTTTGCTGTGCAGAAGGTTTTTAGTTTGATGTAAATCCATTTGTCTATTTTTGCTTTTGTTGCCTGAACTTTTAGGGTCAAATTCAAAAAATCATTGCCCAGACCAATGTTATGTAGTTTTTGATCTATTTTTTTTCCAGTAGTTTTACAGTTTCAGGTCTTACATTTAAGTCTTTGTCTTAGTTTGTTTGTGCTGCCACAAACAATACCACAGACTGGGCAATTTATAATGAACACAAATGTATTTCTCAGAGTTCCAGAGGCTGAGAAGTCCAGAGCAGGGGGCTGGTATGTTAATCAAGGGGCTAGTATGTGATTAGGGCCTTTGTGCTGGGCCATGCTGTGGTGGAAGGTGGAAGGGAGGAGAGAGAGGGAGAGAACCTCTGTCAAAAATCAATTGACCATAAATATGTGGGTTCATTTCTGAGCTGTCTATTCTCTTCCATTGGTCAGTGTATCTATTTTTATGGCAGTACCATGCAGTTTTAATTACTATAGCTTTGTAATACAGTTTGAAATTAGTAGTAGTGTGATACCTCCCACTTTATTCTTTTTGCTCAAAATTGCCTTGGCTATTCAGGGTTTTTTGTAGTCCCATAGGAATTTTAGAATTTTTTTTTCTATTTTTGTGAAAAATGTCATTGTAATTTCGATAGGGATTGTATTGAATCTGTAATCACTGGGTAGTATGGACTTTTAAACAATATTAATTCTTCTAATCCATGAACAAGGAGTATCTTTCCATTTACTTGTGTCTTCTGTTTCTTTCATCAGTGTTTTATAATTTTTCGTGTGTAGGCCTTTCACTTTTTAAATTTATTTCTAAGCATTTTATTCATTTTTTAACTATTATAAATGGGATTGTTGATTTCATTTTTGGATAGTTTGTTGTTAGGATATAGAAATGCTACTGATTTTTGTGTGTTGATTTTATATTCTACAACTTGACTGTATTTGTTTATTAGTTCTAATAGGTTTTTGTTTTTGTTTGGTAGAATCTTTGTAGCTCTCTCCATATAAGATCAGCAAGCATCGACAATTTCACTACTTCCTTTCCTATTTGGATGCCTTTTCTTTCTTTCTCTTGCCTACTTGCTCCAGCAAGGACTTCCAGTACTATGTTGAAGAGAAGTGGTGAGAGTAGTGGTCTTTGCTTTGTTCCTGATCTTAGAAGAGAAGGTTTCAACTTTTTATTGTTGAATATAATGTTATCTGTTGGCCTGTCATATGTGGTCTTTAGTATGTTGAGGTACATTTTATTCGTACCTATTTGAGAATTTTTTCTATCATGAAAGGATGTTGAATTTTGTCAGATTCTTTTGCCATAGCTAATGAGATGATCACTTGAGTTTTGTTCCTCATTTTGTTAATGTGGCTTATCACATTTATAGACTTGTGTATGTTTAACTGTCCTTTCATTCTGGGGACAAATCCTACTGATTGTGGTGTATGATCCTTTTAATGTGCTATTGAATTTGATTTGCTAGTATTTCATTGAGGAGCTTTGCATTTACGTTCATCAAGGATATTGGTCCATAGTTTTCTTGTAATGTTCTGTCTGGCATTGGTATCAGGGTAATGCTGGCTTTGTTAAAAGAGTTTGGAAGTATTTTCTCCTCTTGGATTTTTGGGAAGAGTTTGGTAGTATTATTAGTTCTTTAAATGTTTGGTAAAAATCAGCCTGAAGCCATCAGGTTCTGGGTTTTTCTTTGATGAGAGACTTTTTATTACAAATTCAATCTCCTTAGTTGTAATTGGTTTGTTCTAATTTTCTATTTCGTTATGATTCAGTTCTGATAGGTTATGTATGTCCAGGAATTTACCCGTTTCTTCTATTATCTAATTTATTGGCATATAGTTGTTCATAATAATCTCTTATGATCCTTTGTATTTCTAAGGTATCCGTTGTAATATCTCTTCTTTCATTTCTGATTTCATTTATTTGAATCTTTTTTTCTCAGTCTAGGTAAGGGTTTGCCAATTTTGTTTATCTTTTCAAAAAATCAATTCTTAGTTTCATTGATTTATTCTTCTATTTTCTAGTCACTAATTTTTAAATTTCTGCTTTGATCTTTATTGTTTCCTTCTTTCTGCTAACTTTGGGCTTTTTCTTTTTCTGTTTCCTTAAGATGTAATATTAGGTTGTTTGAGATCTTTTTTGCTCTAGGTGTTTATTGTGTTTATTTGTATAAATTTCCCTCTTAGAACTGCTTTTGCTGCATCTCATCAGTTTTGGTGTGTTGCTTTTTGTTTGTCTCAAGGTAATTTTTTGATTGCCCTTTTTATTTAGAATTATTTGCAGACTTATTTCGCTGTATGGTCTGTGAACAGCTGTAGATTTTCTTTTATATATATATATTTTAAACAAAATTTGAGAGATGAAGTCTGTATTGTTTACAGGTTTGAGGAATAATTGATTTATAATAAACTGCACATATTTAAAGTTTGCAAGTTAATCAGTTTTTACGTATGAAATCACTGTTCCCAGGATAAGATGATAAACATGTCCATCACCCCCAAAATTTTCCTTCTGTCTTTTTCTAATCCTTCCCTCTTTTCCTTCTTCCCTTTTTTCATATCCTCACTCCCTTCTCTGGCAATCATCTGCTGTTTAGTATTCATTTTCTATAAATTTATATCAGTGGAAACATACAATATGTGTTTTATTGAGGTAGTGTGTCTGGCTTCTTTCAATATTACATTCATCCATGTTGTCACATTTATCAATAGCCCTTGTTTTTTTTTTGCTGAGTATTATTTTGTTGTATGACTATATCACCATTTACTTATCCATTTACTTATCCATTTACTAGTTGATGGACATTTGAGATATTTCTAATTTTTGGCTATTATGAATAAATTGCTTTGAAACTTGGGTACAGCCTCTTTGTGGACATACAATTTCATTTATTTAGGGCAGGGGCTGGCAAATAACCAGAGAGCAAATATTTTAGGGTGTATAGGCTTGCATTCTTCCTTCTTGCACTGTGGTCTGAAAGCTCCAGGTAGTAAGCCAGAGTAGTCATGGGCTGCACTTCATTTGCCTCCTCTCTTTCAGTTATCACTGGCTTGCTCTACCTGTTGTTCAGTTTCTGAAAACCATCATTTTGTTGTGTTTGTGGTCTTGTAACTCTATCTTGGCTGAGTCTATACATTTTAATGTAGTTATGTTTCTTTTTAAAAGTTTAATGCATTTGTATTTAAAATCATTATGCTAAGATTATGTGAGATTTTTGTTTCTATATTATGTTTATGCAGTTCTTTACTAAGAAGGGGATGAATGACTTCAGGGTTTCCTGGAAGCTCATCTCTTAAAATATTCATCTATCACTATTAAAATATGTTAATATATCAATTAATATTGTACCCCTTGTTTAGGAGTCAATCTGTCTGTCTTACTGATTGCTTATGTTGGTTTTTTCTTTGTGCTTTTTGTATTATGTATTACAACCTTTTATATTATGAAATACAGTACCCATGTAGGAAGTTCATAAAACATAAATATACAGCTTAATGAAATTTTATGTAACTAACACCCATTTAATAACTACTTAGGGCAAGAGAAATAATATTGCCGGCATCCTAGAGGCCCTAACATGCCTTTTTTCAATCACAGCTTTCTCCCACCCAAAGATAGCCAGTATCCCAACCTCTGTGGTTTTTACTTTGCTCTTCTTTACACTTTTACTACTTAGGTAGTCATCTGTAAAATTAGTGTTTGCTGTTGCGTGGTTTTGATCCTTACATAAATATAACTGTATTAGTTTGTTCTTGCACTTAACTGTATTGGTTCGTTCTTGCATTGCTATAAAGAACTACCTAAGACTGGGTAATTTATAAAGAAAAGAGGTGTAATTGACTCACAGTTGTGCAGACTGTACAGGAAGCATGCCTAAGGAGGCCTCAGAAAACTTACAATCATGGTGGAAGGCAAACAGGAAGGAGGCACATCTTACATGGCCAGAGCAGGAGGAAGAGAGAGCAAAGGGGGAGGTGCTACACACTTTTAAACAACCATGTCTCGTGAGAACTCATTCACTATCATGAGAACAGCAAGGGGGAAATCCATTCCCATGAGCCGGTCACCTCCCACCAGGCCCCTCCTCCAACATTGGGGATTACAATTTGACATGAGATTTGGGCGGGGACACAAATCCAAACCACACTTTGCTCTTTGACGTGTAGCTTCTTTTGTTCAGTATTAGGATTTTGAAATTCATTCATGATGTTGTATGGAATTCATTCCTTTTCATTGGTGTATAATATTATATATAGGCACTTGATGGATAGCAGTTTGAGGTGCTTACCAGTAATAGTCAAACATAATGCACATGTACTTTAGGACACATGTATTCACACAAAATTGGAATTGCCAGATCCTAGAGTAGTCATATGTTCAACCTAGGAGATAATGTGTGTTATAAATTTCATCTACTCATTGGTTTCTTTCAGTCTCTAAATGATCTCATTTTAACTTTTTAAAATGTTATTTATTTATTTTTGAGATGGGGTGTCTCACTCTGTCACCCAGGCTGGACTGCAGTAGTGTGATCATAGCTTATTGCAGTCTCAAATTCCTGGGATCAAGCAATCCTCTCACCTCAGCCTCAGGTAGCTGAGACTACAGGTACATGCCACCATACCTGACTAACTTAAAAAAAAAAAATCATTGTAGACATAAGGTCTTGCTACATTGCCCAGGCCAGTCTTGAGCTCCTGGCTTCAAGTGATCCTCCCACCTTGGTCTCCTCAAGTGCTAGGATTATAGGTGTGAGCCACTGCCCTCGACCGATTTTTTTTTTAATTTTAAAATAATTCTAGACTTACAGAAAAGTTGCAAAAATATTTCATAGAGTATTCCTGTATATCTTTCACGTGGTTTTCCCCATTTTTAATATCTTACATAACCATAGGACATTTATTAAAATCTGAAAATAAACATTGGTACAATGCTATCAACTTATATACATTTATTGTTCTAATTTTGCCAGTTTCCCCAATAATATACTTTTTCTCATCTAGGATCCACTCTAAGATCCTATATTACATTTAGTTGTTGTGGCTCTTTCATCCAATCTGTGATAATACTTTCTTCTTGTTTTTCATGACCTTGATACTTTTAAAAGAATACTGGTCAGTTATTTTGTAGACTGTCACTTAGTTGGGTCTTTTGCATTTTTTGGCAAGAACTTATGAAAATAATGCTTTTCTCAGTGCATTATATGTTGGTAGTGAAGGGGGTGTGTTGATAAGCTTTAATACTGGTGATAGTTAACCATAATTACTTGCAGTGTTTCTCTAAAGTTGCTATTTTTTTTTTTTTGTAATTGTTACATGTTTTTCTGGGGAGAAACTTTGAGACTATGCAATATAATGTTTCTCACTAAACTTTCATTTTCTAATTTTAATACCTTTTGATGTTTTTTGCTTGCAACAATTATTACTGTGGTGGTTTTAAATTTCAGTTTGGTAAATATTTTAAATATTGGTGAATTTAAATTTTTCTCATTCTTTTTTCATGTATTAGGAGAAATTTTACTGTAAACAAGAACTGTCTCTTCTCATAAATTTATTTATATTGGTATAGACTTTTTTTTTTTTTGAGACAGAGTCTCACTCTGTTGCCCCAGGCTGGAGTGCAATGGCGCGATCTCGGCTCACTGCAACCTCCGCCTCCTGGATTCAAGTGATTCTCCTGCTTCAGCTTCCTGAGTAACTGGGATTACAGGCGCCTGCCACCTTGCCTGGCTAATTTTTGTATTTTTAGTAGAGACGGGGTTTCGCCACATTGGTCAGGCTGGTCTCGAACCGCTGACCTTAGGTGATCTGCCCACCTCCCAAAGTGCTGGGATTATAGGTGTGAGCCACCACGCCTGGCCTGGTATAGACTTTTTAAAAAATGTACTTGTTTATTTTTTATAGAGACAAGTTCTCACTATGTTGACTAGGCTGGCCTTGAACTCCTGGCCTCAAGCAGTCCTCCTGCCTTGACCTCCCAAAGTGCTGGGATTATAGGTGTGAGCCACCACACCTGGCCTATTGGTATGGACTTAAGAATAAAGTTGACCCATGAACAATGCAAGGGCACTGACTCCCTTGCAGTAGAAAATCTGCATATAATTTTTGACTCCTCCCCAAACCTAACTACTAATAGCTTACTGTTGACTGGAAGCCTTACCAATAACATACACAGTCAATTAACATGTATTTTGTAGTTACATGTGTTATACACTATATTCTTATAATAAAGCTAGAGAAAAGAAAATATTAAGAAAATAACAAGGAAAAGAAAATAAATATGCTATTCATTAGACTTGAGTGGATCTTCCTAAAAGTCTTCATCCTTGTCATCATTGTGAAGGCTGAGGAAGAGGAGGGGTTGTTCTTGCTGTCTCAGTGAGGACAGAGGTGGAAGAAATCTGCGTATAAGTGGACCTACGTGGTTCAAACCCACGTTATTCAAGGGTCAGAGCTGTATTTTATTTTATGGGTTATAATCCAATACTATAATTTTATTTTAGTGTTTTGATTTTGACCATTGGGAACTCTTTCAAGTTGGCTTCTGTGTCTTTTTGACACGCTTTCCATCATTTTTCAGTACTTCCTTACTTTCTAGTACCATAAGATGTTACAGAATCTTCTATTTTCTTTCCTCGGCCCAGGAATTAGCTGTTTCTCTAAGGAGCCCTGGTTTCTTTTATTGGTGAATGATAGTTAGAAATAAAAATCTAATCCTAGGTGTGGTCATTGCTTCTGGTTGTCATTCTAAGCCCTCTCTGTTGACAGAGCTAGGAATGTATCATATACTAACAAGCACCTACGTGTATATTTGTATTTATTTCTTCTTCCATCTGTCAGTATATTAAAAGGCATGAGGCCTTACTGATAGTCCTTATCCAACATCAAAATGTTAATTCTGTCCTTTCTCCTTTTCTTATTTGTAACTCTTTGTACAGTGAGAAACCTGCATCTCTTTATCCATGATATATTTGTTTGTTAAATCCTAGTATATATTTTCATAATTACTAACCAGTACCCATATGAGAAACAAGTTTATTGACTTAAGTACTGTGTTTGTCTACAGTTCTTTTTGTTGGTAGCCTTAGAGAATATAGTCAAAATACTATTTTCTGAAGTTACTTAAATTAGTTCCTTTTCGTCCCCATCCCCCTTCATGTGTATTATTCATTTGTAAATATAATTATTTTCATTCCTTTTTAGGTTCTCTCAACATACTGATTGATTTTAATTGATCGTTTGGTATATGAAACATTGTAATGGTTCTAAGTCCTAACTGTATAAAAAGATACTCTCATAGATATGTCACTCTTCACTCATCCTGCTGCCCTATTTTTATTCCCCCATGATTTCTACCTGTTTTCACCTATCCCTCATGGGAAACCAGTCTCTTTAGTTTCTGTTTTAGCCTTCCTGTAATTCCTTTGTACAAAGAAACAGACACATGAATGTTTTGTACTTTTTCTTTACCAAAGGATAGCATACTGTATATCCTCTCTTGCACCTTCTTTTTTTCACTTAACACAGTAAATATATCCTGGAAATCATTTCCTATTGGTAAGTAGAGATTGTCCTCATTTTTTACCGCTGCATATTATTCCACGGTGTGGATTTAACCGTAGCTTATTTAACCACTCTGCCATGTCTGAGCGTTTGGGTTGTCCTTAACATTTTGCAACTGCAAACCGTGCTGCAGTAAATAGCGTTGTGCATATGTATTTTTTAGTTTTTGGAGGTACATCTTCAAGGACATTGTCAGAAGGAAGATGACTGGGTCAAAAGCTAAGTGCATGTGTAGTTTTGCCAAATTTCCCTCCAGACGGGTTATACTAGTTTGCATTTCCAATAGTAGTATATGAGAGTGTCTGTTTTCCACAGCCTGGCCAGCAGAATGTGTTGTCCGTACCTTTTAATTTTGCCAATCTGGTAAGTGGGAATTGTATCTCAGTGTTGTTTTAATTTGCATTTTTCTAGTTACAAGTGAGTTTGAATATTTTTACATATGCTTAATGTCCATGTTTTATATTTTTGAATTATCTTTTTAATGTGTTTTTCCCATTTCTTCTCAATGTTTAAGAGTTCTTTATATATTAAAGTTAGTAGTCCCTTTTCTGTGGTATATGTTACAAATATTTTCTCCCAGTTTGTCAGTTATCTTTTGACTTTGTTTATGGTGTTTTTTTGCCATGCCATTTAAAAAAAATTTACATAGTACGATTTACCAACATTTTCTCTTATTTCCTTGTTATATCAAGATTGAAGAGGAATTTACTCAGGTTTTCTTTTAATACTTGTAAGGTTTCTCCTTTTTTTGTACTTAGATTCCCAATCCATTTGGAGTTTATTCTTGTGACTTGTGCAAAGTTTGGATCTTAGTCTATCTCTTGATAAACATAAATTATTAATTTTAATGTAGACAGATATACCAGTATTTTCCTGTATGGCATTATTTTCATCTGTGTGGATAGCCAGTTATCCCTGCACTGTTTATTAGAAAGATTATCCTTTCACTTCTGCTCTGCAGTGCCACCTTTGTTATAAATTCAGTGCCTATGCGTAGGTCTGTTTCTAGGTTCTCTGTTCTATTCTACTGACGTACTTGTTTGTCCTTACGTCAATCACATTTTCATTATTGCTAAAGCTTCATGAGAAGAAGTCTTGATATCTAGTAAGCAAGTCCTCCTACTTTGTTCTTCTTTAGGATAATTTTTAATATTTTTGTTGTTTTGCTTTTTCTCATATATTTTCGAATGAGCTTATAAAGTTTCTCATACAAATTCTGTCAGGAGTTTTTAGATTGCATTTAATATATAAATCAGGCTGTGAACATTTTATGTGGTAACAGTGTTGTAATTTCCTACCTATGAACATGTTGTATTCTTTCATTTACTTAGGTTTTCTTAAATTTCTTGCAATAATGTTTGATACTTTTATTAATTAAGGTCTTTCACTTCTTTTGTTAGTTTTATTCCTAGATTAAAAATATTTTTTATCATTTCATTTTGAATTGGATCATCCAGTTTCATTTTTTGACTGCATGTTGCTGGTAATACAACTGCTATTTTTCTCTAATTGATCTAGTATCCAGGAATCTTATTATAAATTCATTGATTAATCCTAATAATTTTTCTGCATTTTGGGGGGAATACATATGTATATATATTATGTTTATGAATAATGTGAGCTTTTTTCCCTCTAAACCTTAGATCATGTTTTTCCTTGCCTTAATACACTGGCTAGGACCTCTAGTACATTGTTAAACAAAAATGGTGATAGAAGGTGTTTTTGCATTCTTCTCCATCTAAAATTTTAAAATTTCCCCATTAAGTGTGTTTCCTCTAGGATTTGATTTATTTATTTACTTAGATCATTTAGATAAAATTGAAAAAGTTAGCTTCTCTTCCTTATTTGCTGAGAGTACTTATACAAAGGTGTTTAGTTTTTTCAAATACCTTTTCTGCCATTATAACAATACAGTCTTTCCCCCCATCCTGTTTCTCAGGTAATTACAATGGTGAGTTATTTAATATTAAATGATTTTTAGAATAAACCCAATTTGATGGTTTTCTTTGCTTCTTTTTTCTTCCCTTTCCCCTTCCCTTCCCTCTTTCCTCCTTTTCCCTCCTCATCCTCCCCCCTTCTCCCCTCTCCTCTCTGAAGTTGGCCTATATTGTATGTTTCGTTTCTTATACTTCAACATTGCATTTTTTAAAAAAATTGATGACATTTTCATAGGTCTTTTTCCACATTTATGGAAAATTAAACAAAGTGCAGAGATTTCCTAGATACCCTTTCTCTTTCAGCATACAGTTTCCCTTATCATGTTGCACTAGTGTGGTACATTTGTTACAATTGATGAACAAATTGGTTATATTATTAACTAAAGTCCATAGTTTCCATTGGGTTTAGCTGTGTTTTATAGTGCTATGGATTTAGACAGATTCATGATGTTCAGATGATATCAACCATTACAGTATTATACAGACTAGTTTTCTGCTCTGAAAATTTCCTGTGCAACATCTATTTGTTCCTTTTTTCCTCCCCCGATCTCCTGGCAATCACTGATCTTGCCGCTATAGTTTTGCCTCTTCCGAATGTCATATAGCTAGAATCATATAGTATGTAGTCTTTTTAGATAGGCTTCATTCACTTAGTGATATTCATTTAGATTTCTTCCGTGTCTTTCTGTAGCTTCATAGTTCATTTCTTTCTTTAAATAGACTTTATCTTTTAGAGCAGTTTTAGGTTCATAGCAAAAATTGAGCAGAAAGTACAGACAGTTCTCATATGCTACCTGCCCCACACATGCATTGCCCTCCCCCACTATCAGTACTCTGCATCAGAGTGCTACATTTATTAGAGTTGATGAACCTATGTTGACATGTAATTATCACTAAAGTCTGTAGTTTGCATTAAGGTTTACTCTTGGTGGTGTTTTGACAAATGTATAATGACATATATCTAGCATTATAGTATCATACAGAATGGTTTCACTGCCTTAAAAAAATCCTTTTGCCTTTCTCAGAATATCATATAGTTGGATCATACAATATTTAGGCTTTTAAGATTGACTTCTTATACTGTTACTTTCCTCTGTGTCTTTTCATGGCTTGATAGCTCATTTATTTTTGGCATTGAATAATATTGCATTGCCTGTGTGTACCATCATTTATTTTCCCCTATTCAAGGACATCTTGGTTGCTTCCAAGTTTTGGCAATAATGAATAAAGCCGCTATAAACACCCATGGGCAGGTTTTTTGTATGGACATACATTTTCTATTTATTTGAGTAAATACCAAGGAATATGATTATTGGGTCATGTGGTAAGGGTATATTCAGTTTTGTAAGAAACCACTAAACTGTCTTCCAAAGGGGCTATGCTATTTTGCATTCCCACCAGCAATGCTCGTGAGTTCCTGTTGCTCCACATCCTTGCCGGCATTGGTGGTGTCAGTGTTCTCGATTTTGGCCATTCTCATAGGTGTGTTGTAGTATCTTACTGTTACTTCAGTTTGTATTTCCCTAATGACATATGAGACTTGAACATCTTTTCATATAACCACTTGCTATCTGCATATCTTCTTTTGTGAGGTGTCTGTTCCAGTCTTTTGCTCATTTTTAAATCAGATTATTATTTTTTTCTTTTTCTAAATTTTTGTTTTTAGAGACGGGTTCTTGCTGTCACTCAGGCTGGAGTACAGTGGTGCATTCATGACTCACTGTAACCTTTAACTCATGGACTCATGAGATCCTCCTGCATCAGCTTCCTGAGTAGCTGGGACTACAGACACATGCCACCATGCCCAGCTACTTTTTATACTTTTTGTAGAGACGAAGTCTTGCTATGTTGCCCAGGCTGGTCTGGAACTCTTGGCCTCAAGTGATCCTCCAACCTTGTCCTCCCAGAGTGCTGGGATTACAGGCATGAGCCACCATGCCAAGCAAACTTGTTTATTTTCTTACTGTTAAGTTTTAATAGTTTGTTGTATATTTTGGATGAAACTTATTTTTCACATGTCTTTTGAAAATATTTTTTTCCCAGTCTGTGGCTTGTTTTCTTATTCTCTCTGAATCCACATTGCATTTTGTGTCCATGTCAAAGTTATGCTAACTTTATAAAATGAATTGGGAAATATTCTTTTCTATTTTCTGGAAAAATTTGTGTGTAATTAGAATTAATTTTGGTAGAATTTGCTGGTGAATTTGCTAGACCTTTTGCTTTGCTTGCTTTGTGGAGTAATTTAAAATTGTTTATGGGAGACATCTAAGATTTTCTATTTTTTTTCTTGCGTCAGTTTTAGTGCATTATATTTTTCTAGGAGTGTCTCTATTCTGACTTTTGAAACTTGTTGGGATAAAAGTATTTATAATATCCTCTTATTATTTATTACTACATTTAGGCTGTTTTCTTTTTTCTTTGTACTACTGATTATTTGTGTGTTTTCTTTGTCAGCCTCATTCAGAATCAATTCAATTATTGTCTTAGAAGGAATAGTTTTTAGTGTTTTTGGTACTCTCCAGTGTGTTTTCCATTTCATGAATTTCTGCTAATTGTTATCTCTTTGCTTCTATTTTTGTTGGGTTTCAGTTACTGTTATTTTTCTAATTTCTTGAGGTGGATACTTAACTCATCAATTTCTATAAAGCATTTCTTCTTTTTCATATATATATATTTTGGATTGTAAATTTCTTTATAACTTGGATTTAACTGCAACCTACAAGTTTTGATATATTGTTATTTTGCTATTCGGTTGAAGACATTTCGTAATTTCAATTATGATTTTACCTCTGATCTATGGGTTATTTATAAGTACACTTCTGTCTTTACAGACATGGAGATTTTTCTGGTTTCTTATATGTTATTGATTTCTAGCCAAGTTATGTTCTGAGGCTATGATCTGCATTATTTTATTTGTTCAAAATTTGCTTTATGTGGGAGGAAGGAGAGGATCAGGAAGAGTAGCTAGTGGATGCTGGGCTTAATACCTGGGTGATGGGATGATCTTTGCAGCACACCATCATGGCACATGTGTACTGATGTAACAAACTTGCACATTCTGCACACGTACCCTGGAACTTAAAAGTTGGAAATTTTAAAAAAAGGAAAAAAAATTTGCTTAATGGAATACACTTTTTAAATTTACATCCCACTAGAAGATTCAAAGAGTAATGTAGACCTTATCAATGATATGCATTTTCTTAAGTTGAAGATGGCACTACTGATCCTACTATATTCAGTGTATTTGCTTTCTATTTGTTTGGTTGTTTGTTTTCTAATAGTAGATGTATTGGATGTAGTCTGGTCTTTGGATAACTTGCTAAGCAGTGGAATTTTATGTAAGTCAGTATTCAAGGTGCTATAAGTTGTTTCAAGGTATTTTGTTGCAATTTAAAAATATATCTGATAACGGGTACTATAGTTATGGCTTGTAGATAGAACATTTAATTTTGAGTTATTTAGCTTATTTTTAGAAAGAATCCCTTGCTCCTTTTAAACTTTTAATTTGAAATAATTACAGACTCAATTTACTTTTAAAGCAGTTTTTCTGTGTTTGATGTATCATCAATATTGGGTGAGTGAAGTTCTTTTAAATGTTTGTTCTATTACCTGACAAGTTTTACTTTCTTTTATGAGAAACTTTTGTGGAAACAATTTTGGGGCTTTCTTTTCAGAATAGATATTGGTTAATGTTTGTGTTTGGAAAATTGAAAGCAAAATGGATATTAGTCTTGCCTATTAACTTCTAAAGCTGTGATAAATTGTTTTTGTCCAACAATACCTCCTTATTGCTACTTTCCAAAACATCCTCTTTGGTAGCCACAGTATAGAAGTATTTAGTTGCAAGCAAATATCTTACAGTTGTTAGCATTTGTATAAAGGTTATGGTAATGTTCGCCTAACTTAAGGGCAAAACAATTACCTGGTACCAAGTGAGTTAGGGTTTCTATTTTAAAATATACATATAAATGTGTTTATTAGTGCTGAATTAATGCTTTACTCTGGGAATTTAAAATGTGTGATTGCTATATTGTATATAAGCACCGTGCATGATGAAGTGGTACATAGTACTTGACTATAATTACATATACAGTTTGTTAAAATAATTTTTGAAAGTTAAAAGTATTTAAAGAAATCCATTTTAAAAGTGAGAATTTGTGTTCTCAAAGTATTATCTTATGCATAGCAGGCCTTTAAATTATGACACATGTTAAAATCCACTCAAACAAAGGTGGTAATATAATATATGGTAAGGGATAATGAATAAGAAAGAGCAGTGTTTTTTAAAAGTGAAATATGCATACATACATATATATGTGCCAACTGATATATTTAAGAAATTTCTTATTTAGGGAAAGGTAGTTATTAGGCAAGTTGGAGGGAGGGACACACTAAATAGTATATTGGCAAACTTCCTGAAATGCATATGCATAGTAATTTAGAGGCATATTGATTTTTAAATGTCAGGCAGCTTTTATTCTTTTCCTTTTCTAGCATCTATTTGTATGAACAGTGACTGTTCCTGCTGCTAAAGGAGGTTTTATCAAGCTTTCTGTGAACATTTGTTATATAGGAAATAAATTAAACTACTGCTATATATAACTAACATTCAGCTTCTGATACCAGCAATGATTTGGGAGCGATTGAAAGTTTTGTTGATTAATTTCTTATTTGTCAAATGATGGGCCAAGAAATTCTCCATTTCTTAGATTAGGGGACATTTCCTATTTGAATCTACTAAACAAATGCCTTTAGTCGTGTTTGTAACCATCAACAGTATGTTTCAAATTATGATGTCATCACTTACATTCCAAATGTAAGAAAAACTTTTTGCTAAGTTGGCTTAATTCAGAATTGTATTTAGCAGCTATTAATATTCTCTTAGTGACCCTTTAATACTTTGTAGGCTTTTTTTTTTTTTTTTTTTTTGGGATAGAGTTTCGCTCTTGTTGCCCAGGCTGGAGTGCAATGGCGTGATCTCGGCTCACTGCAACCTCTGCCTCCTGAGTTCAAGCGATTCTTCTGCCTAAGCCTCCTGAGTAGCTGGGATTACAAGCATGTGCCACCACACCCGGCTAATTTTTGTATTTTTAGTAGAGACGGGGTTTCTCCACGTTGGTCAGGCTGGTCTCAAACTCCTGACCTCAGGTGATCCCCCCTCCTCGGCTTCCCAAAGTGCTGGGATTACAGGTGTGAGCCACCACACCTGGCCTATAGGCTCTTATAGAACGTAGGGGACAGGGGATATTCCCAGGAGACTAAATATCTACCTTATTTCATAGAATCTAAGTTGCTTTGAGACTGCTTTCGTGGTCCTAGTAGACCATGTCAATGAAGGGTAATCATACAACTACCTCACAACAATCACCTGGTTATTATTATTATACCACCTAGCATCACAGACATTTCAATTTCAGAGAAGTTAAATTATGAATAAATGTATATCCTGGAATTGTTGAAGTAGGGTTTTGAAATCACTAACAGAATTTAAAAGAGATGGTTACGATAATCTTGTGTTCTAATTTTCTATGATTATATCAGTATGGCATGCCGAGAACTTTTTGATTGTTTTGAGTTTGCAGTTGTTGTTTAGTTTTTTGTTTTGACTCTAGATACCACACAGTGTTCCATTCTCAGATTCATGCAATGGAATTTATAGTCATCCTAGAGATCATTAGAATTCTATTATGTTAAAAGGCCATTAACTTTTAATGTTGAGACTCTGAGAAGTGACGTTGCATAGTTCCTCTGGGCAAGGAATATGGGCAGTTTTTTTCTTCTTCTTTATGTGTAATCGTGTTCAGACTGGAGTTGTATCCATTTATTCACAATGTCCATTATGAAAAGATTTGTGATAAAAGAAAGATGAGATATATCTACATTTAGGTCAGTTAAACACAAGAATATTTAATTATGTCCTTCCTATACCCTGTACCACTACCAGTTCCTTACATACTCCACAAGCACAGTTATAATGATAGTATTTCTTCATTCTCAATGTTTCATTGCATTTAAGAGAGATGGGCATATTAGAACTGTGGGAATAAGAAGGAAGGGATAATGCAGAGACCATAACCATTACCATTTTTTAATATTAGACCTCTATTTGGTTTGATTTTTATTTTCATGTTTATTGTTCTATAAGAAATAAGTACATCTTTTAATATGACTCCATATTGCGTGCAAAATAAAATATATGCCATTTGAAATTCTTCATGGTTAATTTGAAACTTCTTTTGAGTTCTCGTCTCCAACTAAATTATTTCTTACTCTGTCCATACTTGTGCCCTCTTTATCTCAAATCTTTTTCTCAGGACATTGTGTAAGTTTCTCCCTTTGTGTACCCACTCTTCGAGTGAGGCTAATCCCAAATCCCATCTATTCAAACTTTTCCAGATCCCTTCATAGCAAATACCTTTATTCCACTACTTTCCAATGGTGAGTTTCTCTGTTATACGCCTTATTGGAGGGTACCTTTTGTTAAGGTTATAGGTATTTGTCAGGTTTTCCTGTTAGATTTTGGTACTGATATATTTAGGTTTATATTATCTCCTGTACAGTGCATAGTGGTGGTGCATCATCATACAGGTCTTCATCCTTGTTATCTTCACGTTGACTAGGCTGAGAAGGAGGAGGAAGAGGGGTTAGTCTTGCTGTCTCAGTGGTGGCACAGGCAGAAGAGGTGGAAGAGGTGGAAGGGGAGGCAGGAGAGTCAGGCACACTCAGTGTAACTTTTATTGAAAAACGATCCCTATGTAAGTGGACTCATGCTGTTCAAACTTGTGTTATTCAAGGGCCCTCTGTAATTTTGTTAGAATTACTAATATATTAGAGTGTTCTACATTTTTCATTCTCAACATTTTACTGATTATTATTATTATTTGAGATGGGGTCTCGTTACATTGCCCAGACTAAAGGGAGTGGCTATTCACAGGTGCAGTCATAGCACACTACAACCTTGGACTCCTGGAGTCAAGCAATCCTCCTGCTTCAGTCTGTCGAGGTACTAGGACTATAGGCACACACAACCACACTTGGCTCCCATTATTTTCTGAAATATAAAATTATTTATTTTCTGGTTACTCTCTCATAGTGTGAAAGATAAAAATAATTACACAGTTATTACTTTTCTCACAGCATCCATCTAATATATTTTATAGTATATCTATATTATATCTATTATTCAAATTTTGATAATTATACAACCTTATTCATAAGAAGGAGTATTTTATAAATAATGCTTTTTTTTCTTTGTAGGTTACTTCCTCAGAATGTTGGCCTCCTGTATGTTGGAGGTTATGAAAGACCCTTTGCACAGATCAAGGTATGTTTGTTCATTTTCAGTGTACTTTTCCTGGATGTTCTCTTATCTAGAATCCATCAAAACCTTGCTAATAATAATCAACATATAAAAATATTGTGTTCCAGCACTTTGGGAGGCCAAGACAGGTGGATCACTTGAGCCCAGGAGGTTGAGACCGTGCTGGGAACCCTGTCTCTACAAAAAGAAAATTTTTTTGTCATTAGCCAAGTTCAGTGGCATGTGCCTGTAGTCCCAGCTACTCTGGAGGCTGAGGTGGGAAGATCACTTGAGCCCCAGGAGTTTGAGGCTTCAGTGAGCCGTGATCACACCACTGTACTCCAGCCCGGGTGACAGAGTGAGACCCTGTCTCAAAAAAAAAAAAAAAAAAAGTGAACGTGAGGTGATAATTTCATTAGCTTTTGCATATTTCTGCTGAAGAAATCTTTCAGCTTTTCAAAGGAATTGATTATTTTAATATTCTTGCCATAGTAAAATTGACTTTGACCGAAACAGTTCAGTGATTCATTTAGAAGAGTACATTTAGAGATTAATCTTTGAGATCATCCCTTTTGCCATTAAAAAGATGTTTACAAGTCGGGTACGGTGGCTCATGCCTGCACTACCAGTGCTTTTTGAGGCCGAGGTGGGAGGTTCAGGGCTGGAAGATTGCTTGAGCCCAGAAGTTCAAGACTAGCCTGGGCAGCATAGTGAAACCTCATCTCTACAAAATAGTAAAAAAAAAAATTTCACTGGCCATGGCAGTTGTCCCAAGTTTTTGGAAGGTGAGGCAAGAGGATCGCCTGAACCTGGGAGGTCAAGGTTGCAGTGAGCCATGATCACACCACTGCACTCCAGCCTGGGTGACAGAGTGAGACTCTGCCTTGAAAAACAAAAATGTTTTTAACAGCTTTATTGAGATCTAATTGAAGAACAATAAACTGTACAATTTGATAAATTATGACATGCTTGTAGTTGTGAAACCATCACTGCAATCAAGATAATTAACATTCATCACTTCAGAAAGTTTCCTTTGAAATTTCCCCCTCCTGCCCTTCCTTTTTTTTTTTTTCCTGGTCTCCAGGCAACCAATAATCTGATTTTTGTTATTATAGATTAATTTGCATTTTCTAGAGCTTTATATAAGTGAAATCATATAGTGTATATTCACTTGCTCTCTTTTTTGCCTTCGTTCACTCAGCATAATTATTTTGAGATTCATCCACATTATTGCACTTATCACGAGTTTATTATTTTTTATTGCCAAGTATCAGGTTGGTGTAAAAGTAATTGTGTTTTTTTGCCATTAGTAGTATGGCTATAGCACAGTTTGATTATCCTTTCACCTGCTGATGGGCATTTGTGTTGTTTCTAGCTTGGGGCTATTACAAATAAAGCTGCTGTGAGCATTTGTGTATGAGTTTTGCATAGACTTATGCTTTTCTTTCTTTTGGGTAAATATCTAGGAGGGGAATGGCTGGGTCACGTGGTAGTTGTATTACATTTCCGTAATGACTGAGATTCTTTTCGTGTATTTTTTTTCCATCTGAATCTAGTGAAATGGATGTTCATATCTTCTTTTTTTTTTTTTTTTTTTTTTTTGAGACGGAGTCTCGCTCTGTCACCCAGGCTGGACTGCAGTGGCGCAATCTCGGCTCACTGCAAGCTCCGCCTCCTGGGTTCACGCCATTCTCCTGCCTCAGCCTCCCGAGTAGCTGGGACTACAGGCGCCCGCCACTACGCCCGGCTAACTTTTTTTGTATTTTTAGTAGAGACGGGGTTTCACCTTGGTCTCGATCTCCTGACCTCGTGATCCGCCCGTCTCGGCCTCCCAAAGTGCTGGGATTACAGGCGTGAGCCACCGCGCCCGGCCCATATCTTCTTTAGTGAAGTATTTCTTCAAATCTTGTTATTTTAAAATTGGTTTTTTTGCTTGCTTACTGAGTTTTGAACATTTTTTATATCTTCTGGATATAAGTCCTTTATCAGATTTGTGATTTGCAGTTATTTTCTCCCAGCTATCGTTGTCTTTTCATCTCTTAACAGTGTCCTCAAAGAGCAGTTCTTAGTATTGATGAAGTTCAGTTGATTTTTCTTTCATGGCTCATGCTTTTGTTGTTGTATCTAAGAAATATTTTCCTAACCCAAAGTCACAAAGATTTTTCTCATATGTATTCTGCTAGAAGTTTTATACTTTTAAGTTTTACATTTAGGTTTATTGTCCATTTGAGGTAATTTTTATAGAAGAGTCAAGTATGGATTGATGTTCTTTTTTTTTTTTTTCATCTTTTTTTCCAGAATGTTACTCTCAAACATATTTTTTTCCAAGATGTGGATATATAGATGTTCCAAAACCACTTTCGAAAAGAATAAAGACCTTACAGCTTTGTTGAAAATCAGTTTATCCATATATGTGTGAATCTATTTCTGAACTCTTCCATTCCATTGACCTATGTGTTTATTCCTCTACCAATAACCACAGTATATTGATTGCTGTAGCTTTATAACAAATCATGAAGTCAAGTAGTATAAATCCTCCAACTTTGTTGTTTTTCTATGTTGTTTGGCTAATCTAGGTTCCTTTCATTCCCATATGAATTTTTATAATCATCTTGTCAGTTTCTATAAAAATCCCTGTTCAGATTGTGATTGGGATTGTGTTGAATGTATAGATCAGTTTGCAGAGAACTGAAATTTTAGCAGTATTGAATATTCCAATTCATTAAGGCCACATCGCTCTCTAGTTATTTAGTTCTCCCAGCAATATTTCGTTGCTTTCAGTATATTGGTCTTAGACATTTTTCAAGCAAATTTATCTATTTTGTATTTTTTATGCTATTATAAAAGTTTTCTTTTAAATTTTTTTTTACCCTGACACTTGGGCAGGATTTAATTTTAATTTCTGATTGTTTAATGGTAGTTGCTAGTCTGTAAAAAGCTGATTTTTTTTTTCTTTTCATGTATTGGCTTTAAACCCTACGATCTTATACTCGATTATTAGTTCAGTAGCTTTTATGTAGATTTCATAGGATTGTCTACATAAATGATTGTTCTCTACTAATAAGGACAGTTCTCCTTTCTGATCTTGATGCCTTTTATTGCTTTTCCTTTTTTAAAATTTTCTTTTTTATACAGAAAGGGTCTTGCTCTGTTGGCCAGGTTGGTCTTGAACTCCTGGCCTCAAGCAATCCTCCCGCCTTGGCCTCCCAAAGTAGTAGGATTACAGGCATGAGCCACCACCCCTGGCCTGCTTTTTCTTTATTGCACTGACTAAATCCTACAATACAGAGTTGAGTAGAAATGGCAAGAACAGACATACTTGTCTTGCTTCTTATCTTAGTGGGAAAGCATTATTTAATCTTTTATCAAAAATTGTTTTTATAGTAATATTAGTTGAGGGTTGGTTAATTGATTCCATTAAGCTTTGTTATAAGAAATGAAAAAATATTAGCATTCAAGGCAATTTATAAAAAGGAAAGAGTTGAGACACTCAGTTTTGTTTTTGTAACTTTCTGTTAATATTTTCTGAGAAACCTATAATTTTTTTTTTTTCTTCTGAGACGGAGTCTCACTCTGTCACCCAGGCTGGAGTGCAGTGGCACAATCTCGGCTCACTGCGACCTCTGCCTCCTGAGTTCAAGTGATTCTCCTGCCTCAGCCTCCCGAGTAGCTGAGATTACAGGCTCGCACCACCACGCCTGGCTAATTTTTTGTATTTTTAGTAGAGCTGTGGTTTCGCCATGTTGGCCAGACTGGTCTTGAACTCCTGACCTCAGGCAGTCCACCCACTTCAGCCTGCCACAGTGCTGGGATTACAGGCATGAGCCACTGCACCTGGCCAGAAGCCAATACATTTGTTTTGTGATTTTCTTGTTGTTGTTACATAGTTTTCTGATTTTTTTTTTCACATTTGTTTCTTGGCTCCATGTGTTATTTTTCTTCTATCCATTTGAGAGTTGTGAGTTAAAACTCCTTTCCACCTGCTTATATGACATATTTTTATGTTTTGAAAAATAAGGATTTTTCAGAGTAGACTAAGGCTAAATAGAATATGCAAGATACTTAATACTGAAGATGTTCAGTCATCATATCAACATCTTTTTTTTGAGACAGAGTCTTGCTCTGTTACCCAGGCTGGAGTGCAGTGGCACAATCACAACTCACTGCAGCTTACTGCAGCGTTGGCCTCTCAGGCTCAGGTGATCCTCTCACCTAAGTCTCCCAAGTAGCTGGAACTACAGGTGCATGCTACATGCCTGGCTAATTTTTTGTGGAGATGGGGTTTCACCATGTTGTCCAGGCTGGTCTCAAACTCCTGGACTCAAGTGATCCACCCATCTCAGCCTCCAAAAGTGCCGGGATTACAGGTGTGAGCCACCATGCCTGGCCACCACAATATCAACATTTTTAAATGAAAAATCTTATCTTAGTTACCATAGCATTAGCACCTCTTTAAATAACTCCATTAATTTAACCTAAATCTAAACATTCTCTAAAGTTCATCATTAGGATCTTGAATTATGGAACCTCTTGACTTTTCTAGTTCCTTAAATAATGACAAGTATTCAAGTACATTTTTGTCTTCCATTTTTAATATCCCTGTAACATGAGGGGAATTGGCAAGATTCTCTTCATAAACCCCCCTCACTATCCCATTCACCGAATTCATCAGTATAGCCAGGAATCCTAATAGGTTTCAGCAGGAACATTTCTGACAGCTCAATATTTTTTTGTCCAATGATTTGGAAAATCCTGTTTCTCTTTATTAGAGCTGAAGTAACTAAAAAGAGAGAAGCTTATCTGATATATTTCAGTAAGGAGAGAATTTTTTGTGTGCATGGTGTGAGTAACATGGTGTCTCAAAAGCACAGTCTCAGAGTTATGTGTATCGGAGTGGTAGTTGCCCTACCACTTACCTGATTTATTAACATAACATTTTCTTTATCTGCACATTTCCTAACAAGCTCGGTGACAAAAGTCAATCTTTTGTCAATCCTTTATGCCTGGATAATCAATCCTGTAGAAAAAAGTTCATGATTTTAGGGTGTCCTTTTCCTTTGATGTTGTTGTGGGAAAGGTTTCTTTCATTCACTGTTAAAAGATCCTTATCCTTATTAATTGTTGAAGTTCTTTCATAATTCCTATGGCTCCAGCAAATTGCATGCATATTAATTAGAATGTAAGTTAATGGGATAACAATTTTAAAATCATAGTTCAAATGTTTGACACTAGATTATAAAAGTAAGGTTCATTTCCTATGTTGGCTTGTACCTGACTTGTGAATATGAAATACCAGTATTTGTTATGTTCACTTTTTTCCCATTAAGCTAAATGTAATGATAATATGTTGTGTCATAAATATGAGATATAACCTTTTAAAAATGGAGACTGCTTTGCTTTTCTTAAGAACATATTGGTTGTTGATTTTTAAAATTAAATCAGGATACGAAATTGTTCACTTGATCATGGAGGAAAAGACATTCTCGTTCATTAACATCCCAGGACTTAAGTTCCTCAGTGTGGGTGGCTTGGTGTTGGAGGCAGTGTTTGCTAGAGATATTTTACAACTATATTTCTAAAAACGAGCTCCATTTTATAAAGGTCAGAAAGAGAAAAGAAAGAACACAAAAAGATAATAGATATTAGGCCACATGTTAAATGAATTCAGAAATTTGCTATAGCATGCCAATAAGTATCTGTACATCTGTACTGTTAGTATTAAATATATAAAATGGAGCATTACAATTATTCCTACAGCTGAACACACACACACTCTTCCATTATTTACTCATCTTTTAGTTTTAGTTTTCTATCTAAGCCCTACATAAAGATATAAATATGTGTAAACTTGGGACTTCAGCATAGTCTTAGACTGGTGCATCTTCATGCTAGTTTCAGATTTCATTGTGGTTAGGGGAAGTTATTTCAACTTTTTTTGAAAAATTATTACTTCAATAGGTTTTGGGAAACAGGTGGTGTTTAGTTACATAGATAAGTTCTTTAGTGGTGATTTCTGAAATTTTGGTGGACCCCATCACCAGAGTAGTGTACACTGTACCCATTGTGTAGTCTTTTATCCCTCACCCTCATCCCACACTTCCCCCTGAGTCCCCAGAGTCCATTATATCATTCTTATGGCTTTGCATTCTCACAGCTTAGCTCCTACTTATGAGTGAGAACATACAGTGTTTGGTTTTCCATTCCTGAGTTACTTCACTTAGAATAATGGTCTCCAACTTCATCCAGTTTGCTGCAAATGCCATTATTTTGTTCCTTTTTATAGCTGAGTAGTATTTCATCATATACATATATATGGAGCATTACATTTATATATATGTGTGTATACATTTATATATGTGTATACATTTATATATGTGTATATATGTGTGTGTGTGTATATATATGTATGTATATACATTTTCTCCTACTCTGTGGGTTGTCTGTTAATTCTGTTGATTATTTCTTTTGTTGTACAGAAACTTTTTAGTTTAATTAAGTTCCATCTGTTTATTTTTGTTTTTGTTGCATTTGCTTTTGGGTTCCTGGTCATGAACTCTACCTAAACCAATGTCTAGAATAGAGTTTTTCCAGTGTTATTTTTTAGAATGTTTATGATTTCAGGTCTTAAATTTAAGTCTTTAATCTGTCTTGAGTTGATTTTTTTATAAGGTGAGAGATGAGGATCCAGTTTCATTTTTCTACCTGTGGCTTGCCAATTATCCCAGCACTGTTTGTTGAATTAGGTGAATCTCAGCACTTTTTCCCACTCTGTTTTCATTTGTTTTGTCAAAGATCAGTTGGCAGTAAGTATGTGGCGTTATTTCTAGGTTCTCTGTTCTGTTCCATTGGTCTACCTGCCTGTTTTTATACCAGGACCATGCTGTTTTGGCAACTATATCCTTGTAGTATAGTTTGCCGTTGGGTAATGTGATGCCTCCAGATTTGTTGTTTTTGCTTAGGCTTGCTTTGGCTTTGCAGGCTCTTTTTTTTATTCCATATGACTTTTAGGATTGGCTTTTCTAGTTCTGTGAAGAATGATGATGGTATTTTTATGGGAATTGCGTTGAATTTATAGATTGCTTTTGGCAGTATGGTCATTTTCACAGTATTGATTCTACTCATCCATGATCATGGGATGTGTTTCCATTTGTTTTTGTCATGTGTGATTTCTTTCAGCAATGTTTTGTAGTTTTCCTTGTAGAGGTCTTTCACCTCCTTTGTTAGGTATATTCCTACATATTTTATTTTATTTGCAGCTGTTTTAAAAGGGTTGTCTTCTTTATTTGATTCTCAGCTTGGTCACTGTTGGTGTATAGCAGTGCTACTGATTTGTGTACATTAGTTTTGTATCCTGAAACTTTACTGAATTCATTTATCAGATCTAGGAGCTTTTTGGATAAGGCTTTAGGGTTTTCTAGGTATACAATCATATCATCAGCAAAAAGTGACAGGTTGACTTCCTCTTTACTGATTTGGATGCACTTTATTTATTTCCCATGTCTGATTGCCCTGGTAGGACTTCCATTACTGTAATGAATAGAAGTGGTGAAAGTGGGCATCATTGTCTTATTCCAGTTCTCAGGGGGGATGTTTTCAACTTTTCCCTGTTCAGTATAGTGTTGGCTGTGGGTTTGTCATTGATGGCTTTTAGTACCTTAAGGTGTAGCAGGAACAGTCGCAGACAAAACCTCTTAGACACTGGTTCTATGAAGGAAGAGGCTTTAATCAGCTGGGAGCATTGGTAGACTCGCGTCTCAAGATCCGAGCTCCCCAAAGTAAAGATTCCTGTCCCTTTTAAGAGCTTACAACTCTGAGGGGTCCACGTGAAAGGGTCATGATACATTGTGCAAGTGGGGGCTACATGACTGAGAGCTACATGCATCATTGATGGGGGCTAGCAGAACAGAACAGAAAGTTTCACAAGTCTTCCTCATACAATGTCTGGAATCTATGGATAACACAAGCAGTTAGGTCAGGAGTTGATCTTTAACTACCAGGCCTGGTTCTTGGCACTAAACCATCTGGCCATTGATCTCACTTCTGCTTCTTTTTTTAACTTTTTGCTTTCTCATGAAACAGGAGACAATGGGAGAGGTGGTCTCCTTCCTTATTCCCCTCTTTTAGAATCTCACTTATTAGTGGGAATTTTCACTTTCATCTTCACTATCTAGGTCTTTTTGCGAGACAGACCGATAGTGATTCATGTAATACACTTGTGCTGAACTATTTTGATGAATTAAAGTAGTGACAAACCTTCTCATTATTTGAAGGAGCAAAGGCAGCAAGCAGGGGAGCAACAAGCAGGTTCCTAATACTGTTATTACTCCTATTATAAGAGTTTTAAATCCTAATGCTGGGAACCATTTTCCAAATACAGACCCAGGATCAAATCCATGCCAAACCTGCACAGGCATATGTGCTAGCTTTGTCATGTCTCTGACGATGTTTTCGACTACTTGGCCTTGGTCATCTATATGCAGACAGCAATTGGTCAGGTTGAATTTTCCACAGACCCCTCTTTCCACTGCTAGCAAGTAGTCTAGGGCCAATCTATTTTGATAAATAGCATTTCTTATCTGGGTTTCTTGCCGGGCTAACAGTCAAAGTTCTGCCAGTTTCATTAGTGATTATTTCTAAGACAGCTTGTAACCATATAATCCGGTTGAGCATGTAAATGGGGGTTTGGTATCCCCACTAACCATCTTGTGCCCAGTTGGCAGGCCCATAGTACTATATGATTCTTTCACGGGACCACTCATCATCTTTCCAATTGCCTATGGCTATGCTTCTGTTTTCTCAGGAAGCATAGACAGGGAAGCCTAGGAGCTCATCACCTGTTTTTATGAGCAGCAGGAAAAAGGATGGCTTAATGGTGCCAATGACACAACTGCCTGCCCATTGGTCAGGTAGCTTGGCATAGGCTCTATGTCCACATATCCAGTATAGTCTAGCTGGAGCCGTCCAGTCCCGATGAGACTCTGGATGGGCCCAAACAGTTTGCAACTTAGTAAACTTACTAAATGGGTTCTTCTCAATATGGTTTAGACCCCACCAGGTGACTGTTCTTCTTGTGCCGTTATACAGCTTTTGCCCTAGGCAATTGAGCTTCCTACGGGGATGGTGAAGTCTTTTCCTTCTCTAGCTAGGCAGTATTGCCCAATAATTGAGGTTTTTAAGACCCAAAAGTTACCAGTGTGGGCCTTCTGGACTGGAATTATATCAGGAACTGGATCCATGGGCACTAATTCTTGGACCTCCCAAGGCCATTGGTCTCCCATAGTAGTTCCCCTGCATACATAACAGGAAGTAATGTTGAGGGAATGGGCTATATTTTCTGCTAACTGCAGGAACAAATCTTGTGTCTTCCCTGGCAGTTCTGGTATTGGCACATTTAGTTCATCATAAAAGGCCTGGAACACTGGTTTGGGGGAGCGCTTGTGGATCTCCCCTTGGATTAAAAGGTTGACTCGGGGGTCAAGCCCAGTTCCATCAATTCCTAGGTTTACATTTTCTCCTGTCTTCCAGTGGGGATCCTGGGGGTTAGTAATTATTAATTCTAATGGGTTACAGTTACCGGAGGTGCAAGACTCTTTCCTTTTTGTAGGCAAACAGGGTCTTTTTCATCCTTTTTCCAGGTGGCCCAAATGACATAGGACCAATAACTACATTCATTAATACCATATAGTCCTAATTCATGACAAATGTACTTATTTTCCGCCATATATAGCTTTTTTTTCCCCCCTGACTGAGAGAACCACATCCCATCCCTAGCTTGTTACTATTAATGACTGCACAGGCATCAAATCTTAAGGTGACTTGTTTGGGAGCTCCTTTTTCTTCTGTTCTGGTATTACTTTACTTGTATCTTTCATGAGTCCCCACCAGTCCTCAGTTCTTAATCTTATTTCAAAAACTGTGGTCATAGGAGGCTCAGACGGGTTGTAAGACACATGAAGTTGGTCATTCCCTGGGCTACACACATTATACTGAGTGGCATTATATAAGCAGATCCCTTTCAAAATTCCTAGACATTCATAATAACTATAAAACAGAAAGGTTATTTTAACTTGTTGCCCTACCTCTGTAACCTGATGAATACACTGGGTACAGTCCTCCATGTGGGGAAAATCAGCTGAAGTTCTTATTGAACAAGTCCAAATTTTGAGAAAAATGAGTCCCACGATGAGTTTCCTTATGCTTCGGCTGTGCATAGACCAGTCAGCTTCCAGGTGAGACTGGAGCAGGGCTTGTTGTCTTTTTCAGAGTCACTTTGTAGGGATTGTCCGGGCTTGGTCTCACCTCCCAGGTCTCAGGTGCTGTGTGTTTCACGTGGCTGTGGTGGATCCAGGCCGGAATTCCTTCTACCTTTATGGTGGTGGGAGTGGTCAGGATGATGGTCTGGGGTCCTTTCCACCGTGGCCACAAAGGGGCTATGTTCCAGTCTTTGATCCACACTCAATCACCTGGGGAGAAAGGGTAAACTGGGGAGAATAAGCTAATGGGGCATCTCTCATTTACCCAGGCTGAAATTGTTTGTGTAACTTTTTCTAAAGCCTGTAGCTGTCATTGCAGCTCAATTTCTCCTAGCTCCTGAGGAGTGCCTGGAAGTCCTCGTAATATGGGAGGGGGTCTATGATACAATATCTCATAAGGGGAATATCCTGTTCTTTTAGAAGGAGTACACCTGATTTTAAACAATACTGTGGGGAGAGCCTGTACCTGTTTCTTGACACACTTGCCCTAAGCCTAATCCTGTTTCTTGACACACTTTCCCTAAGCTATTTTTTATAGTCCGATTCATTCACTCCACCTTTCTGGAACTCCAAGGTTGGTAGGTGGCATGCAGTTTCCATGTGATCCCCAATACCTTTGCTGTCTTCTGTACCAAGTCAGCCACAAATGCCGGCCCATTGTCTGAGCTAATCTGTAAGGGCAGTCCAAACCTAGGGATGAGATCTTGAAGAAGCACACGGGTTACTTCACGAGCTTTCTTATTTCGTGTTGGATAAGCCTCTACCCACCCAGAGTATGTACACACTAGAACCAGCAGATACTTGTTACCTCCACATTTGGGCATCTCGGTGAAGTCTACTTGGAGATCTTCAAAGGGGGCTGCTCCATAAGCTTTTATGCTGAGCGGGATGGTTGGACCCTGCCTAGCATTGTGCTGCTGGCAGGTGACACATTGCTGTTACTGTTTTGGCAAGGGCCGACAAGACATGAAATGTAGAAGTGCCAGCCTAACAACTTTTCAAGTGACTCTTGGCCTAGATGGGTGGTCTCATGCACAGCCAGCACAACTGTGGCCCCTAGTAGCTGTGGCATGGCTACTCTTCTGTCTGGTAACCAGATCCATCCTTCCTTTATCACTTGCCCCCCTTCTGCCTGGAAAAAGTCTCTTTCCTCTTTAGAATAAGTAGGCACTAGATCCGGTGCCTGAGAGAGCAGAGGGGCCGTGACTGATGCTTGGTAGGGGGTGGATGCTGCTCTGCGAGCTTAGGAATCTGCTCGAGAATTCCCTAAGGCAACAGAAGTGGTGACTCACTGATGTCCTTTACAATGCATTACTGCCACCCTCCGAGGCTTCCATACTGCTTCTAATAACTGTAAAATTTCTTGCTGATACTAAATGTCCTTTCCCCCTGAGTTCAATAGGCCTTTTTCTTTGTATAATGCCCCATGCACTTGGAGGGTTAAAAAGGCATACCGAGAGTCAGTATAAATGTTTACAGTCTTACCTTCACTTAGCTCTAAGGCCTGAGTTAAAGCAATGAGTTCGGCCTTCTGGGCTGAAGTTCCCTGAGGCAGCGATTTGGCTTCAATAACAGTGTCCAAGGTTTACCACTGCATATCCAGCGCACGTCTCTCTCTGTGGGTTAATGAAGCTGCTTCCGTCCACATACAGCTCCCAGTCTACAGACATCCAAGGTTTGTCCCGGAGGTCGGGTCTGCTAGAATAAACTTAGTCCAACACCTCTACACAGTTATGTTCAACTGGGATCTCTGATACCAGAAGCAAGGTGGCGGGGTTCAAAGTGTTACAAACTTCAGTGGTTATATGGGGATTTTCACAGAGCAGGCTTTGGTACTTGGTTAGTCTGGCATTTGTCAGCCAGTGATGTCCTTTGGTATTCATTAAAGTCACCACTGCATGAGGGGCCTTTATGTTCAAGTTTTGCTTAAGAGTTAGTTTATCCACTTCTTGTGTTAGCAGGGCAGTTGGTGCTAAGGCCCTCAAACACGGGGGCCAACCTTTAGAAACTCTGTCTAGCTGTTTAGAGAGGTAGGCCACGGGCCTCAGCCACGGCGTTACGTCTTGGGTTAAAACTCCGACTGCTATTTTTTTCTTTCTGACACATACAATGTAAATGGCTTTTTCAGGTCAGGTAGACCCAGGGCTGGGGCTGACATGAGTTTTTCTTTTAACTCATGAAAAGCCTGTTGCTGTTGGGACCCCCATTCAAATGGTTCCATGTCACCCGCCTTTGTAACTTGGTACCAGAGGTTTGGCCAGTACTGCAAAATTTGGGATCCATAACCTGCAGAACCCCACAGCTCCTAATAATTCTCTCAGCTGCCTTCTGGTCTTAGGCTCCAGTAGGTTGCAAATGACCTGCTTTCTTTCTGATCCTAGGCTGCACTCCCCCTGTCGGATAGTAAATCCCAGGTAGCGTACCTGCTGTCTGCAGATCTGAGCTTTCTTCTTGGACACCTTATACCCATAGTCCTCCAGGTGCTGAAGCAGGGCGTCTGTTCCTTTGACGCACCCGACTGCCGTGGGGTGTCCCAGCAGGAGGTTGTCGACGTACTGGAACAACACGTAGCCTAGGTCTCTGGCAGGAAACTTTTGGAGGTCTCGAGCCAGTGCCTCCCCAAAGATGGTGGGGGAAGTTCTTGAACCCCTGGGGAAGCCGGGTCCAAGTGTAATGAGTGGTGACACCTGACCCCGGATCCTCCCACTGAAAGGCAAACAGTTTCTGGCTCTCTGGAGCTAATCTGATGCTAAAGAAGGCGTCCTTCAGGTCTAGGCAGGTGAACCAGCTGTCCTTAGCTGGCAATAACCCCAACAATGTGTACGGGTTAGGTACTGTTGGATGTAAAGTCACTGTGGCTTGATTGACCAGTCGCAAGTCCTGTACTGGCCTGTAGTCCTTGGTCCCTGGCTTGGGAACAGGTAGGAGGGGGGTGTTCCATGGAGACTGACAAGGCACTATAATTCCAAAAGTCCTCAGGTGCTTAAGATGAACCTGGATACCTTCCAGGGCTTCTCTGGGGACTGGATACTGGTTTTGCCTGACTGGCTGGGCCTCTGGCTTAACTTCTCTGAGTACAGGAGCTTGATTGACTGCCAATCCGGGAGGGTTGTCTTCTGCCCATACTTTTGGCCACCACTGGGCCAGAGCTGGCCCTATCTCTTTGCCTGGTTTGGTTAGGAAGAGTCTCTACTCTTCCTCTCGGGGAACTGTCAGGGCCATGATAACTCCTGTTCCGGGCAACTTCAGTTGTAAAGAGCCTTGCTTGGTAAAGGATGATAGCTCTCAGCTTGCTAAGCAGGTCCCTTCCTAACAAAGGCAAGGGGCAGTCAGGGATGTACAGGAACTGGTGAATCACTTCATGTCCCCCCACCGAGCAGGTCCGGGGCAAACAGAAAGCCTGCTTTGTCAAAACTCCTGTTGCTCCAATTATATCAATAGTCTTTTTAGACAAGGGGGTGACCGGGGTGGTCACTACTGAATGTTCAGCACCAGTATTGACCAGAAACTTAATGTCCTTGCCCCCAACTGTCATTCTGACCATGGGCTCCTTGGGGGCACGTGAGCCTGGTCCCCTTCGGTCCAATAACCCCTCAGCCAGATTGAACAAGACTCCTTCGTCCTTGTCTGGGGTCTTCTGCTCTGAACCACCTTGCTTTTCTTTCAGCTGAGGGCACTTATCTTTCCAATGTCCTATCTCTTTACAATAGGCGCACTGGTTACGTTGCAAGCGTGGACGGTCAGACTGGGTATTTTTCCTGGAGCCCCCATTCCCTTGTCCTTTCAGGGGGACCCCTCTAATAGCTGCAGCTAGTAGGTCAGCATTTCACCGGGCTTGGCATTCACCTTCTTTGCGGCTCTCTCTGCGGCTTGTTGCATCTCTATTTACAAACACTTGGTTGGCTATGTCCAGTAATTGGTGACGTATTCATACCTGCAAACCCAGCCCGTTTCTTCAGCTTTCTCCTAATATCCTCTGCGCTTTGACTAACTAAGGCCATGTTAATCATGTGCTGATTTTCAGGGCTGTCTGGGTCAGAGGGAGTGTACATGCGATAGGCCTCACACAGTCTCTCATAAAATTGCTTTCTTGGATAACCTCGGAGACCTTGTTTACGTTTGTGGCCTTTTGGGCTCCTCTCCTCAACCCTTCTAAGAGTGCTTCCCTATACCGAATTGGCCTTTGCATACCCTCTGTCTCGTTTGGATCCTATTAAGGGTCAGTTCCTGGTAGCTGGATCCTCACATACTCTTGGGGGTTCTGATAATCAGCTGGAACATGCTCTTCCAGCCACTTAGTTGCTACCTCGAGCACTCTCCTCCCTCATCCGTGTTAAAGAGGTACATGAGCAACTGGTGGCAGTCAGCCCAAGTGGGGTTATGAGTTTGGATAATAGTTTGGAGCAAGTCAATCAGAGCTTGCAGCTTTTCTGTATAGGATGGGATGTTATTTTTCCAGTTGAGGAGATCGGCAGAGGTAAAAGGTTGGTACACAAAGGCACCCCTACCATATGCCCCTCCTCATTTACCCCAGTATACCGTTGCTCTCTTAGGGGCATTTGTGTCCCAGTTTTAGGTTGCAAGCAAGCTGCCAAGGGAGGGGTTTCTCCCAAGCTTCATATCCTCTTTTGTCTATTTTAGGTGGCCTTGGGGTGTGCACACCTTGCAGAGGCTCAGGGGCTGTGGGCTTCGATGTGGGGAGCCTCTCTTCTTGGTAAGGAGGGGCACCATTGGTGCCATTTCCTGCCATGCATCCTCTGATGTGGGGTCGGACAGAACCGTAGGAGCTGACTTCCCTCGGCGGGTGGAGCAAGACTTTTCCTTGGCTGTCTGTCCCTTTGCTACTAGTATTGCTGCTGCCTGTCCTCTTAGCCACTGTGGGGGGTCTAAAACTAGCTGCAACCAAGTATCTATGTATGGTAACTGGTCTGGGTGTCCTGATTTACCAGTTACTTTGTGCCATACCTTTGAAACTAGGGACCTGTCTAGGCTTCCTTCTGATGGCCATCTCACCTCTAATGCCAGATAGTCTATCTCACATAAAGCCTTAAGCTTTCCAGGTGTCATAGCAATTCCATAGTCCCCATTGAATCCTTTCTTGAAATTCTTTAACATAGTTCCTAACAGGGTAGGCTTACTTTGTATTTTACACATTTTCCTCTCTCAGGAGACAAAACAACACTCTTACCACAAAGGGGGAAGGGAAAAAGGGGCAAAAGGTCACTCACTCACCAAGCAATTCACACTAAAACCAAAGTATGGATAAGGAATTACTCATTCATCAAGCAATTTGAGCCAAGTCAGAGCCGAAATCATAGCCAGAACAGTTCAAATCCAAAAGTCAATAGTGAAATCTAAACCAAAACAGTTCAAATCTAGTCAAAATGAAAACCAAAACCAAAGTGCCAAGAAAGCCATGCTGTGGGTGATCAGCCCACACTTCCACTCAGATGGAGTGGGCAAGTTCCAAGACCAGTCTTACCATGTTCCAGATGTCCAGACTCCAATCGCCGATTCCTTCCCGGTGTTCAACCGCTGTGTTAATTCTCCACAGGGGTCTGCCGCACACTGCTGTGGCAAGGCATTTGACCAGGGCAATTGCCTACGCGGGAGTGCTCCCAGGATCTGCTTTGCTTAAGCTCACCAGAGTCCTCCCCAGGGATGCTCCACAGGGCAGGCCTAAGCCACCTAAGAGGCTGCCTCAACTGTCCACTAATCACCTCGCTTCCAGGTCAGGGAACCAAGAAATGTAGCAGGAATGG
This sequence comes from Gorilla gorilla gorilla, assembly GCF_029281585.2. Lineage (NCBI taxonomy): Eukaryota > Metazoa > Chordata > Mammalia > Primates > Hominidae > Gorilla > Gorilla gorilla. The sequence continues at coordinate 112,833,513 of NC_073229.2, read as the reverse complement.
TTGCAGACAAAACCTCTCGGACACTGGTTTTATGAAGGAAGAGGCTTTAATCAGCTGGGAGCATTGGTAGACTCACATCTCATGATCTGAGCTCCCCAAAGTGAAGATTCCTGTCCCTTTTAAGGGCTTTCAACTCTGAGGGATCCATGTGAAAGGGTCATGATACATTGTGCAAGTGGGGGCTACATGACTGAGAGCTGCATGCATCAGTGATGGGGGCTAGCAGAATGGAACAGAAAGTTTCACAAGTCTTCCTCTGGAATCCACAAGTGGTTAGGTCAGGAGTTGATGTTTAACTACCAGGCACGGTTCTTGGCACCAAGCCATCTGGCTATTGATCTCACTTCTTCTTTTAACCTTTTGCTTTCTCATGAAATAGGAGACAGTGGGAGAGGTGGTCTCCTTCCTTAAAGGTGTGTTTCCTCTATGCCGATTTTGCCTAGGGTTGTAATCACAAGGAATGCTAGATTTTGTCAAATGCTTTTTCTGGATCCATTGATATGGTTTTTGTTTTTAATTCTGTTTATGTGGTGTATCACATTTATTAACTTGCATATGTTAAACCAACCCTGCATCTCTGGTATGAAAGCCACTTGAAAGTGATGTATTACCTTTTTAATATGCTGTTGGATTCAGTTATACAGTATTTTGTTGAGGATTTTTTGCATCTGTGTTCATCAGGGATATTGGTCTATAGTTTTCTTTTTTGTTATGTCCTTCCCTGGTTTTAATATTAGGGCAATAATGGTTTCAGGGAATGATTTAGGGAGGATTCCCTCTTTATCTTTTGGAATAGTTTCAGTAGGATTGGTACCAACTCTTCTTTGAATGTGTGATAGAATTTAGCTGTGAATCCATCTGGTCCTGGACTTTTTTTGTTGGCAATTTTTTTTAATTACTATATCAATCTCACTACTTGTTATTGGTCTGTTCAGAGTTTCTGTTTCTTCCTGGTTTAATCTAGGAGGGTTGTATATTTCCAGGAATTTATCCCTCTCCTCTAGGTTTTCTAGTTTGTGTGCCTGAAGTTATTCATAGTAGCGTTGAATGATTTTTTTGTATTTCTGTGGTATCAGTTGTAGTATCTCCCATTTCATTTCTACTTGAGCTTGTTTGATTCTTCTCTCTTTCTTCTTTTTTGGTTAATCTCACTAACGGTCTGTCAATTTTTTTTTAACCTTTTCAGGGAACCAGCATTTCGTTTTATTTATCTTTTGTATTGCTTTTTGTTTGTTTCAATTTCGTTTAGTTCTGCTCGGATCTTTGTTATTTCTTTTCTGCAGGGTTTGGGTTTGGTTTGTTCTTGTTTCTCTAGTTTCTTGGGGTGTGAGTTTAGATTGTCTGTTTGTGCTCTTTCAGACTTTTTGATGTAGGCGTTTAATGCTATGAACTTTCCTCTTAGTACCGCTTTTGCTGTATCCCAGAGGTTTTGATAGGTTGTGTCACTATTATCATTCAATTCAAAGAACTTTTTAATCTCCATCTTGATTTCATTGTTGACCCAAAGATCATTCAGGAGTAGATAATTTAATTTCTATGTATTTGTATGGTTTGGAGGGTTCCTTTTGGAGTTAATTTTCAATTTTATTCCACTGTGGTCTGAGAAAGTACTTGATACAATTTCAGTTATCTTAAATTTATTGAGACTTGTTTTGTGACCTATCTTATGGTCTGTCTTGGAGAATGTTACATGTGCTGATGAAAAGAATGTATATTCTGCAGTTGTTCGGTAGAATGTTGTGTAAATATCTGTTAAGTCCATTTGTTCTAGGGTATAGTTTAAGTCCATTGTTTCTTTGTTGACTTTCTGTCTTGATGACCTGTCCAGTGCTGTCAATGGAGTATTGAAGTCCCCCACTATTATGGTGTTGCCATCTATCTCATTTCTTAGGTCTAGTAGTAATTGTTTTATAAATTTGGGAGCTCCAGTGCTAGGTGCATGTATTTAGGATTGTGATATTTTCTGTTGGAGACTAATCCTTTTATCATTGTATAATGTCTCTCCTTTTCTTTCTTTTTTTTTTTTTTTTTTTTTTTTACCATTGTTGCTTTAAAGTCTGTTTTGTCTGATATAAGAATAGCCACTCCTGCTCACTTTTGGTGTTCATTTGCATGGAATATCTTTTTTCACCTCTTTACCTGGAGTTTATTTGAGTCCTATGTGTTAGTTGAGTCTCTTGAAGACAACAGATAGGATACTTGGTTGGTGGATTTTTATCCATTCTGCTATTCTGTATCTTTTAAGTGGAGCATTTTGGCCATTTACATTCAATGTTAGTACTGAGATGTGAGGTACTGTTCTATTCATCATGCTAGTTGTTGCCTGAATACCTTGGGGTTTTGTTTTGTTTTCATTGTGTTGTTTTATAGGCCCTGTGAGATTTATGCTTTAAGGAGGTTCTATTTTGGTGCATTTCGAGGTTTTGTTTTAAGATTTAGAACTTTTTTAGCATTTCTTGTAGCGCTGGCTTAGTAGTGGCAAATTATCCCAGCATTTGTTTGTCTAAAACAGACTATCTCTCCTTCATTTATGAAGCTTAATTTTGCTGGATACAAACTTTTTTCCTGACAGTTATTTTGTTTCAGGAGAGTAAAGATAGGACCCCAATGCCTGCTGGTTTGTAAGGTTTCTGCTGAGAAATGAGCTGTTAATCTGATAGGTTTTCCTTTATAGGTTACCTGATGCTTTTGTCTCATAGCTGTTAAGATTATTTCCTTTATCTTGACTTTAGATAACCTGATGACTATGTGCCTAGGCAATCATCTTTTTGTGATGAACTTCCCGGGTGTTCTTTGAGCTTCCTGTGTTTGGATGTCTAGATCTCTAGCAAGACCAGGGAAGTTTTTATTGACTATTCCCTCAAATAAGTTTTCTAAATTTCTAGATTTCTCTTCTTCCTCAGGAACACCAGTTATTCTTATGTTTGATCGTTTTAACATAATCCCAAATTTCTTGGAGGCTTTGTTCATTTTTTTTTTTTTTAATTCTTTTTCTCTTTGTCTTTGTCTGATTGGGTTAATTCAAAAGCCTGTCTTCAAGCTCTGAAATTCTTTCTTCTACTTGTTCTAGTCTATTGTTGAAACTTTCCAGTGTATTTTGCATTTCTCTAAGTGTGTCTTTTACTTCCAGAAGTTGTAATTGTCCTTTCTTTGTGGTACCTATTTCTGTGGAGATTTTTTCAACCATATCCTGTATTTTTAAAAAATTTCTTTAAGTTGATTTTTACCTTTCTCTGGTACCTCCTTGAGTAGCTTAATAATCAACCTTCTAAATTCTTTATCAGACAATTCAGATTTCTTCTTGGCTTGGATCCATTGCTGGGGAGCTAGTGTGATCTTTAGTGGGTGTTATAAGAGCCTCGTTTCATCATACCAGAGTCACTTTTTTGGTTCCTTCTCATTTGAGTAGACTGTTTCAGTGGATAGATCTGGACTTCAAGGGCTGCTGTTCAGATTCTTTTATCCCATAGAGTAATCCCTTGATGTGTTGCTCTCCCCCTGTATGTCAGGGTTCTCTAGATGGACAGAAATCATAGGATAGATGTATATATGAAGGGGAGTTTATTAGGAGAATTGACTCACACGATCACAGTGAAGTCCCACAATAGGCCATCTGCAAGCTGAGGAACTAGGAAGCCAGTCTGAGTTCTAAAACCTCAAAAGTAGGGAAGCTGACAGTGCAGCCTTCAGTCTGTGGCCGAAGGCCCGAGAGCCCCTGGCAAATCACTGGTGTAAGTCCAAGAGTCTAAAAGCTGAAGAATCTGGGAGTCTGATGTTCGAGGGCAGGAAGCATCCAGCACGGGAGAAACATGGAGGCCAGAAGACTTAGCCTGTCTAGTCTTTCCGTGTTCCTCTGCCTGCTTTTATTCTGGTTGTGCTGGCAGCTGATTAGATTGTGCCCACTTGAATTGAGGGTAGGTCTGCCTTTCCCAGTCCACAGACTCAAATGTTAATGTCCTTTGGCAACACCCTCACAGATACACCCAGGAACAATACTTTGCATCCTTCAATCCAATCAAGTTGACACTCAATATTAACCATCACACCATCATCCCCAAGGGATTGGGCTTCCTGAGAGCCAGACTGCAATGATTACTATTGCCGTTCTAGGTCTAGCCACCCAGTGGGGCTACCCGGCCCCTGGCTAGTGCTGGGGAGTGTCTACAAAGAGTCCTGTGATGTGAACCATCTTCAGATCTTCCAGCTGTGGATACCAGCACCTGCCCCGGTGAAGGTGACAGGGGACTGAAGTGAACTCTGTAGGAATCATTGGTTGTTGTTTTGTTTAGTGTGCTGGTTTTCTTGAATGTGGTTATGCTAGTGGTGATGTTGTCATGTGGACAGACTCTGGACTTCTGGTTGGCGAAGGTGTTGCAGGTGGTGGAATTAGCTGTTGTTTTCTCCTTCCTCAGTACAGGATTGTTCTGCTATGAGCTGCTGTAATGGCTTGAGTTGGCTGGCCTCCAGACAGGAGGTGGCGCTTTCAAGAGAATACCAGCTGTGGTAGTAGGAGGGGAATATAATCTTGCCCTACATTGGCCAGGATAAGTACTTGGGTTTCTCAGGTGATTGCGGGGTCATAGAGGTCCCAAGAGTTTATGTCTTTTGTCTTTGCCTACCAGGGTGGGTAGAGAAAAACCATCAGGTGGGGCAGGATTGGGCAGATCTGAGCTCAGACTCTCCTTGAGCAGGGCTTAATGCAGACACTGTGGGACATAGCAGGTGATTCTTAGGCCAGTGGATTTATGTTCCAAGGGGAATTATGGCTGCCTCTGCTGCATCATACAGGTCACCAGGCAAGTGGGGAAAGCTGGCAGTGACAGGCTTTATCCAGTTCCCATGCAGCCAGCAATGCCAGTCTTCCTCCCACTGTGCCCCACCAACAGCACCAAGTTTATATTCATGGAGCAGGAAGCAGAACTGAGATCTTGACCCAAGCTACAAGTCTCTCCACTGAGAAAGCAAGCAGGGCTCTCAGGCCTCGCCCCTCCCCACCTGCCTGCACCATCAGCTGCAGTTTCTGTGCTCATATCTGTATTTTCCATTTGCCTTCCCACCCCCTGATTCTGTTTAGGAAAACTTGTGCTCATTTGAAATTATTACAGAGTTCATCTAGGAGCTTCTTTCACTCTGTGGCTCCTTCCCAATTCTGCTAGCTGCCTTCCCCAAGGACCTCTCTCAGATAAGGCTAACAATGGCTTCCCTGGGCTCAAGCTGGAGACCAGGAGTGTCTACAGGGCTCTTCCTGCTGCTTCTTCTACTTTAGTATTTTCCTCAGCTCTCTAAATCCATTTCACCTCTAAGTGAGGTTAAATCCTTCTCCCATGATCTGGATTTTCAGGTTTTCCAGTGGGGATATATGTTCAGAAGCAGACTTTTCCCCTGTCACACTTTGGGAACTCACAGTTTTTTGGCTGTCTCATGGAGTTTGCACCAGCAAGCCACTTCTTTCAAAGGGTCTGTGACTTCTTTTGGTTTTCCTGGTATGTTTCTTTGGTGGTTCTTGAAGCAAAAGTTCACAGTGTGAGTCTTCACACACTGTTCTGTTCATCCAAGTGGGAGGTACACGTTAGTCCTGTCTCCTATCCACCATTTTCTGCAGCTCAGCCTCTCGAGTAGCTGGGATTACAGGCATGTTGCCACCATGTTCAGCTAATTTTTAAATTTTTTATAGAGATGAGGTCTCACATTGTTGCCCAGGCTGGTCTGGAACTCCTGGGCTCAAGCAAGTCTCCTGCCTCAGCCTCCCAAAGTGTTGGGATTACAGATGTGAGCCACTGTGCCTGGCCTTCCTCAACTTACTTTTTTTTTTTTTTTAATCTCTTAACATCTTCAGTAAGTCATGGGGAAGGTTCTTTTTCAAAGAAGCTCAGTCCTCAACTTTCACCCAAGGTAGAGACTCTACTCCCAGATGACTGACCCCTTTCAAAATCCTGTGAAAACCATGAACCCTCTCCCTAGAAAAGTTTACATACATAGACATACTTTTGCTTATAATTTCAGAGGTTTCATGAACCCCACTGGAGTGCATTCAAGGACCCCAAATTGTGAACCATAATAAGTGAATTAAATGTTCTCCCAAGTTTTCTATTAACCAAAGAGATACTAGATTCATAAAAAATTAAGTTTTCAGAGAAAATTTTTTATTTGAACTTGATTTTAAACATGCTTGATTATCCTCTTGTTTATCCTAAAATATAAGCTACATAAAACACCAATGATTTTATAATGAGTGGTAACATGGAGTAAGAAAGGACATGCCTAACATATCCACAACTGTAGTTTTATACTATAAATGAAGCAGATTTCATCCTCATCCAAGACTGTAACTCCTTTGACTTTATTGAGATTAAATTTCTAAATGTACTGGGATGTATGCCACTTAGGATTTTATTAAGTAAGCGATATAGTTCATTATACCTTTATACGCAGTCTTTGAAATTAAAAAGGGAAGTTTTTCAGAAGTCCTTTATGTGAGGATTGGGGACTGGGTATTTCTATATATCTTTTCATAATACCTTTATCTTAATGTATATATTCTATTTTTCACATCTTATTTTTGTAGATATGTTCTAGTTTAATAGTTTACATTTTACACCAGTTACTCTGTGTTGTTTTCTAGAGCATGTCAAAGTCTAGTAAAAATCTTAATGCTAATTCTTGTAGGTTTCTCATTATGAAAGCTTCACTTACCAGCCAGAATCCATAAAAACCAAGAAGGATTGAAGCCTCTCAAGATCACATTTAATCAACCAAAGGGTTGTTATGGAGAGACACAAAACTACAGGGCCATCTCTTGATATTAGTTGTCTTTTCCAGTTCTGATAGTCCAAGAATTGTGAGTGGCTGTAAGGCTGAGTCAGACCCAAGTTTCCACTTTGACACTGCAGAAAGGCTTGAAAAAAGTCTTCTATATTTTAAGTAGGAATTTTTTGCAGCAACCATATGTGGAAAGTAAGGACTATAACCATTATATGGGATTTTTTTTAAGGCAGTTATTTTTCAGTCAGTACAGCAACATTATTCCCTGTCTCAGTCTGGTTCTGTCCCTGCTGAGTAACTGGGTGCCATTAGTCACAGTCAGATACTCTAAGCTTTCTGAACTTGAATTTTAAAAAATCTCTATGGCCAAGGAAACGTAAGAGTGATGTTTGTATTCGTGTGCATATGCAATAGATGCAAAGAGATACTTATCTCTTCATTTTTGAGGTCAAAATTGAAAATCTATCAAACCATCCACTTGGACATCATTTCTATTTTTTTTAAAGTAGCATATTTTTCCTTTAAGGTATTTCAAGCTCAGATTGTTATTTGATATGTTAAAAATATTTTTAAGATTATTAACAAGTAAATGTTAATATTTAGCCTAAATTAAATTTAAGAGTAAAGTATTTATTTGGAATCTTTCTATTATAAAAGACTGAAATATGCTAGGAAACCTATTAGTAATGATTTGGTTTGTTTGCTGACTGATGATCTTTTAGAAAATATCTGGCTTATTAGATCAACACTTATTTTTACTAAAAGAAACTAACGTTCGTATTTTAAACCTCTAAAATATCTGAAGAATAACTGAATGTTCTAGTTCAATGACTTCCAAACTTTTGTTCATAACCTGCACAAAATATATTTCCTTCAGGTTCTAGTATATGCACACATACATGTATTTATATACATGTAATGTGAGCTGAAGTTTCAAAATATGTGTGATGCCATTTTGTTTTGTTTCTTTTTCTTTTGATTTAGTTTTTAGATGCTGGTCTCAACCCACTAAATTAATTTCTGTATTGGAAAATGGGTCACGACTCACAGTTTGGCAAACACTGCTTCAGGGTAGGACTTGTCCAGCTAATGCTGCCATATGCTTCTGGCAGGAGAGTGCCACATTTTGTGATACAGATGATAGGGAGGAGGCTTACCTGTCCCTGAACTCATGATTACCCTCAGAATGTCTTTGGAGGGGAAGAAAAAGATGAGATCTCATAGTTACTGGGAAGAGGGAGGAAGGAAAAGATGAATGAGAAGTGAATTAAAATGTTTTATGGAGCCAAGTAAAACCATTTTCTGTTTCAAAAGTACTAATTCTCAAGAACAGAGGGGAGCCTTGCACATCTACTCTGTTTTCCAAGTGATTTCATGTTTTTTGAGGATAGAGAAAGAAATAAAGGTAAGATCTTCCTTAGATGAAAAAATTAGAAAGAAAAGGAGGTAGGTGAAAACTTGAGAGAAAGGAATGAAATCAGGTCTAGATCTGTGTGACATAGTCGTTGAATAATGGCTAAATTTTCTGTAATACTCTTAATGATGAGGAAAATTTTCAGTGTTTCATATTACAGTAATAAAAGATGAAGTGTTTATCCCTTTGTTGAAAATAGATTCAAAAAGTAAACGAAGGTTAAAGGAAAACCTTATGGATACTAAATTCTTCCTACTTCCATGCAATAGCTATTAAGTTGCTGACCACTTCTTATTCTCCACAGTTGCTGACAGAGCATTTTGGGATTACTGCTGAGTGTCGAGCAACCCTACACTGTAACTTTCTGGATGTTAAAAATCATGCAGTGATTACTAACGAGTCATACAGTAGTTGTAGATAAAAGTTCTAAAAGGTAGTCTATAATGGTTGTTCTCCTACCCAGGTGCTTTTGGTAGCATTATTGACAAAACAGAATGCCACATAAGTCCTAAAATACACACGTTTCAATCTCAATATTATCTTTATGTCCTTAGACAACTTATCAAAAGACTATAAGCCCTATGAGGCTGAGCTGTTTCTTGTCCACTTCTGTATCCTCAGCATTTAGCCCAGTTGCTGGTATATGAAAGCACTAATAAATATTTCTTAACATTATAATTGAAGAATGACTGGAAAGCCAAGTGGGCTTTGTTTTTTGTTTTCTGTTGTTTTTAATGTTAAGTGTATACCATGGAGTTCATCAAACTATTTAAAAGCTCTGGTTCTAATTACATACATATTTACTGCATTGAAAATTTTAATTTCTAATCTCTGTTACATCTTGGGCTTAGTATATCTTTGTGGCAATATAAATCAATTTTATTTTCTAATTTAAATTGTGGTTGTAAGTTATTATTAACATCAACTTTATTTGGAATGTAGATTTTGTGAATACATTCTTCTGAGAACACTTTAAATATAGCCCTCAAATTGTTTTTCAATTAAGAAATTTAGCATTTTTCTTAGCTGGAAATTTTGATGACTTTTGAGCTAGACATTTTGTAGAAAACTGTTGGAAATATTTTGGCATATTCTAGTGTTTTTTAAAACATTATACCACTATATTAAGGTGAGTTCTTGTTAAACATGGCTTGAACAAAGAATAAACAATTTTATTTTGTATCTTTGAAAAGTTTTCCAAAAAAGGAAATGCAATACTTTACCTACTTAGGTATTTACAGTGCAGTCAGTGGACCTCCTATTTTGATGAAAGGAACTAACATGGTACTTCTTATCCTGTTGTTTTCTTTAACCAGTATTTTGCTTCTAAAAAGAAGTAGTTCTCTTACTTGAATTTCAGAGACACTAATAACCATGTAAATATAAAAGATTATGTAAAAATGCCTATTGCTGAAGTCATGTCTGATAAATAATGCCACACTTTCGGATCTAGATTCATATTAAATGTCTAGAAGTTATGCATTTTACTTATTACAGAAAGGAGAAAAATCATTCCTTCAGCAAATACTAATCCATTATAAAAGAGTGTTCTCTTGTCCTCTTGCCTAATAAAGTCTCAAAAAACAAAATAACTCTCCCTCCATCCTTACCCTAAATGCAGGCACAACAACAGTAAAAACCCATTTCAAGTGGTGTGTGGTTGTAATTCATGCATTTAGGAAAGCTCCAGACCTGCGCTTGTTTTGGTTGACTCTTCTTACAACATGCACATTGTGAACAACCCCAAGCAAAACAAGACCCATTTTCCTGATAATTCTCTCTCCGCCTCCACCCCAAAGAGCACTAACAAACTCCAAGTCTAGATCATAGAAATCCACACGTTCCCCAAATTTGTAATAGGAAGTATTAACTTGGTATGTGAGCACCTTCAGAAGTTTGAGATTGCTGCTGTAAGTGACATCTTGTCATTAATGTTGTGGTGTGTGGATTGGAGGGATCTTTAATTTTCTAAAACAGGAATAAAGAGATGTATTCCAGTAAATCTAATAATCTCTTAACATAGTTTTTTTTCTAAATTGTGAACTAAATATTTGTCTTCTCCATGTCCTCAAATTTTATTATCTACAGAATTAATTGCCTATAAATAAAATGACAAGTTTGCAGTTCAGAAGATTTGCAAACTATGCTAAATGCAATGAAGTACAAGATTTGGAGAAACTTGTAAATTTGTAACATTGAAAATAGAAGTCAGCATTAAGTTACCATTTGGATATTGACAGTTTTACTAAAATATGTTAAATATTTAACTGTATATTTAAATTCTTTTTACAGTGTCACAAGATCAGAGCATTTCCAATACTCAGGAAATAGCTTCACAAGTGGTCATTCATCTGCTAAAATAATATGTTGCTTCTGATTAGTTGACTCAGTTAATAATAGTGAAAAATTATAAGATATTTAAGTTTTTTGCTGAGATTTAAGTTTGGTAATTTGCAAAATATTAACAGTGAACACACATTTTATTTACATGCATATATACATATTTACATACATACTCTTTTAAAAATTAATCTATCCACCACCTATGTGCACAGACATAAAATGACATTTTAGGTTGTTTGATGATCCATAATTTCTTCTTAATAGATTGTAGTATTTTACATCAGATTTGCTTTCTAAGTGTTATTAGCCAGTAAAAGCAATTATCTAGTGGAAATTTGGTTTAAAATAAAAATTTGGGGGGGCAAGAAGGCTGAGACATAGGGAAATGAATAATATAAAAGGATATTTAAATTTAATGTATTTATATATAGTAATTTTTACATCTTATTGTGAAATGTTACAACCATATTGATATATTTTTGGAAATCTCATCCTTTTTTTCTTTGTCAGCATTTTATAACTTTAATATGAAAAAGAAAAACAGGATAATTTATTTGTTTAAAACCAAAAACATGAATAATTATGTTTTTAACTTTTAAAGTTAGTGTTTTTATCAAATAGAAAAATAGCGAACATTTGTTGAGCATTATATGCCCAGCAGGCACTATTCTAATTAATTCTCAAACAACCTGTAAAAGTGTAGGTACTTTAAACATTCCAGTTACAGATGGGGAAGATGACAACATAGTTACATTATATTGCCTTGTATGCAGAGTTATTTTTCTGTATACTATTTTGAAGTAATTAGTTACTGTTTCTATTGCATTATTGTCATATATAGTATATTATTATAGTTCTTGAACCCTTTCTGAGTTCTGCTTATATGCCAAAATTATCCTAGTCCACTGACTGGACTAAGTGACTTGACCAAAGGGATGTGGTTTTAACGACAAAGACCAAAATAGAGAATCGTTGTGTTGTTGTTTTTTTTTTTTTTAACATAAAAAGAGATGGGAGTATAAAGAGAGCTCAAAGTTATAATCTCACCTCTGCTACTCATTTAGTCATGTTGAGTGTTTATCTTCCTTAGTTGTTAATAGCAAAAGCTGAGAATTCTTGCATTGGGAATAATTGTGAATCTCTGAGATATTAAAGGGCTTCTTATTATAATATTATCTGATATCACTATGAAGTATTTTCTGTTCCCAGAGCATCCTGTTTGGAAGTTTACTATGTCATGTATTTCTCCTACCTGTCATTTTTAGAAGGGTCAACCCTACTTGTTGTTTTTCTTTTACTTTTAGTTGATTACTTCTTCATGTCCACAAGATTTGGGTAACAGTATTATATAGTTATTAATTTGAAATAGTCTCTAGAAGTCTATTTTATTTCTTTAAGAACTAGCTGGTAGGAGATCACTTATGTAAACAAATCACCTATGCATTTTGAGTGCCCTGATTAGCTCAGAAAGATAAAGATAATATCTCATTTTCAAGATTTTTTTTCAAGTAGGTTTTGCCATCACGCTAGATTCAGTGAAAACAGTTTCTCATTTTTTTGCCCAAAGTTGAGTATGCCTTGTGTGAGCATAGCTGGAATTAAAACATTCTAATGTTTTTCAAGATCAGTCTTTCTTGGAGGCATTTTGATGACTCAGGGCTGATTTCAGCTGCAAAAAGAATTATAGCAGAATTGCAGGGAGAAGGAACAGATGTTTTTAAGTTTCAGAATGAGTAGGTTGGTTGCATAGCACATGGTTAATTGGGTGATGTAAAAGGCAGTGACTGTGAGAATAATCAAGAAAAGGTTCCCAGGGTGGTTATAGTTTAGCAAAAGAATGAATGAAGTAAAGTAACATGCACGTAATATAGGTCATTAGATGTCACTAAATGGAGATATCCAGAGAGGAATAGCCACACAAGGAAAAAGTAGAAATTATATTAGTGAGGAAAAGTTACTATTAGTGATGAACTCTTCCATGCTATTCCATGCAGGCTCCCAGACCCTTTTAGGAGTCATTCTTATCCATAATAAGTAAAAATCTTAAGCAAAGTCTGACAATGATTTTCAGGTGCTTTTACTGGTTTGAACGATTTAATAAATCAGTAAAATCATGAAAAACTATAGTTTGGGAGAAAAAAAGTAAAGACAATTCTGTTCATTTAAATTCTATTCATTCGTGTTAGAGTACTGGGAATACCCTTACTTGGTCCACTCTCCTTGAGGCCTGGTATCTCCTTCAGTCAGCACTGTTGGCCAGGACAGTTAACATCCAACTCTTCTGAATGCCCTGGGCTAGGTCCACATCACTTTCCTCCTCAAAACCTTACACTCTATAGTCTTTATTTTGGGTATCTTGATACTCTAGCACAAATTCATTCTCCTATTTATGGCTTTTAGAACCTTTTCTTCTTTTTTTTTTTGAGACATAGTCTCACTCTTTCACCCAGGCTGGAGTGCAGTGGCACGATCTCGGCTCACTGCAAGCTCCACCTCCCAGGTTCACGCCATTCTCCTGCCTCAGCCTCCCGAGTAGCTGGGACTACAGGCGCCCGCCACCACGCCCAGCTAATTTTTTGTATTTTTATTAGAGACGTGGTTTCACCGTGTTAGCCAGGCTGGTCTCGATCTCCTGACCTCGTGATCCACCCGCCTTGGCCTCCCAAAGTGCTGGGATTACAGGCGTAAGCCACCACGCCCGGCTAGAACCTTTTTATGCTGCATTAATTCGATTTTGGCCACTTTTACATTAAAATGAACTGTTGCCCACTGTAGCAAACATAAATTCCTTTCATCATGTTTTCCCCTCCCATCATACCCTTATTTTACCTAACACCCACTTCTGTCTAATGCATGAAATGTGTTTACAATCCCTCTTTCTGTGACAATACATACTATTTTCTTGTCTGTTACATGTCTCAAAATTTACCTGCTAGTCAAAAACAAACATACAAACATTAAATATACAGTAAGTCCTCACTTAACATCGATGATAGGTTCTTGGAAACTGTGACTTTAAGAGAAATGACATATAACAAAGCCAAGTTTTTTTCATTGCCCACATTTTAACAAAATGATGTTATTCAAGGACCTGCTGTACATTGCTTTGCTTAAGGTTGCAGTTTCCAAGAACCTATTGATGGTAAGTTAGGACTTACTGCATATGTACAAGACACTTTGGTGGAGACTGGGCATATAAAGCTTAGTAACATATTTTATCTGCCTTCAACTTACTCATAGCTGATTTGCAAAGAAATCTCTCTGTAAAAAGGTAATTATAACACAAAGTTGGATGTGATGTTTCAGATGCCTAGAATTGGTTATAAATGTCAAAAGCTGAGGAAAACCTGTGGACTGGGGCAGTTGAGGTAGGATTCACAAAGGAAGCAAGAACTGTTTTGCACTACCAATTAGGAGAATGGTAGGTTGTGAGTGAATGCATGCATGTGTGTTTTTATCTTTCTCTGCCTCTGTAGAAATAAAAGGATGGACAGATAATTTAGGAAAATAGAAAGCAAAGTGTGGAGCTTTGTTCTCCTGGGGTACAAGAGGCATAGTTGGGTAGGTGCAAAGGTTTGTATAGGGAGATAATAGGATGTGAAGAGGTAAATTGGTGTTAGAATTTATTATTATTATTATTATTATTATTATTATTATTGTTATTATACTTTAAGTTTTAGGGTACATGTGCACAATGTGCAAGTTTGTTACATATGTATACATGTGCCATGTTGGTGTACTGCATCCATTAACTCGTCATTTAATATGTTGACAACAATGCAGACTGCCATAAGAATTTCTAAATTAATACTGGGGGTACTAATATTTTCTTGGTAATTCATACCAATAATTCAGATGGCTTCTTTAGGCCCCAGCTTAAAAAACTAGTAATAAATGGTCATTGCCATGGATGATAACAAAAGGGTCCTGGATTCCTAAGTCTTACAGTCTTACTACCTGTCAGGTAGCAAAATATTTTTATATCTTCTTCACATTATTTGAAGTAATGGTTCCTAAGAGAAAGAAATGGAACTAATATAAAAATAGTTGAAGTTAGTGTTTCTGTTTGTTGTTTCTGATGTTCTGTTACTGCTCAAGTTGAGCTATTATTTGTGACAGGAAGTGAATGCAAACGTAGAGATCCTTTCTTAATGTGACTGATTATATCTTTGAATCTGACAGGTCAACATGGAAGATTCTTCTTTTCCGTAGTTGTTATTTCAGGTATTTTCATCGTTGTTTTGTGTCTTAAGAGTTTAAAATCAAGCCTAAGTCTGTTAGACTTACTTTTCATAAGATAATTTGATTCAGGAAAAATAGAACAGATTGATTGGTTAAGTTTGTTCAGGGCATGTTTTTCGTTCCCTCCCCACCTCCCCTCCCCTCCTCCCTGTCTCCCTTCCTCCCTTCCTCCCTTCCTTCTTTTCTTCTTCTTCTTCTTCTTCTTCTTCTTCTTCTTCTTCTTCTTCTTCTTCTTCTTCTTCTTCTTCTTCTTCTTCCTCTTCCTCTTCCTCTTCCTCTTCTTCTTCTTCTTCTTCTTCTTCTTCTTCTTCTTTTCTTCTTCTTCTTCTTCTTCTTCTTCTTCTTTCTTCTTCTTCTTCTTCTTTTTTTTTTTTTTTTTTTAACAGGGTGTTGGTTCTGTCACCCAGGCTGGAGTGCAGGTACAATCACTGCAGCCTCAAACTTTCAGGCTCAAGTGATCCTCCTACCTCAGCCTCCTGAGTAGCTGGGACTACAGGTGCATGCCACCATGCCCAGCTAATTTTTTATAGAGACAGGACCTCCCTATGTTGCCCAGGCTGGTCTCAAATTCCTGGCTTCAAGTGTCACCTGTCTTGGCCTCCCAAAGTGCTGGCATTACAGGCATGAGCCACTGTACCCATCTTGTTCAGTACATATTTTCATTGTGAAAGAGAAATCAGATCATTGCACCCTTTTCCCCATTGAAGATGATAATTACCCTTTGTTATTACATTCACAGCTTCTTCAGAAACTTCACAATTTTGAAAACATAGCATCAAGAGTTTGTGTTGAAAATAAATAATTATTTATAAACTATAAGTAACATATAAATCTAAAAGTCGCACTTCTGTAGCATACTATTACCATTAAACACTTCTTTCAGTGTGTCTCCATGTTAATCTGGAAGAAGAAACCTGTACTCTGGTGTTAGCTGCCCTATAATAGAATTTGCATATTTCTGGTTCAATATATAATACTGATGGTCCCCGACCTCAATGGTTCAACTTATGATTTTTCAATTTATTTATTTACTTATTTTTATTTTCATATATATATTTTTTATTATGCTTTAAGTTCTAGGGTACATGTGCACAACGTGCAGGTTTGTTACATATGTATACATGTGCCATGTTGGTGCACATTAACTCCTCATTTACATTAGGTATATCTGCACCCATTAACTCCTCATTTACATTAGGTATATCTCCTAATGCTATCCCTCCCCCCTCCCCCCACCCGACAACAGGCCCTGGTGTGTGATGTTCTCCTTCCTGTGTCCATGTGTTCTCATTGTTCAATTCCCACCTATGAGTGAGAACATGCGGTGTTTGGTTTTTTGTCCTTGCGACAGTTTGCTGAGAATGATGGTTTCCAGCTTCAACCATGTCCCTACAAAGGACATGAACTCATCATTTTTTATGGCTGCATAGTATTCCATGGTGTATATGTGCCACATTTTCTTAATCCAGTCTATCATTGCTGGACATTTGGGTTGGTTCCAAGTCTTTGCTACTGTGAGTAGTGCCACAATAAACATACGTGTGCATGTGTCTTTATAGCAGCATGATTTATATTCCTTTGGGTATATACCCAGTAATGGGATGGCTGGGTCAAATGGTATTTTTAGTTCTAGATCCCTGAGGAATCACCACACTGACTTCCACAATGGTTGAACTAGTTTACAGTCCCACCAACAGTGTAAAAATGTTCCTATTTCTCCACATCCTCTCCAGCACCTATTGTTTCCTGACTTTTTAATGATCGCCATTCTAACTGGTGTGAGATGATATATCATTGTGGTTTTGATTTGCATTTCTCTGATTGCCAGTGATGAGCATGTTTCCATGTGTCTGCTGGCTGCATAAATGTCTTCTTTTGAGAAGTGTCTGTTCATATCCTTTGCCCACTTTTTGATGGGGTTGTTTGTTTTTTTCTTGTAAATTTGTTTGAGTTCTTTGTAGATTCTGGATATTAGCCCTTTGTCAGATGAGTAGATTGCAAAAATTTTCTTTAGGTTGCCTGTTCACTCTGATGGTAGTTTCTTTTGCTGTGCAGAAGCTCTTTAGTTTAATTAGATCCCATTTGTCAATTTTGGCTTTTGTTGCCATTGCTTTTGGTGTTTTAGACGTGAAGTCCTTGCCCATGCCTATGTCCTGAATGGTAATGCCTAGGTTTTCTTCTAGGGTTTTTATGGTTTTAGGTCTAACATTGAAATCTTTAATCCATCTTGATTAATTTTTGTATAAGGTGTAAGGAAGGGATCCAGTTTCAGCTTTCTACATATGGCTAGCCAGTTTTCCCAGCACCATTTGTTAAATAGGGAATCCTTTCCTCATTTCTTGTTTTTGTCAGGTTTGTCAAAGATCAGATGGTTGTAGATGTGTGGTATTAATTCTGAGGGCTCTGTTCTGTTCCATTGGTCTGTATCTCTGTTTTGGTACCAGTACCATGCTCTTTTGGTTAGTAGCCTTGTAGTATAGTTGTAGTATAGTTTGAAGTCAGGTAGCGTGATGCCTCCAGCTTTGTTCTTTTGGCTTAGGATTGACTTGGCAATGCAGGCTCTTTTTTGGTTCCATATGAACTTTAGTTTTTTCCAATTCTGTGAAGAAAGTCATTGGTAGCTTGATGGGGATGGCATTGAATCTATAAATTACTTTGGGCAGTATGGCCATTTTCACAATATTGATTCTTCCTACCCATGAGCATGGAAGTTCTTCCATTTGTTTGTATCCTCTTTTATTTCATTGAACAGTGGTTTGTAGTTCTCCTTGAAGAGGTCCTTCACATCCCTTGTAAGTTGGATTCCTAGGTATTTTATTCTCTTTGAAGCAATTGTGAATGGGAGTTCACTCATGATTTGGCTCTCTGTTTGTCTGTTATTGGTATATAAGAATGCTTGTGATTTTTGCACGTTGATTTTGTATCCTGAGACTTTGCTGAAGTTGCCTATCAGCTTAAGGAGATTTTGGGCTGAGACAATGGGGTTTTCTAGATATACAGTCATCTGCAAACAGGGACATTTTGACTTCCTCTTTTCCTAATTGAATACCCTTTATTTCTTTCTCCTGCCTGATTGCCCTGGCTAGAACTTCCAACACTATGTTGAATAGGAGTGGTGAGAGAGGGCATCCATGTCTTGTGCCAGTTTTCAAAGGGAATGCTTCCAGTTTTTGCCCATTCAGTATGATATTGGCTGCGGGTTTGTCATAAATAGCTCTTATTGTTTTGAGATACGCCCCATCAATAGCTAATTTATTGAGAATTTTTAGCATGAAGGGTTGTTGAATTTTGTCAAAGGCCTTTTCTGCATCTATTGAGATAATCATGTGGTTTTTGTCTTTGGTTCTGTTTATATGCTGGATTATGTTTATTGATTAGCGTATGTTGAACCAGCCTTGCATCCCAGGGATGAAGCCCACTTGATCATGGTGGATAAGCTTTTTTATGTGCTGCTGGATTGGGTTTGCCAGTATTTTATTGAGGATTTTTGCATCAGTGTTCATCAGGGATATTGGTCTAAAATTCTCTTTTTTTGTTGTGTCTCTGCCAGGCTTTGGTATGAGGATGATGCTGGCCTCATAAAATGAGTTAGGGAGGATTCCCTCTTTTTCTGTTGATTGGAATAGTTTCAGAAGGAATGGTACCAGCTCCTCCTTGTACCTCTGGTAGAATTCGGCTGTGAATCCATCTGGTCCTGGACTTTTTTTGGTTGGTAAGCTATTAATTATTGCCTCAATTTCAGCTCCTGTTATTGGTCTATTAAGAGATTCAACTTCTTCCTGGTTTAGTCTTGGGAGAGTGTATGTGTTGAGGAATTTATCCATTTCTTCTAGATTTTCTAGTGTATTTTCATAGAGGTGTTTATAGTATTCTCTGATGGTAGTTTGTATTTCTGTGGGATCGGTGGTGATATCCCCTTTATCATTTTTTATTGTGTCTATTTGATTCTTCTCTCTTTTCTTCTTTATTAGTCTTCCTAGTGGTCTATCAATTTTGTTGATCTTTTCAAAAAACCAGCTCCTGGATTCATTGATTTTTTTGAAGGGTTTTTTGTGTCTCTATCTCCTTCAGTTCTGCTCTGATTTTACTTATTTCTTGCCTTCTGCCAGCTTTTGAATGTGTTTGCTCTTGCTTCTCTAGTTCTTTTAATTGTGATGTTAGGGTGTCAATTTTAGATCTTTCCTGCTTTCTCTTGTGGGCATTTAGTGCCATACATTTCCCTCTACACACTGCTTTAAATGTGTCCCAGAGATTCTGGTATGTTGTGTCTTTGTTCGCGTTGGTTTCAAAGAACATCTTTATTTCTGCCTTCATTTCGTTATGTACCCAGTAGTCATTCAGGAGCAGGTTGTTCAGTTTCCATGTAGTTGAGCAGTTTTGAGTGAGTTTCTTAATCCTGAGTTCTAGTTTGATTGCACTGTGGTCTGAGAGACAGGTTGTTATAATTTCTGTTCTTTTACATTTGCTGAGGAGTGCTTTACTTCCAACTATGTGGCCAATTTTGGAATAGGTGCAGTGTGGTGATGAGAAGAATATATATTCTGTTGATTTGGGGTGGAGAGTTCTGTAGATGTCTATTAGGTCCACTTGGTGCAGAGCTGAATTCAATTCCTGGACATCCTTGTTAACTTTCTGTCTCGTTGATCTGTCTAATGTTGACAGTGGGGTGTTAAAGTCTCCCATTATTATTGTGTGGAGATTTTTCAATTTGTGATGGTGTGAAAGTAATATACATTCAGTAGAAACTGTGCTTTCAGTGCCCATACAATCGTTCTTTCCCTTTCAGTACTGTATTCAGTAAACTATATGAGACATTCAACACTTCGTTATAAAATAGGATTTATGCTTTCTTTTGTGTGTGGCCTTTTTTTTTCAGACCTGGTCAACAGGAAGTATAAATTAGGGTTTATATTAGATGATTTTTTTCCCCAAATGTAAGCTAATGTAAGTGTCTTAAGCACACTTAAGGTAGGCTATGCTAAGCTGTGAGGTTAGGTAGGTTAAGTGTATTAAATGCATTTTTGACTTAATGATATTTTCAACTTACAGTGGGCTAAGCAGGATGTAACCGTATTGTAAGTCAAGGTGCATTTGTACTTCCCTTTTGGAAATAATAATCTTTGACATTATTTTCAAGGTTAGACATTTGCGTCGAGATCAAAGATAATTTTTTCAAACTTAGCTCTGGCATAAACAGAATTACATGACTTTAATTGTACTAGGTATAGAAGAAAAAGTTTTTTTATAAATAGGCAAAATGAATCATTTTTATTGAGCACATATTATGTGCCTAAGACATATTATACCTTCTAGTGTTTATAGCAGTCTTACTAAGTAAATATTGCTTTTATTTTCATGTGAGAAAAAGGAAACTCAGAGAGGTTAAATAACTTGCCCATGGTCATAAAATCAGCAAATGATGGAATTGAGATTAGAACTCAGGTTTTTCTGCCTTTCCAACCCCACCCTTTTTGTTCTTATGACACTGTTCTTGTATAAATATTGCTGACTTACATTTGAGAATGTCAGGTATTTCATCGGAACCAGCACATGCAAGAGTGCATTTTAAAGAAGAACCTCTATAGAAATGTCAGACTGTATATACTTACTTCAGTTATCCAACATCATCATTTAATGAAGTATTTTCCCTGTAGCTTTTTAAAGCCAGCATTTATGTAAAATTTTCCCTTTGATATGTTAGAAGTATCCCTACCTTCTTAAAGTGTTCTGTAATTTATATAACATTTATTTGGGGTATCATATTAGGCTCTTGCCATGTGCTTTAATAAGGCAGTGGCCTCAGGATTTGTTAAATGTCCTTAAGTCAGTTACTGCCTTGAAAAGTGGTCCATGATTAGTATATTTTTGTAGTTAGTGATTTGCTGTCAGCTGTCATTTCTCAAGGTCAAATTCTGGCAGTTCCTTACATCCTATTATATACATCCATAAGCTTTGACCTGTGAGCCTAAAGGTATCTCTACACCCTCCTGGAGAAAGATATAGTACTTTGATTCACTGACATTACATTCCTATTTTCTCTCTCTCTCTCTCTCTCTCAAATGACAAGGTAGCTAATTCTTCTGTGTGTTCCTTAAGGCACTATTAACACACTAGTAGTGCCAGTGTTTGTATGTTTAAAAGACCTACAGACTTACTTTTTATTTCTTTTAAATACATATACTTCTCCTGTGATCGTAAATATTTGAATGTGATGCTACTGTATACTGGCTGTGTATGTGTGAATACAGCCAAGATGACAAAAAGCAGCTGCAGTTATGCTCAGAAAGAGGTTGTTTCATTTACAGTGGTTTCTTTTCTTCAGTGAGTCTGCTGCCTTTACTCAAAAATCTCCCTTTCTTCACTGTGGCAGCAGCTGGAGTCTTTGTTACTGCCACTCACAGCCATACCAAGTGATGAAAAACAGGTTTGAAACTTAAAATACTTCTCTTTCCAACTTAGCTTGTACTCATTGTAAATTCAAGTCTCTCCACCCAAATGACTGAATCAGTTCTGCTTTCTATTTTGTCTGTCAGTGCTTTACTGGAATTTTCACTTTTGTCTTAGCAGTAATAGTGTAGTGTGATTTATAATCCACATTCCTCTATTAAGTCATTCTGCAGATTTAGATCCTTTGCTTGTCTCTACAGCGCGGAGCTCATCTGTGGTACCTGAGTGTTTATGGTATATAATCATGCTTACAGTATATTTCAGCTTCATCATGGTTAATTTTTTTTTTTTTTTTTTTTAGACAGAGTCTCGCTCTGTTGCCCAAGCTAGAGTGCAGTGGCGCCATCTCAGCTCACTGCAACCTCCGCCTCATGGGTTCAAGTGATTTTCCTGCCTCAGCTTCCTGAGTAGCTGGGATTATAGGCGCCCGCTACCGTGCCTGGCTAATTTTTGTATTTTTAGTAGAGACAGGGTTTCACTATCTTGGCCACTCTGGTCTCAGACTCCTGACCTCGTGATCCACCCGCCTTGGCCTCCCAAAGTACTGGGATTACAGGCGTGAGCCACCGCACCCGGCTGGTCATCTTAACACAGCAGTATTAATATGAACTGGGAGCTTTTTATCCAACTGGAAACATGCTAATGGCAGATTCTAGGGACTCTCATAGAAGAAATACATTATTAGGTATGAAAATAACCCAAGCAGCTTATTATACTATGCAGAGGAATCTCTTAAAGAATAGTTTCATCTACTTCTTTCCATTAATAGGGACCTTATCCAAATTTTTATTTTGGGAGCTTACAACATAAATATATAGTGTTAAGTTCTCCTGAATATACATGTAATACATATTCAGAAATAGGTGAACTGTAATGTCACAGCTTTGTCATGGTCATTTGTAACTGGAATAATAATATGCAGATGACTCTTAATTCTTCATCTCTAATCCTCAATCCTCATTCTTTTTTAAAACCTCAGTTTTGAATCTTCAGCTGCCTACTGGGCAGTTAAATTGACAATTTCAGCATCACCTCAGATCCAGTTATTTTTGTTGCTCTTTTTTTTTTTCTTTTTTTTTTTTTTTGAGAGAAGGTCTCACTCTGTCACCCAGGCTGGAGTGCAGTGGTGTGATCATAGTTCACTGCACTATCTCCCAGGCTCAAGAGATATTCCTACCTTAGCCTCTCGAGTAGCTGGGACTACAGGCACATGCCACCATGCCTGGAATTTTTTTTTTTTTTTTTTTTCGTAGAGACAGGGTCTCGGTATGCTGCCTATGTTGGTCTCAAACTCCTGAGCTGAAGTTATCCTCCCACCTTGGCCTCCCAAAGTGCTGGGATTACAGGCATGAGCCACTGCACTGGCCTTTATTGCTCGATAAATGACATTTAATTAATACCTACCACATGTTATGCATCATTCACTCATTAAACTGACATTCATTAAGCATCTTTATGTGCCAAGTACTTTGATAGGCACTGGGATTCAAGTGGTGAATAAGACTGAAATGGTCCCTGCCTTTATGGAGTTTACTGTCTACAGCATAGGGGCTGCTAATTGAATAAATACTTCAGGATTGACTAATACAATGATAAGGAAAATAAGGGGACTCTTCAGATGGAGAGCAAGGGTAGCTATACCTGTCTAATGAGTCACAGAAGGCCTCCCTGATTGAAGTCATTTTTAAGCCACGAATTGAAGGGTGTGAAGGAGTTAGATGAGTGGGGGCAAGCTATTTTTTTCTCTCTATGCCTTAGTTTCCTCATTTGTAGAGATAAAAAGAGAAAACAAATGAATAAATTCCTTAATGCATGTGAAGGTACTTAGAACAGTACCTGGCTCTGAGTGTGGCTGCTGTCTTCATCATCTGTATCGTCATCATTAATCATTCATTCAGGTTTTCAAATAAACATCTATTGAGCACTTACAAAGTACTAGGCATTTTTCAGTATTGTGGTGGGATTCAGAAATGAAAATCGTAAAAATCTATCCTTCCAAGGAGATATGTATACAAATAGCTACAAAGCAGAGAGTAGTACAGCAAGAACTATAAGGGAAGTATGAGCCAATTTCTGGGCAGGAGCATTCCTTTTTATTTGGGAGTGGTGTATGATTTGTGCCACTTACTTGGCAAGTGCTTGTAAACTGCCTGTGAAATCTTATTTTTTCTTGTATTCTTATTTACTTTTTGAGATTTTGCCTGTGTATATCTTTACTTGTCACTGAAATTTTTCATGTTGAAGTGAGGAAGTATATATCTCACAGACTGAGATATATGAATAGTAGGTGCTCTGTATGCTGATGAGTAGTCTTAAAAGCCTATTAAACTTTTAATAGTAACCCAGTACCATTTAATAGTAAAATAAGTAACCCAAAAGGGTTACTTACTTTAAAAGCCTTGTAACTGCTTAAGGCCTTTATTGTAACAGTGTCACATGCTTTAGAGGGACTCAGTGTAGATGAAGAAATAGACGTTACCTCCTCTAAAATAAAAAAAGTTATTCGTGGATGCATCATCTGTTGATTCTACCAAATGTCTGTTCTAATATTTGCTGTAGTAAAGTGATATCTTTGACATCATTTTTGAAATGTATTACCATATTTAACTGAAAAAAATAGAGTAACAGTCAAAATTGGTAATAATTTTAAATTTTGTTTAACATTACCAAAAGTCGTATAATTCAGTTTGGCTGATACAAAATATGAGGCTTAGCAGACAGTTACATATTTCAACAAATTGAAGTTTTCAAATGTTGCTTACATTTCCGTCTTGAGAGAAAACAGTTATTGTGTGGCAAATAACATATTGCAGTTTTTGAGGAAAGTGTATATTAAAAACATCTGTAAAGATAGTAAAGTACCTCTGTTTAACTGGTAAGAGATCAGAGTTAACGTCTCACTTTTTGTAGCCAATAATATTCTAGCTCTGATTTACTAAAAGAAAATAAAAATAACGAATATTTTATTTTCTAGAATCTTTTGTTTTATGTCTTAATGCGTTACATTCATGATTAAGATGCCAGCTTTGTTTTCGTCTAAACTTTAAAGCATAAAACTTCTTTCTAAATTTTCTTTACAATTAGGTAGAACATTGAACTTATCACGACAAAGATACCTTCTGTCTTAGAGATAATAGATCATCCATAAAAGCTAATTAATGGATTTCTTAGTTAAGAGTAGACTTCAGAAATGCCATGGTAATAGGTCTTTGTAGTGGCTTTTAATCTCTTAAAACATGAGGCTTGCATGGGATGAGGCATGAATTAATTTTCCAGCTTTTGACGGAATTGAATTCTAAAACCATCCACATACATATGACAATCACGTCTAAAAAGTAATTAGCTTGCTATAAATACAAGAGATTTCCTGTGAGAAAATTGCTCATACTATCTAACCAATAGAGAAATTTGGCAGATTAGAGAAAAACTATATGTTATCTGAAAGAATAGAACCCTTCAGTTTTTTAGTTTGTTTTGGCTCTTGTGCCTTTTTGCTTAGATTCCATTGTGAGAGAGGTGGCAGGCTGGTTTGACACAGGTTTATGTCCAAAATCTTCATGGAAATTTTTTAATGAATCTATTAAAATTCACAAGGGTGATTTGTCATCCAATTGAAAAGCAGTCTAATCCTTAGGACAAACTTTAGAACTAGAAAAACCTGGTGGGGTTCTCATTCAACTAAGTAGTAGTGGGTATGCCTTGGCTTTTTGTCCATAATGGGAATGGCAATGTGCACTTCTTAGAATTACTTTTTGAATTGTATGGAGTTGTGTGGATAAAGCACCTAGCACAATACCAGGCTCATAAAAGTCATTTTTAAAAATAGTATTTCTTTACCACAATCATCCCTCTCCCCTAAAGCAGTTACAAACCATTGCAGATGGGGCCTTATTTTATCATCTTGGGATTCAGATCATTAGGATTCTCAGATGCACTTTCTTTTTATGTGTTTCTTTCACATGAGAAATTATGACATGACACGAGAAACCGAGCAAGCAAATAACTAAAACCATAGGATGTTCCTTTGAATATTTGTTTCAGGGACTCTGGCTCTCTGGAATTTGGTATACATTTCCAGAAAGCGTAGGTTGCGTGGGGCACTGCTCAGGAGTTACATCTGTGACACAGATATCTAACTTGAGACATTTTGAGATCCAAGCGTTCTGTTTCAAAGCCATGTTTTACTTTGGTTTTAGTTCATAAGTGACCTCATGGAAAAGCCAGCCTTTTCCAATTCAATCTGAACTGGAACAACAGAATGAAAATAAACCAAATAGTTTATTATTTTTCTTCATTTACTGCCATTAATAGTTTTATGCTAAAGAATATATTGAATAAGAGTGAACCGAATGGCATTTATTTCTTCAGTTTAGTTCTGTTTTCTTGTTGTTTAGTTGAAGGAGAGGGAATGGAAGAAAATTCTTCTGTTTATGTGATATATCATCATACTTTTCTACTTAAATTGAGTGCAGAATAACTCCAGGAAATAACAGGAAAGCAAACTAACCAAGTTGAGACCCCCCATGTCTACCAAATGGTTTGTATGTGTTAACTCATTCAGTCCCAGCAGCCACCATCTGGCAGATTCTGAGCACTGTGCTTCAGGTTACATTGCTTAAAAACTGAATAACATAAGGATTGTGAAGTATGGAGCCCAGTGCACATTTATCAAAAGCATCTGATTCAAGATTTTAATCTAGTTCCACCTTTTTCAAAATTCTTTATATTCTCTTGTAGTATTCTTTCCTAAATTTTCTCAGTAATGTAGCAAGATGAGGAAGGTACTAGATAGAATTGTCCTAAGCATCTGATTCAGATTTTAATCTAGTTCCACCTTTTTCAAAGTTCTTTATATTCTCTTGTAGTATTCTTTCCTAAATTTTCTCAGTAATGTAGCAAGATGAGGAAGATACTAGATAGAATCGTCCTTAAACTGCCTGCTATATAGTTATCTGTGAAGAAGCAAAAGGGAAGCAGTGTGGTATGTTGAAAGGAACTCAGGATTGGATGTGAGATTTGGGGTTCTTGTCTTTGTCTTAAAAAAAAAAAGGTCGTGTTTTTGTTTTTTATAATTAATAATGTGTTTCTTCATTAAATCATGTCCAGGATCCTTTCTAGTTTTTTTTTCCCCTTAAACCGAAACCATAATGCCATCATTAATGATTATTTGACCTTAAAGATCTATAAAAGAAAGGTGAAAATATTTAAAGCCAAATTAAATTATTGCTTTGAGAATACTATTCAGATTATATGGATAAGAGCTTTGGAGTAAGCTTTGGAGTAAGCTTTGGAGTAAGAGGAAGTAAGTTTGAAACCTTCCATGACTAGCTGCCTGAGTTATACAAACACTATCTGTGACCTCCTGGTAATATATATCTGCTCATTTTTATAGGTTTGATCTAGTTTACTACAAGGGTGATATATTAGCAAAAATAAATTGGAATTACTCTAAAACAGACTTCCTTATACCACACAATTCAGAATAAGTTAAATCTGCAGGAGGCTATAACCAAACTGGTTTTCCTAAAGGAACTGCATCAAATCCAAGGTACTCAACAAATGTATGTATCAGAGAGAGCTTTCCAATGAAGTTCCAGGGGTGGGCCTTCCTGCTTATTCAACAGGGAGATGCTGGAGATATTCTTAATGGTAGAAGAATTGTAGTTGGTTTCTTTCTGATATAAATGCACTCCCAGGTAGTGGTAAGGGAGGTTCTGTTGATTCACCAGAATATGACTGCACAGTAGCAGGAGCTGAAGAAATACTTGTTGTATAAATGACCTTTTTAAGAGTAAAAAGGAGGATATGCTCCCATTTCTGTACCAAAGAAGAGAAGGCTGAGAACCCTCCATGACTAGCAAACACTATCTGTGATCTCATGGTATCATATATCTGCTCATTTTTACAAGTTTGATTTAGTTTATCATAGGAGTGATATATTAATTAGCAAAAATAAATTGGAATTACTCTAAAACAGCCTTCCTTATACCACAGAATTCAGAACAAGTTAAATCCACAGGAGACTACAACCAAACTGGCTTCCCTAAAAGAATTGCATCAACTCCAAGGTACTCAACAAATGTATGAATCTATGAGCATTTTCAGATACCAGAGTAAATATTAGAAACCACGATTATAAATCTACATATCTGGAAATTAAGAATAATCACATACATACAAATGATGAAATTAAGTATGTGTTGGGCAGTGTGATATAGAGGAGAGACTGCAGGACAATAATCAAGAATGCCAGATTCTGTTCCTGAATCTGTCATATTTTGACTGTATGGGCAATTGTATATATGTGCATTGAGGGACTGGGAGTTGTTCATCTTTCTAGGACTTGGAAGGTTAAAAGATGAAAGATGAGTTTTCTGTTCCTATCCACTCCTCAATTGGAAGGCCTGATTTATTCCTCTGCGTAAATTTTAGAATGTTCATGTAACCAAATAACAGCTACATGTTTTCTAAAATCTCTGGATTTTGTATTTTCAAATATGTGTGAACACACATAAACATCGCATATACATGTTTATCATATACATAATGCATATACTTGTAAGCATACATACATAAGCACACACACAGCCCAAACACAGAAAACAATACAAAGGAATGATTGCTTCTGTGTTTATTTTTGCCGTGTTATTTTATCTAGGCATTTTATAGTTTTCTGAGTGAATAAAAAGGATGGAAAAAGGAGTGAGCCTAGCAAACCACTACTCAAATATAACCTCAATTCTCCATCCACAATTATTAGCTCATTCAGGAATGTTTTTTCATCCCTTAAGTCTTTCCTCCAAAATTCGGTATCCCATTAGAGTAACATAACTCTCTCTGTTAAAAAAGAAAGAACTATTAATAATAACAATAATGTATAATACTTCATTTTAACCTTGTTCGGATTTTCTATCATTTTTCTCTCCACATTGATTACAACATTTCCATTTTCACTCACATATTAAATATTTACTAGTACTTCATCTTTTATATTTTTTAATTTATATTTTATTTTCTGCAGTTATTTTTTGCAAAAATACCTCCTCTAAGATTCTTTCGTTATATTACTTATTCTAATGAAGATTCAAAAGAACCTCCGAATTTGAATTTTGGTCTTATCAGTAGGCTATTCGTTAAGTCATCTATCGGATGATTAATAAAATGATGAATTTTAAGGGACTCGAAGCCAACCCTTTATACACTCAGGGCAGACTCACAGAGGTTTGTCATATGTCTTTTCTCTGTCTGTAGCCTTTTAGCTCTATGCATTCCTAGTGAATATTATTACCGAGGCCAATTTGAACTAATTTGGCAAGTCATATTTCATGAGACAATTTGCTGATCCTTCTCTTTGTAGATTTGGTGGAAAATTATAATGGAGATATTTCTTAAGATTTTTATTGTGGGAAATACATGGAAAATTATTTTAAGAAGGAAATTCAGGCTCATTTTAGACTGGCAGACAGGGAGGCAGAAACTTACTTTAAATCCATCCTTATTTACATGTATCCTAGGTCCACTGTTTAAAATAAGAATCTTGTAAAACTAGCTTATAAAAATGTGAAGAGTTAATGTTTATAAAACCTTTGAGTTCCTATTAGTTGTGTTGTATAAATGCATTTCTTATTTAAAATTTGCATGTTTAAAGTATGTATTATCCAGTGCACTGGATACAAAAGGGAATGATGCATTTATCTTTTTTCTATCATAAACAATATTGATAAATGCTGGATGGATGAGTCATTATCTTTCGTATTTTAGGAAGCAGAAAATTATTGGTGTGTGATGAATATGATGCAATAGGATGCCTTAGCTATTTTGGTTGTTTGTTTCCCATCTGACATAAAAATACGTGTGAGATGGTTTGCTTGCTTACTTTCTTCTCTCTGTTCCTCCGCTCCCCTCTCCCCAGTAGATGATATTGTATGTCCTAATTTTATGTGGCAGCATGGTTTTAAGGGACTTCTTAAAAAAAAAAACAACGTGCAGTTGATCCAACTACTAATTACCCTTATGATTTGGCCATTAGGTTGGGCTGATTCTGTTTTGATTTAGTTTTCAGTCCAAAGTGTGTAACTTTTTATTAATATATATATGCAGAATTGGAAAGAGACTGTATTTTTTAATTGTTAAAAAAAAAAATTTTTAGTTGAGCACTTACTGTGCCAGGCCGTTTATTAAAGTTCCATCCCGATTGAGCTTATTGTCAGGTTGGAGATAAAGCGAATTTAACATACCATCTTTCCAAGATGTGGGAAGAATAAGATATTCTTATCAATGAAGCACAAGAACCTGTGGAATCAGAAAGGGCTTTCCAGAGAAAGAGATCCTGGTGGAAGAACCGGCTATCCAGAGGGGAGGATGCAATGCCATTCAGGGGGAAGAGTAAGAACAGACTCCTAGAGCAAGAGACCCTGATCCAAGGATGAAAGCCATGTAATGTTTTAAAATCTGATGTCATTTCTATAATTCCTTTGTATAATGTTCATCAAGCTTTTTTTTTCTACACATACTTATTGAGCACCTTTTATGAATTCAGTGGGGGGATCTGGCAGTGAACAAAATGACTTGTTTTGTTCACTCAAGGAGCTTACCATCTAATGGGAGTGCATGTAAATGAAAGGAAGGGATTATACCCTGAAATAATATGTCGTGATATTTCAGGATTTGACAAAACAGACTCAGTTCTCTAGAGAAAAATGCTATCTGAAATTTAAATTAAAGCCAAGCATCAACTATACTTTGGTAGCAATGTTATACCAGAAGGACTACAGAAGAAATGGGTGAGAGCATTTGCCCAGCCAGGACAGCCTCTTTACAGTGTAGTCATTGTTCGAAAAGAGACAATATGTGAGAAAGGGAGGTGGCAGAAGCCATGAGACGGGGTCTGATTTAGCATTCTGAGTACCAAGACTCCTGTCCTGAGAGTTGTCTACCTCTGTTGTTTATAAAATTCAAGATTAGAATTATACTAGACTAGAATTAACTTCCATGCTAGTTGCTTGAAATCAATCCATTATTCTGTTTGATATTCTGTGAGATTTTTTTTCCCCCTGACTTTGATGGTTGGTTTTGAAATCCATTAAGTGGATCTCAGTCAGGTTTGTTTGTTTGTTTTTGTTTTAATGAAATAAAGTAGAAGAGAAAATAGCACAAAGAAAGGAAATAAATTGCTTTATGAAACGTATGTGTGTGTGTGTGTGTGTGTGTGTGTGTGTGTCTGTGTATGTGTGTCTGTGTGTCTGTAGTTGGTTGGTATATAAACTGTTTTTCTTGCATTAAACTGGATCAAACTTAAATGACTGTAAGTAAACATTTGCCCTGCAAAGTTATACCTTTTGTTTATGAAGGATTGTCTTATAGATGACTCCATAGTCAGTGTGCTGGACTGGGATGCTGCAAGTCTGGACCCTGGTGCTAGTTCTGCACCCAAAGAAGCATATGCTTTGGATAAGTTACAGGCTTTCTGTGAACCTTAGTGTTTTCCATCTAAAAAGAGAGTTGGGGCTGAGCATGGTGGCTTATGTCTGTAATCACAGCACTTTGGGAGGCTAAGGCAGATGGGTTGCTTCAGCCCGGGTGTTTGAGACCAGCCTGGGCAACATGGTGAAACTCCCATCTCTACAAAAAATACAAAAATTAGCCAAGTGTGGTGGCACACACCTGTAGTTCCAGCTGCTAGCAAGGCTGAGGTGGGAGTATCACTTGAGCCTGGGAGGTTGAGGCTGCAGTGAGCTGTGAGCGTCCCACACCACTCTAGCTTGGGCGACAGAGCAAGACCTTGTCTCAAAATAATAAAGAGTTGGCCTAGGTGGACTTGGTACTCTTTCAGAAGCAGTTGGCTATAAAAAATCAGTTGTCTTAAAGTTGATTGGACATTTTCACAGTTCTCTGTTACTAACTCAGAGAAGTGTTTCTAGGAAGTTAGAAAAAAAAAACTTGAAACAAAAAATAAATATAGCCTACTATCACATGATTCTGGTTCCTGACGGATGCTTTTCTCCCAACCTCCATCCAAAAGTATATGGTCCACTGCAGGCAAACAGATCTTCTGAATGAAATAAGGGGCATGAAAATACATGGCATGGTACCTGCATCATAGGGCCTTAAAAAAAAAAGTAGAGTTGAGAAAATGTTGCTCAAGATCTCAGCTCCTGCACTGGCCACCATCATATGGGCTACTTGTCACAAAAGCGAGGAAGTCATGAGAGGGAGGGGGGGATACCTCTAGAGCCTTTATTCATTTCCATTTATCGGATCTGCATATAAGTGCTCCCTTACTCCTTTGTGAGATGTCAAGGTGATAGAAGGCATCTTCCAGGTACCTTTTCACCACTGCATGCAGTAGGGAACATCAAATACCAGAGGGATTCTGCAGTCTCAACCCCTTTGGTGTAAAGACTACCTAAAAAGACAATCCAGCCATATAAAAAGTAACAGCCCATTTATCTCATACATATGTTTAAGGTCAGTTTTCCTGTAGGAGATCTCTGAGACAGTAGCAATTAAACTGAGCCATATGTAGCAACATAGTACATGCTACAAACTAAGTTAAAATTGTTAAAGAACTTTTCGTTTGTAGCAGTTTCTTAATGTTATGAGGCACAGAACTGTGTGGCCATCAGAAAGACAGAGCTGCTAACAACTCCATTTGGGGCATTGTTAGGCAGTTCTGTTGACACATGAATACATTTCATATGATTATCATAAAATTGTGGCCTGGAAATTGAGCAGCCATGGTGCTGCATTTTAGACTTCACATTTATAATAAGCTGTAATAAAGTAAACATTTTAAATGGATATAAGAATAGACATTACTTGCAATCACAAATGTATGTTCAATTGAAGTGCTTTTGAAGCTCAGTTTAACAAAGCAAACAAATTTCCTGGCATTATTAACATAATTGTTCTCATTGTTGGGTTTTGATTTCTAAAAAAATATTTAAGCAAAAAAACAAGTTACTAAAAAACAAAATTCACAGAAGGAAATGTAACTAAGAATGAGTTACTTTGCCTTTTATCATGTCGGATTAAAATTAAAAAAAAAAAAAGTCTCAGATGTTCATTCTGCCACCCCCTCCCCACTGACTTGCTGAACTATTGCTTGGCCTGTTTAACTCAGAGCTGTTTAACTCAGAGCTCATATATCAGGATTAATTTAAGGTTAAATTCAGCTATTTGCTCTGCCATCAGTAAGCTTTGCAGTGGGCCTACTCAACATTTATCTACTAGTGAAACTCCAGGCTGTGTGATAGTTAAAACACGGAGCTTACAGAAGAGGACTAGAATATCCTCTTACACCAGAGTGGAGGAAGCATGACTATATGCAAATTTAGCACCAATTAGATGGTAGGATTTGAAGGACTGTGGTCCCTGGAATATTCCAAAAGCAAAAATGGAAATGATAGTGATAACATCTGAAGTGTGGTGGCAAGACAGTTAAAACAGTGCTAATTTGGAGCCTCTGGGCACAGAACAGTACCAGGAGGCGATCCACTGTGTCTTCTTTGGCAGCTGGCAGCTGGCAGACATAGCAAATAATGAGTCTTTGGCTTGTTACTTTTCACCATTCCATAGTGTTCTCCAATTTTGAATAAACCCCCAAAACAAACATCCTTCCTGCATTGTCGTTTTACTGTAGCAGACCCTCATATAGCAAGTGTGCTACTGGCCCAACAGTCTACCACAGTGGAAACCACAGGAACTCAGGGTTGCCGGTGTACTTGCTTAAAGGTTAGCGTAGGCACAGCATGGCATTGGTAGGAGGCGCATTCTTCAAAGACTCACATGGTGATTTCTTATAATCAGGGAGTTGAGCTGACTTAATCAAGATTAGAAGGAGGCATGCTAGTGTGAGAATATCCTGTAAAATACTCACCACTTGAAAGCATTCCTGGCAAGCATATCATTTACCTGATATATAATTTCATTAAGCACCAAGATTGTGCTAGTTACTTTCTAGAGAAAAGATGAAAAGCTACCTACCTTAATTATCCTCAGACTTAATTTCATATACTCAGAAAACAACTTTCCAGAAAATAGTGGTAACCACAGCTACCTAATTTAGAATAGATCCTCTGAAAACTTGCTAAGAGCAGTTGAGTGGTGAACGTCCAAAAATGTACAACTTTTTTCTTTGCCTGCGTAATTTTGTTTTTTTTCTTTATTCCCACTAGAACACATTCTCATTAACCTCACTGGAACAACTGTAGAACAGAAACCTAAGGAAATATAGGAGGTGGGGAAGGAGGGAACAAAATGAGAAATTTAATGTGGTTCCGAATGTAATCTTTAAGAACGTGAATTGTGAAAATTCTCATCTCCCAAAGATCAGGCAATCAGATACTTCTAAATGTAGAAATCTTTAGATAATAGCACGTATTTTACCTGCAGGCTGAATTTTATGTTTGCATCTTTCTTCCCCCTGCATCTTTGAAAGTGAAAGCCGGTAAACCAGTTGCCAGAACGGAAAAGACTGTTTTAATCACTGGAGCCTGCTAAAAATGTAAATAATGCTGATAAATCAGTAAAATTTTTGTATATTACTCAACCGAAATGCACTTAATCCCCATTTCACAGACCCAGTTTAGGACACTTAGAACTTTCTTCGTCTTCTTGTCCACACCTTTTCCCTACCCACTTTTGAGATTTCTCCTACTTTGTTTGTCCTATCTTCTTTCCAGACCCCTTTTCTCCAGACTAGTATTGACCAACACATGGCACTTGAGGCTCATGGTTTTGGGATTTTTTTTCTTCACATGCAGCCTATATTTCTTATTTCTATTTTAGAAGATTATATTACATTAAACTCAGCATGACCTATGAGAGTTCACATGTCTCTCCTTTAGTTTATGGTGACTGCAAAGGATGCTCCATTAGCTGAACTCCCTTAGCTCTTTAACTGTTAGTGATTTCTTGATTTGGAGTAAACAATAATAAAATTTTCCTTTTCCTCTAGTGTGTTGAATTTCCCAGTTAGTACCAAGAGGTAGTGCGATGTAGAGCTCTAGATCCAAATGCTGTCTTGAAGAAACTATTTAAATATTCTCATTCTTAATTTCCTCATTATTATAAAAAGGATAACAGTGTATGTAAAGTGCTCAGCTACATCACAGGTAGTTAATAAGTGTTAGTCTCTCCCCTTCCTTTCCCTATGAAGGAAAAAATCTCAGTCAATAATTTAAAAAGTAAATATCTATGATGAATATAAATATATTGGCTATAAACCTTAAATTAATTTTAAGTACAAGTTACCAAAGTAATGAATTTGCTATTTCCTCTGGTTTTATAACACCCCAATATGTGAATGTTCACACATACACACCAATTAATAGAGATAATTGGGGAGGGCACTTTAGTAATTGAATATTTCAGAATAAAAGCGTTTTATTTGATGATTTTAAAGTTTCCTGCTTGGAGTTTCAGCTCTAAAATGTTTGATTATCTGAGAGAAGTTATTGTGGTGTTTTTGGGTTTTAGGGGAGAAGATATTTAGGGAATGTGATACTTGATGCAGATAATTTATTGTAATCATTTTCAGATTTTCAACATTTTCTGAGTGGCTTTTTAAATAGCCGCTATACCTGGAGCTGATGAGGAAAATTTAAATAAACCCATCATGAATGTTTTTCAAGGAGTGCATAGAGATACAAAATGAAATTCTAGGGCTCTGAGCAATGTGATTATCACTCTGTACTTACGTAATGCCTTTGTCAATAACTTCAAGATTTCTTTCTCAAAGTAGAAGAAATATAGTTGTTGAGAAAGCATATATAAAATTGCAATGATCTATGCATGGCAAACAGTAAAATACCCAATTGGACATATCAAAGGCAGGTTATAGCTGCAAGTTACAGTTGGTCAGAAGGTCTCAGTGAGACTTTGCATTGACTTGAGGTACAGACTTGTAAGAAAGGAATCCTAGAAGTTTGTTTGCCCAGGTGAGTCCAGATCACCACGAGAACATTTTTCACTAAACTAAAGAGTTCTGTGTTTTTAGTCTAATGGTTCAAGGCTGTGTGAGTCTGTGGTCTTCGGTGCCTGTAAGTGCCACTAAGGCAAACTGAGTGATTTTAAAGGAGAAAGAGTTTAGAAGATTAAAAGGAGAAAACCTCAACATTATTGTTGGTGTTCTAAGTGACAGGCTGAATAAGAAGGGAATCTTTATTTATTTTTTCAGCATTTTGGTTTACTCCCACATAACCACATTAGATCTATCCAGAGGACAGTTCTCTTGAGGTCTCTCTGTCCTGTAAGAAAGGCATAGTTGAATAGTTGAGTTTAAAATGGGTGAGAAAGGAGATAGTTATATGTAACCAGCACACATTTCTAAAAGAATGAAAAGAAAAGAGAACACTATTGGATCCAAATTGTTAGCATGTCCTTGAAAGTAAATGTAAGGACTCCTTGAAGTAATCTGAACTATACATTGACATCTTAATGAATTGCCTAGTTCAAACATTATTAGGTCTAATACATTGTGGACTTTGTTAAACATGGATATTTAATAATCATTAAAATAAACTTAGTTATTTGTTACTGCCAGAAGTAGGTAGACCATTTATTAAATTCAATGTGAAAAATATACTTTATGAAATATTTGCATTAGTTGTGTAACAGACATCTTAAAAAATGGGCAACATCAAATAAGCCAGTCATTGTATGTATAACTATAAAGAAAAAAGTGTTAGACATGCATATTGCATTTTTAGCCTCCTCCTCATGTTAATGGTGGATGTTAAAGCTTTCCTTGGTTGTATATCGATTTTATTATCCCAAGCATGTATTGAATCCATGATCTGCTTATAATTCTCATCATGCTTGGTATTAGTACTAAACAGAGAACCAATATATTATGCCGTAGAGTTTGGCACTCTGTTTAGTAAGTCATTACCACTACCTCACCTTACCTGGCAGAGCTGCTTGTTTTGTCCATGTGACTTCTTATTTTTGCTAGTTATGCCTGTAGAAAGGTCATTCAACCCAATAATGGCTTCTCATTTAGTCTAGAAATCAGACAAAAGCTTTGCAGCTGTGAAATGCAGCCCATTTAAAAATTAACCTATTGTAAATTCTTAATGATTGAGAAATTCTGCAATTTGCTGTGATTTGTGGTTTGTGCTGCAATTAGAATAGCAAACAGCAGAGATGATGCAGTCAGAATGACGTGCATTTGGGAAGTGAAGAGAAGGAAACTTTAGCAGATACTGTGCTGGGTTCAAGCCAATGTATTGTGCCCTTCTGCCCTCATCAGTCATATATCACTTTGTCTACCACCTTTAGACTCTCCCAAGTGAAATGTAATCCTTGGAAATAATTACATAAATTACTGTTTTAAATACTTAAATACTCAAGAAGTAAAATTGTCCATAAGTGTAGTCTACCTTTTCCTCCTTTAATATTTTCTCAACCTAGAGCCTAGATTCTTAGCGAAAAGAAGGACATAGATTTTTGATTCATGAAGACCTAGAATTCAAATTTTGTTAATAAAACAAATCAGCTCTGTATCCTCATGCAAATTACTTAAACTCTCTGGCTTCAGCTTCCACATCTGGATATCTCACTGGACTCTTGTACAGATTAAATTAGATACTGTATTACTTAGTAGGGATACAATATGCTTCTTCACCATTTACTGTCTATTAACCCGTGATCAAATTATATAACTCCTCTATGCCTCTGTTTCCCTCTGTGAAATGGGGATATTAATACCTACTTCCTAGGGTTGTTGTGAGCATTAAATAAATAATGCAGAACCCTTAGAACAGTACTCTACATCTAGTTAGTATTCCATAATTATTAACCATTGGATTGACAAATCAATAATCAACAAATAACTTACAATGATAGATAATGTAAATGAAACATGTAGGGTACACTAAGACAATTTATTAGAGCTAGAAAAATAAGCAGGGCTATGTCATTTAGTGCTTTGTAGTGGGAAGCCACTGACAAGGATGACGTGATTGAAATTACTTTTTTTTTAACTGACCTGTTTCTTGTTTTTTTGTATTATTTTTGTTTTTATTCACCTTCTACATACAGTAATTCACTCCTTTTGGTGTACGAGCTTAGACAAGTGCATATAGGCATAGAGCCACTACTAGAATCAAGACAAAATAGTTCCATCACCAGCCCCCACCACCGCCATTAAAAAAGAGCCCCACATGACAACCCCTTTGTAATAAATTGCTTTCCCCACTCCTAAATCCTAGTCTGCTTTCTGTTGATATAGTTTTGCGTTTTCCAGTATGTCATGTAAATGGAATCACATACTCTATAGCTTTTAAAGTCAAGCTTCTTCAGTTCAGCTCAATGCATTTGGAATTCAACCATATTATTGTATTTATCAATAGTTTACTAATAGTTCTTATTCCTGAGTAGTATTTCATTTTATGGCTATACTGCAATGTGTTTATTCACCATTTGAAGGGCATTTAAGTTGTTTCTGGTTTTGGATGGTCACAAATAAATATACTGTAAACATTTTTATTCAAGTTTCTGTGTGAACAAATGTTTTCATTTATCTTGGGTAAAATATCTAGGAGTAAAATTGCTGGCTCTTATGGTAAATGTATGTTTGACTTTATAAAGAAACTGCCAAACTGTTTTCCAACATGGTTATACAATTTTACATTTCCACTAGCAATATATGAGAGTTCAGTTGCCTTGCATTGTTGTCAACACTTTGATATTGTCAATATATTTTATTTTAGACATTCTAATAGG
Organism: Gorilla gorilla gorilla; assembly: GCF_029281585.2. Classification (NCBI taxonomy): domain Eukaryota; kingdom Metazoa; phylum Chordata; class Mammalia; order Primates; family Hominidae; genus Gorilla; species Gorilla gorilla. The sequence goes on along the minus strand of NC_073229.2, from coordinate 112,795,577 downwards.
TATATATAGTATCTCAGTGTGATTTTAATTTGCATTTTCCTAATGACTAAAATGATTTTGAACATACGGTATTTTTATTTGCTTATTTGTCATCTATATAGCTTCTTTGGTAAAGTGTCTGTTCAAATCTTTTGCCCATTTTTTAAATTTAATTGTTTGTTTCTTACTGAGTTTTAAGATTTTTTTCGTGTGTTCTGGTACAAATTCTTTGTCAGATATGTGATTTGCAAATATTTTATTATAATCTATGCTTTGTCTTTTCATTCTCTTAACAATATATTTAGAGAGCATAAGTTTTAAATTTTGATGCAGTTTATCAGTTTTTTATTTTATGAATCATGTTTTTGGTGTCATTTCTAAGAAATTTTGCCTAACCCTAGGTCACAAAGATTTTCTTTTATGTTTTCTTTTAGAAGTTTTATAATTTTCAGTTCTATATTTATTTAGGTGTACTTTACAGTTTGATTTTTGTGTAATGTGAATGAAGTAGATTGAGATGCGTATTTTATGTATGAATATCCAATTTTTCCAGTACCATTTATTGAAAAGACTATCATTTCTTCATTGCATTGCCTTTGTGCCTTGGTCAAATATCAATTGACCTTATATTTGTGGATTTATTTGTGAGCTCTCTATTCTGTTTCGCTGATCCATGTGTCTCTCTGCTTACCAATAATACCACACTGTCTTGATAACTATAGCTTTATACTAAGTTTTGAGATCAATTAGTATCACTTCTTCAAATTTGTTCTTTTTCAAAATAGTTCTAGTTTCTTTGGCTTTCCACATAAATCAGGTTGTTGATATCCATTAAAAAATCCTTTGGGGATTTTGCTTGTGATTATGTTAAATCTATAGATCACTTTGGGAAGAATTGACATCTTAACAATATTGAATCTTTCAATCCATGAACATGGTGTATATCTCTTTTTATTTAGGTTCTCCTTGATTTCTTTCTTTCATCAGTATTTTGTAGTTGTCAACATGCAGATCCTGCACAGATTATTTTTAGATTTATACCTATTTCATGTTTTTTAGTTGTGTTATTATAAATTATACTTTAAAATTTTAAATTTCCAACTGTTCATTGTTGGTATATAGAAATTCAATTGGCTTTAGTATTCTTATAGTCTGCATCCGTTTATGTATGTATTTAACATCTTTGGATTCTGCAGCCTTGTTAAACTTATTGGTTCTAGGAGCCTCTTTGTAGATCCTTCTATGTAAGTAATCATGTTGTCTGTGAATAAAGACAGTCCTATTTCTTCCTTTTCAACCTGTAGGTCTTTTATTTGTTTTTCTTTTAAGCAAGAGAATGACTTGATTGGATTAACATTTTTCAAAAGTAATTGTGGCTTCAGTATAAGGAATTTATGGGATGGAAAAATACAAAAGAGACCAGTTTGGAAGCTGTCACAAGAATCTGAGACACTGTGATAGGTTGGACTATGATGATGACAGTAGGAGAAGAAACACATATACTAAGATTATATTTTGGTTGTAGAATTAATAGGCCTGAGTAATTAATTGAATATTAGGGGAAAGAAGAGGAAGGGATCAGGAGGACACCAAGATCTCTGTCACAAGGAATTGGGTGGATGGAGTTGCCATTTACTGCATTGGAGAAGACAAGAGAAGAAACAGATTTGGAAGCAGGTGAAAAGTTGAGTTTTGAAAAAACGTATATTTACCGATATAGTTAATTATAGGATATAAGAAGAAGAGCTTGGAAATGAGTTAGATCTATGTGGGACCCCATTCAAAGGCTTGTAGAGACATTATTTCCATTGCATTGCCTTTGTAGCTTCAGCATCCAAGATCATAAGATCTTTTTTACCTCAGGCCTTTGGACATGTTGTTAATCACTGTCTTAAGTGTGTGTGTCTCCCCTCCCCTTGGCACTCCCACTTGCTTTTGCTTCCTTTCTACTGCCTTCCCTCCCTCCTTTCTTTCCTTCTTTAGGCTGGGGTCTTATCATCCTATGGGTCTTAGCTTAAATATCTCCTCAGAACCCACCTAAAGCCAGATATTTTTCTCTCTGCATTAGTCTCTGTTACACAATATTTTCTCCATAGGCATTATCATTTTGTAAACATTTTGTAGTTGTTTTCTTGTTTGTTGTCTGCCTTTCACACTAGACTACATTCCAAAGATCAGAGACTGTGTCTACCTTGTTTACCATTATGTCACCAGTCCACAACACCTTACCGGGCACATGGTTGATCAGTATTTGTCAGGTGGGAGGAATGATGGTTCTAGAGCTCAGGAACTGTGGCAAGAAAGAACATTTGGGAGTTATTCACATGTAGATGGTATTTAAAACTATGGAGGTAAATAAGATTGCTAGAGAAAGAAAAGAATCCAGTACCAGTCCCTAGGGACTTGTCAACTTTGAAAGAGAAGTAGTTAGCAAAGAAGCCTGAGAAGGAGTAGCAAAGGATAGAGGAGGAAAACCAGATTTTGTTTCCTGGAAGCCTAGAAAAGAGAAATGCTTTTAAAGAGGCGGAATTTAAATGTGTAAGACAATGCTAAGGGGTCAAATAAGATGAGTCCATTTGATTTAGCAACAGAGGTCATTGACAAACCCAGCCAGAGTTTTGCTAGAGTGGAAAAAGTAGAAGCCACATGAGAGTAGATGAAAGAATGATAGTCATCATAGTAAATACAAACTAGATGGATATTTGACTGTAAATTTTGTGTATGAGTATCCACAAAATATTTGCCATCCATCAAAACTATCTTTTGGGTTAGCTCTGTATATCAGCTAACACTCATTTGCCTATATAGGTGTTTAATACTTGAGTATATTTTATAAACTTGGTGTTTAACTGAAACATTTGCTTTCATTTTGATTTGTCAAAAGACAAAATTACAACAAATTTAAAGATCTTAATTGTCTTTAATTTGCAATTCTAGAATCGGGCAACACTGTATTCCATAAAATAGAATAAGTGTTCTGAGGAGCTGAGCAAGGGAGGTTGGTTTTATATACAGAAAAAGGCTGAAGAAAGCAGAAACAAATGACAAAAAGTAGATTGGTCATTTAAAGTTACTGTCCTTGTGAGATGGGAACAGGGAAACACAACAACAGAAAAATAACTGGTTAACATCAGGTTATTTCAGGTTACTTTTTCTGGGATAAGGATTAAAGCAGAGGGAACTTTATTATCATGCCAACTGAAACTGGCCTGTTTCAGAATTTTGGCTATTATCTCCCTCTGATTTCTCAGGTCAGGTAACAACTAAGTTTCAGTTTGGTACTGTGGGGCTTCAGTATAAGTGACTCCATTTTGGTTTTTAATCTGGTCTGTTGGGGCTTAGTGTAGGAGCTTAGTCCAAACTAATGGCCTCGCATACTTTTTATTTAACAGATTGTGGTGCTGGGATAGATGCCACCTTAGACACCGAGAAACAAGAATAGATGCCATCTTAGTCACTCAGAAATAGAGTACAAATGCGTGATATTCATTCTTGTGTCAAAGGGAGGATATTTAAGTCTTAAAACCTTTTGTTTTGTTTTTGGGGAGGTGGGGAAGGAGTAAGAAGGAGAAAGGGAGGCAGAGAAAAGCTTAGAGATAGTACTAGCCTCCTTTACTTAACCAGCTATCAACAGTACAAGCTGGTTGATAAGCTGAGGCACATGAGTCTGGAATTTAAGGAAATGTCTTTCCTGAGGATCTCCTCTACTCTAAACTGGTACAGCCAATGAAGAGCACATATTTTATTGATCTAGATCAGAGTTAATGAAATTAACTTCATAGAAATTCTGTTTTGTACCATGATCTGGTTTCTGCATCTCCAGCAAAGTTCTTCATACTCTGGTTGATTTCCACTAAGTGCTAGACATAAATCTGTGTGTAGGTTTTAGAGATAGGATCAGAAAGGATGAATGAAAAGGACTTAGGCCAGAGGCTAGCAAATGTGCTTGGTTCATGTTGCCTCATAGACAGCACCTCCAAGCCAAAAGAAATACCTAACAATTCCATTTATTAAGCAGATAGATCCAAACAACTAAGTGTTTATGTCCAAACAACTTAGCATGTGTTAAAGAGCATACAACTTCTCAAACCTTGGAATCAGATTGGACACCACAACTACATGCCCTGTCCACCTTGATTTTTTTGCACAATATGTGGTTTTAATCAAAATAACTGCCCCAGACCCAGCTTTACAAAGACATAATGTCGTCTAAAGGAATTCTGTATTAAAACTGTGAACTCGCTTCAACTAGTAATTTTTATGGTGTCCAACTCCTGTCACTGTCTTTCCCTAAAAATGTAAAATATTCCACAATGCTCTTGTGAATTTGCTGTAGCTCTTTGGGGTGCCTCATTGCAGTTTGCAAGCTGTGGACTCAGAGCATTATTCCAAGACTTTTTGTTTTCCATTTAAATATTTATTTCTTATGTTTTGTACCTCTACATTAAAAACCAACCTAATGTTTATCATCATTGATGAAACGTAGTTTATTTTAGGATTTTTTTGTTTCAAAAAAAGTATGATAGTTAAACATGCATAATGTTGAAAGTTTGGAAAATACAGCAAAACATGGAGAAGAAAATAAAAGTCACTTCTAATTCCACCATCCACCAATAACCACTACTAACATGTTTTTGTTTATCTGTCCAGTTATTTTCTATGAAATAATAGCTATGACTAACTCTGATTTTATTGGATGGTAGAAATATGTAGTTTAGTGTGAATTTCATACCCTTTAGTTGTGACTTGTCTATAATGACTTGGGATAAGTAAATAAGGTAGAGTTATAGCTGCTTCTTTCCTAAGTAACTGCTTTCATTAGTTGCGTATCTGACTGAAGGGCATGAAGACACCAACATTCATGAAGGAGAAACTTCCTGTTGCTGGGTTTCTAACCTAGCAAATGCAAGATGTGCCATTTACACAGTGGTTCCTCATTATAGAGGCACAAACACCAATAGATTTCAGCAGAGGAACGTTTTTTGAAGTACTAGTCTAACGTGTTTTAAAAAGGTAACGTGACACGTATTTTACTTCTTTTAGTAGGCGGACACACTTTCTTAAAGTAATAATACGTCATGGCCCTGCTATAAGGTAGTAGTTCTAGAAGACTGTTTATCTAATAATTCAGACTAAAGCTATTTATATTGCTGTGACACCACGTGGAAAACTTTTATAATTCCATCTTATTTCTGATGTATATATTTTATTTTCTCTGCCTTCATAAGAACTAAAAACCGAAGTTATTTACGTGAAAACAAGATTTTTGTTTGAGTTCATTTACTTGAGATATGTTTAAAAAATCCACCTTCTGTCACACTATAGAAGTAGATTTTGAATTATCAAAAGGTAGAATTATAACTTCAGAAAAGAAAAAAATGGTCACTTTAGTTTAACTCTATGTACAAAAATTTATTTATAGTCTCATATATTCATTCCACACCCCCGTTCTTCTTTCCTTCTTTCTCCCTCTGTCCTTCTTCTTAATAATAATTTTTAATTCTGACCAAAATAAGTTGTGGCAGTAATTTCTTAGCATAACCTGGACTGTTGAAGAGTAATTCTGTTCTTTAAAAAAATCCCCAGTGGGCTGGGTGCAGTGGCTCACCCATGTAATCCCAGCACTTTGGGAGGCCAAGGCCAGAGGATTGCTTAAGCCCAGGAGTTTGAGACCATCCTGAACAACATGGGGATACCCCATCTCTACAAAAAAAATTGCAATATTAGCCAGGTGTGGTAGTGCACAACTGTGGTCTCAACTACTTGGGAGGCTGAGGCAGGAGGATGACTTGAGCCAAGGAAGTTGAGGCTGCAGTGAGCTGTGATCGCACCACTGCATTCCAACCTGGGTGACAGACTGAGACTTTGTCTCAGAAAAAAAAAGAAAAATCTGTGGTAGGGGGCCCCATGGAGAAAAGGTGGAAGCAAGATAAAAAGACATGGAAGCCAACCTGAGAGTTTTCAGTGGCCAAAACTAGAACAATTTGAGCAATGAAATAAGTGACGAGTATTTTATTATAAACCAAATAATAAAATAAATATCCATGAGTCCATACCAATACAGATAAGCAATTAAATGAATAAATAGGGGAGAAGGGACAAATCTTTCTTACGGAAGAACTCTAGATAATAGATGTAGAAGGAATGGAGGATACAGAAAAATCCCATTAGAACACCGCAGGAATAATTGCTCAGGCAAGAGTTACAGATGAATGCCAAAATTAATAAGTGAAACTTTTCTTTGAGCTGCTAATTTAAAATCTTCAGAAGTACTAGATCCGTTTTCATCTGATAGTTTCTTAACCCCAGATTATTGATAGGTTCAAATAGTATAAAAGTGTGGTATGCAATCAGATGGATACAGGCAACAAATTTTTTTCAACATAAAATATATGGTGTGTTGCTCTGTTTTTTTCAGAAACAGTAAAACCTCATCAATTCAATGTAATTTGGGGTACAGATGTGAAATCTTGTTTTATAAATATTTTATTCTTTTTACTTTCAAGGTCTCGTTAACTCAAACTAGGATAACAGTTGATTAGAAGACCTGATGGGGTCCTGTTTTAGTAAATAATAATATGTAATTGGCTGAGGATGATTATTGTCATGGTAACAAATTAGATCTAAAATTAAACTCCTCTCCCGTATACCAGTCATTCTTTTGATCCGACCATTATTGGAAACTGTTTTTAGTTTGTATACATGTGGGAGATATTATTTTTATTAGTTAAATATATTTTACCACCTAACCAAATGAGTAACTTGTAGTGCGTCTATCTTGGGACTATAACTGGTGTGATCAATGAAGAATGATGTATTGTTCTTAAATACGGAAATACGTTTAGGTTAGTAGTGGCAGGTGCGTGCATTTTCTGGAAAGCTCTGTTTACCAGATTTTTAGTGGCCAAGGAGATACACAGATAGTTAATAGTACTGCTTAATTGTTATAGTCAGATTGAGTAACACATAATTTATAGCAATTCTGAAACTGAGAACACAAGAATGATAAGCTATATGATAAAGACCACAGTTGCTAGTCAGCAAAAGTGCAGACTACACATTGTTGACTAGCAAGCCATTCTTGTAAAGTGCATATGATAAAATTTTCTTGACAGCTGTTTTCAAAGTGAACCTTCCTATGTCATCATGGTTCCTTTAGTAAATTTACTTGTAAGGTTTTTTTTTTTTTTTAATTAAGCAGTGTTTCTTGCTGAAAGAAATCAAAGAAGATACAAATAAATAGAAAGACATTCATGCTTGTGGATTGGAAGACTTAATATTGTTAAAATATCTATACTACTAAAATGCATTCCACCCCTATCAAAATCCCAATAGTATTTTTTGCAGAAATTAAAAAACTATCTTAAAATTCATATAGAATCTCAGTAGGCCCCAAAAGGCCAAAACAATCTTGAGAAAGAACAAAGTTGGAGGCCTCACACTTCCTGATTTCAAAACATACTTCAAAGCATCTAATTTAGATGGCATACTTAATTACTGGCATAAAGATAGAGATACAAACCAATGGAGCAGAATAGAGAGCCCAGAAATAAATCATTGCATATATGGCCAAATGATTTGCCACAAGGGCGCCAATACTACACAATGGGAAGGGACAATCAATATCTTCAACCAGCAGTGTTGGGAAAGCAATATCCACATGCAAAAGAATGAAGTTGAACCCCTACCCTACACCATATACAAAAATTAACACAAAAATAAAGACCAAAACATAAGACCTTAAACTATTAAACTTGTAAAAGATAACATAGGAGAAATCTTTTTTTTTTGGAGATGGAGTCTCCCTCTCTTGCCCAGGCTGGAGTGCAGTGGGCAAGCTCGGCTCACTGCAAGCTCCGCCTCCCAGGTTCATGCCATTCTCCTGCCTCAGCCTCCCGAGTAGCTGGGACTACAGGCACCTGCCACCACGCCCGGCTAATCTTTTTGTATTTTTAGTAGAGACAGGGTTTCACTGTGTTAGCCAGGATGGTCTCGATCTGACCTCATGATCCACCCACCTCGGCCTCCCAAAGTGCTGGGATTACAGGCGTGAGCCACTGTGCCCGGCCAGGACAAATCTTTAGGACATTGGATTAGGCAACGATTTCTTGTGTGCAACACCAAAATCATAGGCAACAAAATAAAAAATAGACAAAGAGGACTACATCAAAGTTAAAAACTTATGTACATCAAAGGAATCAATCAGCAGTGTGAAAAGGCAGCCTACAGAATGGGAGAAAATAGTTGCAAATTGTACATCTGATAAGAAGTTAATGTCCAGAATATATAAGGAACTCCTACATCTCAACAACAATAAACAACCCAATTAAAAAAATTGACAAAGTTTCTTGTATACTGAAGAAAGTATACTGAAGAAAGTATACAGCCAATAAGCACATGGAAAGATTCTCAGTCATTAGTGAAATGCAAATCAAGACCACAATGAGATAGCACCTGACACCATCAGGATGGCCACTATGAAAGAACAAAAAGTTTAAATTAGAGCACAGTAAACAATGGGCGTCAATTTTTTTTTTTAAAAAAAAAAGGAACAAAAACTAACAAGTGTTAAGGATGTGACATTGGAACCCTTGCATACTGTTAGTGAGAATGTAAATTGATGCAGCCATTATGGAAAACAAAGGGGTCCTCAAAAGATTAAAAATAAAATTATGATCCAGTGATACTGCCTCTGGGTGTATATCCAAAATAATTTAAAACCGGATCTCGAAGAGATATTTTCACACCCACGTTCTTTGCAACATTATCCAAAATAGCCAAGAGGTAGAAGCAGCCCACGTGTCCATTGACAGATGAATGGCTAAAGAAAATGTGGTGTATACATACAGTGGAATATTATTCTACCTTTAAAAAGAAAGAATTTCTGTCACATGCTACAACATGAATAAACCTCAAGGACATTTTGCTAAGTGAAACAAGCCAATCACAAAAGGACAAATAGTGTGTCATTCTGTTAATACTCGTATGAAGTATCTAAAGTAGTCAAAATCATAGAAACAGAAAGTAGAAAGGCAGTTATCAAGGTCTGGGTAGAGGGGAAGGGGAGCAATTAGTGTTTAGGGAGTATAGCATTTCAGTGTTGCAAGATGGAAAAGTTCTAGACATCTGTTGGAAAATATGTGAATACACTTAGCATTGCTGAACTGTACACTTAAAAATGGTTAAGATGGAAAATTCAATGTTTTTTTACCACAGATTTTAAAAGGCAATGTTTCATTGCCTAATTTTATATTTGGTTAACAATTTTACCGATTGTTCTATGTCCCAGGCACTTTCAATTATTATTCTTTCAGTGACCCAGTAAATTAGGAACTTGTTCCCCATTTTAGAAATTAGGAAATAGACACTGAAAGGTTTAGAAACTTATTTCTGTTAGACCCTACATGTGGTATAGCAAAACTGTGTTTACCTAACTGAATGAGTTGTCCAATACTTGCATATACACAGTGTTTCCAAAATAAAAGAATGGGTCCCTAGAAAGCAAGGCAAGAGAATTGAGACTAAAATAATGAATATTTGAGGATAAATTTAGCAGGTTTGCTACTTGGAATATCACTTTTTTGGGCATGTCTAGTTCCAAAACCACTGAGTGTATTGCACCTGTTGGATTTGTTGAAAATGCAGATGGTACAATCAAATGTAAAGGGAAAGGAATATAGTTTGAAAGTTTTTATGAAGACATGTGCTGCCTAATCTGCGAATTGAAAGCATCTTTTAAAAACTTACTTCTCGTCATATTCCTAGGTGGTAGTGAATATGTGGGTAGAAAAATGAGAATGTTTCAGATAATGCTAATGAAGTTAAATGATTGCAGTCTACCACAGTGTGAGGAAAAGTTGTTAGCCATGAAAGATGAGGACAGAATTAAAATATTACCATGACTGGCATTTGATTTGAAAACTACAAAGATAAGCTTAGGTTCCTATTTATGAAAACCATTCTCACAGCCCAGCGAAATATCTTTTAAAAGGTTCGTAGTTACCATGGATACTTGTTAGCTTTGATAGAGTATCCATATTCAGTTATCTGAGGTGAAGAAGCCAAAAAACCCATCAACTAATGTCACAAATAGCTTCATCTGTAAATTTGTACTAGTTTGGGGATGGAAAGGCTAAGTTTCCTGAAGATTAGATTGTTGGTTAATTGTCACTGCTTGGAAAGCAAAATATTTAGGATGTACATTGCCTGAATTTGATCCTAGTATTCACTATTGATATGTAACTTTTTCATTTAACTAGTACAGGGCATTTCTTAGATTTTAACATAGGAATTTAGATGGTTAGACCTTTCTGAAAGTTGATGAAACCTAGGCAGTATACTCAATTTCTGAAAGCCGTAGAGACACAGACAATATTGAAGGTATTGGTCCCCATGGTAACATATTTGCATTTGGCCCAGCATGGCTGGTTTCTGCCTAGCTTCTTTTAATTGCTATATATTGGCAGCCATTTTCACAATTATTTATAAAATGTTGGATAAGTGAGCATGTGTGCAAGGGAGTGCACACCATACCTTAAGCTTGATTAGATACTTCAGATGACAAAGAGCTCTCTGCATGAAGAGTTACTGAGGTATTTTTATCATTTCCTAATGTGCCTGTCACATAGTAGAAGCAAAAAGCCTTTCAAGTTATTTAAATATTTTCCTCAATTCTCTTTCAAAACAGGTGACAAAAGAGCTGAAACAGTATGACAACAAAATTATAGAATGCAAATTTGAGAACAACAGCTGGGCCTTCATGAGACAGAGAACAGACAAAAGTTTTCCTAATGCCTACAACACTGCCATGGGTGAGTATGACAACTTACCAGTGCTTATTATATTTAAAACAAAAATTAAGGTGTTAGACCCAAAGTGTGCTGCCTTTGTTGTTTTGCTTAATGGGGCATAGTCATTTGGACTTCATCCTTGTTTGATGGGAAAGATACGTCAAGTCTGTATTCTGTTTGGCTCCAGTTGGCTTGTAGGTTCTCCTCTCTAAACTGGTGGTCTTGTGCCCGTGCACCCAAAAGAGAAGTTTAAAGGGCAGGATACTGGGCTGTATACAAGTTGAATTTATTGAACAACAACAACAACAGAAACCATGATAATTTCAGATCTATTCAAAACTATAAAAACCATTGTTTGCCAGATGGTAAAAGACAAAATTAGCAGGGTAAAATGTAATTTCCAGCTCTTAAAATAGCTTTATAAACAATGGAGAACAAAGTAAACGAAAACCATTTAGAAAGACAAAATCTGCTATGCTATTCTTCAGAGTGTTCTTTGGGTACAATATGAATGCTTTGGGAATTCAGAATAGTAAGTTTCTTTCATGGGGAACAACACAAATTAATTGAAGTTTATAAGGTATACCACTACCAGTAGCAGTTGTTGTTCTGGATTGCATTTTTAGTGGAGTTGAAAAAAGGTAAAAACCAAGATAACAGGTTAATCAAACTTTACCTTTAGAATATGCAGTTGATGAGGAGGATGATGATGATGATATGATAAGCTAATGAGAAAATATTGAAATTGCCAGTTTCAGCTTTGCAGTTTAAAAGTTACTGTTGTACATTTAGGAGTTCTCATTGGAACTAGCATCCATGTTCAGACAAGATGAGTTAATTTCAAAAGTCGGGATGATTAAGCCAATGTCTTTTCTTCCAAGACCAAATAGGTAAATAAAATGAAAAGGACTGGCACTAAATTTTGATAAGAGAAGATAATATGGTCTGCTAGCTACAATGAAACCACCTATTCAATAGGAATGGTGGCTGGTGCCATGTTTTATGTTTCGTAGAGTAGACTTCTTTCTGAGAGAAAGATTGAAGGACTATAGTGCACATTTTCTGTAGAAGTTTTAGTTGAATACAGACTATGGTGCAATGTGTTGTGTTAGATTAAAATCCCATAAAAACTGGTTTGGGAGGGATAGAAAACCGTGGGGAAGACATGCTTATAGCCCAAATATTTAAAGTTTTGGTTTAAAATTAATACTGCAGTAAAGAGTAGCCATTAGACAAGCACGCATTTTGGGTGTAGGGTAGGGAGGAGATAGTTCAATGTGAAGCACGTCACTCAGATGGGTAAAATGGAAGTATTTAGTATATTGGGATGAAAACCTTTCTCATAAGCCTGTGGTGAGTCAGCTGCCTTAATTAACTCTCACATGAGACCTGTGTCTCCCTTTGTCCACAGCTGTGTGTAACAGCATCTCAAACCCTGTCACCAAGGAGATGCTGTTTGAGTTCATTGACAGATGTACTGCAGCTTCTCAAGGACAGAAGCGAAAGCATCATCTGGACCCTGACACGGAGCTCATGCCACCACCACCTCCCAAAAGACCACGCCCTTTAACCTAAGACCTGCCTGTGACTTCAGGGTTAAGAAGAAAGAGGAATGAGGAAAAAACGCTGTTGCCCATTTTTGTAGCCAGAGAAATTGAAAAACGACTGTGGCTTGATGTTGATACACATTTGAATTTTTTTTAAAAAAAGAAAGGTATCGTAGCCAGCCTGTAAATACTTGATGCATTCGTTTCCTCAGTGCTGCAATACATCATGGACTTAAACATTTTATTTATCTGATAAACTCAGCCTTACCTTGTGGAATCTGAAGATTGAAATATCCAAAGGTTTAAACAAGATGGAAATCAATGAAAAAGAGGCCTTGTTTATATATGGGTAACTTCACATTTAATTTATAAAGTTAACAATCTGGAAACTGTGAGCCCATAAAACAGTATTTTTTAGAAGTTGTGTTACAACTGTAGCAAATTTTCCTTTTAAAAAATCCAGGCAATGGCATTAAACATTCTTGCTATCATTTACCATGGATTTCCTACATTTCTGAGATCCCTGTATTCAAAAACAAATGACAGGGTTGTTAAGTTGTACTATATTAAACAACTTGGTCTGGTTTATATCATTTTAACAAGTTTTTTGGAAATGTAAAAGAAAAAAGTAAAGTTCCATTTTTGTGAATTGCATTGTTTCTAAAGGAAGTATTTTGAGTATTTTCATCTGTTTGTATTGTTTCGACTATGATACCAGATATCCAGTGTGTCCATTCTGGCAGTGGTTTTGAGTTACTTCATGGAACTTGGACATACACCACCAGGTCCTTTATGTGTTGTTCTCCTGGGAGACTTCTTTTCTTAAATGCCAGGGCTACTTCTGCTTTACCTCAGTGGTATCAGCACATTGTAAATTACGTTAAAACACACAACTCACTGTGATCTATGGGGGTGATATCAAATACAGACGATGTTGTGTTACTTCTCTCGAACAAAACAGCAAAGGGAATGCCAGCTAACTTCTTTGATTAGAAGGTAATGTCATGGAATAGAATGCTGTCACTAGAAAATGCTCTCCCACTGCTAGATAAATGCAGAGGCAAAGTGTAGACATCTGTAGGAACTAAATATCAAGGAAATCAAGACATTTATTTTCAAAGCGAGAATTCTATCTACATTCTATTCTGCGGATGTTATTTCTGTTATACATCTGAATTTTAAAATGTTTACTGATAGATAATGGATTTAAAGGGCGGCTAATTGATTGTCTGCCATTGTTGATAAACTGTTCTAATTGGTTTGTGAAAGAACTCTGAGAATTAGCTAAATGGAGGCTAGTGTATTTATTTTTAGAGGTACATGTTTTAAGTAAATGTATTTAAAACAAATTTTTGTGGTCTGAATTGTATATGTAAATGCATATCTGTGTAAGTATATACAAGTGTATATTCTTCTACTGATTCAGTCAGACACGAAATCCAACTGAATTACCTGGTAGACTGAATATCTGACAGGATTTCTATATGGACATAGCACAGATGAACCAAAAATGTATTTATATTCACCTGAGTTTTAATGTTTTTAAACAAAGTTTTCTCCTGCAGTGCTTTTCTATATGAAATAGTTGAGTCAAGCTTGGGCTTTTTTCTTCGTTGTTCCCAAGTCATGTAATGTATAGTGAATTTATCCAAAACGCCATTGTAACTTTTTTACTAGAGTGCTTTTGCACATTTGGGCGCTAAAGGGATTAAAACAACTGATGCCACAATGACTATTGAAGGAGGGAAAATTCTCAAGGTTCCATAGTATCTTTTACAAAATGCATTAAAAAAAAATGCCTATGCAACTCCAAATAGTCTGATGCCTGCTTCCCCAGGACGAGTGACTCTTCCACGGTGTGCTGCTTTCCTCCGAGCCTGTGGAAAGGCAGAGCCCTTTTGCAGATACGAAAGCAAGCTTTTGCCAATGATCTTTAATGGAATTAAAATGTTTATGGTAATTGTAACCTTTCAAATGAGTTACGTGAAAAGAGCATCTCACTTTTAATACACCCAGATATTTTCTTCAAGTCTTTGTGCATTTTAGCAGGACTTAATTTTCTTAATTTATTCTTTCCTTTCAATTATAGTGACATAGAGTAGTTGGCCTTATAAGTAGATCCCATTTAGCCCCTGAACATAATACCATCTGCAGTATTATAAAAGTCATTTAGAAGGTCAGGGGGATAATCTAGAGGCAGGATTTTGGACATTGTGAAGGAAATGTGCTCCTTCTCAGCTCACTTCAATAACTATTTTCTGAGACTGAAGTTTTTTAGACAAGAATAAGAAAACTTTGCTTTCTTCAGTTATCACATGTGAAAGCTTTTGCTTTTTGTTAGGAAAAGGTGTGGATGACTCTACTGCGTGGATGGTTACATTTGCTTTCCGTGAAATGCTCAGAAAATGTCAGGACATTCCTTTTCCAATTGTGTGTCAGTGCGTATTGTAATAAAACTACTGATTTAAATTAGCATAAGTGTATCTACTTTGTTTTACTGGTGATACTCTTGTGTCCCTTCTATTGCTGGCATCACATCCTACTGCTGTCAGCCACACCCAGTGTAATCCATCTGGCTTTGTAGAGATTAGCATAAAGACTTGGAAAGCCTCTATTTTTCTTTCTGAGAAACTGAGAAATTTGATTGACACAGGGGGGTGTAGTTTGAACCTTTTATTTTTGAAATGGAGAGGAATGGGAGAAAGCACATCTTTATATGATGTTTATATTATTTCTCTTCATCTAATCTTAGCAGTCTACTGTATGAGTAGATATTCTGTTACATTATTTTTAATGCATTTAAATTTTTTAGAATACTCAGCAATAGCAATAAATATTCTGAAATGATGAAGTCATGAACTACCAAATTTTTTTTTGCATTGCATTTTTATAGTATGGAATTTACCATCTTTAAATGTTTAAATAATACCACCATTTTGAACTCTGCATATAGTTTTTCCTGGCCAAAAAAAAACCTTGGAAGCTAAGAAGCAAATACTCCCAAGTGGGAGGACACATGTGGTGGAGAAAACTCTGGACTAGACTCACGCAAGTCCAGGCTCTGCCTCCTGTTGGCTCTGTTCTGTCTAGATCCTCCCACACGCACACCCCCATCCACCCCTGCCATTTTGTTCCATCTATAAAGTGGCAAATCCCATCTGTCACACTGGGCTAGATTATTTAAAAGCCTTTCCAGGTCTAACCATGATTCCTGTGTTAAAGACAGTACTTTGAAAATCTCCCATATTCTCCATAATAGCAGTATAACCATTATTGATTATTCACCAACTACCAAGACTGTCCTAAACATAACCACTCTATGCAGGTAGGTACTGTTACCAATCCCACTTTTAGATGAGGAACCTGAGACTAAGTTGTGAGCTGAGATCCAGAAGTAGGTCTTTTTACTCCAGCACCTACATTTTTGCATGGTCCTCTCCCAAAGGCTTAGTTACATACAGTCCCTTTGTGGAAGACTGATTTCATGCCAGGGGGTCCCAAACTAAGACATTTTTTGGGTGCTAACAGGGTAATAGGCTTTAAGCACTTCTCTCTAATAAAGAAGGTGAAGTTGGGAGCACAGAAGTAAATACACTTTAGGGCCTTATTTAACTATTTATTTAACAATACTTAAATGTGAGTGACTAAGCAGCCATGAAGGGGAAGTTTAATGTTCTCATTAAGATGCTAAATTCTAAAGAGGTAATTGGGAAGAAATAAGTGATTAAATTACACTCTGGGCTAACATTTTCCTGATTGTCTCATAGTTAGCTGTCAACTCTGCTGCTTTGGCAGGTCATTGTCAGCCTTGGTTAATGCAGATGGGCCCCTTCCCTCACCTGACTGATGTCAGGTGACCACTCTGCAGTATCAGGAAGGTGGTAGTGGAGCAGACTCTGAGCAGGGGCCACCTGGTCTCCAGATTTCACATTTCCCAAAACCAGGGCATGGATCCGGGGTTGCCAAATATTTTGCCATGTCAGGGCATTAAAAAAACAAATTATCTTGCCATTATTTAGTAAAACTAAGGAACTCTTAACACACAAAAAGGAAGTAGGACATATTTTAGAAGACAGGCCTTTATATAGAAGAAATTTTGTTCTATGAAAGATTCACTCCATTGTCCTTTGCTTGTATATTTCCTCCCAAGCTGATGAAAACTTTTTCACGAACTGGTGTTGGGAATCACTGCAGAGGTGGAATTCAGTTGGGGCTTTAAGTGGGAAGGGGATGTGTAAAGTAGCAGCAGCGCTCGGTTTCAAAACTAAAGATCGATTCACAATAGCAAAGACTTGGAACCAACCCAAATGTCCAACAATGATAGACTGGATTAAGAAAATGTGGCACATATACACCATGGAATACTATGCAGCCATAAAAAATGATGAGTTCATGTCCTTTGAAGGGACATGGATGAAATTGGAAATCATCATTCTCAGTAAACTATCACAAGAACAAAAAGCCAAACACTGCATATTCTCACTCATAGGTGGGAATTGAACAATGAGATCACATGGACACAGGAAGGGGAATATCACACTCTGGGGACTGTGGTGGGGTGGGGGGAGGGGGGAGGGATAGCATTGGGAGATATACCTAATGCTAGATGACGAGTTAGTGGGTGCAGCGCACCAGCATGGCACATGTATACATATGTAACTAACCTGCACAATGTGCACATGTACCCTAAAACTTAAAGTATAATAATAAATTAATTAATTAATTAAAAAAAAAAAACTAAAGATCATTTGCATAACCAGAGCTGTCCATAGTAAGTTATTTCATGGTGGTTGATTCTAGGGGTTGATTACATTCTGTCCTTGTGATATAAGGTGTACAGATGGAAAGTGCAGTTATCCGAATGCTTATACATACCCGAATAGAATGAAACCTTCACTTGCTTGAGGTGCAGAAATAAGCAAAGCAAAATACAACACTGAAAATCAGCATTTGGCTTTGACAACAAATCAGACCAACAAAGTCACCGGTTTCCAAAACTTCGAGCTTGCTGCACAGTCTGTTTTTCCTTTAGATCGCTGTCACCAGAGTGATCTTTCAAAACTCAAACCTGCTCCTGTCATCCCCCATGAAGAGCTCCCTGGCACATGACAGAAAAGGCCCTTTGTGACCTGGCCTCAGCCTGTCTGTCCAGGGTCATTCTGCCTTATGGGACAGAAGTGTGACTCCTTGTTTTTCTCAGAACTCCGTGCCCCCTAAGCCCAGGAACCTTTGCACAGGCTGCTGCTGCTGCTGCCCGAAACCCCGGCCTCCCCTCATCTCAGGATCAAGGAAACTTTTTCTCATAGACAGCCTCCTAAATCTCACACTATTATGGTAGCCTCCCTTGGTGTCCTCTCAAGACAAGGAGCTGTAGACATAGCACGGGGACTGTATCATCTCAGACCCATAGCACAGAGCTTGGCAGTAGTGGGCACTTGGTAGTAATTAGGGCAGGAGGTGCTAATGCTCTTTTGCACAATTGTCCTCCTCAGTTTAGCCATGTATGAACATAATTTCCTGTCACTCCAGCCTTCTCACCATAATAGAAGGACTGATAACATTTTTTGTTTCTTAAGAATTTCTCCCAGAGTCCATCTCTGACGTACCTTGTATTTCATCCTGATTAAAAGTATCTTTTCTGTTCTTGCCCTTTGCACTGACAATGAGTGCTTCTTACAGAACCTTCTCAGCAGGAAAGATCTTTTAAAAAGTGCCCTGGTCTCCTTGCTGTGATACCCTCTGAGGGAGGTGTGAGGGGAAGAGTGTTTTTAATCATATCTTATTTTTCTAGTGGTTTCACTGAACTTGCCAGTATCTTAAACTAGAAGGCTCCGTCTCCCTACCTACTCATTCTCACCTAATTTCTGAGGTATCCAAAGAGAAGAGAAATCTTTTGGTAACTGCTGAGACTTTTCAGTTAGTTTTAAAAACAAATTTCAGTCCATGATCCCTTAGTATGAATTTGTGCTTCTAGCCTTGCCTTTGAAGTGGGAAAGGCAAGTGAAAGATATTCTTGTTGCTACTACTGAATGCTATTTTCCAGGATCTAAAGGAATAAGAAACTTTATAGTTTCTGTAGTTCTGCTTTCCTTCTGAAAGCCATCAGGGGAACACTGTGTAGTTTTGACCTGGAGTATAAACAGTGTTCTCTGATGTATATTAAAGATAACGCCTACAGAGACTGATTGAACACCACCACAACCAAAGCTCTTCTATAAAAAAGATTCTTGAAAATGTGACATGTGGATAAAAACTGTACACCAGGAGATATCACATACAATGGGGATGATGCAGAAGGTGGGAGGAGATTTAGGCGTCGATGGATGGATGGGGTGACCGCGGCAGGGGAGATGTGGACAGTGACTGTGGGGCAGAGTTTGATGGAAGGGTTTGTCCAGAGCTGTGTGAAGGAGAGTAGTGGGAAGCAGAGCTGTAATCACTCCATCTTAAAACTGCCAAACCAGCCAACCAACTGCCCTTGGCCCCTTGATATCCCTCTAGCTGCTGACCCATTTCTCTCTTCCTGTTTCCTACAACAGTCTCTGAAGGAGTTGATTGCACTTGGTCACTCCCCATCCTTCCCTCCTAGGCTCTCTTGAGCCCACTGCCCACAGGCATTCAACTCCATGGAAACTCTTCTTGTCCCTACCACCAGTGCTCTCTACAAGGTCAAATCCACTCTCCTAACTCTCCTAATCAACCTCTCAGCAATATTTAACACAATTTGTCACTCCCTCTTTTTTTTTTTTTTTTTTTTTTGCTGTTTATAATGGGAAATTTCAAATATATACCAAAGTAAACAGTAAAATAAACTCCCATTTACAGACTCAGCAATGTTCAACCTATGACAGTTCTTTCTCTATATACTGATCAGTCTATGCACATATACACACGATTGTTTTAAAATAAGTCATAAACTACTCCCTCTTTGGTGAACCCCTTTTGCAGTTGGCTTCCAGCCCACTATAGTCTCTTGGTTTTCTTTCATCCAACCTACAGGCCACTCCGTTTCAGTCTCCCTTGCTGAACCCTTGTCACCCTACCCATCTCTACGAGCAGTGACCCAGGCTCCATCCGCTGACCTCTCTCTAAGTGAACTCTGCTAATCTCTGAACACAAATACCCTCCAGACACAAACAACTTCCAAATATATTTCTAGCCTGGATTTCTCTCTTCAATGCTACACTCAAATTCCAACTGACAACTTGACATCTTCACTTGCATGTCTGATAGTCATCCTAAACTCAACACACCAAAAACGGAACTTCCCTCCTCCAACAGACTTCCTTCTCTTCCCACAGTCTCCTTATAAAGCTTAGTTAATGGCAATTGTATTTTTCCAGTTGCTTCTGAATCATCCTTGACTCTTTTCTTGACGTCCAATCCATCAGCAAGTGTTGTCAGCACTACCTTCAAAATATAACCAGAATTTGACGGCTCCTCCATCTCTCCAGCACCTCTCGTCTCATCCTTTGCCTAGACTGTTGCAGTAGCCTCCCAGTTTTCACTCTTGTCTCCCCATCCCCCCATGTATTCACACAGCCATCAGTGTGATATGTTTTAGAACTTTTCACCCTGCTATGCAGAACCTTTCAGTCCCTTCCACATCATTCACAATAAAATCCTAAATGCATACCGCAGTCCACAGGTCCTCCATAACCTGACCCCGCTGCTGCTGCTTTGATCTCATCATCTTATCCTTCTCCTCATTCACTCTACTCGTCCACATTGGCTCTTTCTCTGCTTCTCCAGCTTGCCAAGCTAGTTCCCACTGAATTTTCTTTTCCTCTACCTAGAATGCTTTTCCCTCAGGTATCTGTAAAGCTCATTCTCTTGCTTCATTCAAGACTCTGGACAAATGCCACAAATGCCTATATAAAATTACCACTCCCATTACCATCTACCCTCTTATCCTGCTTTATTTTTCTACAAGCATTTATGATCTGACATATATGTTGACTTGTTTGCCTATTGTCTGACTTTACTCTCTAGAATGTAAGTTTCATACGAACTGAGAATTTGATTTCACTCATTGCTGTATTTCCAGCACCTAGGCCAGTCTGGCATAAAGCATAGGGATTCAATAAATATTTCTACAATCTATGAAGTAGACCTACATGGACAGGCTGGGGACAGATTATGAAGGCCTTTGATGTCTGGCAAAGAAGTTGGGCTAAACGTTATCAATAATAAGGAGCTATTGAAAGCTTTTAAACAAAGGAGTTTTCTTTGTGAGAGTAATCTAGTAATGATCTGTCTGAGGTGGGAGAAGGAAGGAAAACATAGGTGATAAGACACCTAGGAGGCTATTGTCATCAGATGAAAGGTAGAAAACCTAGAATAGGGTGGCATCTGCAGAAATGGAAGAGATGGGTGTGACAGGCATTCAGTAGGGAGGCTTATCAAGATTCAACAATCAATTGAAAAGCCAAAGCTACCTTCCAGAGTTTGAGCCCAGGGAGGGAACTGGTAGTGCTCTTAACATAAACAGGGGAGTGAGAAGGAAGAGCTGATGTGGGGCTGGGAGGAATAAGGGGCTTCAGAGCATGATGAACTGGAGATGCCTTCAGGAGCGTCAGGTGAAACTGTCGAGGGGAAAATTTAGAACTGGAGCTTAGGCAGTCAGACTGCTGGCAAGATTTCAAGTCTGTCCACACAACAACAATGGTAAAAGCAGTCAGTAGGAGGTATGAAGTAAAAAGACGACTAGGGACCCCCACATCTGTGGGTATAAGAAAAAAATATAACCAGCAAAGAAAAGGCATCCAGAAGTAAGGAAAAGAAATTAAAGTCAAGAAGTAAAATGACACTCAAGAAGGTGACGGCCCCCAGAGCTACAAGACAAAAGTTTTTTGATAGTGGAGGCAGAAAATAGTTCTGACTGCTCTAGGGAAGTCCTGGAGAGCCAAGGACTGAGAAAAGGACCTCGAATTTGGTTTCTAGGTGACCTGCAGAAGCATGATAGGGATGGCTGAAGTCGAGTGTTGATGAAAAGAGTCAGAGTCTGTAAAATATTTTTAAAGATCTATTCTGAGCCAAATATGAGTGACCATGGCCCGTGACATAGCCCTAGGAGGTCCTGAGAACATGTGCCCAAGGTGGTTGGGGCACAGCTTGGTTTTATATATTTTAGGGAGGCATGAGACGTCAATCAAATACATTTAAGAAATACATTGGTTTGGTTTAGAAAGGCGGGACAACTCAAAGTGGGGAGGGACATCCAGGCTATAGGTAAATTTAAACATTTTCTGGTTGATGATTGATTGAGTTTATCTGAAGACCTGGGATCAATAGAAAGGAAATGTTCAGGTTAAGATAAAGGATTGTGGAGACCAAGTTTTGTTGTGCAGAGGAAGCTCTTAGCAGACTTCAGAGAAAGAGCAGGTTGTAAAATCTTTCTTATCAGGCCTAAAACGGTGCCTGGCTCTTAGTTATCTCCTGGATCTGGAAGGGAAGGGAGGAAAACAAAGGGGAAAAGTGATTCTCCATAGAATGTGGATTTTTCCCACAAGAGACTTTGCAGTGCTGTTTCAAGGTATGGCAAGGAAACATATTTTGGGGTTGAATATTTTGATTTTTTTTCCCTGTCTCATAATGTTATGCCAGAGTCAGACTGGTAAGTAAGTCACGATATATAGAGTCAGATAAAACCCATCTGATGAGAATTTGTGGTTTGTAGGGCATGACTCCCTAGATCCCTTAGATAGGAATTTGGGCGAGATAAAAAAGTCAGAGCTTAGTCCTCACAAGAAAAATGAGAAAATAGGAGGAAATGGAGGTGATGGGGTTTGGAGTTAAATCTATGTCAACAGATGAATTAATACTCCCAAGAGTAGTGGGAGTATTGCCAGAGCTTTCCAACCACTGTCTCGAGACACCCTGCCATGTCGCCAGGGAGTTGTAGATGTCGATTTTCTCAGCCCACAGGGGTGGCCAGGATCTCTACCTACAGCCAAGGGATGCCTCTGGGCTCCCGACGGGGAGCACCCCGGGGCCCCTGGAGGCAAAAGCACAATGACCAACATCAGATACACAAAGTCTACATTTGTTCTCCACCATGGAGACTGGACGAGGCCAGCTGCAAGGTGTGACACTGCCCATTCTGGACAAGGGGCTCATAGAGCTACTGGGCACACGACCCAGGGTGTGGCTGACCAGAAAAGGGTGCCTGGGAGTCTGGTAAGGGCCCTAGAGGGTGGCACCAAGTCTCTGCCTTCACCTGTGACAGACCATTTTGTTGTCATTCATTTGGGGTACTGGGAGACTGACTGAACAATGCATGCACATGCTGCACATCCGGGCCTCATCATTATTTGGAAATAATTGATGTAAATAATATCGTTGGACTGGAAATCCATTTGTGTTATCACAAGAAATGTCAGTGAGAAATCACAAGAAATTTGTAGAAATGAGAAAAAGAAAAAGTTGATTCTTTAAACATAATTTCAACCATTGACATTTTTGAAAGGTTGCAAAAAATAGTTTTAATTTTTTCATCACCCACATGTGCAAGGTTTCTCATTGATGGTAACTACAAAGCATTTGAAGATACTATGATTGAGAAGTTTTGATTAGGATTTGAGGACAGCCATTTGAAGCATTAAGCCTGATGTTTAAAAAGGCATGTTCATGGACACAAGTTCAGGTTTCAGACTTAACATTTTAAAAAGGTTTTATTTCAGAGTTTCCTACAAAGCCATATCTTCTCTGGGACTTTGTATTTTACTTTGTCTTATCACAATTATGTAAAGAAAATGTAATGAACCTTTTCCCCTCAACACTCACTTAGACACCCTAATTCTTTAGTTTACCCCAGGGTGCCATTCACTTATTATCGTCTTCTGTGTTTGCCATATTGTGAAAAGGACTAAGAGGCATTGTTCTGATGGCTCAGGATTGAAGAATGGCAAGGTGAGAACAGAAGAAAGTTGAGAAGGTGAGGAACTTTACAACCCAGACTGGGTAAGAAATCAAGTCGAGTCAGAAAGGGATGATAGCGGGGTGCATGGGATCTGATCCCAAGATCAGAAAGTAGAGCTGGCTCCAAAAAGGTGAGGGAGAGTGGGGACTGAGATTGGCAAGGCACCTGTCTTAGTCCATTTTCTGTTGCTTATAACAGAACACCTGAAACAGGGTAATTTATAAGGAAAAGGAATTTGTTTCTCACAGTTCTAGAGGCTGAGAAATCCAAGGTGGGGGGCAGCATCGAATGAGTGCCTTCTTGCCTGTAGGACTCTTTGAAGAGTCCCAAGGCGGTGAAGACTGTCACGTGCTGAGGGGGCTGAGTGTGCCAAGGTGCTGGCTCAGGTCTCTCTTCCTTTTCTTATAAAGCCACCAGTCTCCTTCTCATGATAACCCATTAATCCATTAACACATTAATCCATGGATGAATTAATCCATTCATAAAGGCAGAGCACTTATGATTCAGTTGCCTCTTAAAGGCCCCACCTCTCAATACTGCCACTTTGGGGATTAAGTTTCAACATGAGTTTTGGAGAGGATGAACAACCAAACCATAGCAGCCCCATTTTCCATCCCTCTTAAGTTTGACTTTCCTTTGCTGCCTTACCCTAGATATCAGGATTTTTTTTGTTACAAATGTCAGAAAAACAAACTCACCTACTCTAGGTAACTGAATAGTCCAGAAGGCAGGCATGGCTTCAGGAATGGCTTGATTCAGGAGCTCTCCATCTCTTAACTCCTAATGTTATTGACTTTCTTCTTGGGCTTTACAGGCTATTCATGAGACAGGAGAAAAGTAACAACAAGCAGAAGGCTGGCTGGATGGATGGAGGAAGTGTGGGGAGGAGGGAGCTACTTCTTTGATCACCCCCTGGGATCTTCCCAGAGTGAAGAAAAGCATGAGATTGGTTTCGAGCTGGAAATAGCCTTCAAGAGCATCTGATCCCCTTTTACAGGTGAGCAGAGTGAGACCTGGAAATGACAGGAAACTGTACCAAGGTCACACAGCTGGTCTTCTAACTTTCTGATTTCCAGCTCACTAGGCATTACTCTCTTTGGAAATAAAGGTGAGGATGAAAACAAATGTCTTCAATTAGGCGGTCGGTCTGCCCTTTGAGAAAGCCCATGTGTAGTCCAGAAATGACGGCTCTTTACCCTTTTCTCATCCTGGGGCTTGGGCCACCAGGGACACTCGGATCCCCGAGGGAACACTGGCACACAGTCACACCTCCAGGGCTTAGAAGTTGATCCCAGGTGAAGCAAAGACCCCAGGAAGCTCTGATATGTGCTCAGAGTTGTGTAACCCAAAAGTGCAC
The DNA here is from genome assembly GCF_029281585.2 of Gorilla gorilla gorilla. Lineage (NCBI taxonomy): Eukaryota > Metazoa > Chordata > Mammalia > Primates > Hominidae > Gorilla > Gorilla gorilla. Next base: position 112,770,983 of record NC_073229.2, on the reverse strand, counting down.
ATCTACTTAGAAAAGTTTGATTTTGATTGCCAAAGAAGGCAAAACATCTTAAAAAGAAGTTGAGCTATCTTTGGGTAGGATGCAAATCCGCCCATGAGTATATCACATCAGAAACGATGTGTGATTTCTTCCAGTCCCTCAACCCAAAAAAGACGAACAGATTTAACTGATGTGTTCTAAAAATAAATAAATAAATAAAATCTGCTTTGAGCTCAAAACCAAGTATAGAAGTTTCTGGGTTTTGAGAGGAGGGGTGTGGGGATGAGTGGTGGAGGGATAGTGAGGTAAAGGATGGTGGGGAAAAGTTGTTTTTTCAGTGTAGAAACCAAGTTATAACAGTGCTACTGCTTTAGCTATGAACATTTCTGCTTGGGAATAACAAGATGACTAAAGGTCACAGAAACAAGGTTGGCTTGGAAAAAACTTATGAATGGTGGTTATAAATTTAAATCATCACACATATGGCTGAGGAGATTTCTTCCTCAGAGTTGGAAACCACCGTGAAAGTCTCAACACTCCTTTATACTTGCATTTTCCATAACAAAATAAGTCAAACTCACAGGTGACCCAACCCACAGGACTCAGATCTGGAGGCCTAGCATCTGCCTTCGTGAGGAACAGTATTCGGATGCAAACTGGTTGACTTGGCCCCAGGTGTTCTCAAGCTCCTCCCCAGCCTGCCTCCCACCTCCCAGTGCCTCTGGTGGAGGAGGCGTCCCTGTGGTCCACCCCACACAGTCATGCACTCTGCTGGCTGGAAATGGCATCGGCTCACTTCTTCTTTGAGGCACGTCTGAGCTTGCGTTTATTATATAACAGGGTTTTCTGGATAGAAGCAAAATGTCCTTCACAAGTCACCCAGTATAAAATGGGCAACTTATTAAATTTATTTTGTTGTGTAAGTACCCCTCTGGTGCCCCCTCTTCCCGCCACAACCACCAACACTACTCTCTGGAGTGAAGGTTGATTCTTTGAATTCTCTTTGTCTTTTTCAGAAAAAAAAGAATGTGTTACTGTGGTGCAGAAAATCAATGGTAATTTTTCAGGCTATTTAGAATTATTCACATGGCCAGCTAAGTCTAATGCTGATAGAAAAAGACAATTTTGTTGCAGAGGAAATCTTCAAGTTTGAAACATCACCACTGGTGTATCTGTGTAGCTTTTCTTCATAGAACTTGAATAGTTATCCCATAGCACTAAATGGGTTAATCCCGGCAGTGTTCATTTGATCCCAATAGGTGCTGGGGATTGTGATGGGTGTAAGCTGAATTCCCTATCAACGGGGCCCTCAGAAGCTTATAAATGTGAATGTGTATCGGGGCCAAGGGTGGGCAGTGGGGACGGATAGCAAAATATATTGCACAGATGAGTAATAACTGATACAAGGCAGAAAAGTAGTGGGATGTGAAGGCTACAAATTGCTATGGAGTTTCAAAAGAAGCTGAGATGGTCTCCAGTTGACTTTAGGAAACCACTTCTTGGAAGAAGGGCCATCATCACGGGCAAGTATTCCTGGGAGGTTTATAGTAAACAAACCACATCCAAGCCCTCACAGCCCCTCTGGACAGTAGGCATCACTATTCCTATTGCTCAAGGGAGTAGTCTGGAGTGCAGAGAGTGTAAGTGATTGGCCCAAGGTCACATGACCAGGAAAGGGGGCGCTTGATCCTTGTTTCTTTCTCCACGTGGTCCTGTGGTGGCATTTGGTGTAGGTGTCAGGGCGGGGAGAATTCTAATCACTTCAGATTTTGCTAGTGAACAGAGACGGACCTCAGGGGAACTCACGACTGCATGAGAAAAGGCATGGGCCCAGAGACGCTGAATGCTACAAGTTCAGGGCCAGGCGTGGCACTTGGCAGACCTTAAACAAATAGAAGATCCAGTTCTTCTAGAACTTACCCCAAGGTTGAGAAGATGAGATGCCCTGTATGAAAACCCTGATGAATGATTTGCCGCAATTTGTAAGCAGAAAAAAAGTTGATTGTCATCTGCCACCAACTCTAGTGTTCTGTCCTCTGAGAGGCCTGAGCACTTTTCATGCTAATCCAATGCCTTATCCCAAATACCAATGCTAGACAGATGCATGGGCCCCGTCCTGTCTGTTCTTACCATAAAACCTCAGGCCTGGACAGCTGTCAGACAGGGACTCATTCCTGGGACCCTTCTCTTCCACCCCTGACCCACCTATCATCATACCTATGGATAAAGGGTGTTCCTAGGCCCTTCCTAACCCACATAGTGCCTTAGTGAGCATTAGTAAAAACCGCCTTCTCTGGGCAGATGCAACACCAAGATTGCAGAGCTTGCTAAGCCAAGAGTGAGCTGGCTCTCACTCCTTCCTCCATCCTCAGCGGAGCACAAACTGCACATCATCGGGGGTGTACCTGATCATCCCTTTCAGCTCTTCCTGGAGAGAAGCAATACCCTGCCAAGCAGCTTACTCTGTCCCTAGAGAAATGTTCCCCCAAAACTCAGCACTTACATGATTCCAGCGAAAAATTTGGATTGGATAGTGATTGCTAAAACACCTAGGTCTAGTGACCATTCCTGACAGTGCATTTGGGGTACTGGGGAGGAAAAGGTGGTAACCACACACATGGAAAATGAGCCTGACTCCTGGAGTCTTATTTCAGCTGCAAGGTAACATATGCTTCAGCAGCACAAAATTATAGCCCAGATAGTCGGTAATGAATCACACCAGGGTGAGAGAACTTTCGCAAAAAACTCATTACTAACATTGTCACTGAACACACCTTGGACAAACGCTGCTCAGATAAATTATCAGAAGCAGACAAGACACTCAAGAAAATATCAGTGACACACTCCAACTCAGATAATCTCTTGAAGCAGTTGGGATTGCAGTTGGCACACATTCTGGAGAAAACCAGTTCCTTCCAGCCTTCTCCCTCAGAGACCACCTTGCTCCTTCACACCACAGGTGTATCTTGCTTTATTGGCAGAGATGTGCCTGGTAAGTTGTTGTAAATAATTTGGATTTTGGTTAAAACTGATCATTTACAAGGTATTCGTGGAGAACACAATAATTTGCACATTGCAGCAGAATCTTCTCCTTGGAGGGACTTCTTTGTCATCACCTAACACAGGATGCTAAACTGGAGGTTATAAGTGAGCTCCAAAGCTCCCTCCTTTCAGGGGAAATTATAGGCAAAACTTCTTTTTCTGGAATGAGGGTTCAGAATTTCTGCCTAATTAATACTCAAAAGATTCTACAATCCAAAAAGTTTCAGAATCCAGAAGCAAATTTTTTGGACAAGTTTGGAGTTGGAATGTTGGTGCACACCTGTTCCTGGAAGGGCAGGACTGTTTCTTACATGGACAATGGCTGTCAACTAAGTTTTGGTCAGGAGATTTCTTGTTCTTGGCACGTGGCAAGTTACCAAACCTTTTTGGGTGCATTTGTAAAGACAGCAGAGAAAGAATGCCGGACACAAAGCCAATCTTCCCTCCCGCTTCCAGATGGAATGGCTGACCTACATTCACGACACAGGGCTGCACCACTCGGAGCCTGCGCTTCTGTCAGTACGAACTCATATGTAGCTTTACTGGTTCAGGTGCCTCCGGTCCATGTTATGTCCTGGGTTTCCTAGAAGGGCACGGTCCAGGGTTGAGCTGTGCTGAGGAGTCTGTTTCAGGCTCTGGCTGCAGTGTCCACTTGGGCCCATTCTCTGAGGTTGGAGTCGCAAGGCCTGGGCCGTCTTTCTCCCTCCTTTTTGTTCCTTCCATGCAGAGAATAGCATCTTCAGCAATGCTGAAGGTTTCCCCTGTTGTTAGCATCTGTGCTGGGATTTGTCATTAAGTGCTGGTGGGCTGCTGGATTTTGACATCACATTGGACCTAAAAGACAATTTCCCGAGCCAATATCGTTGAGGCTGTTAGTATTAGAAAATGTCAGCTGGAGAATGGGGAAAGATTATTTTTGTTTCTCTGCCTTCTGGGCCAAGTGCTTATTCATGAACTTTGCCCAATAAGTCACTATTCCAGGGACCAGGGAGCATGAGGGAGGGAGTCAAGGCTCCAGGACCTTCCAAGGATTACTGGGCTCCAATCCTAGCCTCTCGGAAATGAAAAGCTGAGGCTCATATGTTTTTCTAGATTCTCGGGGTGAGCTGGGGGTCTAGGACTGGGCTCTAAGACCCAGCTGTGAAGGCTGGTTTAATTCGTGAATGGTGATCAGACAGTGCATCGCTCTGTCATGCACTTTGAATATTTTCATTGCTGTTCCTTCTTCTCCTTTCCAAGACAGGGTGTGGACCTGACATGCTGGCCGTGTCTGCAGAGTGACTTGTAGGTAGGCGATTTGTCCTTTCCACCCTGACTTCCACATGAAGTAAATGCTGCCCAGGAAACCATAACTAATGTTTCAATTATCCAAAACCTCAGAGAGCAAACTTGCCTAAGCCAACCAGGCTCTACTGGTGTCTTTTAAACAACCCCACGACATAAAGCATTTTCCTTGCCAACGCACATGGGACACTGGTTTATTTTTGATGATTTCAGAGATTTAAAAATGTCAAATAGATTCTGGCTGTAAATGTCCCCACAGTGATTTTGTCATTTTGTAGAGAAAAGAAAGCAAGCTTCGACACCACCCCTTTCAGAATCGTCCAAGCTGTGGGCCCCAGCCCCTCCTTTCACAGCCCCTTCCTACCACACCCCCATCCTATTCATATTCTGATCTTCGACACACTTGAAAAGATGTTATTTCAAATGTTCCTACCAAAGAGAAATTTTTTCTCGTGTTTTTAGAGTCTGCCGTCAAAGGACTTAATCTGCACTGGGGGCCGGTGGCTGCAGATGTGGGGGCTGGAGGCAAGAGAATCATACACAATGCGGTGGAGCTGGAGAGTTTCATGGGGCTTCATGGGGGCAGGCCCCCTGCACACACCACAGAAGCCACTAAGTTTTGGTCACAGGAGATTCCTTATTCTTGGCATCTGGCAAGTTACCAAACATTTTGGGGTATATTTGTTGGGAGCCAGTTGGTCCAAGGTAGCACAACACAGAGATGGGTAGGTCCCAGACCTCCTGACTCGTCCTTCAGAGTGCTGTGTGCTTAGCTGGGGACAGCAATAAAACTAGACACAGCAATGCATTCAGACTTCCTGATTCAGAATTCACAGTCAATTGATCAAGGTTAAGACAAAGGTTACCCTTGCATGCAGTGGGTAAGAGTCGGTTTGCCAAGCAAATTAATCAAATAAGAATGGATAGAGAACTTTTAAAAACAATCTGAGAAGAATAACTCTGGTATTCTCTTGACAAGTATTTGTTGATGGTCTACTGTGTGTCTGTTGATGAGGCAGCAACACACATTCCTGCTCTTAAGGAGTTAAACAGACGCATCAACAGGCCAACTCTGAATGAGTGCTTAAATGCTACACGAGGACAAGCATGGGGGCTAAGTGAGTGGGCTGGAAGGGTGCTTACGGCAGACTTGGGTCTTGGACTTTTTCCCAGTGGAAGCCATGTTCAAACTGAGATCTGAAAGATTTAAAGTGAAGAGGTGATTTGGAAAAACCACACTGGCTGCAACACAAGAAATAGATGGGACTGCCAAGGTAGAAGGTGGAGAGACCATGGGGAGGCCACCACTGCTCTCCTGGGAAGAGTGGCATGACCGGATTTAGGGAGGTGACAGTGTGTGGAAGAAGCCCCAGCAGCCTCAGAAATGCATGGGATTTTGGAGGAGATGGAGACAGAGAGCAGAGTATGTGAGGAGGCGCAGGCTTCTGAGCGAGGTGACTACATGGATGGTGGTATATTCACTGACGAGGGGACCCTGCTAGAGAGGGTGGCGCAAGAGGGAAAGACAGGTCACCACTGAGGAGCAGATTTCTTAAAAGAGGCTTCAAGTATAGGGAGGGAACAGAACTTGAATTCAGTTGTAGACATGTTCTAGGTGCTTCTGGACTATAGAGAGGAGAGGTCCAACAGGCAGGCCGATGGGTGCCTGGGTGAGAGCGCAGAGGAGAATGAAGGCTGGAGGTGAGGTCTAGGGGTCCTCCGGTGGCTGGGGACTTGAGTGAGAACTACAGGCTTTCCCAAGCACTTTAGCAGCATCCTTAGCAATCAAGAATTTGGTGCTAATTACAGGTAACAGCAGGCCTCATTTGCATATTAACAACTAAATGTACTAATTACAAATTAGCTTTATCTATTCATTAAAATAAGCCCAGGAGGCCTTTTTACTTGGAAAGGCTTTGATAGCATTTACTTAAATTACTGTGTGTGCACCTGGAAGTAATAACAGCTGTATTTCTTGTATACCATGGTATAAATCAGACTGGCAAAAGAGAGGCTTTAGTGGATTTAAAACCAAGAGGATTTGATTTTGCAACCTCAGAAAACCAATGCATGCATGTGGTTAAAAGTAGTTTCCAGGGTAATTAAAAGAAAAGTCTCAAATTATTCTAGCTTTGTTTTAAGTTTTGTATAGCTCCTTCTACCTGAGGAAGCAAGGTTCCCAAACTTTCCCCGAAAGGGCCTTTGAAGGCAAAGGGCTTCCAGGCTGAGAGCAGAGGCTTGCAGTGCTCAAAGGTATAGAAGGAGATTTGGAGCTCGGTTGGAGAGGTTGGGAATGAATCAGTGATAGTTACATGGAAAAATCGAACAAACTGACAATTACAAACTCCCAGAAAAACAAAAAGTGAACAAGAAGAAAACACTGTTCTAGTATGTGAGGGGGTGCAGCTGTGCTGCAAACACTCAACTAACCACTGATGTAGCTGAAAGTGGTGACGAAAATATTTCGAAAATAGAGAGATGGCGTGGTTTTCCACAACGAATCTAAAACCGAAAATACGAAAAAGCATCCTAAGTACACTGTTCACAAATATAAAGGTGAATACCAGAAGATGTTGTCTTTGAGGAAGAATTAGGAGGCAGACAGATGGGGCAAGAACGGCAGTCTTCTATTATATACCTTCTGGTCATGTTTGACTTCTTAAACCAATGTACACGTGCTATCTAATTTAAAAAATACAGCCTCTAAAGACATGTTTGTTTGGCTTCAATTGCTAAGCAAAGTCATGAACAAATAATGCTGCCTTGAGTCTACTAAGTCACCAAAGCAGAAATGAACCAGCTGGATGTGTGATCATCCAAGACCACACATCTCCCAAGCACATGTTGCCAGGACAAGGGCAGTGTTGGCTGATCTAAGTTACAGTCCTGCTGTGGCACTTCCCATGGCCTACCTGAGGAAATGCACATCCTTCAGGGCCTCTCAAATATGGGCCCCGCCAACCTGTCCACTTCTTTTTTTTTAAACAGGGTCTCACTCTGCCACCCAAGCTGGAATGCAGTGGTGCAATCATGGCCCACTGCAGACTTTATCTCCTAGGCTCGAGCAATTCTTCCACCTCAGCCCTCCAAAGTGCTGAGACTACAAGCATGAAACACTGTGCTCAACCACCTCTCTACTTCTTAATGTTCCCTCCTCACACTTGGAATGTCCCCTACACACATACACACACACACACACACACACACACACAGTATTAGTCTGTTCTCACACTGCCGTAAAGAACTGCTCAAGACTCAGTAATTTATAAAGGAAAGAGGCTTATTTGACTTACAGTTCCACAGGGCTGGGGAGGCCTCAAGAAACTTACAATCATGACAGAAGGGGAAGCAAACATGTCCTTCTTCACATGGCAGCAGGAAGGAGACATACACAGTGAAGTGGGGAGAAGCCCCTTATAAAACTATCAGATCTCATGAGAACTCACTATCACGAGAATAGTATGGGGGAAACCACCCCCATGATTCAATTATCTCAACCTGCTCCTCCAAGGACACGTTGGGAGTATGAGAACAACAATTCAAGATGAGATTTGGGTGGGGGCACAGCCAAACCGTATCACACACACACCACGGCAGTTGTGGACTGTCCTCCCACTACCCCATGACCTGGCTTACTCCCGGCTTCTGCTCACCCTCTGTGTCCTAGCCCAGACCCTTCCTTCTCCGGAAAGCCTTTCCTAACCCCTTGGGTGGCGTGCTTGTGGGCTCCCAGCAAGCCCAGTTCTTATCTACTGCATTATCTGTTGTCCTTCTCTCTCCCTCACAAAACCCTTAGAAGAGGAACTGTGCCCAATACAGATTGCACAAATGAGTATGATTACTCTGGAAAGTAGCTGAAGATCCTTCTTTTTGTCTTCCCTCCTTCCATCCTTCCAGTCCCCATTCACCAGCAAGTCCCCTGTCCTTACCAACACCACACTCAGCCTCTGCTTCTTCCCTCTCCTATAGAAAAGAGAAAAAATCCAGCTCTAATGATGGAAGGAGGGAGGGTCAGACAAGTCTCAAAAAGGATAGAGAAAGGCCTGGGATACTGGGCATTTTCATGTTTGTTCAAGCCCAGATACCAACCTCCAGCACAGAGGGAGCACTGAAAGTCCCGGCCATGCATTCCCAGTGCTGTGCGGTCCCTCATTGAATAATCCCTGTGGGCTCCCTGAGCCAAAGGCACTCAATCCTTCCAGGAAACGCAAGGCTTACATTTCCCTGATCCAGCATCTCCTGACCCACTAGCTCAGATTTAGCTTCCTGTGGGGTAAAGCCCAGAGATGAGCTCTGTCCTGCCTTCTCCCAGACTTCAGCTGGATCCAGCCCTGCTGTGGTTCAGAAAAGCTTTGTTCTTCTCACATCCTGGCCAAAGCAACCAAGCAAGCACACATTGTAGAGTCTCACACCTCTTGGGTAGTGAGAACACCCAACCCGGCCCAGCATCCCAACAGGAATCTAGCAGAGAGAGGAAAGGGAAAACTCAGCATCAGTTAGAGGCTCCGTGAGAAGGAGGCCTGGAGGCAGTATGAGCCCTATGATGGTGGCAATAAACATCATAATGATGGCAAACAGTTGCTTTTTTTTTTTTCCAGAGTGGAGTGCAGTGCAATTTCGGCTCACTGCAACCTCCACCTCCCAGGCTTAAGTGATCCTCCCACCTCAGCCTCCTGAGTAGCTGGGACTACAGACACATGCCACCACACCTGGCTAATTTTTATATTTTCAGTAGAGATGGGGTTTCGCCATGTTGGCCAGGCTGGTTTCGAACTCCTAAGCTCAAGTGATCCTCCTGCCTCAGTCTCCCAAAGTGCTGGGATTACAGGCGTGAGCCACCGCACCCAGGCAGCAAACAGTTTTTGAAACCTGACTTTGTGCCAGACATGTGCTATGTGCTTTACACACATCACCACATCAATCCCATCAGCAATCCTGGGGGGCAGATGCTGTCTTCGCTGGCACTTGGCAGAGGTGGATCCTGAGGCTTGGAGGGGAGAACTCACTTTTCCAGGTCACCCCAAGATGGTTGAGTGAGAGGAAGTCCCCCATCCCAGGTCTTCCTGCCCTCAAGGAGTCTGAACTTTTAACTTCACTATTATGCTGTTATGAACCAGGCTGGCAAAGGAGAGGAGATGTGGAGAAGAGAAAAGAGGTGACGGAATTTCTTTTTAAGGGAAGCTCAGCACATTTTGAGAACCAAGTTGTAAGGAAAATCTAGCTCTTGAGTGGGGTGTGGCCCCCAAACCCCATTCCTCTCAAACCCACAACCAGTGGCCCAGATACTTCAGGGGTTCTGAGGTCACTTTTTCTTCCTCAGTACCAAAGTTGAACCAAGTGTAAACAAGTAAACGCTTTAAATAATGCTCCCTGAGGTGAGTCCTTAATCTGTGTCTCATCTGGACTTTCTAATGCCTCTGAGGAGCACATAGATCTTCTCAGCGTCTACATTTTTGACAAGCAATAAGCTCACTCCATCCAGGCTGATGGCTCCGGGTGCCTTTGGCAGTTAGTAATTTCAGATGTGGTGGGAGGAAGTTCTCAGTGGAAGAATCACACTTTCAATCCAAAATTAAAGCTCAATTTGGTCTAATTGTCCTTGATTTTATCAGTCGCATAAAATGGCTGATTCCATATGCAAAAATAAATAAATAGTTGTGCAGCTTTGAAATCCCTTCTTATCCCTGGGGACAGAGCCCATCAAGTTCTGTGCTGTCTCTCGTGTTATTTTCGTCCACCAAACAGTGCTGATCTTTCTCTACCCTTTTCTATTTTCTCTCCCTTCTCTGCACTTCCCCCAGCCCTTTCCAAAAAAAGAAAAGCATAGTGTCTCTCTGTGTGTCTGTCTCCTCTGTCTGTGGCTTGTATAATTTTAGAATGGAAGTTCCTTAAGAGCAAGAATAGTTCCTTTATGAGATGATGACGCCCAGAAATCTGGAAATGCCTATTTAAATGGTAAGTTAGAATAAGGAAAATAATAAAAGTGGCTGTTTATTTCTCTCACAACAAATTCTTTGCAAAACCCAGCAATAGAGACCATACCTAGGGCCTAGAATGAAGAGGCTGAGAGACTGCCCCGGTCCTCTGGTGGGAGTACGCTTTCCAAGAACAACCAAAAATTTGCCCTCAAGCAGTGAGGAAGGCACCCATCTCTAGTCACCAGAAGACCTGAGTTCTGGCCTGCCTGTGACTTCAGTTGGCTGTGGAATTTGGGGCAAGTCCCTTCACCTCTCTGGTACTCAGGTTCCCAATCAGCAAAGTGAAGAGCTGTGGTACAGTCTGAGGTGCCTTCCAATGGTGGCTGGAGTAACCTCTGGGAAGGAGGAAGGCTGACAGTGACCCAGAGGAGACGGTGGAAGAGGCACAACTTCAGCATTGGCAGGGGGATGGAGAAGCTGCGGTATTTGAGATAAATTTAGGGGGTGAAGTCAACAAACAGGACCTGTTACCCAGTGGGTTTGGGACAAGGAGACAGGAGTCTGTAAGAGATGCTGTATTCTGCCTGGGGGACCCAAGAGGGTGTATGTGGATGACACGGATCAGGATGGTGATCAGAGAAGGTGTCAAACATCTTCCATCTGTGCTAGTTGTAAAATATATTCACAAATTCCTTAACACTGTTCTCATTAAGTGGTAGAGTCTAATTCTCTTCTTGACAATGGATGGCCTTGATTTAGTGACGAGCTTCCGATGAGTACAGTGCAACAGAAATAACTCTGTGTGGCTTTTTAAAGGCCGGCTTGTGAAGACAATACAGCTTCCACGTGGCTCATTCCCAGGACCTTGCCCTCAGAACCCAGCTGCCATGCTGTGAGGAAGCCACGGCCACAGGCAGATGCCCCAGTTGAGGGGCCAACAGATAGCCAGAGATGCAAGGGAGAAAGCTTGTGGGGGGGCTCTAGCCACAGCCCCTGTCTGACTGCAGCATCTTGAGCAACATTAAGCTGGAGCCACCTAGTTGCTCTGGACCATGAGAAACAGCAGCAGTGCCTGGCTGCCACTGTGTCACGCCACTATGTTTGGGTGGTTTCCCAAACGCTTACAGACCAGCGGGACATGTGGAGAGGCGCCATATCCTTCTGGCTCCTGGCCAGAAACACACAGTAAATTCAGAAGAGTTGAGAGCAGAAAGTTTGAAGAAGTGAGTATTTACAGGGGCAGGGGCAGGGTTAAGAGAACCAAAGAGGAAAGGTAAAGTACCTGGAAATCAACAGGAGGAGCCATTCCTGCCCCCAGGCCTGAAGGGACAATGGGGAGGGGACAGTGTGACTGGGAGCCTGGCCGAGGGGCCTGGGGAAAATAAGGGCCCGCCAGAATCAGCAGAATCCCTCAGACCGTGAGGGAGTAAGATGGAGGGGTCATAACCCCCACCCTCTCTCCTCTCACCCACCCATCTCCTGCAATGTCTCCCATTGGCTGACCCCAGCTTGACGCCAGAGGGCAAAGGAAGGCTGTAATGCAGTCTGTGGAGGCCAGCCTCGCAGAGCAGTGTGGAGAATAGATTTGGCAACAGCAAATAGAAAACAGCATAAATGAATAGAGTGAAAAATGGAAAGGTGGAAAATGCAGCCTTTCAGGACAAGCAAAGCAGAGGTGAGAAGGAGCAGGTGAGATTGCATAGGCAGGAGAAGCAGCAGATGGGAAGGGTCTGCAGCCCATAGACCCAGCAAGGGAAGAATTCAAAATGGAAGCAAGGTGCCAGTACTGCCACGTTGACTTGGGAGGTGCTGACATTTGCAGACAGCTGGGCCCCTCATGGGCTTTGCAAGAACAGAGACCTGGGAAGGAGACCAGGTGGAAAGATGCTGCTGCAGGCGGATCTGTCCCTTACAGTGACTGCTGTGTAAACTGGTCTTCTCTGCCTTCGATGCTCAGCTCCTCAAGGTCCGGGACAGTATGTGCTTCTTGTGTCCTTGCATTGTGCACACAGGGACTCGGGTGCCACCTGAGGACTGCTAGGGCCATGGCCCCGTGGGAAGTGTGAAATGGAGGTCAGAGGCCCCCTAATGGAGCCAACCAGTGGGTGGGTTGGGAAGCGGGGGCAGCCTCTGGTCCCAGCCCTCATTGGCTGGAAGAATCCTGAGAGCATATATCTTGCTCCACATTGGTATCCTGGAGGGAGAACTAGCGGGCTCCCAGCAGGCAGCACTGTGTTCTGGTGTGCCCCTGTCCTGGCCGAGTCCTTGAGTTTCTGGTGCACAGAGCAAGCTGGGGAAGCAGCCATTGGGTGAAGTCCTGTGACAGGGACAGGGGTGACCTTACGGAGGGTGGCTGCTGAAAAGTTTGATATGGGGGTCATGCTTAGGGACCTGGGAGGTCTTTCTCTGTCTGATTCACAGGGTGCTAACGTCTTCTCAGGAAGAGAGAGGATGCCGTGGGCATGCGGGTGCAGATCAGGATCGTGGGGACCATGTCTCCCTCTCCACATGTCAGGGCATTAGGCGGCCCTGGGACTCAGACCCTGCAGGGGCAAGACGGTCCGAGAGGGCTTTCTGCAATGGCAGCAATGTTTTTCTATGCCATTGCATATCGCAGCCGCTACTAGCTATGGCAGCTGTGGCAGCTATGGCAGCAGCTAAAAGTGGCTAGTGCAACTGAAATACTGAATTTTAAGTTCTATGTCATTTAATGACTTCCCATTTAAATGTACAGAGCCACATGTGGCTGAGGCTACTGTGGTACCGGACAGTACAGGTAGAGGCTGAGCTGCTTAGAAGGGCGGAGAGAAGGACTCTGCTCTGCAGATTGGGGAAGAAAATAACTCACCACCCTTTAAAGAAAATGCCTGGACTGTTAGGAAGCTTAGACAGCATCTGGCCGCAGCGCTTTGCTTAAATGAGGAGGATGCAGGGGCTCAGCAGGCTCCCTGGAGGCGCTTGGGAGGATGGAGGGGGCGGGCAGCAGCAGAATCGTAGGGAAGATTTTCCCTTTCCCCACGATCCAGCAGGCATGGTGTAAAGCGGGAAGGGTTTCGGACCAGAGCAAAGTCAAAGCGTAAAGTTTGGGACTGATGAGAAGAGGAGGGAAGGAAGAGGAAACAGACTTGTGGGATCCCCCGAAAAGAGCCCGGCTGGACTCCGTGGTTTAGTCCTCAGGGGGACGCACGCCCACCTCACATGCCAGCTCGGAGCCGGGGGCATGTGACAGTGATGGAGCGTTCCCTGGAAGGAGTCTGGAGGAGGAGCTGGTCCCCCTCCGCAGAATCCTTAGTGCGCTAGGAGGGTAGGGAGTGCTGCCTAGAGCCCTGCGGTCCAGCCCTTTCCCTGAGTGGCTCCCTGGGAGCTCTTGCTGCTGGTGCCTCCAGAACCACAGACCTCAAGCTTAGGGCCTGGAAGCAGGTCCCAGACGCCAGTGAGACTGGTGCTTTTGAACAGGCAGCTGGGAAGGGCGGGGGCTCCTCTGCCTGGCACACTGTTTGACACTGGTGTTCCCGTTCCTGCTGGGATCAGGAGAGATACTACTGTGCCAGCACACACAGATTTTTTTTTTTCCTATCCTGATGAATCACTTTTTAAATAAGAACAGGACCTTGGCAGCTGGGTGATCTTGGCCTTAAAACTGAATAGCTCCAGGTCTTGGTGCTTGGCGAGGGCCTCTTCCTATTCCTGTGGACCTTTCTCGGGAGAGACCGTGTACTTGCATCAGCCAAGGCAGAGACACAGATGTCAGTGTGGGCGAGAGTGCTCCAAGTCCTGCTCGTTACTTCTGCATTTGTCAGTCAGGGCCAGAGCCAGGAAGGAGCTGGGCTCTCCTACAGGACACCAAGGACAGCAAGGCTGACGGGTTCCCCACCGCCACTCAGTCCACTTAGTAGACAAGGCTTCAGGAGGCCTTGGAGCAGCCTACTTCTGCTTCCTTGTGCCTCCTCCATGTAGTCACCCACCCACCCACCAATTCAATAACTCTTTTTAGGAACCTTTTGTGGGCACGTGATTGAGAGGAAGAAACCCTGCTTCCGCATAAGTGATGGCATTGCTATGCGGTAGGTGTGTGGATGACAGGAAGCGCGGTGCTATAGAGTGGCGTCGAGGAGGAGACTACTGATTGCTGTAAGCCAGCATCCTGAGAAGGGATCTAGGGTCGGGGCGGCTTCCCTTTGAGGTGGGCTGGTCATTACTGCGGGAAAACCTCGGTTGCACTTTTACTTTAAGAGGGAATCTGATTTCACGGGGGGGTGCCACTGGGAACATGGACAGCAAGAACCACAGTGATTTCTACTGAACTTGGGGTTGATTTTGAATAAAAATTCTCCAGGGTCCTGAGTTAACGCCTTCACCTTCAGGGATGTGATCACCAAACACCACACAGGTGCATGTAGCACTTCTGCACGCACCTGCACTTCTTTCACTGATGAGGGTGCTGTCCTTTAAACCCGCGCCTAGTCCAGCCATTTTCCTCAGGGGATCAGGCCATGAGAATGAAGAGGGGATGGGAAGAGGAATCAGGAATGCATGTGAGGAGCATGAACACCTCCTCAGTGACTGAAAGAGAAAAGTGCCTACGTTTCTTTGCACAGATTTTGCATTCCATTTGGATTTGGCTCTGCCCTTCTACCCTAAGCAAGTTTTGCTGTCAGTGGCCAGGGCAGGAAGCCCTCTTCGGGAGCAGGCAGAAAGGTGACACAGTCCCCCTGGACCATACAAACGTAGAGCCCAATGAACAAGTGAAGCTGGTGGGCGTTCTCTGCCTGTTGCTCACCCAGATCTAGCTCTATCTCTCACTGGGAGCTGAGGCTGGCTTTCACACTCCTGAAAAAGCTCGTCGGTTTTCTCGTGTTCTGTTCCCTGAGCAGCCAGGCAATGTGTCATCTTAAATAACGACACTGTACAAATGGCAGTTCAGTCTCAAAGGAAATGCCTCGCCTAAGAAATAATCTCACCATGCCAATTGTGGGATGATCGTTTTCCCACCAAAAACACTAGGAAAATGTTGGCTTTTAAGACATATAAACAGCAGAAATGCGAATTCACTGGCTAACGCCATTAGAGAGGAGAGAAAGCAGCTTTCCTCGGGATGGCAAGCTGAGGACGCTTAGCTTCTGCCTCACATTTTCCCATGCAGAGTTTCCCACAGCTGCTTAGGAAAGGCTACTTATGCTTTTCAGAGACGGTGGTATCGTCAGCACTGTTTTGTAGGTGATGCTCCTGAGGCTCCCAAAGGTTGGGCGTGTTCACCATGCTACCCCACAGGGTTGCTTTTGGGGCGATCAGACTCCCTGGTGACAGACTGCAGTTGTTCGTACCATTTTCACCCTCCCTTACAAATCTGCAGTGACAAAGGGACTGGCTTCCTCCTCTTATGTTTTCTGCTTTTGCTTGTTTGGTTTTGCTTACTGCCTGTAGCAAGTTGCTGGAGCCAATTTTTATTCAAATTCAAAGCCAAGCTGACCTTGCTCAGCAGGAGTTGGCAAGTGTGTTCAATTTGTGATGCTGCTGCTCATGTCCTCTCTCTGGAGAAGGTCTGGTTGTGGCAAATGTGAACTAGAGCCACTGCTCCCTAACCAAAGAAAAATGCCTCAAGTTGCCTCTCAGCCCCTTCCCAGTATCACTGTTTGTTAAGCAGGAAGTTGCAAATGCCTCATTTATTGTTGCCTCCCTCATGTACCCTCCTCTTAACACATTGAAGGCTCTGGATTGGTTATTGTTTGTCTAGCTAATTGCATCACCCCCAAAATCTCAACAAATACTAGGCTGCACCCTAATGTTGTCTCACAATGAGAATTAACTTTTTTCTTATGTGATGTAAATAAATAAGAACAAAAACAAAACCTAGTGATCCTCCTCTGTGTTTGGTAGAGAAGTAAGAACAGATGCAATCATATTACCAAGATGTAATCCACAGACACCAGATATATCCTGTGTGACAGGGAGGCTACTCTAGTCCAGAGTCCATGGATCAAGGCTTACTTCAGGGAGCTTCTGTTTCCAAAGTTAAATTTACCTTGATGCCTGGGCACAGCACTTTATATTGAAACTATTAACATGGGGCTTCTGATTCCAGACAAAATGGAGTAAGTGCATTCTACCTATTCCTCCTGCTAATTGGACCTGAAAACCCTGGGCAAAATACATAAAGCACTAACTACTAGAGAACTCTGAAAGTTGGAGAAAAGAAGATGGATAGGTAGAGACTTTGTAATTTGAGAATAACCCAAGATGTGTTTCTTGCTGGGATGGGAAGGAGGGTGTTTTCCTCCCATATATCCTATTCTGGCCACCACAGAGCCCCCAGATCTGGAAATGCCAACTGGCTCGGACAATTGAAAAAAGAGCCCCAAGGAAAGTCTACCTTCTCTAGCTTAAGGACCAGGAAAAGGGTGATCCTATATAACAGAATCTTCTGACTATGCCTACCCTCTGCTAGGCAAAGATAAGAAAAAATCTGCAACCCTCCACCTCCCCATTGGGTGCTGTGACTGTGGAGGCTGTGATCAGAGCCCCATGGGCCATCCTTCTCTGCATTAAGGAGGCAGCACATCATCCCCTTTCCACCTGTCATGGGGAGACTGTGAGGTGAGACCCTGCCCCCTATCCCCAATTGCACTAAGTGAATGTCAGCAAAGAGGAAACATCCCAGCCCTTCCCTAAGGTGGGCATTACAGAGAAGAGGAAGCCAAACAAAAGGGATTGGTAGGGGGGATGATTACAGAAAAGATTCTGTAAATTTCTCTGAAGAAAGAGATTTTTAAAATCTATGAATAAAGTTGTGGGAAGATCCTCAAGTGGCCTGTGAGTGAAATTGGTTAGAATTAATGCAGCAATAGATTTGAGAACCAAATTAATACCTTGCAGGTTTCAGATTGACTTATGGGTAGTGTATAAGTGGGGCAGAGGAGAATAGCACTATAAAGGCTTTGAAAACAAAATTGACGTTTAAACCACAAGCCCACAAAAGTAGGTCATGATATGTGTTCTGAACTTAAACAGGTTGACTGATTAGTAAAAGATATTAAATAGGTATCTATTACGTCTCATGATGTAATACATAAAGTGTTTGAGAGATAATCCAAAATTATTCTTCACACTACGAACCAGAAAAATGCCAACTCAAATAAGAAAATAAAATCAACAAATACAAACATTGAGATAACACAGATGTTAGGATGATCTGGTAAGGATTTTTAAGTAGCCATCATAAAAGTTCTCCAACAAGCAATTATAAATACTCTTGAAACAAATAGAAAATTGCAAACTCTCAGCAAAAAATGGAAGCTATAAAGGAGAACTAAATGGAAATTTTAGACCGAAAAATATAATAACCAAAGTATTTTAATTTTTTTTTCTAGAGGTAGAGTCTTGCTCTTTCATCCAGGCTGAATTGCAGGGGTGTAATCATAGCTCACTGCAGCCTCAAACTCCTGGCTCAAGCAATCCTCCTGCCTCAACCTCCTGAGTAGCTAGGACTACAGATATGTGCCACCACACCCAGCTAATTATAAAACAATTTTGTAGATATGGAGTCTTGCTTTGTTGCCCAGACTGGTCTTGAACTCCTGGGCTCAAGGGATCCTCTTGCCTTGATCTCCCAAAGTGCTGGGATTACAGGCATGAGCCACCCCTCCTGGCCCAATAACCAGAATTTTAAAACTCACAGGATGAGTTCAATAGCAGAATAGAAGTGACAGAGGAAAATGTTACTAAACTCAAAGATAACTCAATAGAACAATTCCTATTGAGTTATCTTTGAATAAGTCTAGATAATTATTTTATTGACTTATCTTTGAATAAGTCTAGATAATTATTCTGAATAGAATAATTTCTAGATAATAGAATATAAATACAATAGAATAAACAGAAATGAATTAGGTTAGCTCCTAATCTATTTAGAAAGAAAATAGATTTTTAAAAAAAATGATTCTCAAGGACCAGTGGGACAGTGACAGAAGATTTAGCATTCATATCATCAGAGTTCTAGAAAGAGATGAGAATAAATAAAAGTGAGCAAATATTTTATGAAATAATGACATGAAACTTCCCAGATTTTGTGAGAGACATAGACTTAAGATTCAAGAAGTGGAGCAAATCCAAGACAGGGTAAATTTAAAGAAATCCATAGACAGAAAAATTTCTGAAAATTAAACACAAAGAAAGTATGTTAAAAGCAGTCATGGATAACGATATTAATGACAGCGAATTTCTCATCAGAAACCATGGAGGCCAGAAGGAAGAGTCAGAATGTTTTTCAAGTGCTGAAAGAAAATAACCATCAACCCAGAATTCTATATCTAGCAAACTTCTTCAGGAACAAAAGTGAAATCAAAACATTCCCAAGTGAAGAGAAACAGAGAATTGGTTGTCAGCAAACCTGCTTGAAAAGAATTGCTATAAGAAGTTCTTCAAACAGAAAGGAAATGATAACAGATGGAAACTTGTGGAACATCAGTTATGAAGAAAAAGCAATGAAAAGAGCAAATATCTAGATAAATATATATACTATCCTTCTTTTGAGTTTTAAATAACTTTTATGATTGGAAGCAGAAAATTACAACAGTCTGATGTGGTTCTCAACAAATGTAATAATATTTGAGACACTTCAATCATTAAGGGGAGTGGTAAAAAGCCTGCATGGAGGTAAGGTTTTAATATTCATTGCACTTGAAGTAGTAAGTTGTTAATATTGGTAGGATGTAATGTGTTATATGTGTGTATATGTTGTAATCACTATAGCAAACATTTGAAAACTATGTAAAAAGATACACTCAAAAACATTATAGATAAATTAAAATAGAATACTAAAAATTGTTCTGGTAACCCAAAGGAAAGCAGGCAAAGGGAAACAAAGGAAGAAAAAAAGTGGGGAGGGGGAAACAAACTGAAAACAAATAATAAAGTAGCAGACTTAAATCCTAAAATAACAACAGTTACATTAAATGTAATGTCTAAGCACAGCAATTAAAAGACAGAAATTTGCAGAATGGATTAAAAACTGAACAAATGGCCGGGCATGGTGGCTCAGGCTTGTAATTCTAGCACTTTGGGAAGCAAAGGCAGGTGGATCACCTGAGGTCAGGAGTTTGAGACCAGCCTGGCCAACATGGCAAAAACCCATCTCTACTAAAAATACAAAAGTTAGGTGGACATGGGAGCGGGCGCCTATAATCCCAGCTACTCAGGAGGCTGAGGCAGGAGAACCGCTTGAACCCAGGGGCGGAAGTTGTAAGCTAAGATCGCACTACTTCACTCCAGCCTGGGTGAAAGAGCGAAACTTTGTCTCAAAAAAGACAAAAAACTGAACCAACTGTATGTGTTCTACAAGAAACTCACTTCAGATATTGTGATATAAGTGTTGAAATGTAAAAGTATGAAAAATATATACTCTGTAAAGTTGATTAAAAGACAGATGGAGTGTGTTCATATCAGACAATGTAGACTTGTGCAAAGGAAATTGCCAGGGAAAAAGAAGAACCGTATACAATGATAAGAGGGTCAATTCACCAAGAAGATGTAACAATGTGATGCATCAAATAAGAGTTTCAAAAATCTGAGATAAAAGCTCACATGATTGAAAGAAAAATACACATATGGTCAGAGACTTTAACACTGCTCTTTCAGTAACTGAGAGACTACTAGACAGGATATCAAAAAGGATATGGAAGAACTTAACAACACCATGAACCAACATGATCTAATTAGCATCGTAGTGCACTTCAACCAACAATGGCAGAATACACAATTCTTGTCAAGTGCACATGGAATATTCACCAAGAAAGACCATATTTTGGACCATAAAACAAACTTTAATATTTAACTGAATTAAAGTCATATACAATATGCCATCTGACTATTAAGTCAATAACAAAAAATAGAAAAATCTCCAAACACATAAAATAGCACACTTTTAAATAATCCAGGCATCAAAGGGTAAGCCTCAAGAGAAAATTAATATATATTGAACTTAATGAAATGAAAATAAATACAACATATCAAAAGTATATAGGGTACAGCTAAAGCAGTGCTTAGAAGGAATTTTGTAGCACTAAATGCTTATATTGGAATAAGAAGAAAGAATTCAAGTCAATAATCTGAGCTTCTATTTCAAGATATTAGAAAAAGAAGTGGGGAAAAACCCAAAGTAAGCAGAAGATAAGAAGTAAAGCAGAAATCGATAAAATCAAAAACAAAATAATAGAGAACATTAATAAAACTAAAAGTTCTTTGAAAAGATCAATAAAATTGATTAACTTCTAACAAGACTGACAAAGAAAAATGATAGAAGACACAAATTACCAATGTCACGAACGAAAGAGAGGGCCAGGTGCGGTGCCTCATGTCTGTAATCCCAGCACTTTGGGAGGCTGATGTGGGTGGATCACTAGAGGTCAGGAGTTTGAAACTAGCCTGGCCAATGTGGTGAAACCCCATCTCTACAAAAAAAAAAAAAAAAAAAAAAAAAATTAGCTGGGTGTGGTTGTGCACACCTGTCATCCTAGCTACTCGGGAGGCTGCGGTGGGAGAATCACTTGAACCTGGGAGGTGGAGGTTGTACTAAGCTGAGATCTTGGCACTGCACTCCAGCCTGGGTGATAGAGCAAGACTCCATCTCAAAAAAAAAAAAAAAAAAAGATGTTACTACAGATTGCATAGCTACATAAAGAATAGTAAGGGAAAATTACAAACAACTCTATACACATAAATTTGACAACTTTGATCAAACAACCAATTTCTCAAAAACCACAAACTACTAAAACCCGATATAAAACAGATAATCTAAATAGTCCGATAACTACTAAGGAAATAGAATTCATCATTTAAAAGTTTCTGGAAAAGAAATCTCCAGGCGTACTAGCAATTTCTTCCCATTTTGGGAAGAAATAACATCACTTTTTACATAATCTTTTACAGAAGTAGAAGAAAAGGGAGTACTCCATAATTCACTTTAGGAGGCCAGTATTACCCTGATACCAAACCCAGATGAGGACAGAAAGAGAGAGAGAGAGACTATTGACTAGTGTTCTACATGACTATAGACACAAAATTCTGAATAAAATGCTAACAAATTGAATGTGGAAATATATGAAAGTAGTGATATACTATAAACAAGAAAAATGATGTTTTCCCTATTTGTAGACAACGTAATTGTGTATGTAGAAAATCCCATAATCTACACAAGAGCTCCTAGAACTAAAATATGAGTTTACTAAGGTGCAGGATTCAAGGTCAATGCACAAAAATCAATTATATTTATTTAAATATGCTAGCAACAAATACCTGGAAACCAAAATTAAAAACAAAATGCCATTTATAACAGCTGCAGAAATTGAAATACTTAGGATACAGAATCTGTATGCTGAAAATTACAAAAGGCTAATGAAAGAAATCAAGGAACTGAATAAATGGAGAACATAAAACATTCAGGAATTGAAAGACAATGCAATAAAGACATCAGTTCTCTCAAAAATTGATCTATAGTTTTAATGCAGTTCCTATGAAAATCCCAGCAGGATTTTTGTAGATATATACAAGTTGACTCTAAAATGTGTATGTAAAAGCAGTAGAGAATAGCTGAAACCTTTTGAAGAAGAAAAATAAAGTTGGAGTAATCACATTATCTGTTTTTAAGACTAACTATATGGCAGCAGTAACGATGTGGATGGTCACACAGATCAATGGAGCAGAACAGAGTCTAGAAATAGACCCATAAAAGTATAACCAACTGATTTTTGATAAAGGTACAAAAGCACTTCAAAGGGAAAGATGGTCTTTCGAACATGGCTATTGAACAAATTGGTGGGCATTCATAGGCAGAAGAAAAAAGGAACCTTAACCTATACTTCACACTTTATATAAAAATTAACTCAAAATTGATTATAGATCTAAATGTGAAATGTAAAACTAAAATTTATTCGCAATAAATATAGGAGAAAATCTTTGCAACTTCGGGTTAGGTAAAGATTTCTTTAGATAAGATGCCGAAAGCACAATCCATAAAAGAAAATTGTCAAATTGGACTTCATCAAAATTCAAAACTTTTTCTAGGTAAAAGAGACCGTTAATAGAATAAAAAGACAAGCCACAGACTAGGAGAAAATATTTGCAAATTATATATCTGACAAATAATTTGCAGCAAGAATAAAAAGAGAATTCTTTAATCTTGACAGTAGGAAAACAATGCAATCAATAAATGGGCAAAATATTTCAATGACACTTCATCAAATAGAATGAGTGGGTGACAAATAAGCATGTAAAAGATGTTCAACATCACTGGCCATTAGAAAAATACAAATTAAAACCATGATGAGATACTACCGTACACCTATTATAAGGATTAAAATAAAAAATATTGACCATACCTACTGCTGGCAAGAATGTGAAGCAGCTGGAACTCTCACATTTTGCTGTTGGGTTACAAAATGGCATGGCCACTCTGGGAAACAGTTTGGCAATTTCTTGAAAAGTTTTACATACACTTACCACATGACCCAGCAATCGCACTCCTGGTTATTTATCCTAGATAAAGGAAAGCTTATATTCATACAAACACCCATACACAAATGTTTATAGCAGTACATGAACATTTATAGTGGCTGTGTTTATAACATAAAAGCTGGAGACAACCCAGGTGTCACTCAGTGCTAAATGGTTAAACAAACTGTGGCACATCCACACCCCAGAATCCTGCTTAGCAGTCACATAGAACAAGCTATTGATACAAGAAGCAATACGGATCTTAAGGGCATTTTGGATCTTGGATGGACCTTAAGGGCATTTTGCTGAGTGAAAAAAAAAAAAAAAACAACAACAACTAAAAGGGTTACATACCATGTGACTTAATTTACATAACATTTAAAACATGACAAAATTATAGTAATATAGAGCAGATCTGTGTCTGGCGAGAGGACTGTAAAAGGTAGCACAAGGGATTTCACACTGGTGATGGAATTCTTCTCTATCCTGATTATAATGGTGTTTGCATAAGTAGGTCTGTGTGCTAAATTAGTGAGATCTAAATAAGATCTGTAGTTTGGGTATTGGTATTATACCAGTATCATTTTCCTGGTCTTGATAATGTGCTATAGTTATTTATGTAAGATGTTATAATTTGTGGAGTTTGGGTGAAGAGTACATGGGAACTCTCTACTATTTTTACAACTTCTTGGAAGTCCAGTGTAATTTCAAAATAAAAAGTGAAAAACAAAGCAAAACAAAAAACTGAACCGGAGCAATTTCTGATGGTTACTCTGCATATAGACCTGCAGTATCCCTGCCTCTCTTACTTTGAACCATCACATGTACCTAGTTCCTCTAAGAACACCTTGAGAGCAGTGCAAGCAAACCCTGTTGTGCCCAAAACACCTGTGCGAGAGAAGCTGAGCCTCTCTTTTCCAGGTGCTGAAGAATCTTTAACCCTTCTTCATTCACCTGCTCCTCTCATTTGCTTCACTGAAAGCCAGTGTTATGGAACTCTGTGGCTAATTTTGACCTATCAGCCCATGTTTACTAAGCATAGACAATATGTGTGGAAAAAAATGTAATTTGTTTATTACTTTGGTATCCATACCTGTATAAGTGTCCATAGATGTCAGGGCTATCCTTAGGAGGGTTGAGGGTCCAGGACAAACTCCTAGGGTCAGAATCGAGGGCAAATCTGTACCCCCTTCATTACCCTAAAAACTCTCCCCTCAGGGCTCCCACAGATGCTATTACACTGTGGTGTATTTGCTTGCTTTTTTCTATGTGTCCCTTCTCACTGGGATAAAGATCCTGTCTTCTAGGAAATCTTCATCAAATTCTGGAGCTGCCATTTGCTGGGTAAGCCTCAGTTTCCTCATCTTTGAGTGGTGATAAAGTAATCCCAGCACTTTGGGGGGCGAAGGTGTGTGGATTACTTGAGGTCAGGAGTTCAAGACCAGCCTGGTCAACATGGTGAAACCCAGTCTCTACTAAAAATACAAAAATTAGCTGGGTGTGGTGGTGTGCACTTGTAATCTTAGCTACTCAGGAGGCTGAGGCAGAAGAATTGCTTGAACCCGGGAGACGGAGGTTGTAGTGAGCCAAGATTGTGTCACTGCACTCCAGCCTGGGCGATAGAGTGAGTGAAACTCCATCTCAAAAAAAAAAAAAGGTGATAAAGACCAGGCGCAGTAGATCACACCTGTAATCCCAGCACTTTGGGAAGCTGAGGCAGGCAGATTGTTTGAGCTCAGAAGTTCAAGACCAGCCTGAGCAACATAGGGAAACCCCATCTGTCCAAAAGATTTAAAAATTAGGTGTATGTGCTGTCACACACCTGTGGTCTCAGCTACTTGAGAGGCTAAGATGGGAGGATTACTTGAGCCCAGGAGGTCGGATTGCTTGACCCTGGGAGGTCAAGGCTGCAGTGAGCCATGATCACGCCACTGCACTCCAGCCTGGGCAACAGAATGAGACCCTGTCTTTAAAAAAAGCAAAAGCATGGAAGTGCCTTTGGTCATCATGGTTGTTGCCCCTCCCTTCCCTCTACCTCCCGCCTGAAATCTGGATGTGATAGCTGGTGTTTGCGTCAGTCTTTGCTCATGGGGCGACCTTCAGGCTGAAAGCCAGCAGCTAAAGATATAGAGCCAAAAGATCGAAGGCACCTCGTCCTGGATGCCTGTTGCCGTGCCAGCCCAGGACTCCCACTGGGAAACTTTCATGTGAGAGGAAAATAAACTTCTATTTCCTCTTCATTTTACCTAGCAGTTGAACACAATTCCCAAAAGATACACTCCTGAGTTAGTTATTGCCCTAGGCTGTCAGCCTTGAAACCTACTTCAAAAGGGCATGAGGTGGCTCTGGCAGGTCTTGTTCCTAATGAACATATGCTGATTTCAAGGCAAACTTTGAAGAAGGACAAAGTTGGAATGCGTGCCTGAGAGGAATGTGTAGATAAGAAGGGACAGACTTGGCCTTGGGATGGATAAGGGGGTGATATTTGACTGAATGCATGTGAACTTTAAGCCATACTCTTGGCATCAGCTGGTAGAAGGGTCTCCTTCTTCCACGGCTGCTCTCTGAGCCATTCTCCCTGCCCAGTGGGTCCTGGGAACTGAGCTCCCTGTTATACCCCCGAGACCCTGCACACACGGAAGCCACCCCTAGCCCTAGTGAAATAGAACCTAGAAGGAGGGCAACTGGGCTAGCCTATCCCCCTTGAAGGGTGTAACTGTGGTGACTCGTGGCTCAACTCCTGTATCTCCTTTTTCCAGACATGCACGTGCAATAGGAATAGGCTAAGCAATGGTCAGCTTCTCACCTGATGTCAGTACAGGGCCCTGATTTTAAAAAGAAATGGGATGTGTAGGGAGGGGAGAATAAAGTCCATTCAGGCCTGGGTATTTGCCTCGGGAAACGCAAGGCTGTGCACAGCTCACAGTTCACAGTGGGAGGTGGAGAGCTTTCTTGAAGCCCTTGGCTTGTCTATGGGTTGCCGTCTGTGTCTAGCTCTTAGTGTGAGGAAACAATGAGAAAGAAGCAGCTCTTGTTTTCCTGGGTGGCATCATGGCTCTGACTGTGACATTTCCATAGGACACGTTCTTCTCCCTGCCAGGCTCATTTGAGCTCTTGAGCATGGGTCCTGCCCTCTGCAGTCATGGGGATGGCCACTTTGGAGGTGTTGGTGGCCATTACGAGTTTTATGACTTCCAAATGGAATGAAGTTCTTTGGTTTTGTTTTATTTCTGTGAGGGTAGGAATGACATTTAATCTCATTCCTTTCTTCCTCTACCTTCCTCCCGGCACTTTGGCTTGATTTTACAGCTCCCTCCTGTGGGGGCCATCGCCCCCCAACAGGCGGCTATGGGACTCAGCTCCAGCCCATGCCAAACTGGCCTAGGCCTTGCTGGTATGGATGCAACTGGAAGGCACAATGAGGCTCTTCTACCGGCTCCAGATACGAATTTAAATTAAGCCTCATTTAGCCAGGCGCTCCTTTTTGATTTATCGGCAGATGCCTCTTGCTGTTTGAGTCTTGTTAAATTGCTCACAAACACTTCACTGACCAGCTGTTCCTATTAAGCTGAAAGAGTGCTGCAGAGCAGGGGTCAATCCCCTTGCACTTTGGATGGTTCTTATGTGTCATCCCTGCGGAGTGGCCACGGGGAGGGCATTGTCCCCTGCTCCCTGGGAGATGGCTGGTTAATAGGAATAAGGGATTCTTGTGCCTGTGGGTGGGAATGGGCGGGGTGCAGGCTGCCCTGTTCAGACCTGGCTCTGTTCTGCATGTGGGGTTCCTGCCATGTTAGGCTCTGGATGAAGGCAAAGGCCTGATGCCCAGTCTTTGGGCTATCAGGTAAGTACCTGCCCCATGGATGAACAAGCATAGCACCTGTATAATGTTCTCCCCACTTGCCAACCAAGGATGTGGTTTCACTGAGCCAGAGCTGGCCTCCCAAGCCCAGGCACAGGCGCACATCACTGCAGGTAAACTGTGTGCTCTGGAGAAGGAGGGAAACTCATGTTCATTGGTTGTCTCCCAGTTGCCCCAGCAATATGTATTGAGTGCCCCCTGTGTGGAAGCTCAGGGCTGTCCAGTCATGCATGCTGCATCTCTGAGTGAATAAGAAAGAATCCCCATCATCAGGGTAGGCACAGGCCTGCACTAGACCTGAAGGCTATGCTAGCAACCTCCACTGCAGCTTCTGCCTATGTGGGCAGCTTTGTGCAGTGCGGGAGCTGCACAGCTGCATTGGGCCTCCTATCAGTCACTGCTGAGAGTGAGGGAGCATGACTGGCTGCCAAGCCTTTTTCTCCATAATTTGCCTTCCACACTCCCCAGTGTGCCCTTGTGCCCTCCTGTCTCATGCACTTATTCCCTTCTATTTCCCCAAACTGGAGCTCCACCAGGTCACAAGTGGTCTTTTCCCCAGGGACTGAGTACAGAGTATGAGGCCATCTACAGCAGAGTTCAGGGTGTGGCTCCTGGACCAGGGCTATGGGGGGCTCGTGTGCCAGACCCAGGGTCCAGGGAAAGCCTTGCTTCTAAGTGGTCAGTGACAAGGACAGTGGTGGTATTGACAAGTGGACTCGGGTAGAGGGAGTCCAGGAAGTCATGGCCTCCACTTCTGACCCTTCTGAGAACCTAAGAACTCTTCTGAGAATCATCCTCACCTGTGGCTCTTGCTCTAGTACCAGAGGAATCTTTGGATTTAGAAGTTCCAGCAAAATGTCTCAAAGGCAAATCCTGAGAATGGATCCACCCCACCCCAAGTTCAGCCTAGGACCACTCTCCCTGCAGCTGTGGATCTATGATCTGGAGCCAGTCGGCTGTGAATGGCTTGGGGGTTTTCATATGCCCTGGGTGACAGGCCACATCCTGGGCCAAGTCTGTCTCAGAGAGAAACTCCACAAAGATTCTTCAAGACTGAATATTAGTGTCTGAGAGTATCCACTTCAATCCCCTCCTCTTCTTGTCTGCTCAAACACAAGGATGAACGACATAAAATAAATCCCAGGCCAGAGGAGGGGCTCCTGGAGGTAACTTGTCCAAGGACACACTGTCTTCTCTGAACTCAGACCCTCAAGGTGAGTGGTGTGCTGTGAAAATCCCAGGCTCTTGAACTAATTCTCAGGATTCAGCCTGGGCCTCTGTGGCCAAACCTCCTCTCCTGCACCCCTGCCACATTCATGCTGCTTTCCTGAGATGCCACAAGGGAGGTCCAGGGGCAGGTTCAAGGTGGGCTCATATTCTCAGTTGCTCACAGAGCCATCTCTGAGAATGCTTAGCATCTTCCTGACCTTTTTGGTGCCAGCAATGGACAGCATGATATTTTCAAAAAAAACCCCATGATTCTCCCACACTAGTATCCCCTCATTCTCCTAATGAAAACCTTGTTTTTAACCTTGGTAAGAGTTTCATTGTTGTTTTACTTTTGTTTTCTACTTTGTGACCAATGCCTTTCCCAGTGATGCCCAGTGGCTTTCGTATGCTTTTCTTTAGAGGGGCTGGGGGCAGCTCTGTGTCCTCTGGCACAGCCCACATTCGCCCAGGACCTTTGCTGGAGCAATGCTACCAGTTCAAAGCAATCCTCCTATTAAGTCCAGTTTGGGTGATTTTCTCCAAGTGCAGTTCCTTGCATTTTCCCCTTGTTAAAACCCATTTGCCATTTTGCTGTCCACTCAGCAGCCTTGAAATAATTCTTGGTTCGTTGTTCCCTTTAGCTTAGCATTCCCTTGCAGAGTTGAAATTTCTTCCTCTTTCAGCATTGTTTTAAGTAGTTAAGTGTGTTCTGGTCTGAGTCAGGCTTCATCTCTGGATCCTTTAGGCTCAATTTTCTATACTTTTCTTTGTTCTCCACTGGCCTCTCAAAAAATGATGTTTGTCCATTAAGCACAAGGGAGGGAGAGAGAAGAGTTCAGCCTCCTGCCTTCCATCATCTTCACATACATTAGTTCCAGTTTGGACCCCACTTTAAGGAGGCAGCAAAAAGGTCTTGGGCTGAAGAGTCAGACCTGCATTGAATCTCAGCCCCATTCTAGCTGTGTTATCTTGGGCAGCTTATTTAACCTCTCTGAGCCTCAATTTCCCAGCCATGAAATGAGGATACTAATCCCTGCTTCAGAGAGCACCCAAATAGAATACAAAGGATGGAGTCATTTGATGGCCAGGGATGACAGTGTGATATGGTTTGGCTCTGTGTCCCCACCCAAATCTCATGTCGAATTGTAATTCCCAGTGTTGGAAGTGGGGCCCGGTGGGAGGTGACTGAATCATGGGGGCAGATTTCCCCCTTGCTTTTCTCATGATACAGTTCTCATAAGATTTAGTTATTTGAAAGTATGTAGCACCTCCTGCTTTGTTCTCTCTCTCTCTCCTGCCACCATGTAAAAACTTGCTTCCTTCCCCTTCACCTTTTTCTGTGATTGTTAGTTTCCTGAGGCCTTCCCAGCCATGCCTCTGTACAGCCTGTAGAACTGTGAGTCAATTAAACCTCTTTTCTTCATAAGTTGCCCAGTCTCAGGTAGTTGTTTATAGCAGTGTGAGAATGGGCTAATACAGAAAATTCATAACGGAGAAGTGAGGCATTGCTATAAAGAAAACTGAAAATGTGGAAGTGACTTTGGAACTAGGTAACAGGCAGAGGTTGAAACAGTTTGCAGGGCTCAGAAGAAGACAGGAAAATGAAGGAAAGTTTGGAACTTCCTAGAGACTTGTTAAATTATGACCACAATGCTTATAGTGAGATGGACAGTGAAGTCCAGGCTGAGGAGATCTCAGATGGAGAGGAAGAACTTATTGAGAACTGGAGTAAAAGTCACTCTTGCTATGCTTTAGCAAAGAGACTGGCAGCATTGTGCCCCTGCTCTATGGATCTGTGCAACTTTGAACTTGAGAGAGATGATTTAGGGTATCTGGTAGAGGAAATTTCTAAGCAGCAAAGCATTCAAGATGTGGCCAGGCAGGCTGCATGCAGTGGCACATGTCTGTAATCTGAGCATTTTGGGAGGCTTAGGTGGGTGGACTGCTTGAGTCCAGGTGTTTGAGACATGCTGAAACCCTGTCTCTAAACCTTTTTAAAATTAATAATGATAATAAAAAAGATGTGGCCTGGTTGTTTCTAACAGTATATGCTCATGTGCATGAACAAAGAGATTATATGAAACTGGAACTTATATTTAATAGGGAAGTAGAGCATAAAAGTTTGGAAAATTTGTAGCCTGACCATGTGGTAGAAGAAAAAAAAACATTTTCTGAGGAGGGATTCAAACAGGCTGCAGAAATTTGTATAAAAGGAGCCAATTGTTAATAGCCAAGACAACAGGGGAAATGTCTCCAAGATATTTTAGAGACCTTCACAGAAGCCCCTCCCACTCACAGGCTTGGAGGCCTAGAAGGGAAAATTGGTTTTGTGGGCCAGGCCCAGGGCCCCTGCTGCTCTGTGCAGCCTTGTGATATGGTACCCTGCATTGTGGTTTCTCCAGCTCCAGCTGTGGCTAACAGGAGCCAAAATATACCTTGGGCGTTTGCCTCAGAGGGTGCAGTGACTTCCACATTGTGTTAAGCCTGCAGGTGCACAGAGAACAAGAGTTGAGGCTTGGAAGCCTCCATCTAGATTTCAGAGGGTATATGGAAATGCCTGGATGTCCAGGCAGAAATATACTCCAGGGGTGGAGCCCTCATGGAGAACCTCTACTAGGGTGGTGAACGGGAGTGGGAAATGTGGGGCTGGAGCCCCTACATAGAGTCCCTATTGGGGCACTGCCCTAGTGGAGCTGTGAGAGGAGGCCCACCATCCTCCAGTCCCCAGAATGGTAGACCCACCAACAGCTTGCACCATGCACCTGGAAAAGCTGCAGGCACTAAATGCCAGTCCCTGAAAGCAGCTGTGGAGACTGTACCCTGCAAAACCACAGGAGTGGAGCTGCCCAAGGCCTTGGGAGTTCACCTCTTGGATCAGCATGGCCTGGATGTGAGACATGGAGTCAAAAGAGATTACTTAGAGCTTTAAGATTTAACAGCTGCCCTGCCAGGTTTCAGACTTGCACGAGGCCTGTAGCTCCTTTGTTTTGGCTGATTTCTCCCTTTTGGAATAAGGGCATTTGCCAATGCCTGTACCCTCATTGTAACCTGGAAGTAACTAACTTGTTTTTTATTTTAAAGGCTCACAGGCAGAAGGGACTTGCCTTGTCTCAGATGAGACTTTGGACTTGAACTTTTGAGTTAATGCTGGAATGAGTTAAAACTTTGGGGGACTGTTGAGAAGGTATGATTGTGTTTTGAAGTGTGAGAAGGACAAGAGGTTGTGAAGGGGCCAGGGACAGAATGATATGGTTTGGCTCTGTGTCCCTACTCAAATCTCATGTTGAATTGTAATTCCCAATGTTGGAGGTTGGGCCTTGTGGGAAGTGATTGAATCATGGGGGTGGATTTTCCCTGTGCTATTCTCGTGATAGAGTTCTCAAGAGGTCTGGTTGTTTGAAAGTGTGTAGCACCTCCGCCTTCTCACTCTTTCTCTCCTTCCACCATGTGAAGATGTATTTGCTTCCCCTTTGCTTTCTGCCATGATGGCAAGTTTTCCGATGCTTCCCCAGCCATGTCTCCTGTACAGCCTGTGGAGCTGTGAGTCAAGTAAACCTCTTTTCTTCATAAATTACCCTGTCTCAGATCGTTCTTTATAGCAGTGTGAGAATGGACTAATACAGCCTGATAACCTGTTTCCCAGAGGCCATGGTCTCTTTGTCTATTTGGGTTACTATAACCAAGTATGAGAGGCTGGGCAGCTTATAAACAACAAGTACTTATTTCTCACAGTCCTGAAAGTGAGAAGTCCAAAATCAAGGTATAGGCAGATTCCCTGTCTTATGAGGACCTACTTTCTGGTTCATAGATGATGCATTTTTGCTGTGTCCTTACAAGGAGGAAGGGGTGAATGAGCTTTCTTGGGGACCTATTTTATAAGGGCTTGAATCCCATTCCTAATCACCTCCCAAGAGGCCTCACCTCCTAATACCATCACATTGTGATTAGGTTTCAGCATAAGAATTTGAGGGGACACAAACATTCAGACCACAGTCCCTGTCCTCCCTTTGCTTCCTCATTCTTACACTAAAATGAAGAGAAACTCCCGAACATGTACTTTTAAAAGTTGAGCTGGTTGTACACCCATGTTTATAGCAGCATTATTCATAATAGCCAAATGTAGAAGCAACCCAAGTGTCCATCAACACTTGAATGGATTAAAAAAAGGTAGCACATTTTCATATTACTATATATTTATTTATATGTATTCTCATATATATGAATATTATTAGGCCTTAAAAAGGAAGAAGGCCAGGCGTAGTGGCTCACGTCTGTAATCCCAGCATTTTGGGAGCCTGAGGCAGGTGGATCGCTTGAGCCCAGGAGTGCAAGACCAGCCTGGGCAACATGGCAAAACCCTGTCTCTACTAAAAATACAAAAAATATCCAGGTGTGGTGGTGTGCACCTGTGGTCCCAGCTACTTGGGAAGCTGAGGCTGGAGGATCGCTTGAGCATGGGAGGCAGAGGTTGCAGTGAGCTGAGGTCATGCCACTGCATTCCAGCCTTGGCAACAAAGCAGGACCCTGTCTCAAAAAGAAAAAGAAAAGAAGAAGGAGAAGGAGGAGAAGAAGAAAGTTCCAGTGCATGCTACAACATGGATGAACCTTGAGGACATTAGGCTCAGTGAAATAAGAAAGTCACAAAAAGGCCAAATACTGTATGATTCCCTCTATATGAGGTACTTAGAGTAGTCAAATGTATAGAGACAGAAAGTAGAATGGTGGTTGTCAGGGGCTAGGGAGAGAAGTGGGGGAAACAGGGAATCATTGTTTAATGGGTATGGAGTTTCAGTTTTGCAGGATGAAAAAGGTCTGGAGATGGATGGTGGTGATGATTGCACAACAATGCGAAGTGAGTGTACTTACTGCCACTTAACTCTACACTTAAAAATGATTAAGATTGTACATTTTATATTATGTCTATTTTACTTCAATTAAAAAAAGAAACCTGGGCTGGCTCTGCTTTTCAGTTACATTGACTTTCAACTGTTTACCAGTTGAGAGGAAACATTTTATGTTACTTAATTTTTTTAATCACAGTAATACATGCATGCAAATGAAAAGGATCAAATAGTACTGTGCTGAAAAATGTCTGTGACCTTTCTAATCCACCCCACTCTGGCTGTTCCCTAGTTGCTGTGAGTTTTTTCAGCTGGGAAATGAGCTGCCTCAAAGAGCTGAGGGGAGGGTAAAAAAAAGACCATTTCCAGGCAGGCCCCAGGACCAAAGATGTGAAGATATAATTGTAGCATCAGATGCCACGCCAGGCTCCAGAACAAAGCCCAGCTGCAGAGGAAGAGACTCAATCTGACAGGCAGGCAAGGCGGGGGTGGGGTAGGGGACCTGGCTGGGCTCCTCTAGCTTCTTCTCTGTTCCCAGTTATGTGAGCTCACAGAAACCCTCTGCTTTGCCTAAACTAAAAGAAACAGAAAACGCAGAGGTGTGCTGGTAAGAAATAAAGCCCAAAATGGCACCAGTGGGTGGGTTTAGAGGTAAAAAGTGCATTTGTGAAAAGTTGAGGTGGATCATGAGCATTGCAAACCAGCAGAGCCCTTCCTGTGCACGAGGCATTGCTCTGAGCACTCTACGTGCATCACCCCACTTCGTCCTCACATGGCCCTATCAGGAGGGTGCCACTATTGCCCCCTTTTACAGATGTGGGAGTTAAGGCAGAGAGATGGGTGAGCAGCTTAAGATTACACAGTTGGGGGTAATCCAGCTGGGTTCAAATCCAGGCTGCCTGGCTCTAGAGTACATAGTCTGGGCCACTACCCTAGCGGGGAAGAAAAGGAGAGAGAGCAAAGGCACAGCCCTGGGAGCCTTGCGGGAAGGGCTACATGCAGACACTAAAAGCACCCAGTTCCTGGAGAATTGGCATATGAGGATCTGGGGAGGTGGCTGAATGCTTCTGGGGGGCTCTAGCAGCATGGGGGCTCGGCAAAGGGGCTATTTAAAGGGATTCTGATGGAGCATGGCTCTGGGGAGGAAAAGGAGGTGCCTTCAGAGGGGACATCTGGGGAAGAACAGGAGGCTGAGGGCCACGGGAGGCGTGGGAGTGGAGGTTCAAGGCTGTGTTTTCTATACTGAACATTGAGAAGGGCTGGACTGAGCATCACAGGCAGGGTCAGGAACCTGAGAAAAGACCTTGAGCTGGAGCCACAGAGGCTGTGAAGATGTTAACTTCCTCCCTCCCTCCCTCCCTCCCTTCCTTCCTTCCTTCCTTCCTTCCTTCCTTCCTTCCTTCCTTCCTTCCTCCACCTTTCTTCCTACCATTCATCAATCCTTTTATTCATCCAACCCTGTCTTTTCTTCCATCCTTTTTGCATTCATCATCCATTCTTCATTCATCCATTAAATTATTTAGCAAATACTGGATTGTCTACAATGAGTCAGAGACCCAGGAGCTATAAAGGTCAAAGATCTCCCCAGACAATGGGGAAACAGACAGTTACAAGCTGGTGGGGAAAGCAGTGGGACAGAGGTGTGCACAGTGATATGGAAAAGGATGAAACGGGGGTGCCCTGACTGAAATAGAGGTGAGGTAGTAGGATGGGGGTGACAGGGAAAGGCTACTAGAAGATATGATACTTAAGCTAGGTATTGAGTGGAAGTTAAACTGGCAAAGACGGTAGAGGGAAGAGAGAAGGGCACTCCGGACACAAGGAACCTCACGTGCAAAGGCACAGATGTAGAAGAGAACAAGGCCCAGTTGGGGACCTGCAACAAGTCCATGCTGCCTGGAAGGTGGAGTGCATGTGGCAAGCCACGAGCTGGAGGAGCGACAGGAAAGAGCTGTCTGCACCTGGATGTAGGGGCTTGTTTTATCCCAGAGACAGGAGGGGTTTTGAGCAAGCGAGGAAGTCTCTCCTCAGCACACCCTGAACAGTGGGTGTCTTATTTATCTTGCTTATTTTCTGCTGTGCCATCTAGACTGTAAGCCTCTCTGGGCAGGGAGTTTTGTCTGCTTTGTTCATTGCTATCCTAGCTCCTAGCATTTGTATGAACAAAGTCTCCTTTGTTCATTGTATCCCTAGCTCCTAGAGCATTCCTGGCACAGTAGGCGCTCCGTGAATGTGTGGAGTGAATGATTTTATTTGTATTTAGGAGGCTCAGTCTGACAGACATTGTTTGGAGCCTGTAAGTGAAGCCGGAAGATGTTATGGGAAACCACAGAGGTGTGATGAGCTGAGAGATAACACAATGTTTGAGATGGCGGGGAGGGAGATGAGCCTTTTGGAAGTCCAGGCTCTCCAGAGACGCTGCCCGGTGCTCTCGTGCTCCATGTGGCTGACTGCTCCCTTCAGCCCAGCACACAGTGCAGTAAGGGTCCTCTGCAGCTCCAACTCCTCTGTAGGACTGGGAAACCCATCAGTGGTCTGATGTGTACATGTTCATGGCAGTCAGCACATATTTATCGAGCACCTACATACTGTTCTAGGTGCTGGAAATATAGAAGCAAATAAAACAAGGCTGGGCATTGTGGCTCATGCTGTAATCTCAGCACTTTGGGAGGCCAAGGTTAGGGGTTCGAGACCAGCCTGGCCAACATAGTGAAACCCCATCTTTACTAAAAGTACAAAAATCAGCCGGATGTGGTGGCACGTGCTTGTGGTCCCAGCTACACAGGAGGCTGAGGTGAGAGAATTGCTTGAACCCGACAGGTAGAGGCTGCAGTGAACTTAGATCATTCCACTGCACTCCAGCCTGGGTGACAGAGTGAGAGTCAGTCTCAAAAAGAAAGAAAAAAAAAAGTGAATAAAGCAAAACAAAATTTCTTCCATTGGGCTTATATTCTCACTAAGGAAGACATTATTGATTATGAATAAACACAATAACTAAGTAAATTATAGAGTATGTGTATTGGTCAGGGTTCCCTAGAGAAACAGAACCAATAGGCTATTTGTATATCATATTGGAAATGTGTGTATATACATTCTGGATAGGCCCAGGAGGTAAATTATTTTACATATATTTAAAG
This sequence comes from Gorilla gorilla gorilla, assembly GCF_029281585.2. NCBI lineage: Eukaryota > Metazoa > Chordata > Mammalia > Primates > Hominidae > Gorilla > Gorilla gorilla. The sequence goes on along the minus strand of NC_073229.2, from coordinate 112,735,228 downwards.
AGAGTTATTGTAGAGAATTGGTTTGCGTGATTATAGAGGCTGAGAAGTCCCACAATCTGTTATGTGCAAACTGGAGAGCCAGGGTGCTAGTGGTGTAATTCCAGTTTGAGTCCAAAGGCCTGAGGACCAGAAGAGCCAATGGTGTAAGTTCCAGTCCAAATATGGGAGGAAACTGATATCCCAGCTCAAAAACAGGTGGAGAGAACAAGTTGTTTTGTACCCCACTGTTTGTTCTATTTGGGCCTCCACTGGATCAGGTGAGGCCCACCTACATTGGAGAGGACATTCTGCTTTCCTCAGCCCACCCACCCCAATGTCAATCTCATCAGAAACACCCTCACAGATGCACAAAGAATGACGTTTTACCAAATATCTTGGCACCCCATGGCCCAGTCTAGCGGACACATAAAGTCAACCATTGCGGAATGTAGAAAGTGGTTACGTAGAAAAAACCCACAGAGCAGGGTAAGGGGTCCAGCAGTGAGGGTTAGGGTGGTGTGAGGGTGCAGTGTGACAGTGGTCAGGCTGGGCCTCCATGAAAAGGGGGAGGAGTGAGCCCAGTGGACACCTAGGAGAAGGGCATTCTGGGCAGAGGGAACAGCCGGAGCAAAGGCCCTGAGGTGGGAGCTGGCCTTAGGCGCTGTGGCGTGGCTGAAGCCAGGTAGGTGAGGAGGGGAAAAAAGAGAAGCTTGGAGGTGCCATAGTAGTGTATGTGTGGTGGGGCAGGCCTGGAGGACTATCCTGGGGACGTTTGCTTCTCTTGAGTGTGAAATGGAGAACTGTTGCAAAGCTTCGCAGTGTCTACTCCCGTACCTTTGTAAACTCACAAACTCTTAAATCTCAGTTTAAGATTTAAATAGGAATTCCCAAATGGCAGGCTGGTATCTGAATGATCAGTATATTACTCAAACACACGGAGCCATGTCACTGAAGGGTGCTTCCTGAGCACTTGAGGGGGTAGAGGTGGGAAATGGGACAGACCCAGGAGCTCCTTTCCCAGCAGACCTAGTCTCAGCCTCAGCAGAGACTGACGGAGGGCAGGGGAAAGGAAAAGCCACTCATAAGAAAATGATGTCAACTACAGCAAGACAGAGAGTGAATTTTGACTCAGGGGAAAGAGAATCTTCCCTGGATAATTAAAAGTAACTGGAAGAGGCCACTGGGTGAACATTTAGAAGAACAGGCCTCTCTCGTGACCAGCAAGGACACGACCCTGCCTGAGCCTGCTGGACCACAGCAACTCTTCCAGCAATGGCCAGTTCAGAGATGCCGTACACCCGCCTAGTTCCTTAGTCAAAGTCATTTCTGATGTGGGCTGTGACGACAATGTGAAATTATACTCCAGAGTCAGCTGGGCTTCCCGCTCCCCTCCCTAGTTCTTGCTACCCATGGATTAAAGAAAAAATTAACATGGTGAATGTCAAGGCTCTGTCACAGAAATCTCTGTCAAAGAGAGATATTACCAGGGCAAGATGAATGATTTATTCCTCAGGTCCAGAGATTTCAGAGAGGCCTTGAAAGCCAGGCCTGCTCGGGTTGAAGGGTGCCACCAAGGCGCTTTGTGGGGTGACGTTTGTTGCCTGGAACGGAGAGGAGGGAGACAGGTTGGGAGAGCTTCAGGCCTGAAAGCAAACACACACACGTCTTCCGGCACTCACTGTGTCCTGCCATTGTGGGCTGTCACCAGGGTTGAGGGAGCCTTGAGTGATGCTCCTGACAATGTGGAGAGTTTCACATTTATCTAATTTTCTAAAAGACAATTGTATTCCAAGAGATTATTATCAACTTTGTCCCCGTGGAAGTTATCGATGCCCTGACTTCAGGGCTGACAAAGTAATGTGTAGTTCATGACATCCGTCAGCCAGACGGAAGAGAAAGCCATTTCCTACCGGTAAGCAGATTGAAAGGAATTTGGGAGATTAGAACCAGCAATATCATCACTCCCGGGTGAAGGGATGTCAATCAGGGGCCATCGGCTTGTTAAGAAGGGAAAAGAGCATTATAGACCTTGACTGTGAAATTGACTGAGCCTGACTTGTATACGTGTGCAGTATTATTAAGATTTTCCCAGGCACCTGGGAGGCCCAGAAGAATGGAAAGAAAACTGATTTTCAGATCAAAAGTAAGCTTCAATTCTGGTCCAAATCTGTCACCTTTCTGGAAATTCTCCCTGTAGACCCCAATGTGTGGGCTCTACCCAGTCTCATTGATGGCGCCCACAAATCAAGGTTTTGAACTTTTAACTGACATCTTAAATAGACATACTTATTATTGGAAACGTTACATAAGTTCAGCTCAGGTCTTAAATGTCGTCAGCTGACGTTTATGTTCTAAAGCAATTTATAATTCTTCACAGAAAGGTTAACACTTAATTAAAGTACTGCTGGAAATTGCCTTTTTGATAAACCTGGGCTTTGCGCTTTCCTTTGCTTGAAGGGGAGAAAAAAATAATCTTCCATGATCTGCAGGTCTCTCACTAAACATACTCATTTCAGGACCAGGAAGGAAGCCAAGGACAAAGTGGAAACAGGGTTTGTGGCTCAAAATCCTAATCTCTAGGCCCTCAGAGAGCAGCAGCACTGGTTGAAAACCCTCCTGGCAAGGGAGGCAGTTGACTGGGCCACTGCCAAATGTTGGATTCTTCTTCTTTTGTTTTTAGTTGGAAACCAACGAAGGTTGAACTAAAGGCAGATTGCTGGTTTCTTCTTGGGTAAATTACTCTGAAGAGAAACAATATTAGTTATGACAAGAAAACTTGGAAGGCTACAGGCTGGGGAACCAGAGAGATGTTTACATATTGTTCACAAGTTTCTTCTGTGGAGGAAAGCATTCTGCGGCCTAAAAATGATGATTAATCCAACCTGTTATTTAAAAAGTAAAAGCCACTATTAATTCAACCTGGAGTAATGCTGTTCTGCACTCAGTTAGGAAGCAGGTAGTTCTGAGAAAGCAGTGGGAGGGCCAGGTGGCCGGAAGCAGGGCAGTGGGTTTACCAGCTTCAGGAACAGGAAAAGGATTAACAACCTGGAACTGCAAATAGGAAAATACGTGGCCACGAATCTGGAGCCCCTGAGCATTTTCCTGGGCTTTAGTTGATCAAATTTGCTGTAGAGAAAGTTGCCTGTGACTTCTTGTTTTACACAAGGGAAGCATTTTCATGTTACATAATCTTGTTTGGTATCTGTATGTGTTTTTCAGTTTCTTACCTATGCACGCCTTGCTGAAAGTGTTAAAAATGAAGGCATAAGAGTTTTACCAGGATAATTTTTTTTTAAATTTAGCTTTTGTTTATAAAAGTAAAATCTCAGCAAGCTAGTGACCATCAAATTATTGCAAGAGCTAATAGCTTCTCAAAACTTACTTTGAAGTAGTAAAGATATTTATATACTGATTATATTAGGCTATTCTCACATTGCTGTAAGGAAATACCCGAGGCCGGGTAATTTATAAAGAAAAGAGGTTTGATTGGCTCACAGTTCTGCAGGCTTCTACAGGAAGCAGGGCAAGCACATCTGCTCGGCTTCTGGGGAGGCCTTAGGAAGTTTTGCTCTTGGGAGAGGGGGACGAAGGAGCAGGCATGACATGCGAGGAGAGAGGGAGCAAGGCCGGGGTGTGCCACGCACTTTTAAATGGCCAGATCTCGTGAGAACTCATTCACTCTCATGAGAACAGCACCCATGGGACGGTCCTAAACCATTCATGAGAAATCTGCCCCCATGATCTAATCACCTCCCACTAGGCCTCACCTCCAACACTGGGAATCAAAATTCAACATGAAATTTAGAAGGGCAACATCCAAACTATAATATAGATTAGCAAAAAAAGCATTGTATGGTATAAAGAAATGGATCAAATCAAAGGAGACTGAAGATGTGTGCAGGAACAAAGCCTGTCCTATAAATGCCTTCTTATTTGATAATTTTCCATTCATGGAAAATTAGCAATAAGCGGTAAGATTGGATGACTATCACTGATAAATGCCTGGTGGTTGTGAAGCTGATGTGACTGGCTTTTGCCTGTTGCTTGTTATTTCTTTAAACACATAATCTGATAATGAACTCATCTGCCTCATACATGTGCCATATTGCAAACTTATTCAGAGACTTCTAAGTGAATATAGAAGAACCAGAAGATTAAAAAAAAATTTTTAGCACATCTGATTTGGAAATCAGAACTCCAGCCAAATCACCAATGAACTAAATGACAACAGGAAACTTAAGGGGAGCCCAGTTTTAAGGAATTAGCAAAAGCTAGTACTGCCCTTTTCCTCAGGCCTCTGTTCCTTGAAACTAATCAGAGGGCGCTGGATCAGCTCACAACATCTTAAAACTCAAGACAGCAGCAATATAGAGGCAGCATCCCACAGTGGCATCATACAGAGAGCAGTGTCTACAGGGCGGCATCACTTACCAGCCATGTGATCCTGGGCAGGCCACTTAACACCACTGTATCTCAGTTTCTACAACTGTAAAATGGGGATACTAACAGCACCAACCTCACAGGGTCATTCTGAAGATGAAATGAGTGAACGTATGGAAAGCACTAGAACAGTGCCTGGCACTTAGCTCAACAAACGTTAGCTCTTCTCATCAGAATTTCGTGTCAACTTGGTTTGTATGCGAGGGTAGGAGAGGCTGGTCTTCAATTGAACCATCTAAACAAAAACTTGCCAGACCTTGGCATTTGGCAGGGCAACTGAGAAAGAGGTTAATTGTTTTAGCCTTTCTAAGAGAGTTCTGGTGGGAAATATCAGCTTTGGCAAATGAACTCGGAACAGATAAATATACTCAGTGTTTTTGGTCACGTCCTCTATTATTAGTAAAAGCACATTTCCCTTTGGGGTGAACATTAGGGACAAAAATAAGGCTCTTCAGATTACCACCTCCCTTATTAATGCTGTGCAAACAGTTGGGCTTGCATCGAGCCTGACTGGCAAATGCATCCTCACAAAAGCAAATGTGGTGCATTTAGGATCCTATTCACTGTGAGCAGAAAAAATGGCGGATTTTGGCGCTGGAAATGTAACGCATGATCTCAGCAGTGGCTGTTAACATTCTTAGATGGGGATTCAGGTCACAGCTCTAAGGGGTCATAAAGTAGGGAGTAGCTGAATGTTTTGAGGCTTCCTGAAAGATCTGCAGACATGTGGGTGCACATTTGCTGCTTATGTACAGGCAGGTTTACTTTTAAAAGCAAATGATTTTGCTGAGCCTATTTCTCAACTTCAGCAGGTAGATATTATATCTTTCAGTGAGTTTCACTGTTATTTGGAACCAGTGAAAGAACAAGAAAAAAAATCAAAGGATTGCTTAATGGCATGATTTCTCGTAAATTCTTTACACCAATTTTGTCTTTCCCAGCATTACTAAGCTTTATGACTTCTTGTATTTTAAGAGTTCACAAAGCTAAAAAAGAATCTTCTTGAGTATTTGGAGTTTTCATCTGAAGAGAATCCTGCAGCACCATGGGTGCCGGCCAAACTTGTTTGTCTAGGAGACCCAGCCATGCTCCAGGAATAGTGGGATGCCCTTCGGTATGAATTCTCAAGCCGCTTCACAAATTGGAAAAAAGCAAGTCTCCTCCTTGCCTTCTTCTATCACCCAGATGCATTTCTGCCATGAGCTGAGGGTTTGGGGTTGTCAGTGAAGTGAAGCTGAGTGGACTCTGGCCACATCCCTTGTGAGAAATATCAGCTGCTTCAAAAATCAGTTCATGTAAAAACTTCACATGTAAACCTAAAACAAATGAATTTACCTTTCACGATGGTTTCCGGCTACAAACCTAGGTAAAACAAATTTGGTTCCATCATATCCAGAGAAAGTAACAACTAACTTACAGCCACCATGATGACCCTTGAAATCTTGAGTGAGTCTGGGGGTATACCATGCTTGGACATTTTAAGGTTAGAGGCTTAACACTGAAATGAAGTTGCCCTGAGAGGCCTTGTAACTCCTTTTCTTGGAGACTTTGAGAAAAGCACAGATTATAGGGAGGAGCAGATACTGAGAGCTGAGGGGACGTTTCTTGCTTCATTCTTTAATGTGATTCCACAAACATCAGCCAGAAACTTGCCTTTGTAAATACTCAAGTTACATTTAACACAAACCAAATAACTAGAGGGCTGATTCAGTATTTAAATTGTTCTGAGAAACTTTTAAAAAACTGCTTTTGCATTTATATTTTACAGAGTGAAAAAAGACAATCATGGAAAAGCACAACCAACTGTGACTGATACAAAGTGGAAAAAAACCTGAGCTTAACAATGAGAAGCCTCATGGGCGGAATTGCAAGAAGACAGCCTAAGCTCTCCTCGTCCACATGTGCAATTATGTATGGATGAAAAATTACAGAGGCTAATAATTACAGTAGCAATTGTCCACTTGCAGCACAATTAGCCGTTTGCTCCTCATTCTGAGAAAGTGACTAATTGTACCCACAGCAAGCCAACTCTCCATGTATTTGTTTTAGAATGAAATGTTATGCTTGCCAGAAAGTCCCACCTACAAGAGCACAGGACCCAGGGCACCATGAGGCCCAGTGCCCAGGGACTCAGGGCTTTGAAAAACCTACCTTCTAGCCCAGAACAGGCCCTGCAGTATGTGGGAAAGTGGGTAAAAATACTAATGCTGGAGGTCTTGTGGACTACATCATGCCATCTATATATTAAAAATAAGGAAGGTAAAAATAGGATTCAGGTAATGACAACAATTATACTTAATGAGTACCTTTCATCGGAGATCAGAAATGCCTTCTAGTTAAATTTCACAGCCTCCGATGAGATGTAAGGGGAAAATATTTGTAAGCTAAACCTCACTTTTCAGTCAAAGAATCAGAAGCACTTTAGGCAGCGGTGAATAGCAGTGTGTCTGAAATGGATAGAGGATAATGCTCAGAGATTTCTGACTTCTTGCTCCAGAAATTACATTCCTGCTTGTTTTGTTAAGGTAAACACCTTTTCAAAATAAGGCATGTAATGTGTCAGGTGGGTTATAGATGAGCAAAAAGAGGTCCTCCTACACTCCCCCTGCACCCCCCGACACACCCACCTCCACCATGAGGTGACATTATGTTCTTGGTTTCATTAGCCGAGAATACAAAGTCTTCTGAGATGTGGGGTGAACACTCAGGGCAGGAAGAGATGGCCTATCTCTGGGTGACTTCTGTGACCCCTAGATTTTTTTTTATGGGGCACACAGCTGCTGACAACACTGTCCACACACTCAGGTCTCTACCAGTTCTTGCTGTGCAGAGATCTAAGACCTGAGCTCACTTCACCATTCTAGAAGATCTTACTCAATCAACCATACCTTTTCATTTGAGGAATATATCTTTGAAGGCCATTGGCTTCAAGAATGCAGCCTCAGGGCCTTGGGGTCCCTGAACAGCCTGTGCCTCCAGCCTTCTAGGGTCCTGGCACAGGCTATCCTCTGGCTCGGAGTATGTTTTTTTTTTTTTTTTTGTCTGGATGTTTTAATGGTTTGGTCAGAGGACTTGATTGCAGATTTGCCTGGCCACAGATCACTTCCTACCCCTGGATGGCTAGTCATATGTTCGTATTTTTTGCATTTGTTGGTAACAGACACAGGTGAATCAACATACAGGACTCTCTAAATTGTGGGGCCCTGGTGGGGGCTCATCTCACCCATGGCTAAGAGTAGTACCACTGAAGCATGCAGCCTTCTCCTCCTCATTGTCTTTTCTTTTGAAAGCTGGTGAATTCTTTTTCTTCTCCTTCTTCTGGTTAAGTCTCTATGGACTTCCTCCCCTTCTCACTGCTTGGCTCATTCAGCTTGGAGAGGTCTGGGGTACGCATGGGCTGCCATGGGGAGGTTGAGTGGATGTGGGGGCCTGGTTCTTCTGAGGGCAGGGGCTGGTGTCCCACCACCCTCTCCTCTCCTGCTTGCCCTATCTGTCTGCTTCTGTCCCTTGTACCAGTGTTCCAGGTGATGGTGCATGAGCTCTCCAGTGGGCCTCTGCCCAGTTCCTCCCTCTCAACTCCCTTTGTTTATTCTCACCACAAGAGACATTTTTAAATGAAGTCTCTGGTATTTTTCTCTTCCAATGCTCAGTACTGTACCCTCTGTCCAGTACTATCAACTTCACATGCTCCCCAACATCTACCATGTTCATCTCCCACAGCAATTCCCCTACATTCTACTGAAAAAAAAGAAATACAGAGGCACAGATGTCCAATCACCCCCCTTGGCACAGAAGCTCAGATACCAAAGAAATTGTGGCCTCACACCGAGATCCTAAAGTGACCTAAAAGAAAGGAAAAACAGGTATTTTCCTAAGATTTCCAGCTTTGGAGATGCTGGGTGCATTGCCAGCCTTCTCCTTGTCTCTGCTGGCTCTGACCCAGCAAGATCATTTATGCCCCAAACAAAGGCATGTCTAAAACACAGAAGTCAGATACTTAATGCTTTAGCTGAATTGTCTTGAGACCATTTTAATTCAGTATTCTTGGGAACCATGAACATCCTGAAAATAGTGCCTTACACACTTTTATTTTTCCTAGTTTAGTTGAGACACTCAAATACTCTACTGTGTCAGGTTATAGGTGTATACCCACTTCAAATAGGAGTTTCAGAAACAATTGCTTACCTTTTTGCTAAGAAAAATGCTATGGTCTTATTCAAGAAAAATACGAAACTTAAGAACACAAACTTTAAACCAATTACTTCCCAGCGTATATGTCCAAATCTATCTCAAGGTCAGATTTGCCTGTCCGGGGAACTATTTTGCACAATGTTAGAAACAGAATTACTCACAGTTAAGAATGTAAAATTTCATAGTCTCATATGAAGGACTATCGAGTCTGTATCTAGGTATTTTTTTACTCATATTTTTCTTCTTTGACCTCTTGACACCCTTTTTAAAGTCAGATCACGGTGTTAGGAGGGCCTTTGTGCCGCTCCTACTTGGACGTGACTGTGATGTTGCCTTTGGGATGTAGATTGGTGGGAAAGACCCAACTTTCATGTATGCCTGTTCCCCTGGCAGACTGCCTCACTCTACCTTCAGCTGTCAAGTTCCTCTCTTAAATAGACTAAGATACAACGTCTTATCAGGATCAGTGAGGAAGAACACAGAACAAATCTTGGTGTAGCTTCTCTTGGCCCCTGAAATCTATAATGGGGGCTTGGAGTTGCCAGCAATACTGTCCAGTTCTGTCTAGATCATGAAAGCACAATTCTTGCCAACTTCCACGCTGTTTAATCTCAAGGATTATATCAGTATTGCAGAAACATCCACACTAATAGTCTATGAGCTTTCATTTAAGGGAATGTTGATAAACATCCCTAGAGTCTCCTTGTTCTTAAGCCAAAGTCAGATTTATTGATAGTTGGGTGGTTGGTGTAAATGAGTGGGGTAGAAGTCCGAGGAGATTGGTTGAGGCAATGAAGAGAATTAAAGATATCAGTATAAGGGATCAGCTTCATCCTTTGATACTATGTATGACTCATCAATAAGGGCAAGGTTTTGGGGGTGGGGCATTAAATGCATTAATGAATCACATCTCCACATCCACCTTTCTAGTGTTCTAGAAAGCCCCTTTCCTCACAATAACATTTCACCTTATTTCTCCAAGTCTATACAGTGACTCTATTGTCTACCGAATCTAGTGGGAACATTCAGGTCTGGTTGAAGGCCTGCTGTGTTTTGGAGGTAGCTTGCCTCTCCATTGCTCAGTCACCATATTCTGCTGATGTCACAAACTCTATCTCCTCATGCAGCCACTGTATTTATTTCCCTGCACACATTTGAATCATGCTATTTCCCTCACCCAGAATATTTTCAGCTGTTCTGTCATATACATTTTGTATCTGATATTTTCCTGGCATCTTCTTACCCTTCATCTGGAATTTCCCTCTAGGAACTATCCCTTTCTCTGCTCTCAGCTGAGACAGAGACGCCTTGTGGGCCCTGGGCCTGAGGGAGTCCTACTCAGAGCCAGACTTTCGCTGAGAACGCTGAGACAGAGGCAAGCCAGCTTCCTTCCCTAGACCTGAATTCGACAGGAAATAAGGTTCAGAGCTATTGGCCACCATCTTGAAATTGTCAGGCACAAGCCAGCGGGAGAACAGAGCTAACCCAGAGAAAGTGGAGCCAGGGAATGATGACAGAGGAACATGGTCCTGACACTGAGCCCTGCAGAGGGCTCAGGCTGTGCCTCAACTAGCCTTGGCTTTTTCATTATGTTATCTTTTTATTTTATTATTGTTTTGCTCAGGCCAATTTGCATTGAGTGATCTTCTTATCCCTCACTCTATCACTTTATAGGGGTTATGATGATGATGATATGGGAAAATGCATATAAATTATCCAGCACAGTGCCTTCTGCAGAAGAAATACTCAACAAATGTTAGCCATTACTATAGTGATGGCAGAAGGAGATTAAGTCAATATAATCTTTAAACATATTAAGTGTTAGTTTTCCCAGCAGTTAAGAATAGTATGAAATGCTTGTTCTGTGCAGTAATGAATGACGAGAGGAACTTGGGAAAGTATGGGGGAAATACATCAAGGTTTGCCTTTGATGTTGGACTTCTCTTTGTTATTTTTCTGGAGGATCAGAAACAGTGCTTCATGTGTAAAGATTGTTTTCCATGCTTAAGAAACTCCCTTCAACGTCTTTGATTTTCCGGGACAATTTGTTGTCTTCTCTTAGTAAGCTAGAAACGTGTTCAAAGAAGCTTTTTTGTGTGTGTGAATTTTTATTTTGGAGTCTCAGATGCAGGACGGCATATAACTTTAACATCACAACTAGACGCTTCAGTCTGACACACTCCATTGGATACTAATCTGAGTTTTCTCACGTCTCCTGTCTCTTGGGACCTTAGAAAAGCACCATTTCCCCAGGTGGATAGCTACCAATCTGGCAGATGCTCCCCAAATGGGGAATTAACTTGCTCATTATTTCAGATGCATAGTAATTCATTTGCTTTAGAGATATTTTCTGTTGCCTCACAGCAAGATCTTCTTTGAATGGTTAATATTATCTCTCTAACAGAGTTCAAATCCTGGCCTGACCATTCGTTGACTTTCATAATTTTATCAAATAGCTTGGACTCTCACCACCCCACAGCAGCAATATTTGTAAAATGCAGGAAGTTTATATTTTCCACCAGATGTTGGAATATTGCTTTGTACTCTGATATTGATGAGATGTTCCAAAGTAAGTGGTCATTATCACTCTCACTCATTTTTAGCTGAAGGGAATTTAATAATGCTGACTCTAATTTTCTTTTGGTCTGATAATTATAGGGCATGTGGTTTTAGTCCAAATAAAGGTTAACATCTGCCTTAATTTGTCTCGGTCCTTTTCTCTCCAGTGCCTTATATCAAGAACAGTGACTGCCATCACTATAATCACAGAATTTTTATTATTATACATGCTGATATTTTCTACAGCACTCCATAAGACATGGGTTTCTCTGGTGCTGACCTTGTAAGAGAGATAATGGTGATAAATAAGTATGAGAAATTTACCAGTCCATCCGAGTGTTCAGCAAGCCTTTCTTAAAGGTTTCTCAAAGGACACTGGTTATAAATGAAATAAAATCATCATGCTTTACTCTACATCCTGTAGAAATTATTTCTCCTTAGGACAAGCAGACTGGAGGTTGTTAATATTTAAATTCTGGAATTTGGAATAGAAATTCTTTCTCCTCTCAAAAATGTATACTTTTAGATTGTGATAAGGATGAGCAAAGACTTAAATGAAGTACAATATAAATCAAAATGAACTTCCAGGAGAAAACAAAAAATGATTACTAGGAAAAGGGATTTGATATATGAGCTAAACTCTCAACAGATATTTAACAGGCTGATTCAATACTGCTGTTGATCCCAAATCTCTCAGAAGTTACAGTGAGAAGCAAGAGGGATTTAAGAGTTTGAGCCATGACATTATTTATGTAAACTTTAAAAAAACACACACAAAATACTAATTATAGTTCATGGATACCTGCCCATACTATGAACGTATAAAAACAAGGATGGACACAAAAGCACACTTGTCTTAGGACACTGCTAAGTTCTCAGGAGACAGAGTGGAAAGGGGTCAGAGAAGGCGTCAAGCAGGGCTTCAAATGCATTTGTGTTATGTCTTTCATTTTGTTAAAAACAAGATAAGGTTTTGAAGAAATATGGCAAAATTTTAAGATGTGTTAAATATCGGTGGATGGCAAATAGTTGTTATAGTGCTATTTTGTATGTTTTAAATGTTTCACATGAACAGTATTTTTTACAAATTTTAAGAAAATGTACTGTTTATCTGAGTAGAGGAATAGAATCACAGAATTGATGACCTGAGAGAGTAAAGTATAGTTATGGTTTATGGTTCATGTTTTATGAATGAGGACACCAAGCCCTGAGAGGTAAAGTGATTTTCTTAAGGTCCCAGGGCCAGGTGCCATCACGATGTCACTCAGGTTCATCAAAGCCCCTAGCTGAGAGCTCTGTCCAACATGTATTGCAAGCGTGTCTCGTAAGCAAAACTTTCCTAACGATGAAATAGGCACTGCTCTCACTCCAAGGTAAGTGACAGAAGAATTCTCACTGGAGACATTACAAACATGTCTGAACATCTTTTTAAAAGGACACTTTGGGCTTGAAATTAATTCAGTTCAACAAATCTATTGAGTACCTAGTAATTACAAGGCATTGTACATCCTACCCAGGTAAGATTCTTATAGATCTTTTCCATCTGTAACTAACTTTGTGATAGTTTTCCCCTCAACTGGTTTCATCAAGGCAGAGAGACATAATACTGAACCCAAATGTCCTTGATAAACCAGAGGAGAGGCTAAAAGCCAAAGACCAAGTCGAAAAACCCCTGGGGCATGGCAGCCTCGAACTTTCTAAAGGTAAAATCTATATTTAGAAACAAGCAGTGATGGTTGTCTATGACCAATCTAGAACTTAGGTGTTCCCATGTAAATCCATAAATAATAGTGCCATTAGAAGAGTCTGATTTCCAGGGTCTAGAAGTAATAGGTAAGAAATGATCCTTCCCAATTCAACTCATAATCTGTGCAACTGAAATTGATTGTGCAACCACATGGATCAAGGCAGGTGACTAAAGTGTTAGGAAGGAAACAGTGAAGAGGGGATGGCTCAACAAAGGATGCTCCACATTGGCAGAGAAGAGGAAATAAGTTCTAAATTGTGGAGCTTGTTTAACATAGGAGTTCCTGGCTGCTCATGTTGGCATATATGAGAATAAATTTATTGAGAAAGGTTTTGGAAGTGCTGTCTTTAGGCAAATTCTAACAACAACATTTATTCATATGTGACTGAAACAATTCCCTTTAGGGTCAGTGGTTGGAGCAGCTGTGTTCTCAAGGGTTCTCCCTCATCTGTGGTCCTAAATCAATTTCTGTCATCAAGGCTGAACGCCGGTTCACCAGTGGAGTTGTTCAGTGTGGTTTGCCCTGTGCAAGTTTGGGCTTCCGGGTTCCACGATATGAACAGGTTGAGGAGCTGGTGGGGGTGAGGTGGGTATTCACACAATGAGGCTGGTGTTGGCAATGTGGTAGACTGAGGATGGGGAGCGTACATCCGGGGCCATATGCATTTCTGCGGAGGGCCCTACTCAGCCATCTCCGTGTAGTCTGACAGCGACAGTGGCAGAACCTGAACGTGAGGTGGAGGGGAGGTGCTGTGGAGATGGCTGCACCAATACCCACCCCCCCCAGCCCCACCTCATAACCACCACTAGCCACAAGGTCACTGGGGACATGAAGGATTGGACATCCAGGGATGTGGTGGGGATGCGATGGGGACCTGGAGGGAGGGAAGAGAAGTGGGCGACTGGATGGATTGATCATACTTTCCAGTTAGCCTAGAATGGTCCTGGCTTATGCTCTTTTTTCCCCCTGAAACTTGTTAAAAGTGTATCTCCTTTCACTCTCAGACCTGCTCCCATTTGGATGATAAATTATATTGTTACCCCAGAGGGATCATGGGGCATAAGACGCGCATATATATGGTCCATCTTAATCCAGCTGAGAACATTAAAGTCATCCCTTGAAAATTTTGGCACTGCGATAGTTTGTGTTCTGACTCACAGCTGAGTTCAGGGGCAAAATGTCAGCATTGCCACAATTCCTTACATCCAACTGTTATGGAGGCTGTGAATTTAAATGGTTCCTGTCTTTGAAGCTGCAAATGAGCCCTGTCAAATTCCCAGAGTTGTCAGGGTCCTCGCTGAGATGTGAGTCCAGCAAGGGCAGATGGACTCTTCCCACCAAAATTACCTCCCTGGCTCTGCAAATGAATATCCTCAGCAAAAATTGCTTTTGAAATAATCATCTTCCCATTTAAATATGGAAAGCTGGGCGACATGCATTTTGCAGCATGTTTGAGACTATATTCCTGGAAAATTTAACTGATTATCTTTAAGATCAGCTGACATTGACTATCATCCTGGCACAGATGAAAGAATAAATGATTAAATCTGAAAAGAAATGTGGGTATTTTAAAAGAATTGGATTTTTTTTTTGCCAACATAATCATCTTATTCATGTGTTTTTCATCCTCTGGTAACATTTTGATATACAGCCCATGTTCAAGATCAGCAACGGAAGCAGGCACAGAAATGAAATGAAATGAACTTCCACAATAGCCAGTTTTAGATATTCTGGGCAGTTCTCTCTGTAGGCTGGGGACTGCCTAATAATGAAATGAAGGTCTCAGGGCTCACCAGCAAACCACAAAGCAGCTAATTTGGTATTTCTTGCAGAAAAAGAACTGGAAGCTGCACAGTGTTTGTTTAGGAAAGAACTTAGCCAAGTTAGTTGATTAGGGTGTTTCAGGAAGGACAGTTTATACTCCAATAATCGTCAGAATACAAAATAGAGATGTGAAGTGAATTCTATCGAGGAACAGCCTTTTCCAGAAACCCACGTTGGGGCTGGTGGGAGTGTTACACACAAAAGAAAATTGTATCTTCCTCTCTTCAAGACTCCAGGCAAAAAATCCACATAACTGCTGAAGAATGGCGCCTTCACACACACACACAGAGGTGAAAGAATAGGGGACACTAGTCTTCTGTGTGGTCTCAGGCAGGCCCTGAACATAATTAGAAACCCACTGGAGTAATGAAAGAAGGTAAAGCACTGTAAACCGGGTGCTGGGCTTGCAACCAGAAAGGGAAGGTCCATGCCACTAGGTAGGAGAAAGTTCCCAGGGAAAAAAGAGCCCCTGACCTCTTCTGATAATTCTCAGATGAAGATGGAGACTGGCCTGCCATGTCTCTAGCCATCCGGAGGCCAAAACAGGAGAGCAAGATCTTCTGGTGGATGGATGCTGAAGAAGAAAGAAGCAGCAGAAGAAGGAAGCAGAAGAGGAGGAAGAGGAAGAAGAAGAAAAGGAGAAAAGGAAGAGGAAGCAGAAGAGGAAGAAGAAAGAGGAGGAGGAGGAAGGGAGATAAAGAAGAGGAAGAAGAAGACAAAAGAGGAGGAGGAGGAGATGGTGGTGGCTCTTAAGAGGGAAACATTGCTGTTGAGCCTTCTGCCAGCTTAGATATTGTGAGATTGAAGGTGGTGACCTCAAGTGTTCTGACTCATGTGTTTATGGATCACTGAGCTGTAGCTGCTGGGAATGGGCCCCAGGGTTGTGGAAATAATGATGCCCTCAGCTCAAGGCCATGAGGCAGCCAGATCTCCTTGGTGGTGGCCTCAGGCCATGAACAGTCGCATCCTTGCCCCAGCGTGCTGCTGAAATGCCATTTCTATGTGTGCTGGTGAAGTGACCAAGGCTGGGAAGCCCTGGAATAGTGCCTTCCTCTGAGTACTTCCAGGTGATAGTGGGGGTCGGGGGTGTCGAAGATGTGGAGTTTATTTCTGCTGTGGTCTTAACTGTGTTCCCAAGAAAGATAAGTGAGAGTCTTAACCCTGGTACCTGTGCATGTGACCTTATTTGGGAATAGTCTTTGCAGATATAGTTAAGATCTGAAGATAAGATCATCCTGGATTTAGGTTGGGCCCTAAAGCCAATGACTGGTGTCCTTATAAGAGAAAGGAGAGGGAGATTTGACAGGTGCAGGGAAGAAGACCATATGAGGATGGAGGCAGAGACTGGAATTATGCAGCCATAAGCCAGAGAATGCCAGGACCCACCAAAAACTGGAGCAGGCAAGGAGGGATTCTCCCTAGAGTCTGGAGGGAGTGTGGACTTGCCAGTACCTTGTTTTTGGAGTCCTGGTCCCCAGAACTGGGAGACAGTAAATCTCTGTTATTTAAGCTAACAAGTTCATGGTCATTTCTTGCAGCAGCCTTAGGAAACTGATTCGACTTCTACCTTGCCATCTCTTCTTTCTGAACAACTTGAATATGCATGGACTCCACTCTACTGTCATCCATCCCTGCCTTCTTCCCCTCACTCTTTTCCTTCCCTCTCCCTTCCCCTATGTTCCCCTCCTCTCACAGAGGTCTCCATTCACTGCTCTGTTCTAGGTATTGCTAGTCTGTGGGACTCCAGGCATGGGTAGACACGGCTCCTGACCTCAGCTCAGTTTGGTGGAGGAGATAGACCTAAACAGGTCAATTCAAGGGTGGTAGGTGCTGGAGCTGACATTGGTACAAAACGCTGTGGGAGTCAGAAGAGGGAGCGATTCATTCCGTGGGTGTAGGGGAAGTTTTCCCAGGGGTGGGAGCATTTGAGCTGCACCACTGGAGCATGAGTGAGATGAAGAGAGTCAAGTGGAAACAGGCACTCTAAGCAAGGGGAAATGTCATCTGAGGTGGATCTCTGATGGGTGAGTCATCAGTGACATATCCCTTACTTGTGCTTCTTTCTATTCCTGTGACATGTGATGAAGTGCTGGGCTGTTTCGTACATTCCATGACCTACCTTCCATTACCTCTAAGGTAATTTCTGGGTTCACAGTCTGGACGGTGTTGGGCACGGGAATCGATTATAGCTCAGAGCTGTCCCAGGAAGTGTGGTCTGCTCTTGGCCTGGTAGGCCCAGAGGTGCCATATTGAATCTAGGACTTCTCATGAATTTGTGCTTATTGGAAAGGAGGAGAGCAGAGTCACCATGGAAGAGAGTCCCTGGGTGCACCTGCACTCTGCTGGGATCATGGGGTACAGACCAGCATTCTCAAAGGGTGTGGTGATAGATACACAGAAAGGCACTATGGAACCTTCTCACCTAGAGTGGAACTGACCCATGAAGCACTCTCTAAAGGTTTCTCTACCCCAAGGGGAATGGAAAACTAGTAAGACAGCCTCATTTTTAAATTAAAGTAGTTGAATGCTGAGACTTTGGTATTATCCACTTTTGAAAGTATGCTTTTGACTTTTAAGTTGTATTTGTGTCTGGGTTTAAGAACTTGCACTTGACTCTTCAGGTATTCTGCATTCAAACTAGAGACAGGTTGACTTTGTCCTGAAACATTAGACTGTGGATGATGCTCCAAATATGCTAATTTAAGCCAAAGTGTGTTAATTATGGCCTGCACCTTGAAGCCAGGTCACCTTTCAATAGACAGGAGTCAGCTTAGAGTAGGGCGGGTCAGGGTGAGGGAAGCAAGACACTAAGTCCCCAGGGAGACATTGGCTCCTCACATAGTGTAAAATCCCTTGGTGTATAAGATGCAAGTCCTGGCTTTTCTCCTGTGTGTCTTAGAGCAAATTACTAACCCACTTGTGCTTCAATGTTCTCATCTGTAAAAAGGGCATAATATTAGTATCATCTTCAGGTTCTGTGAAATTAAAATGAGTTAATGCATGTGAAGTGCTGCGTGCTGCCTGGCATGAGGCCAGCAATCATCGAAAGCTCTGTTATTATGAAGACCATGGCTACTTTCTGCAAAGAGTCAAATGAGATGATGTAGGTGAAGTGTCTAGCCTAGTGTGACCGCATCCTAGGCCCTCAACAAGTATGAATGCCCCTTTACCTGAAGGCACTTCCCAGCTGACCTGGAGTCGGAGGCAAGGACTCAAGGCGCATAATGAACAAGAGTCTAGAACAGGTGTGGAGCAGGTGCCGGGGATCCATGTCACATCTGCTCAGGGCAGCCCCGGGAGCCTGCCTGACCACACAGAAGGGGGTGGCTCTTCCAGCACCCCAAGATGCAAGGCCAGGGAGATGACAGGAACCATCAACAACTGCTCCTGCTCCAGGCCTGGCAATGGACAGAGCCACCCTTAGTGGCAAACCCATTTCCTTAATGCTATTTCTAGAAACTATCATGGGTGCTTGCTAAAGAGCATGGGGTTCAGGTCCTATGCCTGTGTTGGGGGTGTGGGGTGGTGTTGTCGGGGTGTGGGGAGTGGTCCAGGTTGGTCCAAGGCAAAAGCTACTGGAGGAAACAACATTGAGCATTGAATTCGTGCTCACTCTTGCATCTCACTGGATTCTCACATTAACCTTCCATGGTGGATATGAATATCCTCGTTTTTATAAAAGAGGAAAGGAAGGCTTAGAAAAGACAGTGACCTGCCCAGGGCCACCCACCTGATAAAGGCAGAGCTGAGAATCAAACTCACTCTAACTCAAAGCTTCAGTTTCTTTCCCTCCACCAAACTGCCTCTCTGCTTTCATATCCCCTTAATGATAAACACACACTTCTGATTTTACCGTAAGATGTTTTTCTTCTAAATTTCATTTTAAAGAGAAAAAACAATATTATTTTTTGTTCAGTTAAATAAGAGCTTTTTATTGTGCCCAGAAGAATATATAGGAAACTTGGAGGATAACGAAACTGAACATACTAACTTTCTAATTTACTAAACATACCATATCGCTGTAAAGAACTTACCTAGTTTTGCTTGCAAAAGAGGAATAAATTGAGAAATTACAGGAAAAGTATGTTTTCTTTGTGAATCTGGAACAAATTGAAACTAGGATATTATCTGTAGGGAAAAATACTTTAGGGAGAAAACTTCTGAATTGTTTTAGAGATTCATTTCTGTGCCTTAAAAAAACCTCAAATTTGCATGAAAAGAGAGATGATAAGAGGAACCTGTAGAATTTCGGCTAGATCCAGACTCTCATCCTCAGCACTCCTGGCATTTGGGGCTGGATGATTCTTTGTTGGGGAGCTGTCTGGTACATTGTAGGATGTACTGCAGCATCCCTGGCCTCTACCCGTTAGATGCCAGCAGCAACTCCTTAGTCGGGACAACCAAAGACGTCTTCAAACATTGCCAGATATCCCTCTGGGGCAAAATCACATCCTGTTGAGAACCACTGAGCTAGATGAAAAAATGTTATCATCAATTAATTTTCATGCTTATTCTCATGGTTTGTGGCACTATATCAAGAGCACATCTGCTTCCTGGCAGTTCCCAAGAGGCACTGGCAGAACAGAGAGACCTTTTCATGATGGGATCATATGGGGCCTCTCCATTCTTCATTCCCATTAAAAATAAAAATTAAAAAAAGGCAGCTTTATTAAAATATAAATCACACATTATAAAGTTCCCTCTTTTAAAGAGTAGCATTCAGTGGTCTTTAGAATATCCACAGAGTTGTGCAACCATTACCACTACTTAATTTTAGAACATTTTCCTCACCCCAGCTCCTGGCAAACACTCGTCTACTTTGTGACTCTGGATTTGCAGGGATCCATTCTCCAGTGTGAGATGCCTGGCTTGAAAACCAAACAGCCAATGTTGATAGGGTTCCTTCCCCTGACCCAATAGCTCCTTATCCTCCCTTAGGAGTTTTTAAACTTGCTTTAAAATCTGATTTAAAATTCTTCCCTTCCAGGAAGCATTCCCCAGTTTCTTCCAGGCCTGACTGTCTGATCGTTGCCCCCAGGGCCTCCAATTGCAGCTACTCATACAGAAGAGCTTTGCAGAGGTAGATGCCTTCTGGCCTGGCCCTGCCGCTGCCATTGTGCACTCAGGCCAGTGACAGGAGTCAATATGGTTCCTTGGCTGATTTGCTCTGGGCCTCAAAAGCTGCTTTGCTTTGTGGGAATTAAAAAAAAAAAAAAAAAAAAAGCAACAGAGTATATTGAGTAAGGAGCTAGGCAGGCAGGTCTGTGGCCAGTCAGATTCCTGGGCTGTCAGTAACTGAGGATCCGTAAGATCGAGCCTCTAGGGCAATGGGCAGAGGTGAAAAAGTCAAGATGAAAGTCCATGAACTTTTCTAGCTAGAACACTCATTCCAATGGGAAAAAAACAAGCAGGAGGTGTTAGTGCCCAAATGTCTATGGTTTTGTTTGTGGAAAGCCAGAGCAAGGAGCTGGTTTATCTTGGTCTAAGGGCTGCTTTCAACCTGCCACGCTCCAACTTTGATGAGGTGGCAGCAAGGCCTGGGAAGCCAATCTTGGGGCTTCTGTGAGAAGGAAGCAGGAAGGGCAGGAAATGACCTCTCCCAAGCATTTGCCATGTGTTAGCACTGAGCCAGAAGGACCATAGCTGAGAACGGAGCATCTACCAAGTACCCAGCTCAGCTCTAAGTCCTCACATTCAGTTCCCAAAGCAAGCCAATGAGATGGGTGCTATCACTGTGCCCATTTTGGAGACAAAAAAAATTAAGACCCAGGGAAATTGAGTAAATTGCCCAAAAGGTCACTGAAAAGTGGTGAGTGTGGGGCTCTGGTCCATAATCTGGGCATGTAACTACTGCCTGATACCGCTTCTTGGAGGAGCACTGCCAGGTGCTCTGACATGTATAACCCCCCTTAGTTCTGATGACAGCTCTTAGTTCTCATGACATGCATAACCTACCTTAGCTCGTCAAAGAAGAGAGCTAATTATGATTCTAGTTATTTACATAATTTAGATGACAAATTTGAAAACAGTTATACTTCAGAGGTTCATGTCTCTGTGCTCTCATGTGAATATTATTACCTTGTGTCCAAAGGACATAATCTCAGGGAGATTAATGATCACTCAGCTCCTAGGTGGCACAGCCAGGTTTAAACCCAGGCTAAAACGTGCTCATCCCACAGGAACACTGCCAAGGACAGTGCCCACAACTAGGTTCTTCCAAAAGTCAGCCTGGAAGCCTTAATTCTTACCCCTTGGAAAGAAGAGCCACTGGTTATTATGGGAAAATGACTTAGTTCTTTTCTTGTCTTCAGGCGAAGGTGAAAAATAGGCAGTGCTCCTAGAAGGATCTGAAAAAATTTTCCTTACAGAGATAGAAAGAACGTAGAAAGAGAAAAATGGTGCTGAATCATAGGATCCTGAAAAGGAGTTAGGAGAAATAAGGATCCGACTGTTTGCATTCCTTGGAAGAATCTTCCAGGACTGAAGACTGGGAAACATGTGAGTTGAGCATGGACAGGAAGGCTGGTGGTCAGGCCATTCTTGGTCAGGATGCTTACATGACACTTACCCCAGGAGGATCCCTACTGCACAGTCATGCCTGTCTAAGACAGAAGCACACCTCAAACTGATAAATATACATGAACACACCTCAAACATGAACGGAAGCTCATCAAAGAAGAGAGCTAATTACAGTGCTAGTTATTTACATAATTTAGATGACAATCTTGAAAACAGAGTTATACTTCAGAAATTCATTACTTTAATCAGGTTGCAAGTAATGAAAAATAACACAGATCAAGCCAGGCTGATTTGCGTGAGCATTAAACATATAGGTCAGTATCTATACATAGAGCAAAATGCCAGAGATTGCAAATTATCTTAGAGTCATTCTAGGATAAATGGGATAATGGATCAAAAGAGAAAGTATGAAAAATAAAAATTGATCAGGACAGTTATTTGAATGTGGACTTAGATGGCTCTGTAACTGCTTTAATCAAAGTATATAGCTGTTGCATAAAAGCGTATATCTTAGTGAAAGCTTAGTGGGTGGGAACATGGCATGAATAAAGGATTTTATTACCATAAAACCATAAAGTTCAATTTTATGCAAAAATAAAAATGACAGGCAATATAACAATTGGGCTATCCAAGAAAGAGTATCCCACAGATATAATCTACTTTTGGGTTGGCTGTGGACAGTTTGATTGCTTCAGTGGGAGGTAACTAACTGACTACATGGAGTGACTTGCTCTTTCTCTGGAGGTTTTGTCCCGCCTCCAGACTTACATACATGTTGTTCTTCTGCCTGCAGTGCCCCACCTGCTCTTGTCAGCAAACACATATTCGGCCTTCAGTGCAGAATGGAAGGCAATCTGGTAGCACAGTAGAAAGAGGGCTTTGGCCTTGGATTCCCAGTTTAGCCATTGTCTGGGTGGCTGGTCTTGAGCAGTTTACTTAACTTCTCTAATCCTCTGTCCCCTGCAACCTCCAATAGGTAACATAGCATTAGTCCCCCATCAATGATCTCCTTTGTCATTTTTGCTTCCCTTATCACTATTATAGCATTCACAATTATAGACTACTTGCTGTTTATGTGGATGTAGCATTTGGCTTGCAGTCAGAAGTCTTGAGTTCAAATTCCAGAGCTGCAAGTTGCTGGTTAAGCTTCAGTTTCCTCAGCCTGTTGTCCCAGCCTGAGCAACATAGTGAGACCCCCATCTCTACAGAAAATAAAATAAAATAAATTTACCTGGGCATGGTGCATGCCTGCAGTCCCAGCTACTAGGGAGGCTGAGCTGGAAGGATCACTTGAGTCTGGAAGATCAAGGTGGCAGTGAACCGTGATTACACCACTTTGCTCCAGCCTGGGCAACAGAGCAAGGCCCTGTCTCAAGAATAAAATAAAATAAAATAAAATAAAATGATGGTAAAGCCTGTCGAGGCAAAGACTGACCACTGATCACCAAACCTGTCATAGCTGGTCATGTGACTGAGTAGAGCCAATAGAATATGAGCAGGGATTATGAGGGCCACTGACAGTTCCTGGCCCTTAAAAGCCCTCCATGCTTCCAATCCTGACAAATTAAGGTAGTTGAGAACTGTAACCTAATAAGCCACGTCTTGAAGGCAACAGAGACACAAGATGGGGGAGTCTTAGCCCCTGACTCACCACTTGGGAGAGCTCATCCCTCCAGCCAAATAAGGAATATCCATTTTGGGCTTAATGTGAGTGAGACACAAGCATCTCTTGAGAGCTGGCAGTTTATCTGTTGCAGCAGCTAGCATTACCTTAACTAATACATCAATACTATAGAATTGTTGTGAAGATTATAACATCCCCTGGCAGGGTTCCTGGTACATAATAGGCCCTTAGCAATGTCTAATAAATGAATGGACCATTATGTTCTCCAAAAGAGAAAATAGAATTAATATATATAATGATGTCCCCCATGCTAAGCCAAGTTTATTTTTTTTTTCTGTCAAGTTAGATACACATAATTGGGATTCCTCAGAGGTTTGTAAGGATGGTACTCTCTTGCGGCTAAATTAGTATAACTTGTAATCAAATTTCTCACAGATTTCCAGAATATTGGTGCTGAATGGGATCTTAGCAAGCAAGTCACACACACAACTTTCTCATTTCACAGATGAGAAGACAAAGGCTTAGAGAGGGTAATTACTCTTGGGTAATCAGGGGCAGAGCAAGGGCTTTTAATTATTTTCACAATAATAGAGAGATTTTGTGATTGCCAAAGTTACAAATGATTGTGGCTTAAAATTGAGAAAATAGAAAAGTTTTATTTGATGGAGAAAATAAGATTAACTCTCGAGTGGCTAAGCCAGGGGTTATGTTTTTAATCTTTTATCTATATATGTTGTGTAGAGTTTAACAGAGATCATGGTGTTTACACAATTTTAACTACTGGGCACCAAAACTTGACCCTGGGCCTCAGGGAGAATTGGGGCTCCCTGGGCCACTCTTAGAGGCTGAGATCTCAGAGTAGGATTGCCATGGCTGCTTTGACAAAATGACATCTCATAGGGTGAGAGAATTCCTACTTTCTACTTGAGGAGGTCGGGGTGGAGGGCAGGGGTGGTGAGAGTTGGAGCCTGCATGTTCGGGGTCAAGCCCTCTATCCAGCCTGGTGCTTTGCAACTCCTGCCTGAGTGGCAGGCTTTTTGTCCAGAGGGCCCAGATAGAGTCCCAGGTGTGCGGCTTTCAAAGCCAGGAAGCTGGAGCTGTGGCTTCAAGGCTGGGAGCTTCCCCTGCCTACTTCCCTAGCAACTCTCAAACAGTTCTCCCCTCAGTTATCCTGAATGGTGACTTTTGGGAACTGAGCACTTCTTTTGGCTATAAAGTGAATTCTTCCCAATGGTAATTTGTTAATAACTTCAATAAACCCTAAGCAGGTATTATTCTGTCACAGGTCCCCTTTGGCCCTCAAGATGGTGGATACATCTGGAGAAACTGCCAAGGGAGAGGGCAGAGGGAGGCCCTAACCCCTGGCAAAGGGTGGTTAATGGCCTCTCTGGCAGATGAATCCTGCCCTCACTACCATGGCACCTCCCGATTAGCCTATGAGGGTCAGCAGTGCTGCTTTGGTCACAGAGGAAACCACGGACTGACATTTAGTGACAAGAAGGAGGTTGTTTCATGGAGAGCAGATTTGGGGTCCTGCGGCTCTCTGGGTTTCAGTAACACCTTGGGCCTCATGACTGCTCCCTAAGTGACAGAGCTTAATATTCAAGGATGGTGTGATGGAAAATTGAGCCTGGCTTCTTTATGCCATCATGAATGTCTTGTTTCCTCCACTTTTTCTTTCTGTCTGAACATCCCTCTCCCACTGACTCCACTTTCCTTGACAGCTGTTTCTCAGACTTAGTGTCTACAATGATGTAGGACATATCTGTAGCCCATACAAAGATGAGCTGCCATGTGGCTCTTCCTCAGCATGGAGTCACATTCAAAGTACAATCTATCACTTCAAAATACTTAAAAGTAACTCGAGTCTTCACTATAGCTTATTGAGAAAATGCTGAAGATACATACCAGTCGTAATGCACAGAAAACTAGAAATTCTTTCTCTCCTTCCCCCATACCCAATACAGCAGCTTCTCCCTACCCCACTGCAGTCTCTCTCCTTCCTTCCTCCTCTTGTTTTCCTAACCAGTAGGTGGGGGCCTGGCCCCGCATTCCCTGCTCTTTTACATATATACTCTCTGCTCTTTCTGAAACAAACCTAGCCCGGCTTTGAGGTTCTCCCCCACACAGCTTCTGTTATGCTCTTAGAAAAAGCCCAGAGCTCTCTCAGGCAGGGAAGAGGGCAAGGCTCTGAATATTTATATGTTAATATTTTTCCTTGTCTCATAGCTTAAATTCTTCCCTTCAGTTTTAGTTGTGTTTTATTGCAACACAGCTTCATTTCCATGATGGATGCCTTTGCAGGGGGTCTGCTTAGACATGGATCAGGCTCGCAGAACGGAATAAATAAGGCGGTGACTGACTTCAAGACATTGAGAACAAAAGCCCATGGCACACAACAGGAGCCAGTGAGTTGTTTCCAAAACCATTTGGACAGTTCCCTTTTGCCTCCAGAGTTATTTTTCCTTTTGCTCTCCTCTTTATTTATTTTCTTCCCCCATTCTCCCTTTTCTGTCCTTTCCGCCCTCCCAAGCT
The DNA here is from genome assembly GCF_029281585.2 of Gorilla gorilla gorilla. Lineage (NCBI taxonomy): Eukaryota > Metazoa > Chordata > Mammalia > Primates > Hominidae > Gorilla > Gorilla gorilla. The sequence continues at coordinate 112,709,809 of NC_073229.2, read as the reverse complement.
GTCAACAACAGCTCCCCTAGACTCTGCCTAGCACAGAATTTTGCTGACTTCTGAGAAATTCAAGAGGCAAACCTGCAGGGCAAAGAAAGTGAGTATAAATGTATACTGAATTTCATAGACAGGGAAAGGGAAACCCACCCTCACCTCCTGCAACTGGAAGTTAACACTTCCAGCCAAAGAGAAATGTGAAAATGAAGCCTTCACAGTATTGCAGACAAAGGAGAATGGATATCGTGCTTTTAATTGGCAAATGTGACACTGTCTCCCATGACGATTGGAGTGGGATGGTGGTGATGGAGAGAGGGAAATGGCTCAGAGTAAAAAAGAAAAAATCAGACAGGGCGATTTTATGTGAAAAATGTAACTGTAGATGACATGATCACTTTCTTGGTACAGGAGGGATTAAACCACTTAGAAAGCATCTGTAAGGAGAGGTGGGATGGGAATACCAGGTCAAATGCTGCCCAAGGCACGTTTGAGGTCAGATACATACTGGTCTGGGTCAGCCCCCAGTTTGCACATGGCAGCTTCCTCTAACTACGAACATAGCAGCTGTCTGATAATCACTGGCTATTGATTGACTAATTAATTAAACATATTCATGGTGTCATTTTAGGAAACTTGGGAAAAGAAAGGAGTGTTGCAGGGAGATCTGAAGCAAAGAAGAGCAGTTGGGAAGAAGCACATAGAATCTGTCTCCCTGTGCTCTGGGAAACGATTGCTCTCCTTTTGTAGCTGTAGCCACCACCATGCATCCCCTTCAAAGGGGTTTCCTCTGCTGTTGAGCAAAGTGGCCTGCCCCCCATTTCCCCAGGTTCTGCTGGCTAAGTTCACTTCTAGCCCCTCCATGCCCCTCTACCTCTGCCTCAGCATGTCCATGACAAGGACAGAAGCAAGCTGTGGTCTCAGGCCCCAACTGCCTCCCTCCTCTCCCACATTCAGAGGCAGTACCTACCATGGACAGTGGCTTTTGTCAGTGGCTGCCCACACTGGAAACTGAAGCATGACACCTCAAGCCTAAAAACCTTTCCTCATTAACACTTCCTCCTAAAGCACACTGCTGGCATCATCATGGGCATGCAAGCCATTTGCAGCCCAGGTGAATGAGGAGTTTTGGCTCCTCTTTATGTGAAACTATCTTTGTCATAAGGCTGGCTTGACAACAGTGAGATTTCCCAGTGAGGCTGTTCCCAGTTCCATTATGCCACTTGTCTTTGTAGCAAACATGTGTTGTGCGCTTATTACATGCTTATGGGGCTAAGTGCTGAGACTAAAAAAGGTGAACCAGATCCCTTCCTGGCCTTTAGAAGTTCAGAGTCCAGACACCAATTCAAATTATTGCAATACCAATTCATGGCACCAGGTCTAATGTCGGCTCTGTTTAACAGGCTCCAGCCCTTCCAGGGCCTAAGATGAGAAAGGAGGACAAGCACTCCAGGCTGATGGGTGCCCTTTCTCCTTCCTTGAGACAGTTGATCTTATTTTTAGTTAATTTTGTCACTCTTAACCTTATTTTGCCATCTTGAAATTTTACCATCAGCTCCTCCCTTGCCTTTGCTCCCTCACATGCAATCACCAAATTTGTTGGTTCCATCTCAGACATGTTTTTGGACTCTCTCCCATATCCTCCAACCCCTGGCCCCTCTTCCTTCCTGGCCTTGAAAGCTGACAGTGGTCAAGTGCCCAACTGGTCTCCTTGCCCCCAGGCTCTCCCTCCTCAGTCCTTCTGCCATCCTGCCTACATGGTTATTTTCCTAAAATACAAATCAGATTGCATCACTCCTCACTTAGAGACAATCACCGACTCTCAGCTTTCAGCGTGACTGGGCTTTGCACCATCTGCAGACACTTGGTGGAGGAGGGGGTATTAATGGCATTGCCTGGCCTAGGGAGAAATGTGAATGGAAGGGAAGGGGACTCAACCTCAGGATAGGATGGGCAACGGCAGGGCTCTCATCATGATTGCACATTGAGACCACCTGGGAGAGCTTTGATGACCACAGATGCCAGAGCTGTTTCACCTCCCCACCACCCCCAGCCATTGGATTTGAGTCTGTAGGTGAGATCTGAGCACCTGTAGATTTATAAAGCTCCCTGGGATGAGTCCTGTCACAAGCCACTGTGCTGGGGACCTCAGCAGGCTCTGCATTTTGGGATGGATTATGTGCTTTGAAAAGGCACCCTCACATCAGCTCCACCTCATGGAAAGGGAGGTACGCTTGTCTCTCCATGGTCTTTTGGCTCATGGTCCCAAACCGAACAGTGACTGGTGGCCCATGAGTCCATCCCAGCCCTGATTTTGGCTCTGCAGCTCCCCAAGCTCTATCCATCTGATCTAATTGACCAAAAGCCAGGCTGTTTCACAGATAATATAATGCTTAACCAATTCCTCAGTCTCAGCATACTCTGTTCTCTATAGGGAGTTAATCTACAACATTTTAGTTGTTTCCTTAAAATAGCATAGTGGTATATTTTATGAGCACGACTTGAACCAAACACAATCTTTGTTTGCTTCAGGCTTGATTTGGAAAACTTCTTGATGTTCTGGGTTTTGCAATACTTCAGCAGTATTAGAAAATATTTAGATTTGCTTCTAGTTAACTAGGTGCTCTTTTAGGGAGGTGGGGATAAATCTCGTTGATCTCGTAGTTCATTAAAAAGAGTATTGTCTTTTCCACTCAGGGTTCAGCAAATGTGTGTGTGTGTGTTTGGAGTGGGGGTGGTTTTATTTGATTATTGGCATTTTAATTTACTTCTTATTAGGAAACACACGTTTCCTTTGATGGTAACCACAACAGTGCTGCTACACTAAACTACTCCATGGCTACAAAAAATGACGAAGTGTCGGAAGCCTCCTATTTTCTTTGAGGATGGTAGATAAGCCAAATACTTTTTAATTTTGTTTTGTTACATAAGTCTCTGCTACTGGCCTCAGGCTAGTCCAAACAGCCTCATTATTCAAGTCAGGGCCAGCCAGGCTTTAGGCGAGGCTGCCTGGGTGGAAACGTTCTGCTCCTTCGTCTCCGTCCTCCGCACTTCATTGTGCACCGCCCCCTGCACGATCCAAGCCTAAAAATACCCCAGTTGTCCACAGAGCCTCGTCTCTGCTGGCCTTGCCTCTTAATGCAAGAGGCAAGTTCTGTCTTCATTGCCTTGCCCCTTCCCCCACCCCTTTCACCCATTTTTCCCACCTAATAATTATAAAGAAAACCATTAGCCATGAAACCTTCCCCTCCCCCCTTGCTCTTTTATCTACTTAAATATCCTTGACTGCGAGACATCAAGTACAGCACATTCATTAATTTTTAATCTGTCTCTTCTTGTGGTTACTGTGTTCCAGGGACTGAAGGACCTCGAACAATGGTCTCTGAAACCTTGGGCTGAACCTCTTTTGTTGTAGGCAGGGAGGTAGCTGAGGGCATAATGGAGTCTGATCAAATAAATATCTGTTATCTGAAATAGCCTGTTCAAGGTGAATATGGATTTTCATCACATTAAACTCAAGCTGGTGAGACAGGGTTTTGGGCCTGAATATTATTAGCAAACAGAAAAATAAATTTTGAGAGATGATAAACTGAAAGAATTATTCCTCGTGGGAGAGCTGTTCTGGAGGCAGCCCAGAGGACTCTGAGGGCAGACAGCTGCAGAACCACAGGGCCCCCTCATTGCTGGATCAGAGGAAGGAAGTCCAGGGAGGGCCTCATGGAGAAGCTCTTATGTGCTGTTGGTGTTCCTGGGGGGCCTGCCACAACTCACTTCTCCTTTTGCAGTGCACACTCTCCTTGGAGGATCTGATCCACTCTACCCCTAACTGTCTGTGCCTCCCACAACTGGTTCTCCAACCTGCTTTCTCTTCTGAGCTGCAGAACCACATATGCAGTGGCTCCTGGGAATCCCCAGGAGGGAATCCCCAGGTAGGTCCAGAACAGAATTCACTGTCCAGACATCCCAGTCCTGCTTCAAGCATGCCCTTCTCCTGAGCATTCCTCTAATAATGGATGGTACCATTGCCTATCCATATTCATAGGCTGGGGACCTCGAAGCCTTCCTTGGTTTATTTTCTCCACCATTTTGCCCAACAATTTGGCTGTGAAGACTCCTAATTGTGTCTCAGACGCATCTCTCGAGTCCATCTGAACCCTCTGTTGTAGTTCATTCATTTTCCTTCCCTTGCCTGGAAGGGCAAATGCCTTCCAGCTGAGCTTCTCAACCGGTACACATGTTGCACTCTGTCCTGTCTGCTACGCTACCATAAAGTTCCACAGCACATGTCCCATCAGGCCACGGATGAAAAACCTCCCAGGCTCTTAGAAGTCTACAGAATAAGGTCTAAACTCGTCTTCACAGCTTCTCAGACTCTTCACAATCTGGCTCCAACCTGCTTTCTTAGCCTTATCTTCCAGCCTCAACCAGCTGCGCACTCTGTTGTCTACTTGCTGAGCTCACGCAGCTCCCTAGATTCAAGTTTCTCCTACCTGTCACTTGAATTCATATAATGGCTGATATGGTTTTGTTCTGTGTCCCCACCCAAATCTCATGTCAAATTGTAATCCCCACATGTCAGGGGAGAGACCTGGTGGGAGGTGATTGAATCATGGGGGTGGATTTCCCCCATGCTGTTCTCGTGATAGTGAGTGAGTTCTCACAAGATCTGATGGTTTAAAAGTGTGGCACTTCCCCCTTCATTCTCTCTTTCCTGCTGCCATGTAAGACATGTCTTGCTTTCCCTTTGCCTTCTGCCATGATTTTAAGTTTCCTGAGGCCTCCCCAGCCACGCTGAACTGTGAGTCAATTAAACCTCTTTTCTTCATATGTTACATAGTCTCAGGTAGTTCTTTATAGCAGTATGAAAATGGACTAATACAATGTCCCTACTTCATGCTAAACAATGTGTTAAGCACCATGGATTCAGACAGAAGTGAGGCATAGCTCCTGGAAGGGCTCAGCCCCTGAAAGGGGAATACCCAAGAATAAAGATAATTGTAAGGAACACCAGGAAAGAGATAGGAACAGTCTGTAGAACTTCACTCAAGGGAGCTCATCGTTATTCCTGAGAGGGCTAGAGAAGGCTTCTAGAGGAGCTAGCTGTTAAACTAAGACTTGAAAGACAAGTGCAGGCTGGGTCCAGTGGTTTACGCCTCTAATTCCTGCACTTTGGGAGGTCAAGGTTGACAGATCACTTGAACTCAGGAGTTTGAGACCAGCCTGGGCAACATGGTGAAACCCTGTCTCTAAAAAAAAAAAAAAAAAAAAAAAATACAAAAATTAGCCAGGCACAGTGGTGTGTGCTTGTAGTCCCAGTTACTCAGGAGGCTGACACAGGAGAATTGCTTGAGCCCAGGAGGCAGAGGTTGCAATGAGCTGAGATTGCACCACTACACTCCAGCCTGAGTGAAACCCTATCAAAAAAAAAAAAAAAAAAAAAAGAGAAAGAAAGAAAGGAAGAAAAATAAGTGCAGAGGAAACAACCTAGGTAAAGGCACAGAATTATGAGACGGCAAAGCATGCCCTTGGAATGGTGAACAGGTCCACACGGCTGGAGTAGAGGGTGCCCAGGAGAGCAGAGTAGGAAATGAGGCTAGGGAGGGGGCTGGGGAAGGAGGAAGCACTGTGTATGTCAGGTTACAATGTTTGTACTTCCGTTTCTATTCTTATTCACAATGAAAATGTGTTATCTCTATTCGTTTCCTGTGGCTGCTGTAACAAGTTACTACAAACTGGATGGCTCGACACAATAGGAATTGATTCTTTCACAGTAGTGGAGGCCAGAAGTTCAAAATCAAGGTGTTGGCAGGGTTGGTTCCTACTGGAGGCTGTAAGGGAGAACCTGCTCCATGTCTCTCTCCTAACTTCTGCTGGTTGCTGGCAATCCTTGGTGTTCTTTGTCTTGGAGATCCATCACCCCAACATCTGCCTGTCTTCACCCAGTATTCTCTGCTGTGTGCCTATGTCTAATGCCTGTCTTCTTGTAAGGACATCCGTCATTGGATTCGGATTCATCCTAGATCAATACAAGCTCACATTATCTTAACTACATCTGCAAAGACTCTATTTTCAAATAAGGTCACATCATCGTCACCAGGAGTTAGGACGTGAACCTGTCTTTTGGGGGAACACAGTGTAACCCACAACACCATCCTTGATGCCAACTACATAAGTGTTTTAATAAGGTGCATTAGTTCAGTTCAAAAGGTATCTATGGAGTGCTTGCTCCATGCCAGGTACCCTTCAGTGGCACCAGGCATTGAGAGTAGATGTGGGACAAGCACCTTCACTCAACGAGCTGGTTCATATAATGCAAGGTTCTTGATTTAATGAATCCAACCAGTACTGGAGTGTCTACTGCAAGGTGAGCGATCCTGCTGTGTATTGCTCAGGACAGTCTTGGTTTATGCCAGTTGTCCTAGTACCCCATCGAGTTAGCCCCCACTCTCACTCTCATTCCTGATTTGAATGATAATTTTTATGGTTCCTAACAATAAGGGAGCTACTGTGTTAGGTGATGGAGGTACAAAAGTGAAAGGGTGGGGATGGAGGGGTCCCTGCCCTCAAGGTCACAGCAGGAGGGAAGTAAAGAAGCAGGAGGGAAGTAAAGAAGCATTTATAGTTCAGCATAATAAATACTCACCTTAGGCAGTGACAGGATGCCACAATAGCGCATAGGGGTTTCAACTGGAGGGTTCTCATCAATTCATTGAAAATCAATTTAATGAAGAACTGGCTTACCTAAAACTGACAGAGAAAAAAACTTCTTCTAAGTCTAGGAAAGCTGGCTTGAGTGGCATTGCTCTGTGACCCTGCTTAGAGGAACCTCTCTCTCTCACCTTCTTCCTTTCTTAGTGTGGCCAAGAGCTGGGGTTGGGATTGGGGGCATCTGAGCAGATGAAGCAGGATAGACATGCTGTAGAGCCAGCCTCAGCGGCAGAAGGCTATTGCTGTGGAGGGCCAAGGCCTCTGCCTATCTCTCTACAGGCTGGAGATATCAAAACTAAATATTGGGGCAAAAATCTCCAAAATCTGTTGAAACCACCTATGCACCAATATGGCTATAATCTCTGTAGATGGTTTGTGGACATTTTTGATAACTTGATAAGTTAGCAAATTAGCTTTTGGTAAACTGTTTTTTTGTTTGTTTGTTGTGGTCTCGTAGTAGTGGAGCCCAGAAGTTCAAAATCAAGGTGTTGGCAGGGTTGGCTCCTACTGGAGGCTGTAAGGGAGAACCTGCTCCATGTTTCTCTCCTAACTTCTGCTTGTTTTTTTTTTGCTTCTTTGTTTTTTGTTTTTGAGAACTGACTTTTGGAAAATGGTAGGTTCAGGTCATTGGATATCAATAAAGAAAATATGGGACATTTGGGGCAAAATGGTTAAAAAGCTCAGACCATGGGTGCAGTTGAGCTGAGTTGGAATTCTGGCACTTTTATTTAATAGCTATGTGACATGGCAGTCAGTTAACTTCCTGGAGATTGTTTCCCAAACTGGGAGAGCACTGTCTAAAGTTTTTAGAAGATTGAATTTGCTGCTATTTGTAAAGGCTCTTCCTAGAATGCCAGGTTCAGAGCACATGGCAGTTGTTATTAACATTATTATTGTCTTACTAGATCAGTGTTTCCAATCCCAAATTATTGGCTGGCCAGTGCCTGAGGACGCCAGGGGCCTCAGCTGTTGCTGGGAGAGGGCTCGGTGGGGAGACAGAATGAAGATGTGCAGTCATCCCATTGCTAGTTCTCTTTGTTACTGCGATGGGATATCCATACCTTGAAAAACATCTAAGGAGACTTCCAATGTGAACCTGGGGGGACTAGTCCCAGCCCTAGAGATCCTGGCTTAGTTGGTCTGGGATGGCCTGGTTGTCAGGGTGGTAAACTTTTCCTCTGGTGATTCTGATATGCCGCAGAGTCTAAGAACCACCGTACTACACCTAAGGGGCTTTGTCTGTCTGCCTCTCCATCTAGAGTGGGCCCATTCTGGGGTGGGGTGAGAAACATGTTGTTCCCTGCCCCTGGCCCCGAAACGGCTGGGAGAACCAGAAACTCGAGGGGTCAGTTTCAAGCCTGATGCTGCTCGGGGCTGTTTGCAACGGATGAGGAGCAGAAGGGTTCGGGAGAGTACTCGACGCACAATACTCAGACCTCTCAGAGGGAGAGCTTGGCTTCCTCCTGCAGAACTGTGTTAAGAAGAAAATTCTTTCTTGGTTAGGTACAAAATGTTTGCCTTCTGAGGAGATAAACATGGCCTTTCACAGCAAGTGGAGAGCCTGTGCTCAGGCGCTTACAACAAACAAGCAGAGGTCATAGGCGTTCTGGTCTCAGATTTCAGCGATCTCGGTCCCTCGGGTTCCCCAAATTTCTCTTTTTCCTCCTTGGTAGTAATGCTCTCTGGACCCATAGCTTGAGGGCAAGCTAGAGGAGGGAGAGGGCCCTGTGCCTCCTAAATCCTCTGGGGCACCCGGCAGCCAAGTGTTAGGGCCCAGCTAAGCCAGTGTCAGTGCCTGAGCTGGAGAAGGCTGCAGCAAAGTCTGCCCTGAAGAAGAGGTCAGTGGGAACAGAGAAATAAAATCCTCCCTCTCCTTCCTTCCTTCCTTCCTTCCTTCCTTCCTTCCTTCCTTCCTTCCTTCCTGCCTGCCTGCCTGCCTGCTTGCCTGCCTGCCTGCCTGCCTTTCCTCCCTCCCTCCCTCTCCTTCCTTCCTTCCTTCTTTCCTCCCTTCTTTTGTTCCTCACTTCCCTTCCTTCCTTCCCTCCCTCCTTACCTTCTTTCTGATTCAGGGCAGGATGAGAGTGTCTCCAAATGCAAGGTAATGTTACCTTTTACTTTGTAGCACTTGTGGCTTGATCTTTGGACTCCAGGGGTACTAGGAAGATGAAATCAATTCCACTGAAATCTCCTTTCTTCCTCAGGCTTCTTACCTGCTCACTAAGACAAGTTCTTTTGTAAAAGGGAGGTTTTAAAAGTCTGTTAAAGGACATTACCAAGAAGGCAGACCTATGAATTTACAGCCTTTTGGGATCCTCCTAACACCATGCACTCTATGAACTTCTTTGGATGGTAGCTCAGAAGGTGGGATTATTCTTCTTATGGGATCTCAGCTGCTTTGATAGATCAGTAGCATAAAAAATGGGGTCACATAGGGTAAAAGAATCAAAGGAATGAGGCAGACCTCAAGCGGGGCCTGGGAGATTGGAGTTACCTGCCATGTCTTTTTATTTAATTTTTCTTCAAAACAGCTCTACATGGTGAATTGGTACCTGACCTTCTTTCATAAGAGGGAAAACTGGGGCATGGAACTTGTCAGTGAAGCTCAGCATGCTACAAGAGTATCTTGGTTTGTCCTAGTTGAGGACTGGAAAATCTCAATCTCTAGTCAACAAATGGTGAGTTCTCTCTCGGCGGCTGCAATCAAAATGCCAGCTTAGTCAGGGCTGCATCCCAGGCAGGTCGATAACCAGCCCACCCGGGGCCTGCCTGTGCACACAGACACACTCTCCACCATGAGGCACAGACAGACCCTTGTTGTTTGTCTGCCTTTATGACATAAATCTCAGAGAAATAGCCAACATCAGACAGAAAAGACTTCAGAAAGGGGATTTTCTAAAACATGTAGATACTGGAGAGAATAAGCCCAGTGCCATTTTTATGGCAGGGCTCTCCACAACAAAGAAAACAAAGAGCTAAGGTTTTAAAATTATTTATTTATTTATTTAATTTATTTATTTATCTGTGCTTATTTGACCATGCTTTCTCTGGTCTTATTTCTTGCTGGCCATGCCTCAGAGCGTTCCTACCCAGGGATGGCCTGCTTCCGAAGAGGCACAGTGCTTTGGCATAGCCCCCAAGAGCAAGCATCAGCCTGGGAAGAGGACTGATCCCACACCCACCCACCCACCCACTCATTTATTCAGTGCTCCACATATCGCCAAGTGCCTTCTATGTGTCAGGCAAGGCTGAGACCTGGCTCCCACTCATGGCTGCTAGGTGGTGAAAACTCAGCTTCTTCGCCCTGTAGAATGGTCAGGAAGAGCCCCATGCAGCCCCATTGAGAAGGGGCAGGATGAAGGAGCTGCTTCCTCATAATGACATTGTCCAAGAATGACCATGCTCTTCAATGATGCTCCGTCCAGCCCGGCATTGTGCAGCTATGTGGATGTTATTATTCTATCTTGTGAAAGGACGCGGTGAATGCTGGAATCAGTGAATCATCCGAAGAAATGAGAGGTGGAGTGGGTGGGCAGGTGGAGCCACCGAGCTAGAGACGTCCTTTGTCCTCACAGGCAGCTTTGGCCGTAGTACTGGGCTTGAAGGGATGTGGAAGTGACACGTACCACCTCTAGGCCATGGCCTTACGACACTGGGCACTTGCTCCTCTATCCTCTCATCTCCCTTCCTGTGGGCTGGGATGGATGGGCAGTGTGACCCAGCCTTCGTCATGCCTGTGAGGCTAACACTGGGGATGCCAGGACCTGAGATGGAGAACCTGGGTCCCCAAAGAGCGTGTGAAGTGGAACCTGCCGCCAGTCTAGACTGCTCACCTCTGCTGTGTGTGAGGCAAACACACTTCTGTCTTATTTAAGCCACTGACCTCTTGGGCCACTGTTACAGCAACTTAGCCTTTGCCCTACTAATATAAAGGGGTGAAAGAGCAGCCCTCTCTTCCTTTCCTGAGTTTAGAACCAATTAAGAGAAGGATAGTGGACCCAGAAAGATGCAGAGCAAAATACTGTGTCTGTTACTGGTAACACTGGGCTGGAAAATGCAGCATCGCAGCTGTGGCCATGCAGGCTTGCTAATACCTCGCTTTCGAGTTAGACCTACCTGCCTAGTCCCTGGCGCAGCTGACAGCTGCTGGTACTGGGGGCATATGAAGGGGAAGAAATGGTGCCTCCAGGAAGGAGAGAAGAGGCTGAGCCAAGGAGCCTTGTTTTTTCCCTCCCAAACTCACCAATCAGATAGATCTTTTCTCCTCTTCTGGGCAGAGTAGGAGAGGCAGGTGGGGAGAGGTGAGGAGGCTACCATAGTCAAAGGCCTCTCCCAGAATGTGAAGAATGGTGAGCCCCCCTTACATGGCAAATGCCCTGAAGTGGGCACTGGTGGTGCTGCTACCAAGGCCACTGTGCAGGAGTTAGACCACTGAGCATTCTCTAATCTTGGGTGAATCTGCTGGAGGGTTTCAAACAGGGGTTTGGGATGGGTCATCATCAAATAGTTTCATGAAAATCACCTCTGTTCCTCCATTTCTGATGACTTATCTGTGAGCACGCTGGCATGTGTGGGGCACAAAGAGTTTCAGGTGTGCAGACGGGTGTGCATATTTCCATGGAGGGATGAGTGCAAGAAGGAGCAGATCTTCTCATTTTGTAGATCAATGAGTTTTTGAGAAGTGTGAATCTCTACCTGTTTTGTTTTTCATTTCAGGAGCCCAGATACATTTAATACTTTTGGTACTGGGGCTATTGATAAAGGCGAACATCTTTCTAGGGCTAATGAAGAGCAAGCTCACAGGCCCTGCACATGTTCAGGCCTCAGCATCTCTAAACCAGAGATTGTGCAGCCCTGGAACTGGTTTCCCTGTCTCTGCTATCTACCCTCTTTAACACAGTGGTAGCAGAGTGTCCTTCTAAGACCAGGCCTGATGGTATTCACCTTCTCCAAAACCTCTAAGGGCTTTCCATGTCCTAAAACATGAAGTATAAATCTCTTGTGTGGCATTAAAAGCCTGCTCTGATCTGGCCTCAAAGGACATTTCCAGCAATAATTCCCCTTGGCCCACTTTCAGTTTTGCTCCACACTGTAGTCAAGCTGAAGTACTTTCCCTCCCTCCCTCCCTCCCCTTCTTTCCTTCCTTCCTTCCCTCCCTCAGCATTGGGAAAGACCTCAACATCCTGGATTATGTAATAGTCTCCTAAGGGGTCACACTGCTTCTACTTTGACCCCCCTACTGTCTACTCTTACCTCAGCAACCAGACCAATCCTGTTTAAAACCTAAGCCAGGGGGAGGAGCCAAGATGGCCGAATAGGAACAGCTCCGGTCTACAGCTCCCAGCATGAGCGAAGCAGAAGACGGGTGATTTCTGCATTTCCATCTGAGGTACTGGGTTCATCTCACTAGGAAGTGCCAGACAGTGGGCGCAGGTCAGTGGGTGCAGTGCACCGTGCGCGATCGGAAGCAGGGCGAGACATTGCCTCACTCGGTAAGCACAAGGGGGTCAGGGAGTTCCGTTTCCTAGTCAAAGAAAGGGGTGACAGATGGCACCCGGAAAATCGGGTCACTCCCACCCGAATACTGCGCTTTTCCGACGGGCTTAAAAAACGCTGCACCAGGAGATTATATCCCGCACCTGGCTCACACAGTCCTATGCCCACGGAGTCTTGCTGATTGCTAGCACAGCAGTCTGAGATTAAACGGCAAGGTGGCAGTGAGGCTGGGGGAGGGGCGCCCACCATTGCCCAGGCTTGCTTTGGTAAACAAAGCAGCCAGAAAGCTCCAACTGGGTGGAGCCCACCACAGCTCAAGGAGGCCTGCCTGCCGCTGGCTTCACTTCTGGGGGCTGCACTTCTGGGGGCAGGGCACAGACAAACAAAAAGACAGCAGTAACCTCTGTAGACTTAAATGTCCCTGTCTGACAGCTTTGAAGAGAGCAATGGTTCTCCCAGCATGCAGCTGGAGATCTGAGAATGGGCAGACTGCCTCCTCAAGTGGGTCCCTGATCCCTGACCCCTGAGCAGCCTAACTGGGAGGCACCCCCCAGTAGGGGCACACTGACAACTCACACGGCTGGGTACTCCTCTGAGACAAAACTTCCAGAGGAACAATCAGACAGCAGCATTCGTGGTTCATGAAAAACCACTGTTCTACAGACACCGCTGCTGATACCCAGGAAAACAGGGTCTGGAGTGGACCTCTAGCAAACTCCAACAGACCTGCAGCTGGGTCCTGTCTGTTAGAAGGAAAACTAACAAACAGAAAGGACATCCACACCAAAAACCCATCTGTACATCACCATCATCAAAGACCAAAAGTAGATAAAACCACAAAGATGGGGAAAAAACAGCAGAAAAACCAGAAACTCTAAAAAGCAGAGCACCTCTCCTCCTCCAAAGGATCACAGTTCCTCACCAGCAATGGAACAAAGCTGGACGGAGAATGACTTTGATGAGTTGAGAGAAGAAGGCTTCAGACGATCAAACTATGAGCTACAGGAGGAAATTCAAATCAAAGTCAAAGAAGTTAAAAACTTTGAAAAAAATTTAGACGAATGTATAACTAGAATAACCAATACAGAGAAGTGCTTAAAGGACCTGATGGAGCTGAAAGCCAAGGCACGAGAACTATGTGAAGAATGCAGAAGCCTCAGGAGCAGATGCGATCAACTGGAAGAAAGGGTATCAGTGATGGAAGATGAAATGAATGAAATGAAGTGAAAAGGGAAGTTTAGAGAAAAAAGAATAAAAAGAAATGAGCAAAGCCTCCAAGAAATATGGGACTATGTCAAAAGACCAAATCTACGTCTGATTGGTGTACCTGAAAGTGACGGGGAGAATGGAACCAAGTTGGAAAACACTCTGCAGGATATTATCCAGGAGAACTTCCCCAATCTAGGAAGGCAGGCCAATGTTCAGATTCAGGAAATACAGAGAACGCCACAAAGATACTCCTCGAGAAGAGCAACTCCAAGACACATAATTGTCAGATTCACCAAAGTTGAAATGAAGGAAAAAATGTTAAGGGCAACCAGAAAGAAAGGTCAGGTTACCCACAAAGGGAAGCCCATTAGACTAACAGCGGATCTCTCGGCAGAAACTCTACAAGCCAGAAGAGAGTGGGGGTCAATATTCAACATTCTTAAAGCAAAGAATTTTCAACCCAGAATTTCATATCCAGCCAAACTAAGCTTCATAAGTGAAGAAGAAATAAAATCCTTTACAGACAAGCAAATGCTGAGAGATTTTGTCACCACCAGGCCTGCCCTAAAAGAGCTCCTGAAGGAAGCACTAAACATGGAAAGGAAAAACCGGTACCAGCCGTTGAAAAATCATGCCAAAACGTAAAGACCGTCAAGACTAGGAAGAAACTGCATGAACTAACGAGCAAAATAACCAGCTAACATCATAATGGCAGGTTCAAATTCACACATAACAATATTAACTTTAAATGTAAATGGACTAAATGCTCCAATTAAAAGACACAGACAGGCAAATTGGATAAAGAGTCAAGACCCATCAGTATGTGTTGTATTCAGAAACCCATCTCACATGCAGAGACACACATAGGCTCAAAATAAAAGGATGGAGGAAGATCTACTAAGCAAATGGAAAACAAAAAAAGGCAGGGGTTGCAATCCTAGTCTCTGATAAAACAGACTTTAAACCAACAAAGATCAAAAGAGACAAAGAAGGCCATTACATAATGGTAAAGGGATCAATTCAACAAGAAGACCTAACTATCCTAAATATATATGCACCCAATACAGCAGCACCCAGATTCACAAAGCAAGTCCTGAGTGACTACAAAGAGACTTAGACTCCCACACATTAATAATGGGAGACTTTAACACCCCACTGTCAACATTAGACATATCAACGAGACAGAAAATCAACAAGGATACCCAGGAATTGAACTCAGCTCTGCACCAAGCGGACCTAATAGACATCTACAGAACTCTCCACCCCAAATCAACAGAATATACATTTTTTTCAGCACCACACCACACCTATTCCAAAACTGACCACATACTTGGACCAAGTAAAGCTCTCCTCAGCAAATGTAAAAGAACAGAAATTATAACAAACTATCTCTCAGACCACAGTGCAATCAAACTAGAACTCAGGATTAACAAACTCACTCAAAACCACTCAACTACTTGGAAACTGAACAACCTGCTCCTGAATGACTACTGGGTATATAATGAAATGAAGGCAGAAATAAAGATGTTCTTTGAAACCAGTGAGAACAAAGACACAACATACCTACCAGAATCTCCGGGACACATTCAAAGCAGTGTGTAGAGGGAAATTTATAGCACTAAATGCCCACAAGAGAAAGCAGGAAAGATCCAAAATTGACACCCTAACATCACAATTAAAAGAACTAGAAAAGCAAGAGCAAACACATTCAAAAGCTAGCAGAAGGCAAGAAACAACTAAAATCAGAGCAGAACTGAAGGAAATAGAGACAAAAAAAAACCCTTCAAAAAATTAATGAATCCAGGAGCTGGTTTTTATGAAAGGATCAACAAAATTGATAGACCGCTAGCAAGACTAATCAAGAAAAAAAGAGAGAAGAATCAAATAGATGCAATAAAAAATGATAAAGGGGATATCACCACCGATCCCACAGAAATACAAACTACTATAAGAGAATACTACAAACACCTCTACGCAAATAAACTAGAAAATCTAGAAGAAATGGATAAATTCCTCGACACATACACTCTCCCAAGACTAAACCAGGAAGAAGTTGAATCTCTGAATAGACCAATAACAGGAGCTGAAATTGTGGCAATAAGCAATAGCTTACCAACCAAAAAGAGTCCAGGACCAGATGGATTCACAGTCGAATTCTACCAGAGGTACAAGGAGGAACTGGTACCATTCCTTCTGAAACTATTCCAATCAATAGAAAAAGAGGGAATCCTCCCTAACTCATTTTATGAGGCCAGCATCATCCTGATACCAAAGTCGGGCAGAGACACAACCAAAAAAGAGAATTTTAGACCAATATCCTTGATGAACATTGATGCAAAAATCCTCAATAAAAGACTGGGGAACCGAATTCAGCAGCACATCAAAAAGCTTATCCACCATGATCAAGTGGGCTTCATCCCTGGGATACAAGGCTGGTTCAATATACACAAATCAATAAATGTAATCCAGCATATAAACAGAACCAAAGACAAAAACCACATGATTATCTCAATAGATGCAGAAAAGGCCTTTGACAAAATTCAACAGCCCTCCATGCTAAAAACTCTCAATAAATTAGGTATTGATGGGACGTATCTCAAAATAATAAGAGCTATCTATGACAAACCCACAGCCAATATCATACTGAATGGGCAAAAACTGGAAGCATTCCCTTTGAAAACTGGCACAAGACAGGGATGCCCTCTCTCACCACTCCTATTCAACATAGTGTTGGAAGTTCTGGCCAGGGCAATTAGCCAGGAGAAGGAAATAAAGGGTATTCAATTAGGAAAAGAGGAAGTCAAATCGTCCCTGTTTGCAGACGACATGATTGTATATCTAGAAAACCCCATTGTCTCAGCCCAAAATCTCCTTAAGCTGATAAGCAACTTCAGCAAAGTCTCAGGATACAAAATCAGTGTACAAAAACCACAAGCATTCTTATACACCAATAACAGACAAACAGAGAGCCAAATCATGAGTGAACTTCCATTCACAATTGCTTCAAAGAGAATAAAATACCTAGGAATCCAACTTACAAGGGACATGAAGGACCTCTTCAAGGAGAACTACAAACCACTGCTCAATGAAATTAAAGAGGATACAAACAAATGGAAGAACATTCCATGCTCATGGGCAGGAAGAATCAATATCGTGAAAATGGCCATACTGCCCAAGGTAATTTACAGATTCAATGCCATCCCCATCAAGCTACCAATGCCTTTCTTCACAGAATTGGAAAAAACTACTTTCAAGTTCATATGGAACCAAAAAAGAGCCTGCATTGCCAAGTCAATCCTAAGCCAAAAGAACAAAGCTGGAGGCATCACGCTACCTGACTTCAAACTATACTACAAGGCTACAGTAACCAAAACAGCATGGTACTGGTACCAAAACAGAGATATAGATCAATGGAACAGAACAGAGCCCTCAGAAATAATGCCGCATGTCTACAACTATCTGATCTTTGACAAACCTGACAAAAACAACCAATGGGGAAAGGATTCCCTATTTAATAAATGGTGCTGGGAAAACTGGCTAGCCATAGGTAGAAAGCTGAAACTGGATCCCTTCCTTACACCTTATACAAAAATCAATTCAAGATGGATTAAAGACTTAAACATTAGACCTAAAACCATAAAAACCCTAGAAGAAAACCTAGGCATTACCATTCAGGACATAGGCATGGGCAAGGACTTCATGTCTAAAACACCAAAAGCAATGGCAACAAAAGCCAAAATTGACAAATGGGATCTAATTAAACTAAAGAGCTTCTGCACAGCAAAAGAAACTACCATCAGAGTGAACAGGCAACCTACAACATGGGAGAAAATTTTCGCAACCTACTCATCTGACAAAGGGCTAATATCTAGAATCTACAATGAATTCCAACAAATTTACAAGAAAAAAACAAACAACCCCATCAAAAAGTGGGCGAAGGACATGAACAGACACTTCTCAAAAGAAGACATTTGTGCAGCCAAAAGACACATGAAAAAATGCTCACCATCACTGGCCATCAGAGAAATGCAAATCAAAACCACAATGAGATACTATCTCACACCAGTTAGAATGGCAATCATTAAAAAGTCAGGAAACAACAGGTGCTGGAGAGGATGTGGAGAAATAGGAACACTTTTACACTGTTGGTGGGACTGTAAACTAGTTCAACCATTGTGGAAGTCAGTGTGGTGATTCCTCAGGGATTTAGAACTAGAAATACCATTTGACCCAGCCATCTCATTACTGGGTATTTACCCAAAGGATTATAAATCATGCTGCTATAAAGACACATGCACATGTATGTTTATTGCAGCTCTATTCACAATAGCAAAGACTTGGAACCAACCCAAAAGTCCAACAATGATAGACTAGATTAAGAAAATGTGGCACATATACACCATGGAATACTATGCAGCCATAAAAAATGATGAGTTCATGTCCTTTGTAGGGACATGGATGAAATTGGAAATCATCATTCTCAGTAAACTATCGCAAGAACAAAAAACCAAACACCACATGTTCTCACTCATAGATGGGAATTGAACAATGAGAACCCATGGACACAGGAAGGGGAACATCACACTCTGGGGACTCTTGTGGGGTGGGGGGAGCAGGGAGGGATAGCATTAGGAGATATGCCTAATGCTAGATGACGAGTTAATGGGCGCAACGCACCAGCATGTCACATGTATACATATGTAACTAACCTGCACATTGTGCACATGTACCCTAAAACTTAAAGTATAATAATAAAAAAAAAAAAAGAAGAAAATCTGATTGGGTAGAAAGGATTTTGTACCTGAAAACCACCAACTGTATGTAGTAAATAATCAAAATGATGATTATTTATGGGTCAAAATAAAACAAAAATATTGTATTATAAAATAAAAAATAAGAAAATAAAACCTAAGCCAAATTTTGTCAGTGTGCTCAAAACCCTCCAATAGAAGGCTGCCAGATTTAGCAAATAAAAATACAGGACACTCAATTAAATTCAAATTTCTGATAAACAATAGTACTTTTTCAGTGTGAGTATGTTTCATGTAATATTTGGGATATGCTTGTACTAAAAAAACTATTTTCTACTTGAAGTTCAAATTTACAGAGCATTCTATATTTTATCTTGTGACCCTCAACCAATGATTTCCCATCTCACTCAAAAATAAAGGCAAAGTCTTTAAAACAGCTCTGTATGATCTGGCACTTCAGTGTTGTTCTGACCTCATCACCCTTACTCTCCACCTTCTCTTCCCTGGTCCACTGCCCCCCTGATGGCTCCTGGAACACATCTAGCATGTTTCTGCCTCAGGGCCTTTGCACTTGCTGTCTGTACTGCCTGGAACACTGTTCCCTTCCAGATGGCCACGTGTGTCTTCCCCTCACTTCCTGAAGCATTCTGTCCACATGCTGTCTTTTCAGCGAGTTCTTCCTGATGATTCTGATAAATTCCCACTCTCCAGGTTCTGTCTTCTCTTACCCTCCTTTCCTGCTTTTTCCCTAGAGCACCGATCGTTATCTGACAGACATTGGATTTACTTGTTGATTTCCTCATTGTCAGTCTTTCTCTTCAACCCTAACTGGAATATAAGTTCCCAAAGAGCAGGCACTTGTTTAATACAGTGCTATAATCCCAGTGCCTAGAATAGGTCTGCCAGAGTAGGTAATCAGTGAAGAGATGGTGAATAGACAAATAAATCAGTAGACAGAGAAATTTATAATGCAACTCTCGGGAGTGATAAGTGCTACAGAGACAAATTAAGCAGAGCAAGAGTAGAGAGTGAGGGGGTGGCACTCTCTCCTGTGAGCTGGGCTGCTCTGAGAAAGTGGTGTTTTAGCAGAGACCTGACTGAAGTTTTGATGAAGCCCCTCCACCTTCAACCTTACTTGTGTTCTTTGTGCTACCTGAAACCACCCTCTTTCTCACCTCCTTGGGTATAAGTTCCACCTCAACTGCTTAGATAGTGTGGCCCTTAGACCTTGCCTTATGAACACATCAATAAAACCAGGCTTTCCCCTTCATTCTGCCTACATAACTGACAGAGAGAACACTGAGTGAGCTGGTGGGAGTGATGAGGGATTTATTTTTCATATGTCTTAAACTCTGCAGTTGCTGCTGTTTGAATCACGCTGACAACCTCTGGCAAGGGCTTGGCATTTTAGTGCCCCTCTGGGTTCTGGCTTGTCCTAGGCGAGAAGGACTACGAAGTTTCTCTGAAACTGCTCTGTTTCTCCACTTGGTATCGGCTGCCACAGTCAAGGGCTTTACTCAGGAAACCAAAATAAAAGTCATGTTCAGTGAGAGTCACATCCTGGGAGTCTAAGGTTTCTTATCTTATACATTTAAAACCAACAAACTCCCTTCTCTCAATAAGGGCCATCTGGAAGATAGTCGTTTTGAAGCTTAAAAAAAAATCTAATGCTTTAATCTTCTTAGTGTCTTCAAACATCAGGTCTTCTTTTTCAAACTCAGCTGGGGGATAACGTTCTTTATCTGCATCTGCGTTGCTTGCTGAGAGAATATGTCCCTGGAATTGCACACAGAAGCCACCGTGCCTTACCTCAGAAAGTGTTGCTTTAGAGATTTCAGAGAAGCACGGTGTTAAACTCCTTCAGCAGATGCAAAACCCCTCGGTAAAACTGCAGGATTAGTGGCTCTGTTGGCGGGAGCTTTTTGTCTCTCAGTGAACTTCAATTTTGTCTTCTCTGTCTCCTCAGGATTTGTCAGATATATTTTGCAAATTTAAATGATAAAACAGTTGTGTGAAGAACTTTCTTATAGCTTCCAAATATTGCAGAAACTGAA
The DNA here is from genome assembly GCF_029281585.2 of Gorilla gorilla gorilla. Lineage (NCBI taxonomy): Eukaryota > Metazoa > Chordata > Mammalia > Primates > Hominidae > Gorilla > Gorilla gorilla. Next base: position 112,689,609 of record NC_073229.2, on the reverse strand, counting down.
CAGCTTTGCTCTGAATGAGAAACCCAATAACACAAATTTTATTTTCATTTCATTTTCTCTTTGGCTGTTCTGGGAATTTATATTGGCCATTTAATTTTGCTGTTATGGTTTTATAAGGATATTATCTCTGTGTACAATAACGTTTTTTAAAAAAGAATTGTAAGTTGTATTAAAGCTTTAGAGACTACACTTCTAAAAGCTGAATATTCTTATCATTTTATTTTCCATGTGAATTTTGAAAGTCATGCTCTTTTCGTATTGGTACCTGAAGGTAAATCAGAAATGCTGGAATTTTCTTCCATCTCATTATATAACTCCTGAGAAGCTGCTTTCCTAATGATAACAAAATAGTGTGTGTGAAGTAAAGAATATTTATGTTTTTGTCTGGAATATGATTAGAATTCAGTTAAAGATATATGGGACGGATGACCAAACATTGGTGAGCATTCACAATACGGTTGGAATAAATTTATCTATCTTCTGTTTATATTTACATGATCAAAGCTTATTAATTTATGATTCCCTCTTGATCAGAGGCATGACTATATTATATGAATAGTTGATAAGACCAAATTCATAACCTATAAAGAAATATTTATGGAAACTCAAATGGCTTTCATTTATTAAAGGCCAGAATTGGAGGCAGACATAATAATAATAACTATTATTTATTAAATATTTACCTCATAAGAGGCACAATGTTAAGTGCTTTACATGAATTATTGTATTTATTCCCCAATTAGTTGAATTCCATTATCACCATTTTACAGATGAATTGAGACTTAGAAAGTGTGTTACTAGGGTCACATAACTGACAAGGGGTAGAACTAGAATTTGAACTCTAGAGGCTTAAAGCTTAACCACTATGCTGTAATGCCAACCAGCTTTGGAAATAGTCATGGAAGCAGAAATACAATTCATTATTTAAAACAATTTTGTTTTCCTGCCGAGAATTAGAGTGACATTCCTGCTTCTGAGTAGAATAGTATATTTTCTGCTCTCTCTAGGACTTGAAATCTCAATTCTAGCCTTTTCAAAGCTCAGTGCTCAGCTATTTTAATGAACAGCCAATACTTACCATTCTGTTACAACATAACTGACATTTGCAAGTCAAATAATGCTTAATGATAACAGAAAAAAAAATATGAGAGAGGCAAAGAAGCACTGCCCCATGAAGAATTGATGATGTCCAAGGTCACAACTCAGCAAAGCTCAATCAGAGCCAAGTTTCCAAGAGATGACTCATACAGAGAAAACGTGTACAGGACACAGAATTTGTGAATAATCGGAGTATGAGAAGAAATAGAAGAGTCAGCAGAATGAACGTGTGGTTATCTGGTCAGGGCTCTGAAGATGTCTTGGTAGCTCCTGCATGTCTAGCAGAATGCCTTTCATATCACAGTCACTCAATCAATACTTGTTGAATAAGTGGACGAAGAAAACCTTCTAATCTCACAGGAGGCCCGGTATTCCACTCAGCAGATTCACTCGTGTCACAGTATGAACAACTTTAAAAGATACCTAGAAGACGTCAAGAAGAAAGCAGAAATGACTGGTAAGAATGGTTTTCTTGATCCTCAGTTTCAGAGAAAAGAAGGACTTGGGGAGGGGGAAATAACTAGTAAACAAAGAGAAATGGAGTTATCACCATAATTATAATGCCTGGTTAAGTCAATTTTACTTTTTTTAGAATAGAAATGGATGATTTTAAAGTCTAGAGAAGCCCAGACAGGTTGTTGACAAAGTTTCACAGTTGGCAAGATCATTACAAGAGATTTTATGGATCTGAGAGTAGATGAAAGACACTAATAAGTGATAAGTAGACTAGAACATCCCCAAAGGGCAAGATCAATGTGTAAAATAAAATCAATAGGTAAATTAGACAGTCATCCGCAAATGCCCTTCTGCAGAATATTGGTATCCAACTAATAAAATGATTGTAATGTTTTGCTAATGTGCAGAAAAATAAGTTGAAGTATAACTTCTTCAATTGAACACTCACTTCTCCTCCCTCATTGAATTTTTTCTTAAAACTTCCATATCTACTATATGAAAGAATGGATAGAAATGAAATATTATTGGAAAATTTCAGGAAAAGATATTAATTACTAACCTAATACTTTGATCTTTATGGGAATGTGTTTATTCTTTTTGTGATTTTATATTGTATATATTTTTTGCTAATAAAATTTTTCTTTGTTGGTGTGATGAAAGGTCGGTTTTGCTAACCGCTGCATATTACATTCGCATATGCAGTTTCTGCTGTGAACCAAGCCACTTCAATCTCAGAGGTTCAAAACAAGAAACATTTATTATTTGCCATGATTCTGTGGCTCAGTTCTGGTCTGGGTTGCTTCAGCTGATCTCTGCTGAGCTTACTCATGCCTCTGTGGTCAACAGAATCTGCAACATCCCATTGCAAGGACATGCATGTAGGGAAAGGAAGAATTTGTGGCAGCTTAAAAAAAAATCTATGCCAATCTGCAATATGGATAAGCCTGGACTAGCGTGCTACAGAATGAGAGGCATGTGAAGAACTAAGGCAACTCAATGGGCAAACTACAAACTACCTAACATGTGAATGGGGCCACCCTAGATCATCCAGCTGCTCAGCCAATTTGCAGGCTCCTGGGAAGTAATACGTGGTTGCTGTTTTAAGCCATTAAGTTTTGGAGTGGTTTACTGTGCAACTATGGTAGGTTGAAATGTAACTTTCTGCTGTCTTAAGGTTGTGTTTTTTCGGAAAGAGACTCTGAGGAAGATTTTCATGCATGCAATTTATTGAGGAATGCTCTTGGGACTATGTGAGGGTATGAGGGAAACAAACAGGATTGGACAGAAGCTACAAGAGTGACCTTCGTCAATCTCATGGGAGCTCTGAATATGGAAGGAACCCTCAGAGGTGTCTTTCATTGAGATAAGGGGTGTGAGTCATTGGATTGGAGGGCCCCTGAGGGAGCGGTGTAACCTGAGATTAGGAAACTCACCTTGGCAGAGGGCAATTCCTGGGGAGGGTCTCAGCTGTGGCTATCAGCAGCCAACGCTTCCACGGGTTGGGGAAGGAGTGCTTTGGTCCTGGAAGAAGGATCAGGGCCATACAACACAGCATCCACTATGGTAATGCTTCCCATCAAAAGATGGAGTTTATTTCTGGACTGGCCTTATGACTTGCTTTGACCAATAGAGTGTGGTGGAAGTGACATCGCAGAGCCTAGGCCTCAAGATGCTTTGCAACTCCTGCTTTTGCCCTTTTGGAGCCCTGAGCCCTGATTTTATCTTGTAAAAAAAACCTGGGCTGGCCATCTTTAGGATGAGACCTTGTGGAGCCTGTGGCTGGCACTAACCACCAGAGACACCTAAGCCATCCCACTCCAGTCAAATTGCCAGATACTTCAGCTATATGACAGATCCCAGGAGAGACCAGAAGAACAATGGCCAGCTGAGTCCAGACCAAACAGATGATCCACAGAATCACGAGAAAATAAAATTACTAACTTTTGGGATGGCTTGTTATGCAGCAAAATATAACTGATACAGCAGAAAAATTGATACCTAGAAACAGGTTGCTGCCGAAACAAAAACTCAATACATGTGCCATTAGCTTTGGGGCTAGGCAGGGGGTGGATCTAGAAAAGTGCAAGGAAACTGTTGGTGAAGACGGGAAAAATGATGAAAACTATTTTTCAAAGTTGGGAAGGTGGCAATACATGTAACATAGTAGCAAAACAATTGTCAAAAATATTGTATGTAGTAACTTGGAAGATAAAAAATATACCTAACAAAATTTTGTATTTGGTTAAGTAGATTATCAAGTAAAATGCTGGAAGTGTCAAGATGCTTGTGGATGTATATAATAAGATATTGCCGGCTGGGCACGGTGGCTCACGCCTGTAATCCCAGCACTTCGGGAGGCTGAGGCGGGCGGATCACGATGTCAGGAGATCGAGACCATCCTGGCTAACACGATGAAACCCCGTCTCTACTAAAAAAAAATACAAAAGATTAGCCGGGCATGGTGGTGGGTGCCTGTAGTCCCAGCTACTCGGGAGGCTGAGGCAGGAGATTGGTATGAACCTGGGAGACGGAGCTTGCAGTGAGCTGAGATCGTGCCACTGCACTCCAGCCTGGGTGACAGAGCGAGAGTCTCTCTCTCAAAAATAAAAAAGATATTGCAAAAGAGGGATGAGTTAAAGAAGGACTCTTTACTTTGCAAGCAGAATTGAGGGGGAGTTAGAGAGCCCAGGACTTGCTGGTCTGGAAAATAAAACAGTTTCTCATCCCCAGACTCCAGACAGTAAAAGATTTTCAAAGTAAAAGGAGTCCTGGTGCTAAAGGTCAAATCAAGAGTGTATCTATAAGATTCTTGGTTTATGCTTCTGAACAATTTAAGGTAATACTTATTAGACCATGTCAGCTAGACAAAAGAACTTCCAAGAATCTTAAGGCATTATTCTACAGTAGCTTAACATGCTGCTTAAAGTAAAAAGGGCCTACCTGGGAAAGAATTGTGGATGTAGCTTTTGTTAAAGGGAGTGGACCATAATCTGATTCATGAAAAGCCCATAGATATTTTAAGGGAGTTATACCAACCAAAGAACAACACATTTGTTCTAAAAAAAAAGAATGAAATTGCTTAAATTGCAAAGAGATTTCTGGCCTCCCGACTTTCTCCATGTTGAAAGCAGTTGTCAAGAACTATAAAAGGGCTGAGATTTTATTCTACTTACATGCTAACATATTGTGGGTATTGTCAAAAGACATGGACCTCCAAGGTCAGAGACTAAAATAAAGGACAGTTTATTATTCATGGCATGACAAGCAGCATGAGCAGGAGTGTATTTGTGTTAGTTCTCTGAGCTGCAATTCCCATATGGTGATAGAAAGAGGGCCATATGACACATGCACATGCAATGGTTTGCAATATAGGAGAGGAACTCTGAAGTTTGGGAATCTGAATCTTTTATATTAGGCAGTAGGTATGCCTGCCCATTGTCTCAAAGGGACATGTTATCTCTATCTGCTAAGGCTAAAGCAAACCTGCCTTTTGCTCCGGAAGGCGACACTGTCTCTACATTCCAAGACTGTTCACTTCACAAATACCTTTAAACAAAAGATAGCTCAGAACAAAAACAGTCAGTGACTGTTCACTTCACAAATATCTTTAAACAAAAGATAGCTCAGAACAAAAACAGTCAGTGATGCTACTTGTAAGATGTACAGAAATGCAAAAGACCCATGGAGAATTATCTTCCCACCGTAGGCAGCTTCAAACATAGGCCATTCTGTTGGAAAAAAAGGAGTATATCTCAGATGGCTAATTCAAAAGGCCAAGAGCCCAGAGGGTGAAGCCACAGTCTTGAAGGGCAATGGACTAGACATCCAGTCTCCAGGAGAATCAGAGAATAACAGTCTGGGGAGCTATTCCCAAGGAGCAGAACTGGGCCCTAATCAAGAAACATTCTCTGCCTCCACAGCAGGGGATCCTGGCAACCTGTGCTCCATTGTATTTCACAATTGCCATGGACTGATGACTGGTAGGTACTTCCCATTCTTTTCCTTTTGGAGTAGGAGGACCTACTGCAGTTCTCTTGTTCTTGTCTTGTGATTGCATGTGGGTGTATGAAGGCAGATAGCTCATCTTTTAAGCTCATTGGCTTCTGGGTCAAGAGGAGCTACATGTTGACCTGATTTTGGTCACAAAATCCTGGACTTCAAATCCACTACCATCACTGGATGGGATTTCCAGATGTCCTGAGATGGGAGTGGGAGTACTTTGCATGTGGGAAGAATGTGAGTAATTTGTGGCTAGGGATGGAATTTGGTTGATTGCAAGAATAGCCACGTGGTCTTCGTTCTTTGCATCCACTCTCTTGTGATGTGACTTTGCAGATCCTTCCATCAGGGGTAAAGCCTGTTTCTTCACCTTTTGAATCTAGATTGCTCATGGAACTTGTTCTGGCCAGTGGGACATTAGCAAACATGATGTAGGCAGAGTTGTATTGGGGCTTGCTGTACCTGGATCCCTGAAACTGCCATGTAAGCAATTCTGAGCTAGACTGGGAGGATGAGTGGCACATGGAGGGAGACTTAGACATGTCAGCCAACACGTGCCAACTGCCAGGCACGTGAGTGAGATCATCCTAGATTTACCAGTCACCAGTCATACTGCCAGCTAATCATGGACACATGAATGTACCCAGTGGTGATCTTCCCAGGTAGCTCAGGGTAGAAGAACTGCCCTGCCTTCACAGAGAATTGTGAGAAACAATATATATTTGCTATTTGAAGCCACAACATTTAGAGGTGATTTGGTAGACAACAAAAGTGAACTGATAAACCATCACACCCCCCAAACCCGGCACATAGGAGATAGTCAATAAATATTTGTTAAATGAATATTTATGAAGTTATCAGAAATATAAGAATATCATAACTAGTTATAAAAGGCCTGCCACCTGAATGGGTTTGTACATCACTGAAATCATTTATATGCTCTGAAAACTACCAGGTGTTAAGATAGAGCTTTAAAAATATATAATCATGGAGGCAATTAAGGAAAGTGAAAGGTGGGAAAAACCCAAACAGCTGCATGTCTGATCTCTTCTAGACATTTCCTTAGCTAATACAAGTAATAAGATTAGATTAGAAAAATAGATTATATTCCAACTCAGTTTCTAAAACAAAACAAAAAGATTAATTTATTTTTGTATTCTGTTTGTGTAAAATAAAATGACAAAGCCAAGAAAAATAGTAAAGGTTACAGGGCAGCATATAAAACATTTCATAAGTTTAATAGTTATTTAAATAAGTTATTTAAAAAAGAAGGTTGATTCCTAGTTTAGACATCAGCAACCACAACAAATCAGAATTGAGCACATAGCTGCATACAAGAGATATTCTTGAAACTAACATAAGAAGATAGACTAAAAGTTACAATGCAGTCTAAAGTGGGTACACTCGCTGGTGTGTATATAATGTGCTTCAGTCTCTGACTAACCATGTTTTGTCCCAAGAGATGTCAGTGGCAAAAGGAAGGTACATTGTCCACTGGGAATATACTATGTAATTGCTTTCTTCCCCTATGTTATGCTAGAATTTTCTGGAAAACAGATAAACAGTAAAACTAAGATTTGTTATGCGTTTCACTTTTAACACATTTAAAGATAGAAACTCACTGCAAACACCAAAATAAGCACACCTTCCACTGGCATCTTTGCTACTCTCACCCTCCATTAGGACCACATAGAATCCAGTAGGCTGCCTCCTGGACTCGTGGAGATCCCTCTGCCCTTCCCTAATAATTTACCCCAGAGCTGTTAATTCCAGAATGACCCATCCCTGTTCTTTAAGCTGGTAATGAAAAATAATCAAACAAACAGCGAATACTGGATTCTCATGTAGGTGAGGGCATGTCACAGACTCTCTGACCCTTACTTGATGCTCCTGTGTTGACCACCTGTTTCCCGGATCAGAGACTCTGGCAGAGTGGGAGGAGCCATGATCTGGCACAGTGCTAGGAGTTGCCTCCATGGTTTATCTTTGATTTCAGTCTATTGTGACAAAGGTTTTGCTATTCTTGCCAAGCATGCAGAACAAATACAAAAGTAATTTGCACTTTCCACTTTAGGTAGCTGGTTTCATGTACGACCAAATGTCAAGTGCTGATACGTTTCTGTTGCAATCTGCTTTTCCCCTGGGATGTCAAGACTTCAAGAGCAGGAAGCGCACTATGTTGTCCTTGACATAAGTCCACTCAGAGGTGCCCACCTCTGACATGTACATGTTCTGCTTCTAGAGATATAGGAGTAAACAGACTGTAGAGTCTAACCAAGAAGAGAATGAGAGAAGGCTTCCAGGAGATGAGTGGTCTCTTACAGCAGACCTGAAGAACTTGAGAGTGTTCTCAGATGAAGAGAATGGGAATCATATTAAGTCCAGAGAATAGAATGATCTTGAAAGCAGGAAATAAATTAGTGTAACTATAGTAAAGGGGACCAAGGGTGGGCAGATGGTTCAGTGCCGAGAGACGAGGTTGCGGATACAGGTACCACCAAGCTAGATGTTATGGGTAACATTTGAAGATTCTAAGCATAGAAACAGCATGGTTTCAGAAAAATCCCTTTGGCTGTCATATGAAGAACATCTGGAGTGTGTGTAAGGGTGGGGAGGGATTGGGGAAGGGGAGAGTCAGGTGAAACTGGAGCTGGTAATTGATACTCCAGGGAGGAGGGAGGGAAGAACAGTTAAACCAAAACCCAAACCAAAACCTCTACCTATGTCCAGGCCTGAACCTGAAGAGAGAGGACATTGGATTCAAGAGCTACAAGGGAGGTAGAATATGCATGACTTGGTGTCTAATGAGAGTGAAGGTAGAAGAGAAGACAGGGTCAGTGTTGACTTCTGAGTTTTGAGCTTGTGCAATAGGGCCTGTGGCTCACTGCAATTAGAAATATCAAAGGAACAGGAGGTTCTGGGAGAAAGATGAATTTTCTGCTGGTTGTATTAAGTTTGAGGTGCCTGTGGGATGTCTTGGCAGCAAACAGTTGTGTAGATGTGTTTGTTGTTCTGGGAAGTGGGACTTAGGGTAGAAATCTTAGAATTGAAACCATAGGAGGCAGTGAGTTCAAATGGGGTGAATGTGTGAGAAAAGGATATAGGATTAATTCACCACACAGAGGAAAAAACATCTTTCTGACACCAGTGATTCAAGGCTGAAAAATGCAATGAAAATGGAGATTCTGTTAAAATAGAAACAGGACATTAAATTCTTGGCTACTAATATCATCCAGGACAAAAAGATTTATTTAAAGACTCTATAACACTCTAATGAGGACAATAAAGGCAGACTTGAGTAAGTAGGGAGCTATACTACACTATTTATTTGCAAGAGTAAAAATAGTGAACATGACAGTACTCCCTATGTTAATATATAGATTTAATGCAATGCCTGTTAAAAATCACAGCAAGATACTTTATAAAAATTTACAAAATAATGGTAAAATTCTTTTTGAAATAATTAGTGGGCAAGAATGCTTGTATAGATAAATATAGACACATTTATATAACACTTTAGATTCTACAAAGTACTTTCACAATGCTCTTATTTAATTCTCACAATGACTCTTATAATAAGGTATGTTTAATTATTATTCCCATTTTAGGGTGACCACAAGTCCTGGTATATCCAAGGCAGTCTTGTTTTATGCTATTGCCTTAATGTTTCCCTTTTATTTAATATTTCTCCCAAATGTTTTCATTTTTAAGGACAGTATTATTGTTAATAGTTGCATTAAAATAATCTGGGCTGGATTTGGTACCATCTCCATGAAGTACTTCTTGGTCTCTGTCATGGTCTTGTCTAGTAGTGGGTAAGGTGCATGCGTAGCGAACAGAATTCTCACTTTAACACGTGTTCAGTCTGAGAGATGACCAGCGATAACCTTTTTCTCCCCACCTCCCCTTACCTGGTGAAAAGTAACTCACACATCTCTTGCATGCAGCAAGCAGGAAGAGGACATACTCTCCAGTGAAACAACTTGTACCCAGACTCTATAGATAGCTACTTTTTTCTAGTTCAAATGACAGTGGGAGAAGTATTCGATGTTGCTACCAGCTCCTACTGGAGACTTGGTGTAGCAGCTAGCTGCTTATATGAACCATTTTCATGAAGCCACCAGGCTGCTTGTTGGTGGGGTCAGTGGAGAACTTGAGAAATTATAGGTTATATATAACAATAGAAATATGTACAAGATATGGGGGCAGAACAGTTCTTCAATAGAGCTCATTTTTTAAACAATGGTTTGTCATTTAATATGTAAAATAAATATGATCAGTTTTTTTACATTTTTATTGTGGCAAAATATACATAAAATTTGCCATTTTAATTATTTCTAAGTATACAGTTTGTGGCATTAAGTATAACCACATTATTCTGCAACCATCTCCACCATTGATCTCTGGAACTTATTATCTTCCCAAAATGAAGCTCTGTGCCCATTAAACACTAACTCTCCCAGCTCCTGATAACCATCATTCTACATTCTTCCCCTATGAATTTAACTATAGATCCAGGTACCTCATAGAATCACACAATATTTGTCCTTTTGCATTTATGCAGCCAAAAGACACATGAAAAAATGCTCATCATCACTGGCCATCAGAGAAACGCAAATCAAAACCACAATGAGATACCATCTCACACCAGTTAGAATGGTGATCATTAAAAGTCAGGAAACAACAGGTGCTGGAGAGGATGTGGAGAAATAGGAACACTTTTACACTGTTGGTGGGACTGTAAACTAGTTCGACCATTGAGGAAGTCAGTGTGGCGATTCCTCGGGGATCTAGAACTAGAAATACCATTTGACCCAGAGATCCCATTACTGGGTATATACCCAAAGGATTATAAAACATGCTGCTATAAAGACACATGCACCTGTATGTTTATTGCGGCACTATTCACAATAGCAAAGACTTGGAACCAACCCAAATGTCCAACAATGATAGACTGGATTAAGAAAATGTGGCACATATACATCATGGAATACTATGCAGCCATAAAAAATGATGAGCTCATGTCTTTTGTAGGGACATGGATGAAGCTGGAAACCATCATTCTCAGCAAACTATTGCAAGGACAAAAAAACAAACACCGCATGTTCTCACTCCTAGGTGGGAATTGAACAATGAGAACACATGGACACAGGAAGGGGAACACCACACTCTGGGGACTGTTGTGGGGTGGGGGGAGTGGGGAGGGATAGCATTAGGAGATATACCTAATGTTAAATGACGAGTTAATGGGTGCAGCACACCAACATGGCACATGTACACATATGTAACAAACCTGCAAGTTGTGCACATGTACCCTAACACTTAAAGTATAATAATAAAAAAAAAAACTTGTCCTTTTGTGACTGGCTTATTTCACTTAGCATAGGTTCATCCATGTTTTAGCATGTGTAATAATTTCTTTCCTTTTAAAAGACTGAATAATATTTCATTGTAGGTATACATCAGTTTATTTTGTTGCTTGGGATTGTTTGTTAATTTTGTAATAAACTCTTGTTGGCAATTAGGCCAAAAACAAAAGTTCATGTTTCATGAAATATTGAGTACTAAATTTTTTTTCTCAAGAAAGGGTGAAGAATGAATAACTTGCATAAATATTTATTGAAATGTATCATCCACCAAAGGAGACTGTTGTATTATAATTGACAACAAAAAAAAGAGAAGACATAAATCTAATGAAGAAGCATCAGCATTCACTCAAAAATTAGTAATTATTTTAAGAAAATAGTTTCTGAAAACAGTGATTTAACACATGTCGGGGCAAAAAGTGCATTGCATATCACTGTGGATCGTGACTTTTCATTTAGATCAAATTACTCTTCTAAATTAATTTTATTTATTTTTGATTACTTTTTTATACATGTCTGATTTTTTTTTGTTGTTTTTTTGGGATGGAGTTTCACTCTTGCTGCTCAGGCTGGAGTGCAATGGTGTGAGCTATCTTGGCTCACTGGAACCTCCACACCCCAGGTTCAAGCAATTCTCCTGCCTCAGTCTCCCAAGTAGCTGGGATTACAAGTGTCTACCACCATGCCCAGCAAATTTTTGTATTTTTAGTGGAGATGGGGTTTCACCATGTTGGCCAGGCTGGTCATGAACTCCCGACCTCAGGTGATCCACCTGACTTGGCCTCCCAAAGTGCTGGGATTACAGGTGGGAGCCACCACATCCAGCCTGAAAAAGTTTTTTTAAAAGCTGAGTGGCGAATTTATTTTGCCTAGAAGTGAATGATAAATAGAATAAATAGAAAGATGGCTCTATTGCTATATCTCAGCCAATATGCTCTTTTAAAATTGTAATGTTGATGCTCCCCCTTCATGGATAGGACTTTATGCTTCCTCCCAGTGATTCTTTCTCTCACTATTCATTCTTAGACAGTCATAATATGACAAGGCCCAGGGTCAGGACCAGGTCACATGGAGAGGCCATGAGTTAGGTGTTCTAGCCGACAGTCCTGAAGGTCTCAGCTAGCAGCTAGCATCATGTGGGTGAAGGAGTCTCTCACAGTTGATTGCAGTACTAGCCTTCACCTTAGCTGAAACTGAGTGGTGCACAGACTAGCCATGCTGCTAAGCCCTTCCTAAATTAAAGATTTGCAAGCAAAGCAAATGTCATTGTCATTGTTTTAAGCCTGTATGTTTTGGAGTAATTTGTTACTGAGCCAAGGGAACTAGAACAGTGTTAACTCATTGACTGCATTGTGGAAAAAGAACTTCACAAACTTAAATGATGCTCCTTTGGTATCAGAGTCATCAGATGCTTCAAATGGGAATATGAGGAATTCTAGTACAATATTTAGATGACTTCTAAACACACTCCAGCTCTGATCTTTGCTCCCATGCAGGCAAATGGAATCTTATCTTGGTTCTGAGTAATAACTAACAACTGAATCTACCTTGTTCATCCAGTACCTGCACCTATGCTTTGACATGTTATTTAGGAGTGAGGCTCTGCTTAAATGATCAGCTCCTGCATTTATAATAATATAAGCAGTTACCATTTATTAAATAACTCCTATGTCCCATGTCCCACATAGCACACCATGTATTTTATATATAATTCTAGTCCTTACAATTCTAGTCCTTATATATAATTCTAGCCCTGCAACAACAGCCATTATTAGCCCTATTTTATAAGTAAGAAAATAAGGCTCAGAGAGGTCAATAACTTGCTTAAGATCACATAAGCAGGAGGAAGCCATGCTTTCCTCACACCAAGGGCAAGGGCCTTTCCACTGTGTCACACTAGAATTCTGCTTTGATCCGAGGTACTTAGCTGGATGTCTTAATGTTTTGTGTTGCTATAATAGAGTACCTGAGACTAGGTAGTTTATAAAGAAAAGAGGTTTATTTAGATTATGGTTCTGCAGGCTGGTGAGTTCAAGAAACATGGCACCAGCAACTGCTTAGCTTCTGGTGAGGGCATTCATGCTGCATCAACAAACATGGCGTAAGGTCAAAGGGGAAGTGGGCACATGCAAAGAGGCAAACCAGAGGGGCATCACAGCTTTATAACAATCCACTCTTTGGGTGCTGACTCATTCCTACAAGAACAAATCCAGTCTCACCAGAGCAAGAACTAACTACCACAAAAATTGGTGTGCACTACCAAGCCATTCAGGAGGGATCTGCCCCTATAACCCAAACACTTCCCATTAGGCTCCACTTATCAGTACCACCACATTGGGGATCAGATTTCAACATGAGCTTTGATGGCGACAAACTCAAACCATATCAGCTGCTAGCCTGATCATAGGCATCTTTCATGCTGATTATCTTTCTGCTCATGTTTCTGAATGTTGCCTGCCCCAGGGACCACTGATGATGGGCCTACCTATCTGTCATTCATATTTTCACCTTTTTCTGGACCCTCCTAATGCCACCTGCTTGTCTGGGTTCTGCAGGTCCTCAGTGCTTCAGCTCTGTCTCATTCCCATTTTAGTTAAACAGGATGGTTCATAGACTTGACGTAGCATCAGGGCAAGAAGTCATGACTTTAGAGGAGAATAAACCTGGACTCAATCACTCACCTTATGAAGTCATACAAACAGAGCAAAAGTTAAATAAGCAACAACAACAGTGATACCAGAAACCTTTCCAAAATCTGAAAGTAAATAACACTATATTTATCCTATATGTGGACCAAATAAGTTCTTCTCTACTAATGAGAAGAAAATATGGAAACAAGATGCATGTATCTGAAAATGCAAAGATTAGAACAGGAAGAGCGCAAGAATACAAAATGAAAAGCATTAGAATTGAGTTTTCATTGGAAAAAAATGGAGACCAGAAGGCAATGTGCAGAATTCAAAGTGCTGAAAGAAAAAAAAACTGTCAACTAGAAGTTCTATATCAAGCAAAACTACCTCTCAAAAATCAAGATGACATAACATGTGTGCCCAGATTGCATTCCATGACACAGTAGTTCTCACTGTTAGATGTCTGGTCACATACAAAGGTGGCCTCTCCTTACAACTCTCTCACAGGATGTTCTAGGTTGTCCATTTTCTACCTGTTTCATCCATCAACCACTCTCATTTGTATTTTGTTTTCCAGATATCAAATACATTCCCAGATAAACAAAAAATAAAAGAATATGTTTTTAGAATATGTGCCCTACAAAAAATACTGAAGAAAGTCAGAAAGTTAGTTAGGCTGAAATGAAATTCCACCAGATGGTAATTCAAGTCCATAGGAAAAAATGAAGAACACCAACAATGTTAAATATGTGGGTAAATATAAAAGACTGGAAGTATATATTTTTCCTCTTTTCATCTCTTAATTTAAAAAAATGTTATTTCTTAAAACAATAACTATGATATCATATTGTTGGGTTTGTAACATATCTGCTACATTATACCATATATATATATGGTAATATAATACATAAGTGGTAAGTTACTCCATGCCCTCTAGGAGTTCACCTTAGCTTCAGGCTTTACACCTTCTCTCTGAGAAGAACTTCACAGCTGAAGGGACCCTATAGCTTTCTTTCTGCTCCCTGGGCTCTGAGGTGAAACAGAGTAAAGAGAAGCCGACAGAGCAGGGCGCTGGAGAGTCTTAGGTGGAAGGCCTAGTTGAACTGGAAATAATTAATTAGTCAGGAAAATTTTACTGCCAAAAGATTAAAAATAACATGATGATAATTCTCCTTATTAGCAAATTTGGTTTTCTACATGGATCCAGAAATAGATTAAAACTGAAATGAAATGAGGATCTCTGAGTTTCCTCAAGAAAAGTACTGAGAAACTTGTTTCAATGCTTAAGAGCCATTGTTTCTCTTTTCCCCAAAGATTTTAAGTATAGCTCCTGCATTTTCTCTAAAAAATGGTTCTTAATGTTCTGAGTCAGACCTTACAAAAAGTATCCATGATACCCAGAGACTTATGGTTCATGCTGTGACCATTACCACAGGACTAGCTTCCTATTACCCATGCATTATCTTTGATATCCTCACTATAGATGTTTCAGGATGAGATTTATAAAAATCTAGATTTTGATGATCAAAATTGAATAAATATCAGATGTCATATTTCTTGAATCGTAACAGATCATTGAAAATCACAGAAGATTTGAAATGAACAATAATTGAATGTTACTAGGTGCAAGGCATTTTGAAAATCGATGGTGGATGCAAAGATAAAGATGCTGCCTGCCCTTGGTGGTATATTACACTGCTCCTGCTGCTATAACAAAATACCTTAGGCCAGATAATTTGTAAATAACAGAATTAATTTTTACAGTTCTAGAGGTTGGTGTTGGCAGATTTGGCATCTGGTAAGGGCTTGCTCTCTGCTTCCAACATGGCGCCTGTTGTTACATCCTTACCTGGTAGAGGGAAGGAATGCTATGTGCATACATAGAAAAAGGAGTCGAAGGGCTGGACAGCTCTCTGAAGACTCTTTCATAAGGGCATTAATCCCATTCTCTGCTGACATGCACCACCTGCTAATAAATGAACACTCCATCTCTTTCTTATGGTTTTTGTCCTTTTCTTATTTTTCTCACCTCCTGTCCTTATAACTGTTGGCAGTCAAAACGCACCAGGGTAATTGGAAAAAGCTGATTTAGTCATATGGACAGGAGAGACTTGGCCCCTCACAGGGGAAAGTGATCTTGGCTGTCCTCAGTACCACCTGTCTGAATGGCCTGGGTTTTTGCCTTGTTCTGCTCCTCCAGTCAGGAAAGAACTGTATGCCTGAGACCAGAGCCAGGCCTGGGATGGTGAGCCACTTGTGGAGAGCACTTTCAGAAGGATGTTTCTGAGGGTGCCCAGAGTGTTTTTATAACGAAGAACCAAGGGATAGTCTCTTGTCTGGTTTTAGTACCAGAAGAACTCTGCTTCTCTTGAGCAATTGATTTGTTTCTATGTCACAGGGAAGGTGGATTTTGTGACTCATCAGGTAGAGTGTGTGTGTGTGTGTGTGTGTGCGTGTGTGTGTGTGTGTGTGTGTGATACTGACCTTTAGAAAGATTACAGGCAGATGCATGTTTCTCTCATAGCCAGTTGATATGGCTTGGCTCTGTGTCTCCACCCAAATTTCATCTCGAATTGTAATCCCCTCGAGTTGAGGGAGGGAGGTGATTGGATCATGGAGGCAGTTTGGTGATAGTGAGTGGGTTCTCAGGAGATCTGATGGTTTTATAAGGGGCTTTTCCCTCTTCACTCCCTCCCTCCCCTGCCACCTTGTGAAGAAGGTGTCTGCTTCCCCTTCTGCCACGACTGTAATTTTCTTGACGCCTCCCCAGCCATGCTGAACTGTGTGAGTCAATTAAACCTCTTTCCTTTACAAATTACCCAGTCTCAGGGAAGTTCTTTATAGCAGTGTGAAAACGGACTAATACACCAGTGCACAGGATTTGAAGATATGTGTGTTTGTATTATTTCTGGCTTCTTCTGACCCAGTCTTTATTACTTGCCTTATCCTTTCTCACTTAGCTCTTATTTATGTTACCTTGTACTTTCTGTGTCCTTGTAAAGGTGCCTTTTGTTCTTCTTGGAACCAGACAGGGTATAAATACATGAATAAATATAGAAAGCACCTGGCTTTCCCAGCCTCTGGCTCCACATCACACTTCACTGCTTCTTGGCCTTTTGGCTCAATCCAAGCACAGGGTAACAGCAGGCTCTGTTTCTGTGCGGGGATGGTGCCCCATGACTGCCACTTAGGACTGCTCTTAATTTTTGGCTTTTTGCTCTGACTCTTTGGTCTGGTTTCCTAACATTCTCTTGTCTGACCACAATTTCTGGTGTCCGACATCTCTGTTGCCCACCAGTTCCTCACACTAAGGCTGGATTTTGCTTTCTGAGATCCATAGTCTCTGCCCCCCTCTGGCTTTAACCAACATCTGTAGAAATCATTTGTAGCCTGCCTTACGTGGTATTTTAGAACCCTGGGGAGGGAGTGTGGTGTGGTGGTTTTGGTGTCATTTGGGTTAGGGTTGGTCCAATCATCCCTCCATTCATCCAGCCATGCACCCATCCGATCTTCCATCCACCCACCACTCCGTGTGTATGTGTAGGGTGGGGCTGGGGTGGTGTTGGTCATGTTCCAGGTACTGAACTAAATACTAGGAATATGATAGTGAACCAGAGATATGAATTGAACCCAAGCTCTGATTCTTGCTACCTGTGAAAAAGTAGGCAATTATTGAATTTTTCTGAGTCTCCAATTCTTAATCTGTAAACTATGAATAGTAATATCTACTGCCTGAAGTCATTTCAAGGATTAAATGCTATAACATAAGAAAAGCACGCGGTCCAGAGTGTGGGCCCAGGCAGCACTCCACGGCACAGTAGTTCTTACTGTTAGACGTCTGGTCACACACAAAGGTGGCCCCTCCTCACAAATCTCTCACAAGATAGTCTAGATTGTCCATTTTCTACCTATTTCATCTATTAAACCACTGTCATTTGTATTTTGTTTTCCAGAAATTTGCTGCAGTTCTCATTCACTGAGGCTCTGCATTTCTGTTCTCTCCCATTATGGATTTATTTCTCTTTGTATTTGAAAAACACAAGACACTATTGGCAATAAATGGTAGTACTATGTCTTGCAAAACAGCTGAACTGCACCAAACCCGTGACAGGTAAGGTCATGTAAGCTCAAACTCATGTGTTTATAGTTACTGTATTAATAGTAAACCCCCGTGGACTCACCTAAGACCACTGATGGTTCCAGCAACTGCCTAATTTCTAAATTCTGACCAATCTCTGCTTAGATCATACCTTCTAACTTCCACCCTAAGGCCCCGAGCTCTGCTCTGTAAGTAGCCTCTGTGAAGTGGTTCCCTCCTTTGCTCTGCGAGTCTAATACAAAACCTTGCTGGTGGTCTCTGGGTTTGTTGCGGGGGGGCTTTGGCACGTTTATATTTTGGTGGAGAGAGGCTCTCTCAAGAGGGATGGCAGACAAATATGTGTGTCTAGTCTACGATTGTAAACCAGAAGTCTCCATCAAATTTTTCTTTTTCTTTCTTTCTTTTATTTCTTTTATTTTTAGATATGGGGTCTCACTGTTACCCAGGCTACAGTACAGTGGTGTGATGATATTGGCTCACTGCAGCCTCAACCTCCTGGGCTCAAGTGATCCTCCTGCCTCAGCCTCCTCAGTAGCTGGGACTAGAGGGGTGTATCACCACACCCACCTGACTAATTGTTTTATTTTTATTTATTTATTTATTTATTTTGTGGAGACAGGGTCTTGCTAAGTTGCCCAGGCTGGTCTCAAACTCCTGGACTTAAGTGATCCTCCTGCCTTGGCCTCCCAAAGTGCTGGGATTACAGGTGTGAGCCACTGTGCCTGGCCTCCACCAACATTTTTTAGCTGACAAGGTAGCACAACAAACAAACAAGTGAAAAAGCCAGATACATGTGGAGTGACGGTGCCTCATTTGCCTTTGTGCTCTTAGGCAATGTGAGTTGAATGAATTCTCTGATGGGAGAGGTTCAGGGGTCCAGGGCTTTTGAGAAGAAGCAGGGGGAATGCCTGCCAAACTTGACCCCTTTCTCCACACCCACATCCCCTTGCCACTGTCCACACCGTGCCTTGTGCTATATGCCAGCAAAGGGGACAATCATTAGCAGTGGCTGTCGGTTTAGTGAGAACCACCTGGACTCAGGAGTTTTTCAGGAAGTGACTGTGGTTTCAGATTTAATGAGAAGCATAAAGGCAGATGAACCTGGAGGTGGGCTCCCTCCTTCACACTGGTTCTGCTTGTTAGGGTCACAGATAACTTCTGCTAGCTTCAGAGATTATACTGGTTGTCTGATCTCTCATCAGGCCTGTGTGGTATTGTTTCAGTGACTGCAAACATGATCTGAACGTTCAGTGCTAAAAGGAGCAGCTGGGGTGGTTCACTCGTGCAAATCATCTCTGAACAATTAAAAGGATGGATTCCATCCACACATGCATTTTCCTTCATGGCAAAGATGATTTTAGGAAGAGGACTTCTGCTACTTCTATGATGGTTGTACTGATGAGTATTGACTCACTGACAAATGAGAAAAAGTTAGCTTCTTCTGATAATTATTGCTAGAGGAGTCCACGGCTGTGAATCTACGGTCAAGCTGTCAGGCAGGAAGTGAGAGTGGTGTGTTTTAAGTTGTAATTGTGGCCTTAAGCAGGGCGTGTATTCAGGGGACTGAGTCTGGGATGGGCTTACCAATTGTTAAAATATTCAGTGCTTCTGTGCTGGTTAGGAAGCAGCCATTGCCCTGAGTCCTGAATGTTCCCTGCCCCTCCTGTCACCTCTCAGACCTCATACCAATCTGCAACAAAGGCTAACCTGGCACATTGGGAGCCAAGACCCTGCCCCAGCACTCAATGCCTTGCCAGGCCCTGTCCTACTTGTTACTGACTATTTGGAATATCACTCCTGATCTTAAGTATTTTTGATTCACCAGGAGAAGGGAATGAGGATTATAAACTTAAATTGTGGAGTCCTGGCTATTGGTCAGACTCAGAGGGACACCCTGTATGCCCTGCATTGATGGCTAATCCCTGAGGAATGGAACTTTGAAAAGTAAGGATGACCACAAACGAAAGAAAATCAATGAGGACTTAGAGCTGCTGACTCAGAGCTTCACAAGGGAGGCTGCAGTGGTGGGTTGGGGGCGGGGGTGTCAGAGAGGGGTCTCAGCTGGGATGGTGGACAGAGCCACCTGCGGTGACCAGATAGGAGAGAGACAGAAAGACAAAAATAGCAAGGATGTCTTCATGGAGTGGTATAATGTGGGCAAAAGGCTGAATGAAGCTCACCAGTCCAGTGAATTATGAGAGTGGCCACACATCATTGCTCCTGTCCCCCTCGCTACCCCCACCCAATTCCAGCCACAGTGGCCTCCTTGCCATTCCCCAAACACAGCAAACCCCTTTCACCTGAGGATCTTTCCTGCTCCCTCTGCCCAGACCCTGCCCGCTAGATACCTGCCTGGCTCCCTCCCTCCCCTTCTCCAGGTCTTTCTCAAATGCTACTTCTGCTGTGGCCCCCTCCACAAACTGCCCGACACATGCATATGCACCCATTCCCCTTCCTTGCTTCATTTCTCTTCCTAACACTTGTCACCACCAAAATATGCTATATAGTTTGCATTTATTTTATTTATTGCTCTATTCCCCTTACTATAACATAATGGAAGCCCTATGACAGCAGAAACTTTTTGGTCTGTTTTGTTCACCACTGCCTCCAGAATAGCTAGAAGAGCACATTAGTGGTACTCAGTGAATGTATGCTGATTGAATGAATGAAGAAACCAATTACTTCATGGCTATCATGAATCAGACATTGTGTTATGCTCCATACATTTCCCGTGGAGCTCCCTATCAGCCCTCAAAGAGCTGCCTCAGATGTTATCAGGGGCTGCCTCCTCCTTCTACATTTGTAATTTGCATTAACTTAAATCGCCACATGTGCCTAGGATTACTCTACCGGACAGGGCAGTTCTAGCATAACAGACATAAACAAGTGGAGCTCATGTACTCCTGCTGGGCAGACTGGAGTGCTTAAAGTCACCCAGTGGCCTTGGCAGTGCATAAACCCCCAGGATAATTTCTGGGTTCTGGATCAAGCCCATGCCAATGCCCCCTTTTCACTTTGTCTTGGCCTGGGCAGGGCCAGGCTCAAGGAGATGAGTGAGGCATTTGCCTTGGGAGCGAAATTTAAAGGATTACTGAAAAACTCATTAAGATAGTTATACAACATTTCAAAAATTGAAATTATTGCCAAAAATCCATGATGAACAAAATATTAACATTTTAAGTAAAGACAGGGTCAATATTACTGGTTTGTCCTTTTGCCTGAAGCTCCATTATGGCCTGCCGTGGCACTGTAGTGCTTATGCAGTAATACAGCAGCTTCTACCAATGGCCAAAGGAGAAGTGAAGACAGTAGATGTTCAAGTGTGTGGTGTGTGTTCAACGGCAATGTGGACTGTTGGGTGTTTTTAAATGTAGAGTGGAATTACCTGGGATTGTGTCTTGAATAAAATTCATCCCATGTCTTTGGACTGGAGAGCATGTAGGCTGGAGTGAGCAGATATGGGATGGAGATGACAGGAGAGGAACGATGCTAACAGTGTGAAACTCTTAGTGTGTGGTTTTGAGCTCACTGCAATATATATCAGAAGATGCCACAAAAGTGTAACAAAGCAAATAAACATCACTTTTAATCCACCAAGGCATTTTTTCTTTACTATATTAAGACTATTAAAAATGTTTAAATGATGCTATTTTCTTATAATAAATAAGGAAAGAGACATGTAAAGAAAAGCTAATAATCTTCCCACTCCACCAAAAATTCATTCCCACCAAGATAATCTATGTTTCTAGCTCTTACCATTTGTATCAGTTTGTTCTCATACTGCTAATAAAGACATACCCAAGACTGGGTAATTTATAAAGGAAAGAGGTTTAATTGACTCACAGTTCAGCACGGCTGGGGAGGCCTCAGGAAATGTACAGTCATGGTAGAAGGAGAAGCAAACACGTTCCTCTTCACATGGTGGCAGGAAGGAGAAGTGCAAACAAAGGGGGGAAAAGCCCCTGATAAAATTATCAGATCTTGTGAGAACTCACTATCGCAAGAACAGCATGGAGGAAACTGCCCCCATAAATCAATTACTTCCACCTGGTCACGCCCTTGATACGTGGGGATTATTACAATTCAAGGTGAGATTTGAGTGGGGACACAGCCAAGCCATATCACCATACTTCTCTGTTTTATTTAATGTTTTGACAAAAATGGTATCCTATTGCCCATATTAATACTCTGCAACTTCTTATTCTTACTTAATACATTATAGACATCTCTCTAGGTCCAAACCTATAGCTCTTCTTTTTAAATGAAATTTTATGTATTTTTATAAAGATAATACATGCACATGATAAAAAATATAAAAAGGAATAAATGTTATTTGGTGAAAATTGTGCTCCTTGTATTCCTGTCACAAAGCCACTCATTTCCCCTTCTCAGAGCAATCACTGTTATCAGTTCTCTTTTGAAGCCCTGCAGTGCTGTTCTATGCCTGAAAACGTGTTCTATTCTGGGTAGAATTCTTCTCACATTGTTTTCTCTTGCTTTTTTCACTTAATAATATATCTTGGAAAGTGTTCCTTATCAGTTTGTAAAACTGCCTCATTCTTTGTTATTATTATTATTATTATTTGGTTTCATTCTTTTAAATGACTGCCTAGCTTTCCATTATATGGAAATACAAAATATATTTAATGTACTTCCAATGGAAATTCAGTTGTTTTTTTTCCTACTCTGGCATTTACAAACAATGTTGGAATGAATAACCTTGTAATTATATCACTTTGCATACATGTATATTTATCTGTGGGATACATTTCTAGAAAGGGACTTGCTAGGTCCATTGCTGATTTCAGTTTTGACACTTATAGTCCAATTGTTCTCCAGAGAGGTTGTGCCATTTATAGTTCACCAGTAAGGTGGGACCCAAATCCCCACACTCTTGCCATCGTGGTAAGTCATTAAACTTTCTGTTCCTTGCCAATATGATAGGTGAAAACTGGTATCTCAGGGCAGTTTTAACTTTTCATTTTTCTTATTATAAGGGAAATTGAGTATGTTTTCCAGTCTTTAAGGGGATTTAATTTTTTTTCTGTGAACTATGTGTTAGTATCCTATGCCCATTAGAAAGTTTGGAGTATTCATTCTTTTCAATATTGATTCATGAGACCTCTTTGTATGTTACAGAATTTTTCCTTTTGTCTCAGATAAAGTCTTTTAAATAGCTACATAATATTATATATGAGCTATGCTTATTATTAGATATTCCTTTTTTTTCCCTGGGAATTGTTTGCCAGGACAAATAATGTTGCAAAAATATCCTGGTATATACATATGAACTCGTACTTTTATTTTTGTAGGGTATATTTCCCAAAGTGGAATTGCTTGTTCTAGAAATATATGTATTTTAATATTAATAGATACTGTCAGATTACTTTTCAAAATTCTGACATAATCATATTCCCACCCTTAGTGGAAGGAAGTGCCTGTTCCCCTGCATCCCAGTCAGCACTAACTGTTATTGCTCTCTTACATTTTGAAGTGGTAAATGGTGTCTTCTTGTGGTTTTACTTTGTATTTATCTGATCACCAGTGATGCTGAGCATCTTTTAATATGTTAATCGGCTATTTGCATTTTCTCTTCTGTGAGTTGCTTGTTCATATCCCCTGCCTGTTTTTTCCTCCTGGATTTTTGGGTTGTTTTCTATCAATTTGTAGGGACTTTTTTTGTGTACAGTCAGTCTTCTGTATCCTCGGGTTCCACATCTGCAGATGCAACCAACCATGATTAGAAAATATTCCAAAAACTAAAAAAGAAAAAAATGATGACAAGAATAAAAGAAATCTAAATTAAAAACAATAGAGTATAACAACAATTTACATAGCATTTACATTATATTAGGTATTAGAAGTAATCAACAGATAATTTAAAGTATACACGAGGATGTATGTAGGTTATATGCAAATACTATACTATTTTATAGAAGGGACTTCAGCAATCCTTGGGATCCTGGAACTAATCCCCCACAGATACTGAGGGAGAATATATTAGCAATATTAAAGTTTTATTTGTAATGAATATTTTTCCAATCTCTTATTTGTTTCTGTACTTTGTTTATAACTTTTCCTAAATGAATTTGAATTTTTTTGCTGTCAGATATATCTTTTCATGTATGGTTTCTGAGCTTCCTGGCTTTATTAAAGAGTTCTTCTCCACTCTTTCTGTAAAGGGCCAAATAGTAAGTATGTCAGGTTTTATGGACCATGTCGTCTCTGTCCCACCTATTCACTTCTACCATTATAGCTTGAAAGCCACCAGAGACAAAAGAAATGAATGTGGCTGTGTTTCAAGAAAACCTTATTTATAAAAGCAAGTGGTGGGCTGGGCGTGGTGGCTCATGCCTGTAATTCCAGCATTTTGGGAGGCCAAGGCAGGTGGATTACTTGAGGTCAGAAGTTGAGAGCAGCCTGGCCAACATGGTGAAACCCCGTCTCTACTAAAAATACAAAAATTAGTTGAGTGTGGTGGCGCATGCCTGTAATCCCAGCTATTCAGCAGGCTGAAGCAGGAGAATAACTTAAACCCAGGAGGCGGAGGTTACAGTGAGCTGAGACCACACCACTGCACTCCAGCCTGGGCAACAGAGCAAAACTCCGTCTCAAAAAAAAGCAAGTGGTGTCCTGCTGGTTGTAGTTTGTTGACCCTTGTGTTGAAGTGAAAGTCAAATGATGAAATCCTTTGTTCAAATCCTCTGAAGGTTATCTATCTCACTTAGATGAGTACAAGCCAAAATTATACCCCATTTCACCCTCACTACCTCTCTGACTTCATCTTCTACAGCTCTCCCCTTGGTCAATCTGCTTTAACTGCCATAGCCTCTCTTTGTTCCTTGTACCCACCAGACAAACCCCAAGCCAGGCTCTCTCTCTCTTTGCACTTATTTTTCCCACTGCTTAGGATGCTCTTTCCCCAGATATTTGGGTAAATATTTTCCTCATTTTCTTCTGGATTTAGCTCAAATTTCAGCATATCAGGATGTCCTTCCCCAGCCACCTATTTAAAATTTAACCCCCTGTTCTGCCACATACTCTCTGTTCCTCTTTCCTGTTTTTTTCTTTTTAACTCCCCACTAATACTGTATAGTTTACTTACTTATAATGTTGATCATTTCCTCTCTTAAAATATAAGTTTCACAGGGGCAAGAATTTTCATCTGTTTTGTGTCCTCAGCACTTAGAAGAGTGTTTGGCATATAGTAATTTTTGTTGAATAATTGAATATACACAATAGAGAGGGAGAACTGAAGATACATATATATAGAGAGAGAGGGAGAGAGAGAGAAGCAGGGGGTGATATCAGGAGGAAGGTCCTTGAGAATGAGAGATAACCAGCTTTTAGGGGAGCAGGGACACTTCTTCATTGGAGTAAGAGATAAAAGGGGTGCCTGAGCAGGTTCGTCTATACCAGGGCTTCTCAGTCTTGGCACTATTGACATTCTGGGCTAGATAGTCCTTTGTAGTTGGGGGCTGTCTGTTGTAGGATATTTAGCAGCATGCCTGGCTAAGATATCCCAGTAGTAGCCGCCTCCTCCAGTTGTGACAATCAAAAATGTCTCTAGACATTGCTGGATGTCCCCTGGGGAGAAAAATTTCCCTTGGTTGAGAACCACTTGTTTCTTTATTTAGACTGTGAAGGGGGACTTTTTAGTGATGACTCTTATTCCCTCAATTACGTATAAGATGCGGTCTTCAGATGAGAGTTTGGGGGGAAGGGGTAAGAGGTTTGAAGAAAGAGAAGCTATGTAGTGGTGGCCTCAGAGTGGGAAAAGGCAATGGTGAATAAGAAATAGGCTTGCCTCCTTCCTGGCCCTGAGGAACATGAAGTGGGGTGAAAAATAGCCTCTTTGTCAGAGGGCTGCAGGGGAGGCATGCTTGGTGGACAACCATTCAGAAATTAGGTTTCTGATCACAGACTAAGAGTTTTACAGAGCTCAGGGAAAACATTGGGGAGGGAGGGGTGTTGGATGGGATTAGGCTTGTTCAGTATAGTGTGGGGGCTGACAGATCCATATAACTGCTAATGGGAAGCCTTGGGTTTCTGAAGGGGACTGATATACAGTAGGCTGGGACTAGTCCTGAGAGCCTGATGGAAGGTTGGGAAGCTATCAGATCAGTGTCATAGTCCTGAGTACTTTACTTGAATGTGCAGTAAGCCCCCTGGAGGAGAGGTGGCCAGCCCTTCCATGCTTTCATTACTAATGAGGATGGAATTATTGTTTCTGTTTCCATTTCAAATTGGTCACTGCTAGTCTAGGGAAAAGCTTCACAGTTTTGTATATTTATCTTATCTTTAGCCTCTTTGCTAAATTCTCTTATTAATTCTAATAGTTTTAATGGAGTTTATTAGTTTTTTAGTTAAACAATTATACCATCTGTAAATAAGTTTCACACTTTTAATGTGACCAATACCAACTGAGGCCCACTGTATAAAACTCATTCCTGAGACCCTTTTCAGCCCCCCAGCTTAGTCTCCCCGTTCATGGTTAAAGCAGTTATTCTGTTCAGCCACTGGATGGCAGTGACTCAGCATATCTGTGATACTTGGTTGGTTTGTAGGTTTGTGGAGATATTAGCTGCGCAAACTTTATTCCCAATAGAAAAAAAATTCTATTTCTAGCAAATTCAAAAAAATTTAGAACCAGTCAACTTTCAGCTAGCTGTAAATATGTATCTACAGATTATCTTATATCAAAGCAACACAAATGGGTTCTTGCTCATTAAAAGGCCTTTCTGTTCTTATGGTTCTTTAGCAAGTCCAATAACTTTAAAGATCTTTACAGTGGGAAAGATCTTTATATTTCAGGAATTCCTTCTTCATAAGCTGGGCTTAATTTTGGGAGATCGTCTTCAGCTTTGTCCTTTGAATATTTGAGATTATCTCCTTTTTAAACTGAAAATGATATCAATCTTATGAAATCTAGCTCCATTTTTCTATTTCTTCTGTTTCATTTGGTAGTTTGACTCAAAAAGGAATGGTACATATCAAGACAAGCTGTCTCTCCAAGACCTGATTTTCTAATATCATCTTGAAAAACTTCATGTGAAGTCGTCCCGAAATGGTTTACTTCTCTATTTGCCAGCCTTGCTTTGAACTCAGTGGAATGAGTCATTAACCTTAGCCCTCCTGGGAAACAACAACCCAGGAGTATCACTGGATTCTTATGATCAAATTACCCCAAACAACATATAAAATTTATATTATCAGAAAAGAGTAGGAATAAATACAGTTTTCTCTATACAAACAACTACATTGTTTGGTATAATGAAAGCACAGAATTTGTGTCCTAAATTTCTCTTACTCTATAACAGGAGTCAGCAAACTTTTTCTGTAAAGGGACACACAATAAATATTTTAGGATTTGTGCGTCATATGGTCTTTGTAACGACTATTCAACTTTGCTGCTATAGTGCATAAATAACCCCAGACAATACATAAATGAATGAGCAGAGCTGTCTTCCAATAAATCTTTATTTACAAAAACAGGCTGTGGGCCAGATTGGGCCTGTGGGTCGTAGTTTTCCAAACCTTGCTTTATAGTAAAGTTGTTCAATGGAACTCTGAGGATGTGTGGGACTTAAGTGAACAGGGTCAGAGAACAGGTCCATAGCCAGTGAAATCAGAGAAAGGATCCGGGGGTACATCAGGACCCACAGAATAGGTGTTTGTGGAAGACAGCCCAGGTTTCAACTTAGAGAAGTGACTATAAAAATGGAACTAAAACCTAAGAGCAGGAAGGCAAGAGACAGGGGCATGGTGCTGGTTTAGATTCCCTGTCTGATTTCCTTGTAGCTGTGAGAATCACATTGCTAATTATAGTGTCTTGAAACTATTTTCAACCCCACTCTTTCCTTGGGAGTAATGGATTATGCATAGTACAAAAAAGTGCATTTTGTCCGGGCAATGTTTCCTGAGGGACACTCCCCAAAGAAACTACCACCAGAGAATTTGAGTGTGACAGTTTCTTCTCATTAGAGATTCCTAAAAGCCTGGGAATAGTCTGTTGTTTACGGTCGCTGCTAACCTTTTCACTACATTGAGGGATCCTAATGGGCTTCTGCCTTTCTTCTTTGGGTAGAAGGAGAAAGAGAAGGATGTATTAGCTTCTGACACAAAGAGACAAAGGAAGGGTCAGAGGCAAGGGGAGCCAGCATACGGTTCCATGGCTCTCTGGAGTATGGTGCAGGGATTGCCTGGCTTCCTCACTTTTGCATCTCTAGGCCCTGGGGCAATGCTGGCACATAGTATGTGCTGAATACTGCTTATAGAATGAATGAATGAGCTGGTTCTCAATGGATAAAGAAAAGAGTTAATTGGATCATCCATTTGCTTCTTATGTTCTACCGTACAGAGTGAGAAAGAAGGACTTAAGATCAATGATTATACAGGAATTCATTCTCAAAGAATTTTGGGGTCCAGGCCATATCCTTCCTGTAACATACAGACTTTCCTCTCCACTTAGCCCATTAGGAACCCTCTGTTCTTGGAAACCGCTCAGCACTGATTACTCATCTGGCTCTTTTGTGTACTATGCAAGTGTTCAGTTTAGCTTACTTTTTTTTTGAAGCTAGGTCCAAGGGGAACAGAGTTGAATAAAACAGTCTCCACCCTCAAGGAACTCATGGTATGACACTCCTATATTATGTATCTATGTCTTTTCTCCCCTGTGAAGATTATAAACCCCTTGATGTAAGGTACCCCTTCTTTTGAATCTGTCCAGTTACTACTGTGGGGCGGAGGATTCAGCTTAATGAATATTTGCTGAGTCTACAATATATGTACTTATCAGGCCATCTCCTTGGGACAGCTCTTAACCAAACTGAGTATTTTAAAATGGCCCACTCAAGCTGGGAGCAAACTGTAGTCAGAGCAGGATGATTCCAAGTATACGTTCCAAGTGTAAGTTCTACTTTCACTCTCAGCTTTACCTTCAGGTCATCCTCCAGCTCAAAGTGACTTCAACAATCCTCTCTCATCTCTGTTCCTTCACAAGAAAGGTGGGGATACATGAACCCTGACACCATGTAGTTTTCCCAGTGCTCTGAAATCCCTACATGAAAGGGTTTAGGCAAAATATGAGCACATTCATATGTGAGTGCTATAAGCTTTTATCTCAAAGACTTCTTAGTTTAGAGTTTCGGTTGGGAAATAAAACCACTTCAGGGACAGAGAACTGTTGGCTCCCAGCAAAGTTAAGAATAAGGGAAGTTTTACTTTTCATGCCTCTTCTTTCTGAGCTCTTTCTCTATCCAGTCTCCTAATGGAAACTTGTTCTCAGCTAACTGTTGCACTGAAAATTAACATATGCACTTATTGCAATTTTAGTCAGAGGTTCAACAGGATGTTTTTTGGAGGGGGTGGGCAGAGAGAAGGGAATAGACAAACTAATTTTTAAGTTTGTATCACAGAATAAAATGGGAAAATTATCAAGGAAATTTTGAAAATTAACAACTAGGTGAACTTGCCTTAATAAAAATTCAATTATATAGTGATTGAAATAAAAACAGAATGATACTATGATGTAGTTATAGACAAATAGGCCATTGGAAAAGAACAGATAAACAGATCCAAGTATATTTAAGGAATTTGACATATAATAAAGGAGGCATTTCATTTTCATGGGAAAATAATGGACTATTTAATAGCTGGTACTGGGAAAACTGGCTATGCATTTGAATAAAAGGATTTTATATTTACCCACATATTTACCATTTGTGACACTCTTCATTCCTTTGTGTAGATTCTAATTTCCATCTAGTATAATTTTTCTTCTGCCAGAAGAACTTTCTTTAACATTTTTGTTAAAGACCTGTTTGTGATGAATTCTCTCTGCTTTTGTTTGCCTGAAAAAACCTTTATTTCATCTTCGCTTTCGAAATGAAGAATAGTAATCTCTAACAGACAGGAACCAAACCAGGTGAAACTTACTATTGCTCTAGTTTACTGCCTTGAGTTTTCAGGCCACAGCATGGGGAAGGCAACTCAGGCGGAGCCCAGAGGTATCCAGAATTGAAGTCCAGGGAGATCACCGTGGCTGGAATGCATAGGACTAGGCCAAAGCCTTGGAGGAAGGAGTTGTACAGAGAGAGCTTCAGAGATGTGTAGAGGAGCCTCCAGAGTCTTCAACAGAACACTGATCAGCACATGCATTTGAGAAAACAACCCGAGGCCTGAAAGAAAGCACCCAAAAGGATTCTTGAGAATAATGGCCATCGCACACTGTTGCTGTAAACCAGACAGGAAAATCCTCATACTTCATGGGCATTGGGCAGAGCACTCAGAGGGGTCTTGCCTTGGCTGTGGAAATTTATTAGACCTAGATTAAATGCTACTCTGAACCCACTTGACAAGTCTTAAGAGCAAGAGCCGAAAGGATCAAACAGTTTCCAAGGAACTTAACTGCCTACCAGAACAAAGCTGCTCAAGAATATTTATAGAAATATAAAAATACACAGTACTCAAATAGGTTTAATTCATAATCTTCAATACCCAGTTAGATATTAGTAGACTTGCAAAGATGCAAAAAACCCACAACCCACAATGAGGAGAAAAAGAATCAACTAAGCAAAACTGAGAACTGACGCAGATGTTAAAATCAGCAAACAAAGACATTAAAATAGTTATTATAACTGTAATCCAGATGTTCAAAATATTAAGTGTGGTCATGAAATTTATAAAAGAGACCCAAATTAAAAATATTTTTTTTGAAATGGTTTTTTCTTTTCTTTTTTTTTTTTTTCTGCCTAGGCTGGAGTGCAGTGGTGCAATCTGACCTCTGCCTCCTGGGTTCAAGCAATTCTCCTGCCTCAGTTTCTTGAGTAGAGTAGTTCTAGAGATGAGAACTACAATGTCTGGGATGAAAAATACATAAGAACTACAATGTCTGAAATGAAAAATACTCTGGATTGAATTAGATTAGACATTGCAGAAGAAAAAATTAGTGAACTTGAAGACATAGCAATAGAGACTATCCAAAATGAAACACACAGAGAAAAAAAAGGGTTAAAATAATTAAAAGAGCATTAGTGAGCTATGGGACAATATCAAACAGCCTAATATATGTATACCTAGAGTCCTGAAGGAGTGGGGAGAACAGACCAAAAAAAAAATGGAAGAAATAATGGCTGAAAAATTTCCAGATTTGACGAAAAGTATAAACCCAGAGATCCAAAAAGGTCAGCAAACTCTAAGCATAAGAAACATTAAAAAAACTAACCAAGGCACATAATATTCTAATTACTCAAAATTGTCAGAAATGAAGACATGTCATACACAAAGGAACTAAAGTGAAGGATAACAGCAGTTTTCTCACCAGAAACAAAACAGTTGCACAACATCTTTAAAGGACAGAGAGAAAAAAACCCTGTCAAGCCAGAATTCTATACCCATGCAAATGATCAACAAACAAATCAAGCACATGCTTAATTTCAAGAATTGTTGGGAGAACATTTAAAACAATAATTAAATATTTTCCCCTTCTTTATTTCCTAAATTTGTAATCAGCCGGGAAGCATAACACAAGAGAGACAGAAATCAATATTGAATTTTCTTTTTTTGAGACGGATTCTCCTCCGTTGCCCAGGCTGGAGGGTAGTGGCGCGATCTCACCTGCGCCTCCTGGGTTCAAGCAACTCTCCTGCCTCAGTGTCCTGAGTAGCTGACATTACAGGCACCCACCACCACGTCTGGCTAATTTTTGTATTTTTAGTAGAGACAGGGTTTTACCATGTTGGCCAGGCTGGTCTTGAACTTCTGACCTCAAATGATCCACCCGCCTCAGTGTCCCAAAGTTCTGGGATTATAGGTGTGAGCCACTGTGCATGGCCCAACATTGAACTTTCTTATTGATAAAGTTCATTACAGAATTAAAGAAGGCCTTAGATTAATGGCCAAATTAGATTAAGTAGTAATCCTTAACCTCTGAATGAGACAACTTACTTGTGCAGTAACAGATATATCTTGCTTTGGTAACTGCCACAGCGTTGCATAGAACAGAAAGACACCCTCTCTGTAGGTGGACAGATCTGAAATGATAATGATAATGCCCAGATGAGACAGTTGAGCCAAACATTTTCAGTTCCTCTTCCTGAACTCACCAATCAGATAACTCATGTAAAGGTGTCAATGAGTGGCATAAGATTCTGGAAGTGTTTTTAACTATCCTTCCACTTATGGAAACAGGAAGTTGGGGAATAAATGTTCTTCCAAATAATGATCAGTAAAGAAATCATTTAAAAGATTAAAACATATAGTAGATATTAATTTGCAGCCAAGATCTTAGCAGTCTTTGTTTTGGTCTACCTAGCAGACTGTGAGAGAAAAGTTTGAGTATAAGTTGTTTTTGTTTTGGTTTTTTTTTTGAGATGGAGTTTTGCTCTGTCACCCAGGCTGGAGTGAAGTGGCATAATCTTGGCTCACTGCAACCTCTGTCCCCGGGTTCAAGCGATTCTCGCTCCTTAGCCTCTCAAGTAGCTGGGATTACAGGTGCCTGCCACCACGCCCAGCTACTTTTTGTATTTTTGG
Organism: Gorilla gorilla gorilla; assembly: GCF_029281585.2. Classification (NCBI taxonomy): domain Eukaryota; kingdom Metazoa; phylum Chordata; class Mammalia; order Primates; family Hominidae; genus Gorilla; species Gorilla gorilla. Next base: position 112,657,429 of record NC_073229.2, on the reverse strand, counting down.
CAGAGACGGGGTTTCGCCATGTTGGCCAGGCTGGTCTTGAACACCTGACCTCAGGTGATCCACTTGCCTCAGCCTCCCAAAGTGTTAGGATTACAGACGTGAGCCACCGTATCCAGCCTAAGTGGTTTGTATAGAAAACAATCTCTGGAAATACTAGTAAGTCACTGGGGAAGTGAGACACAGAAGGGAAGGAAGGCCATATGGGCATTTCTTCAAGCTGTTTACCACTTTGGGCAACTGGCATTTAATTCCACTAGAGAAATTTGAGAAACAGTATAAAACTTACAGTTATCCTGTCTGAGGGGCAACTGAGCTGGGGTATTTAGCCACTAGTCATTGGTTGGAGGTTGCTCCTGGGCAGTATTATTTGTTGGGAACTTCAAAGGCTGGCCCTCCTACAGGCAGAGCTGACTCCAGCTGCCACAGAGAGCCCTTAGGGACAGGCTTGGAGATTTTGGCATTTGGAAACTGGGCCAGCAAGCATGGAAATGATAGTTGCTGAAGGTACATGGGTGGGAACCTGATAGCATTGAGTGTATTCAAGAAATGTGACAATATTTCATTTTCTTTAAATGAGACTGAGTCTGACTCCAGGTCACACCTAGCTAGGCTGGCAGAAAATTTACCATCGTTCATTATTAGCGCTCTTCCTGGCCCTTTTCAGGACGAGTGAAGGTTCCAGGAGAATCATGTAAAGCAACTATTCAGGGAGCCTTAGGCATCACCCGGACATTGTTTTCATTAGAGTGATTTGTTTCTGTCCGGAAGCTTTGCTGTGATTGGGAACTCCAGGTTGGATTTGCCTCCCAGGCACATCTTGCTTTTCCGTTTATCACAGATTCAATCCAGAGCACTGGAAGGCAGTTGGTTATGGGTCTTCATTTGTTGGGACCTGAAAGTTTGTATCCCCTCCTCTTCTGCCGGATGCAGCTATCCTTCAAAGGAATTCTAACAACTTATCCTTAACCCTAATTCTAGTCCCCTCATTTAGATTAGGTTTTGGCAAACCAAAGCCAGGAAGACTGGCTGACTTCAGGCTACTTCTGCAGTTCCTATTCCAATCTCCTTTGAAGCAAGTGCTAATAAAAGAATGCTAGATTAGATCTGTTAGATATTCTTAGATTGGAAGCAAGAGAGAAAAACATTAGAAGAACAAAACATAAATTAATAATGCATTAGAATGGGCCAGAAATTTTCAGCTTTATGATATGTATGTTTATTGTGGTGTTGGTGGGCCTCCGTCACACCATTAGAATGTCACCCTTTTGCTGAGGAAACCTCTGACCCAATGCGTAATTGCATGATAGCTGGTAGCAAGGCAAAGGGAGCTCTCCTCGTGTATAATTAGAATCTTATCAGGAATCAAGATGACTCCATGCTATTAAAAAATCAGGACCCAGATTAATTACTCTAAAGATAATTGAAGAACAAACCACATGAGTTTCTTGGATATAAAATGTCACAGCGTCTCTTTGTCTCAATCCATTTCTTCATTTCTGTTTTGGTTATTAAATATAAAAAAATTAATATACTGTAAAATTGACTTTTGCATAAGCATAGTTCTATAAGTCTAAACACATATAGATTAATGTAAAAATAACCACAATTTGGATACAAAACAGTTCTATCACCCAAAAAAATCCCTTGTACCCTTTTGTAGTCACACCCCCCAACCACCACATCCTGGCAACCACTGATTCTCCATCACTGTAGTTTTGTCTTATCCAGAGTGGTATATAAATGGAATCATATAATATGTAAACTTTGAGACTGCTCTTTTGTCCAGCATAATGACTTAGAGATTCATCTGTGCCATTGTGTGTATCAATAGTTCATTCCTCTTTTATTCAAGCAATTCCTTTGCATAGGTGTAACACATTGTGTTTATTCATTTACTCATTGAAAGACATTTAAATTGTTCTGAGTTTTTGGTGATTATGAATAAAATTGTGACAAACATTTGTGTGAACATACATGTTTATTTCTCTAGGATAGATATGTAGATGTGGGATATCTAGCAATGTAGTGCTGGTGGGATATCAGTACATTCTCACCAGCACTTCATGTTGTCAGCTTATTTTTTAGTCATTCTGATAGGTGCATGGTGGTATTTCATGTAGTTTTAATTTGTTCCTCTGCCAGTAAGTTGTCTTTTTCCTATGGCTGCCTGCAAGATAGCCTTTGTCTTTGGTTTCCAGAAGTTTTAATAGGATGAACTCAGAGGAGTGTGTGTGCGTGCGTGTGTTTGTGTTTGCATTTATTCTGTTAGATGTTTTCTGAGATTTAAAAATTTGTAGTTAGTGTATGTCATTCATTTTAGAAAATTATCAGCCATTATATTCTTCAAGTATTTATTCTGCCCTATTTTTTCTATTTTCTACTTTTGGGATTCCAATTTTACCTATGTTAGACCATTTGACATGATCTCAGCTCTTGGATGTTGTGTTGAAGGCATTCTTTATGTGTGTTACAATACTGTGGGTTTGATTTGATTTGATTTTGATTCTCCTCTATAATTTCTCTCTGCTGAAATGATCTATGTGATCTTGTGTGTCAGATTTGAACCTTTAACATATCAGTCATTGTTATTTTAAATTCTCTGTCTGATAATTCCACCATCTGTGTAATACTTAAGACTATTTCTGTTCATCATTTTGTCTCTTCAGAGTGTGTTTTTCCTTACCTTTCGGTATGTCATGTATATATACATAAGCTTTTTTTTCTCTCTACATATATTTATGGAAGCCATAAGCGAGTTATAGGACAAAAGATACTGAAGTAATTATTATTATTTTTTGCTTGGAAATGAGTACATCTTTCCTTCTAGGCCTTTAGTGTGAGGGTTTGTGTTAATCCAGTCAGGAGTTGGGCTGAATTTGAAGTTTCTTGGGCTGGGTTACCCTTAGTGTACCACAGGTTTCAAATTTCTCTCATGGTAACTTGTTTTTAGGATGTGGGCTACTATTTTTCCAGATGAATTTCCTGTTTCTACTCTCCAGAAACAGGCTGTCACCTGCACTTCTTTCAGTTGTATTCCACTGTTATTTTAACTTAGTGCTTGTTACTGTGGTATGGGGGGAAGGGTGTGTGTTGGGTTGTTCTCTGATGTTCTGATTTAGTATCAGGTGTGGGTAAGCTCTGTGAGCCTGGGGGTTGGGGCTGTGGGCCTCACAAGTGTTCCTGCCCTCCTCCACTGCTAGTGCTTGTCCTGGAACATGAGCCGGCCATTCCCTTAGTGGGAGAGCTTTAAAAATTCTGTTCCCTTCTCACTGCTGCAGTAGGTTTCTACCGTGGTTTAGGTGTTCATTTTCATTGTTCTTCCTCCTGCAGATTAAAGCTTTCATTCACAGGAGAGATGAGGAAAATGGGCCTGGGTGAAGTTTCATCAGTGGCCGCTATTCCCTTCTCTGAGCCAGCACCATGGATAGAGGCTTTTTCAGCATTCTCCTTGGTTTTCCCAACAAGTGTCAGGTGAGGTTTGTAGAGTAAAACTGGCAAGAGGGCATGAACCCCTCTATGTGGGCCCCAGGGCCTTCACACTGTCTCTCTAGACAACACTTGGCCTTTAGTAACTCCTTAAAATTTTAGCTAAATCTTATCAGCTTATTTGCTATTTGGCCACATATCTCCAGGTCAGCGAATGCTTGGTTTCTCCCCGCACATGCCTGTCTTTTCAGATTTTAGGTGGAGTGTTTGCCCTGCCAACTCAGTTCTCTGATGAGTGCAGGAAAAGTTTCCATTTGTGTCTTATCCTAGTTTTTCTTGTTGTAAGTGTGGCTGGAATTTCTTATTGTAAGTGTGGCTGGAATGCTGCCTCCAGCTCTCTGCATTTATGAGGTGGAACAAAAAGAATCCGCTGTTTTTGGAGAGTTATTGTATTTCTAAGCCATGATTTTAGGACAAGAAGTTAGGAGGAGGAGATTCTGTTCCCTTCTTTCCCTCCTCTCTTCTCATCCCCCTCAACACAAGGCATCTTTAGATCAGCTCTATCTATTTCCAGTCACTTTAATAATTCCCACTATCCCTTCTCTTTTCCTCATATCCTTGTTTTAATGTTTATTTACCTATATATGTTTTGTGGATTGGTGGAATCTGTGTGTGCATGTTCCTATCGGTCATCTTCATTCCATCTTTTTTTGTTAGTTATGTGTTGGGTGCTCAGGCACAGTGTACTACCTTCTCCATGAAGATTCCTGGCATTCATGAAAGGAGTCCTACTCCCTGGTGGCACAAAGGTCCCTGTTGCACAGCTGTGAGAGGAAAAAGAGGAGTTGACTGTTTCTCATGCACAGGCAGAGGAGTGCAGATGGAGAATTCACACTTCAGAGTCTTGCAGATGGAAGGCAAGAGCCCTAAGTGGCACTGTTCTCTCTGTACTCCTTGTGTGCATGCGTGCTTTCCATCGTGAGATATGCAAGTGCATGCACACAAACCCAAACACACGCATCTCTCCACAAATTGCAATTTCAGAATGACTTCCTGCTTCACATTGACAAAGTAGGAAGCAAAAATAAACTTGCTGTGCTCTTTTTTAAAATAGAAAAATGTCTTTATTGATGTCTTCAAACTGCCAAAGTAATGTAGGATCCTTGCAAAAAAAAAAAAAAAAAATCAAGCAAAAGCAAAGTGTAGTAAGCATCTGTTTTCTTTCTCTTCCCCTATTCCCAATCAGAACACCATCATCCACATTTTGGTGTACATTCTTCCAGTTTTTTCTATTTATATGCAAAAGAGTATACATTCTTATTTTTAAAAAATTAGGCTAACATAATTGATTACTAGTTTTGAAGAAATGTATTAGTGGAGGTCACTTTCTTTCCTGTTGGCAGCTCAGGGTTTGCTACTGTGATGGGTGAAGCAAAAGACAGGAAGTCAATAGGAAACCATAACAGCTTTTCTGAAAAGAAAGAGTGTGCAGGAAGGCAATAGCTAAAGTCATGAAATGAAAATGTGAGGAACTCAGGGAAAGGTTTGCCACCCTTGCATTGAGCGATGTGAGGTGCTTTGATGGCACCATCCTGTCAGCAGAGGGCAGGATCTCAGGACCAGCCCAGAGTCTGCAGGGATTGGCATATTCACTGGGGAGCACCCCTTGGCTCCACCAGTTTCTTTCCTCACTGTCCTGTGTTCCCTGGATCTCTGCAAGCCCTGGCTGTCACATCACACAAGGACAACCACAGATCTTTCCAGTTGCCTCGTTGCTGAAAGGTTATTTTGCTCCTGTTTTCTTCCCAATGGTTCTGGATCCCCTGACGGTAGGAGTGCTGACCTTCACTTTGATCTGTAAACATGGTGGCTCCTTGGGGAGCCTTCATGTCAGTAGCAAATGTGTATTTGTGTCATGTCTGTCTGGATAAAGAGGGTGCAGGTAAGGCTGTCAAATGTCAGCACTCTAAATGTGGCAATTCTGTTCTCAACTGAAAATTACAGCAGGGGAGGGGGTTCTCAAATGTGTGCACTTGCAAAAGCATTCTTTCATGATTTAGAGCCTTAATATGTTTCAAAGATGGTCAGAACTCACACCAGTATAAAATTTGAGATTTGATATAAGGAGCGATATCTCTTTAAGCCAATCTATGGTCGAGTTCCTAACATTAACATCACACGGAGATCAGCTTGACCAGAAGTGCAGATCTTGAACAATGCCTGAGATGAACCAAGGTCCCTGAAACAAGCACAGATACCACTTTACTGGATTATCTCTGATTCATTTATGAGGAGAAAAGTGGTTTTAATGTTAATGCATTAACACCCTCTCTGCCATTAGTTATCCTTATACTGATTTCCATAGCAGGCCTCTCTACTTTAATTCTTTAATGTGACTAATAATTATAGTGTTGATTCTATGTTCGGCAGCTCCTAGACCTCCAGCTTTCCATCTGGTGAGATTCACTCTGAGCTGGGAGCTCCCGCTGACTTGACTGCAAAAGAAAGAAGCATCACCAATGGGGATTAATCCTCCCATCAGCCTTGAGAGAAAGGGCTGCAGGCCCGTGTGGATTTGCTCAGCACGCCACTGACTTTATTAAACAACCTACCGGACAAAGGGAAACAAAGTCTCTCCCTCTTTCCAAAGAGCACCGTGCCAAAAATGTGTATTAGATGGTCAAAGGCCACAGGGTCAGGTCCAAATGCAGCTTTTCTAGATACAATGAAGCACTTTCCCATGTTGCAGCTCAATCAAACATAGTTTTTGTAAGCCAGGGAAATTCAGAGGGAGGCTTGCGGTAATTTAGCAATCGTTTTTCTTATTTCCTGTAGTTAATTTAGGAGGAGGTCACTTGTTTGCTTAACGAACATTGAATTCCGTGCCAGAGAGGGAGCGAGGGCCTGGGAGCAGAGAGGTAGGAATGTGCCGCACAGTCTCTGCCCCAGGAAGTGCACGGGGTGGAGAGATGGGGGTGTGGAGGCGACAATCAAGTAAATCCACAGTTCCAGCAGGTCAGCAGGAGCCTGGGTCTCGAATCGCACGCAGCGGGCTTGGAGTAGATAAGATGTGCCTAGTCAGCCTAGGGAGGAATCAACAAGACTTCACAGAGGAGGTCAGCCTTTGAGGAGTCATTCAGTTATTTGCGATTTATGGATCCATTTAATAAATATTATGGAATGTTAATTTCATTTTATGCTAGGTGTCATGGGCTGAGTGCTGGCCACCCCACATCACCAGAATCTGTGTCTGTGTCCTAGTCTTCGGAGCCCATGAATGTTATCTTCTATGGCAATAGACGTGATGAAGGGAAAGCCTTTGAGAACAGGCCTTTGTTCTGGATTATCTGGATAGGCCCTAAATAGAATCACAGGTATTCTCATAAGAGAGGCAGAGGGAGTTTTAGACAGACACACACAGAGAAGGCAATGTGAAGACGGAAATAGGAGTGATGGGATGACATGCTGAAGAATGCCAAGGAATGCTGGAGGTCACCAAAAACTAGGGGACAGGCATGGGACATGGGACAGATTCTACCCACCCTACACCCCAGTCTGGGGAGGGAGTGCGTCCTGCTGACACCTTGTTTCGAAACATCTTGGCCCTCCCTCAGGGAGCTAGGGTCTAGCGCAGGTGGCACACTGGGGGTGATGAGCGCCCAGGCCCTGTGGAGGCCACGGGTGACCTTGGTAAGCACAGCTACAAGGAAATGTGAGGCAGAAGCCAGAGGGCAGGGAAGGGGCAAGCAAACTGTGTCCGTGGCAATGAAGGACCATTTTTGGAACACCTGTCTGTCCCAATATGTTTTACTGAGGTCAATGCAACAAACTCCTTTTTAAAAAATAATGTTGATATTATTTTCTGATTATAAAAGAATATATATATATCGAAGAAAATTGGAAAAATACAGGAAGATAGAACAGAAATAAAAACTGCCCATGCTCTCACTATGCAGAGATAATCCTTATGAACATTTCTGTGTATTTTGGTTAATGTTACTTCTGCACGGTTGTGACTGCCATCTCATATTTGTGGGTGGGTGGCCTAGACTTTGGGGTCTACGGAACAGAAATTCTCTCAGTCTGGAAAAGGGTTTGGGTTTCAGGATGCATTAGGTAGGAGAGCTGATATTATGTTTCTGTAACCAAATCACCCTGAGCTCCCAAAGGTTCGTTTCCTGCACGTGTTACATATTTGTTGTAAACTGCAGTGATGGCGATTGCTGGGGGACTCTGCCCACGGCTGTCACTCAGCATCTCTGGCAAGGGTGGAATGCCTTTGGCTATTAAGGCAGGGAGAGAGAATGGATGCCACTCATGGGCTTTTCACCTCTTCCCCGGAAGTGACACGCAGCATCATCCCCTCACAGCCCAGTAGCACAACTGGTCACACAGCCATGCCTAACCGGAAATGGCTGGGAAGTGTAGAGGAGCAGTGCTGTGTCCGTTTTTGCACAGGGTACCTTGGATTGCCCGTGTTCTCATTCAAACATTGGCCCATGACCTGAGGTGGCCAAGTGAAGGTTCTGTGCACCATAGCAGGGGTGATAATTGGTCAAGCCAGTCAGGCTGCCACTTTCTGGGTCTGGGGAATGCAAGGAGAGTTGCCAGTGGGCTGCACAAGAGAAATGAAGTAGACATGGCGACCACAGACCCATGAGAGCGGCTCTGAGGCAGCCACTGCTCCTGATGGCTCTTTGTGTCGACTGATGTCCACTCCACACACACTTTACTCTCTGTGGCAATGTTGGTACTGCTCTCCAAAAGTTGCTACTGCAAGAGACTCCCTCTTTCCAAGCTGCCCTCAACCCTGGCTCCACTGATGGCTCTACACCAACTGCCCTACCTCACCCCATAAGGTGATGGCCCACAGGGCTCTATCTGCCACAAACAGAAGGCAACATGTAGAGAATGCATTTGGGCTGCCTCTCCCCATGTCACAGCACAGCCCCTGACCAAAGTCCCAGCATTCCTGGAAAGCGAAAAGAAATGTTTAGGTCTCCAAAATGTGTAAAAAAATCAAAAATAGGTGAAGTATGTATATGAAATAAGTATGTACATTATGAAACATCTTATATCTATCCTGTGAGGGGACAAATCACAAAATTCCTGCCAGGCATTTTTTTTTCATGGACATCTGATCTGACCATTAGCACTGACCAATCAACTGAACCCAGACTACACACCACTGCAGCTTTCTTGTACTCCCACCTCCATTTTCCCTGAAGTCCCCTGTGGGTGTAGTAACCACTGTCTCTAGGGGAGGGGAGTAGAGGCAGTTGCCCAGTCCAGATCCTCCTTATGGGCTCCCATGGAAACAAGCTCAAACTTCTGCCTCCAGTTCTGTTCCCCAGCTAACAGGGTGGGCACAGACCACCACATGCTCCAGATGAGCTCACAGTGCCTCACTCCTTTCCCATGTGCTTGATAAAAGGTTCTGATTATTTGCCTCAATCTATAGATTTCCCAGAGTAGGAGGCTTTTGAGTGTCCTCAGCCAGGTCCTGAGCCCCATGGACTAGTAACTGCTGCCCTTCCCTCCTCAGAGGTAAACACTTTCAATTACAAACACTCTACCTGTGCTGTTGCCCATCTGTGCTTTCACAGCTGTATTTGTTTTGTGACGAGGGCAACCAGAAGACATGGGACTTTTCATCAAAATATGAGCATGCTTTCTGAAGTGTGCAAATCTGAAAGTGCCTACATCATGGATAAAGTAACATCAGTGACCTCCCCATGCAGATCCTCCCTCAGCCATCAACAAGGGGTGCTTCAGTGCTGCTTTTCCTGGTAACACAGGCAGGCCAACCCCGTAGGAGGAGACGTCTACTTCCCTGAAATCGCCTGTCCCTCTGAGATGGGAGATTGGCAGGACTTGCTTTCTGGTCATAACCCTGATGACCAAAGAAGTATTATGGACCTGTCTGCTCCAGGCAGGATAAAGTGAAGAAATCTGAAGAAACCAGCAGATGGTGATGTGGGTGCTCTCTGGCTGCTCTCATTACTCATTAGCATGGGACACTCACAACAGCGCCATCACAGTTTACAAATGCCATGGCAATGACCCAGAAATTACCACCCCTTTCCATGGCAATGATCTGGAAGTTACTAATCTTTTTCTAGAGGGTTCTAAATAACCAACTCCTTGATTTGCATTAGCCCACCCCTTAATTTACATATAATTGAAAGTGGGTATAAGTGAGTATAAACACACTTGCCAAGAGCCCATACATTGCCAACTCTGGATGCACTGCTTATGAGTTTGCCCTGCTCTGCAAGGAGCAGTGCCATTCAATAAAAGATTATTGTCTAACACTTTTGGCTCACCCTTGAATTCTTTCCCTGGTGAAGCCAAGAACCCTCCTGGACTAAGCCCCATTTTAGGGGCTTGTCTGTCCTGTATCACCCCCACAAAGTGTGAGTGTAGGCAAAACTCTCAAATACCAGTACTGGGAGGATTTTTGATTCAGACTTTAACCTGGTAGGAGGGTCTGAATTTGATAGCAAAAGGTGCTGTAGGAAAAAATATTTTTTAGAGTCAAGGAACTAGGAGGAAGGTCCTTAATAAAAGTGAATGTTAATTCTTACCTTATATTTGGGTTTCATTTATTTCATGTTTTGGTGCATGCAGGTGAGTTTAGTTTTAGTACAATCAATATTAAATTAAAAATAAAAAATCATACATATAAAATAGGAAGGAAACCTATAATCCTTTTACTAACCTTTGTTCTGTAGAATACCTGAGTTAATTCTGCATAAAAACTTTCTTATTTGTAACGGTAAGAAATCCAACCTTGCTGAAATGGATTCTAATTTTAAGGAAACATCACTGGTATTTTCCCCCGCGGCAAAGGAGGCCCTAGTGAGTTCTAGACCCTGGAGTTTTTAGAACCAGGAGAAGATATCCTTGAATGCTCATATACCCATGAGGGGAGCCTGGGCAATGAAGTGAGGCGAACTCAGATGTTTTCCAGAAGGGGATTAAATTGCTTTCAGAGCTCAGTGAAATTGCCACCTGCCCTTGCCTCCTGCAAGGGAATACAGAAAAGATTTGGGATTAAGCTTTAGCATTGTCTCCAGGAGGGCTGTCTTTGCAAAAGGGACTTTTATGCCAATTCTATTCAGAGCTCCATTTTGATCAGGCTGGGCTTGTGTACTTGCCTTGAGAGCAGGTATGTGATTACACTGGAGGTTTTGTGTTCTTCCCAGCACCTATGCAGGGTATTGTACATGAAAGGAACTTCTAGAATTCTCAAATTTCTAAAGGCTCCAGTTAAAAATTAGAGGATTCCTACTCATCATATCATTAATTGGGCCCCTACTCTTGGTACTTTGGTAATGTGCTGCCCATGCGTTGGGCATTGTCATTAATGTTTCACAGGTGGGGAAACCGAAGATGAGAGAGTTTAGGTAATTTCCTAAGGTCATGCAGTTTGTAAGGGGTGGAGCCACTATGAAAACCCAAATGTATCAGGTTCCTAACTCATACTCTGTGTCTGCCAGATGAAAGCAAGCTTTGCTTTAAGTTTCTTCAAAGCTAAGATCAGAATGGGTACAGAGATCCAGAGGGAAGAAGAGTTAGGCTAACAATACAATGAAAGATAATTGCAAGATATCTTCAGAGAGAGGACAAATATGGGGGAAAGTGCAAAGGTTTGGGATATAAGGTTTTTGTACTTTTTTTTTTTTTTTGAGACAGAGTCTCACTCTGTCACCCAGGCTGGAGTGCAGTGGCGCGATCTCGGCTCACTGTAAGCTCCGCCTCCTGGGTTCACGCCATTCTCCTGCCTCAGCCTCCGGAGCAGCTGGGACTACAGGCGCCCATCACCACGCCCAGCTAATTTTTTGTATTTTTAGTAGAGATGAGGTTTCACCATGTTAGACAGGATGGTCTTGATCTCCTGACCTTGTGATCCGCCCGCCTCGGCCTCCCAAAGTGCTGGGATTACAGGCGTGAGCCACCCGCACCTGACCTCCTGCCATTTTGATAAAATTATTTGTCCATGTAACTAAAATTTCGATTTCTCTTCCCTCTGTGATCATAGAGCTTCATGTTGATCCCATATTTGGTGACACCTGATACTGGTGTTTTTGGTGTAACTTTATAGAAGGTCAAAGTAGAAAGGGCTTCCTGGCAAGTACATGTTTTTTTTCCGAGTTTCCAGTGTCAATTAATTGTGCCACACATGGGGGTATGACAATTGGAGAAGGTGAGGTTGAGTTAAGTACTCTTCTCCACTTAGTAGTCACCTTTTCTAGTTTCTTCTTAAAAGTATATCTGATCGATGGGTTTTTATTTATGGCATCTTGACAGAATTTTAGCTTTTCTGGGACTCTCACAAGTTTACATCATGGGAGAAGGTGATAATGGTAAATCGGTAGCTTGTTAAATTGGATAATCCTGCTCCCACCTTCTGCAGCAAATTGTGTATTCCCTAATTTTATATCAGAATTACCTGGAAGCTGGCAGGGAAAGAGCCATGATTGTGGCTTGGGATGTACGATATAATCCCAGATTTTGTCTGCTTTGAGAGGCAGTGGTGAGGTAGGGCCTGCATTCCTATAAAAATCAACTTCAGAGTAGGCCAACCTGGGGAAATTAACCCGCATGATTTCCACAGTTACCAGAGCAATCCATTCCATATCAGCTACTAATATTAAACCTGTAAATATGTACAGTCATCATAAAATCACTAGGCATTTGAGGAGAATCAGGAGTTAGTATAGAAGATCTAGCTGGACCATCAGAGTCATTGCCTCAGGAAAAGAGAATCAGTGGTGATTAAGAAAATGAAAAGAAATCCAGGTAACATTGTCACTGAGTATCGAGAATGAGAATTGAGAACATATGACCTTCATAAAAGAAAAAGCAGGTTACCATGAAAAGGAAAAATAAGAGCAAGAAGGAGTCTTAAACATTACAAACATCCCAGAAATTAATGATGTAAAAAAATAAACTCACTAAAATAATTCTATATCTTCTTTGTGCCTTTACCTACATGGTCATATTTTCTATAATGGAAACTATTTAGTTAGGACATTCCAATAAAGGCTATTAAAAAAGATTTAAAGCCTTGGGTTTCATTTCTTTCCTAATTTACTTTTTAAAATGTATCTTTATTTTATATGTGGTTTGAATATTTCTATTATTTAGCTTTCCATTAAAAAAACTCATCAAATGGCAAAAGTTATTTTAACTGTCAATTACATTTTTAAATACTATAAAACAGTAAGATTTAGATACTGTAAAACTGTAACACCAAAATTGGCATTATGCATCAA